>NW_026988422.1:86076875-86751250 GCF_030222135.1 Aotus nancymaae | reverse complement strand
CTGCGCAGGCCCGTCACTTGTGTTCCAATGTTCCCCTTTTCCCCTGCAGACTCCAGAGTGGGGCACTCCTAGAACCACCAGTGGGCAAACAAATGGAACTGCTAATCACCCCATGCAGGCCTAACACACTGCCCTGACAGGCCGAGGGCTGGGCCTGGCTCGGGACAACTTCCTTCTGAAGCAGTAAACTCTGAAGGTAGGTGGTGCCTTGGCTGGCCTGTGGCGCCCACAGGGCCTGGACCCCCAACTCTCCTGACTTGACTTTGTCAGCACTCTGTTCCCTGTGCCTCCCATAGCTTACCCTGCTGCATTAATTCTTTTGGGGACCAGGCAGGGCTTAATATACACTCCCCTCAGTAGGTGAGCGGCGGTTCTGCCTGCTGGGGCCACTAGTTCCATGGAACCTCCAACCACAGTCTAGACAGCCTTCCTCTTCCTCCGACTCTGGAGACTTGAACAGGCAAGTTTCATTCTCCTTGAAAGCACTGTGAAACATGGGCAGCAGAGGACAGTATCTAGGGGTGGCAGGGTTGCTGGAAGACGTCCTGGGCGTTGGAAACATCTCCCTGCAGGGCAGTCTGGCTACACCAAGCCCTACCTCAGCTTTCCTCCTGTCACTCAGGGACTTCCCAGCTAGGGAATGAGTCTACGGCGGGTTTCCACAGTGGCGCTCCAGACACCTCTGGTGGGGGCCATCCAAGCAGCAGCCCTGGCGTCCACCTGCTGCATGCCAGTAGTCCTCGCTTCCCCAACTTGTGACAATCAAAAATGTCTAGACATTGACAAATTTCCCTTGGGGGGCAAAACAGCCCGCTTCTTCGAGTCCCGTTGCCCTACAGAAATAACAGATACAATTACTGAAAACGGAAACCATAAGGGAGATTTGCTGACACTGAAGAGGCGGCTGCAGCCCCACCCCTCCTCCGGGGTCCTGTGCAGACAGGGACGACACTGAGGAATCTAGCGAGGTGGTGACATGCTGAGAACAGCTCGAGTGCAGAAGCAGGTTATAAAACAGCTTGTGCTCTGAGATCCCACACAGAGTATGTATGGAAAAACCCCAAAGAACAGTAGTCACTGTGGGTGGTGGGTAACAGGTGATTTCCTTCTTTATACTTTATTCTCCAAATTTTCTACAGGGCACATGTATTACTTATATAAGCCAAATTAATTTTTTAATGGTGTTTTGTTAAAAATGCGGTCATGTGTTCCAGTCTGTGGAAACCCACTGAAGCTGCAGCAGGACTTTACCACTACCACAGCCTGAGGCCCTCCACAGATGGGGAAACTGAGGCTCAGAGAGGCAGAAGGACCGGCCACCTAGCTCCAACTCCTGGGCTCTTTTCACTGCTCTTTTAAGAACATTCTAGCCTCCCACAGTTGGGACCTGCTTGTCTAAGCAGTGGCTTAAAACGCTGCACGTGCCCAGCAGGCTTCTGGATTTCTATTTCGAGCCGGCCGGGCACTTCCTGAAGCCTCCTAGAGCACCCTTGGGGGTTGCACACTGGACTCACGTGGATGTGAAGTTAATCTCCTTTTCCACAGGTAAAAAGAAAATAATTTGATTGGCAAGTCTTCTGGCTGTGAGGTTTCCACTGAGCACATGACAGCATTTCAGCTTAGAAAAGTGAGGCTTTTTTGGTACTGCTGAGAAGGCTGAGGCTTTTTTGAGATGGAGTTGTGCTCTTCTTACCCAGGCTGGAGTGCAACGGTGCGATTTCGGCTCACTGCAACCTCTACCTCCTGGGTTCAAGCGACTCTCCTGCCTCAGCCTCCCAAGTGGCTGAGATTACAGGCATGAGCCACCATGCCTGGCTAATTTTGTATTTTTAATAGAGACAGGGTTTCTCCATGTTGGTCAGGCTGGTCTCAAACTCCTGACCTCAGGTGATCCAACCGCCATGGCCTCCCAAGTGCTGGGATTACGGGCATGAGCCACTGCACCTGGCCAGGCTGAGGCTTTTTACATGTGGACTTCTCAGTCTAGCTAGAGGCTTTCTGCACTCACAGTGACTAGACTTTTTTTTTTTTTTTTTTGAGGCAGGGTTTCACTCTGTCACCCAGGCTGGAGTGCAGTTGCACAATCATGGCTTGTTGCAGCCTTGACCTCTCTGGGCTCAGGTGATCCTTTCACCTCAGCCTCCCAAGTAGCTGTGACTACAGGCATGTTCCACCACACCTGGCTACTTTTTGTATATTTACTAGAGACAGGGTATTACCATGTTGACCAAGCTGGTCTTGAACTTCTGACCTCAGGTGATCCACCCGCCTCGGCCTCCCAAAGTGCTGGGATTACAGGTGTGAGCCACTGTGCCTGCTCCCAGAACTGCTGCTGTGCTTTTGAGGGACTCCTATGCTGCGGCCCCCATCCAAGTTGCAGCAGCAGCATCTACCTGGGAGACAAAATGCTGTGGCAGAGGGGCCGGAAGTCTGGCCTGACCCTCCTCACTCTCACTTCAGATCAGAAAGGAGCATGATGCTTACTTCCCTCTGTTCTCCTGGCCTTGACACAGGATAACATGACTTGACTTTGTCAGCAAAGTTCTAGTGTTTTGGTTAAATTAATAAAATATATACAGGTGGAGTATCCCAAATCCAAACACCTGAAATCTAAAATACTCCAAAATCTGAACCTGAGTGCTGACGTAATGCTAAAAGGAAATGCTCACTGGCACATTTCAGAGTTTAGATTTTCAAATTTGGGATGCTTAACCAGTATGTATAATGCAAATATTCCAAAATCAGAAAAAACCCTAAACCCAAAACACCTGTGGGTGGTCCCAAGCATTTCAGATAAGGTGTTTCTGAACCAGGAAATGAAAACCAGCAAAATGTGCCCTTTGTACTTAGTGACGTCAGTACAAGAGGACACACAGCGTCACCATTCTGGGGAGCAGGAACTCCCCGCAACGGTGGCAGGCTGAGGGGATGTCTGAGCAGCCGTGGGACAAGCTTGTTGGAGTCCTCTAGAGCCCACAGAAAGCGGGTAGCAGAGGAGTGGCCAGTGGATTAGGGCGAGAGCACGAGAACCACACGGCTCAAAGCAGCCGAGCTGTGTGCTGAAGAGCAGCGGAGGCCAGCCTGTAGCGGGGAGTGACTGGCAGGCAGAACGCCCGAGTGCACAGGTGCGTTTGGGGAGGGGTGGAGTGGAGGGTGGGAGTGGTGGCGGGTTGGAAATGCTCTGAGGTACCCTCCACCCAGGGACTTCTGGTGCCACATTAATGAACATGACTACATATGCTCCTACTTCCCAGCTGACTTCCATGCAAAACATAACTGCTTTGAGAATGTGCTCATGCCCACCCACGCCTGCTGGCAGCTCGCTCCTGAGAGGAGGGCGAGGCGAGTTAGTGCAGGCCTTGCTCTGGAAGGCGCCAGCCCAGGCGGAGCTCAGGCCAGGCTCTCTGGGGTCGCCAGGCTCTGGCTGTCTGGTGCAGCACACTCTGTCAAAGCCTGCTAGGTCACTCCCTGATGAAGTACTGCGGAATGAAGGCCCCTTCACAGAAGTGCAGTGTCTCAGAGTCTGAGACATAACATATTGGGCTGGTGACAAGAAAGAGCCTGCCCAGGAGTTGGCGGCCCAGTCGCTGCCCCCGCGCCTGAGTCGGAGATGAGCCAGGCCCCTGGCGCCTGCCTTTGCACGTGCCACTCCCCTCTCCCCCACTGAACAGACTCCCTGCACCCAGGCCCGGCTCCCTTTGGCCAGCGTCCTGGGCCTTCCTCATGCAGCATCAGCCCATCCTGGTATTGCACCAGTACCCCTCGCCTCCCTGTGTGATGAGCTGCTTGAGGCCAGGTGTTATCTTGTTTATTTTTATATCTCCAGGGCTCAGCACAGAGGAGCTTCTCCTACCTTAACCCTCAAAATATGCCTACAATGAATGAACACATGAAGAAATGAATGACAAGAAGTCTTCTTGTCTTATTCCAGAATACCTGAAAAGAACTGGGACAACTTAACCTGGAGAAACAAGAATTTAGGGAGGGGGTCGGGCACGATGGCTTATACCTGTAATCCCAGCACTTTGGAAGGCTGAGGAGGGTGGATCACCTGACATCAGGAGTTCGAGACCAGCCTGGCCAACATGGTGAAACCTGGTCTCTACTAATAATAAAAAATTAGCCAGGCATGGTGGCAGATGCCTGTAATCTCACATACTTGGGAGGCTGAGGCAGGAGAATCGCTTGAACCAGAGAGGTGGAGGTGAGCCGAGATCATGCCATTGCACTCTCTACTCCAGCCTGGGCAAGAGTGAGAATCCATCTGAAAATAATAATAATAATAATAGTAATTCAGGGAGGGAACACATTTTTAATCTTCAAATACTTGAGTCTTTTTTTTTTTGAGACGGAGTCTCTTTGTTGCCCAAGCTGGAGTGCAACGGTGTGGTTTCCGCTCACTGTAACCTCTGCCTCTTGGGTTCAAGTGATTGTCCCGCCTCAGTCTCCCGAGTAGCTGGGACCACAGGCATGTGCCCCTACGCCTGGTTAATTTTTATATTTTAAGTAGAGATGGGGTTTCACCATGTTGGCCAGGCTGGTCTCAAACTCCTGACCTCGTGATCTGCCCACCTTGGCCTCCCAAAATGCTGGGATTACAGGTGTGAGCCACCGTGCCTGGCCTTGTTTTTGTTTTTGAGACAGAGTCTTGTTCTGTCGCCCAGGCTGGAGTGCAGTGGCATGGTCTCAGCTCACTGCAACCTCCACCTCCCGGATTCAAGCAATTCTCCGGCCTCAGCCTCTTGAACAGCTGGGATTACAGGTGCCTGCCATTATGCCTGGATAATTTTTTTTTTTTTTTTTTTTTTTTTTAGCAGAGATGGGGTTTCACCAGGTTGGCCAGGCTGGCCTGAAACTCCTGACCTCAAGTGATCCTCCTGCCTCATCTTCTCACAGTGCTGGGGTTACAGGTATGAGCTGCCGCGCCTGGCCGTTGAGTCTTGGAGACTGCCAGGGTGGCGAGGAGGCCCATGCACACGCGGAGCAGCAGAGGCAGCTGAACTCCCCGCACTGGTCCTGAGGGTGGGCTGTGAGCGCTCCGGTACTGCAGGTGCCCGCAGACACAGGAGACGCACAGGATGAGCCACTGGAGACTTCCCTCCTGCTTGTGAGATGGGTTCTAGAATGCTGTTTTAAAATAACTCTTAGAGGTGGGTTAAGTGGGTGGAATGTAGATAGAGCAGGAAATTGCAGAAGGCACTGGCTGGGGGAAAGAACCCCCTCAGTGATGAAGATGAGTTTTTTCTCTGCTCAGTGACTGCATCCCCCGCCTCCTGCTCCAGTGGAGCCCCCCCCCCCCCACCGTTTATCAACCCACTTGGTCAGAAGACATTTAATCACAGCCAGAAACCAGGTATGAACGAATACCCAGGGAGCTGGAAACGCAAATAAGAACCTCAGAACTTAGAAGTAATCAGCCCCATCACACTAACAACAACAACAACAACAAACCAAAATAAATCAACAAAGCTTACTGAATCAAAGTTGATGGCAACAAACGATGCCTGAAGTGGCCCCCAGGTTCCCCTGGCTCCACCCTCAGGTCCAGCTTTCCTTCTTCTGAGAGAGACCCGTGAAGCCTCCTTACTGACCTGGACTCCGCTGGGAGGGTCTCACCTTGGTCTGGTGCTATGTGACTGCTGATGCCCACATGACCGCTCCCCCTCCTCACTAAACCCCAGCTCACATGCTGTCATCAAGCAGCAGGCTGCTGTTCTTTCCCAGGGTTGAAAGCCAAACAGTGCCTAGGCTGTGTGACTCTCTTGTGCAGATGCAGATTAGGGGGGTAAGTCAAAGAGTTTAACTCCCAGTTCCACACTCGATGGTAAACGCCATCTCCACACGGGGCCATCTATTTCATTTCCATAGCACCCAGCATCACGAAGTGCATGGTATGCGCCTGACCCAAGCTGAATGACACACATTACCTGTGTAAGCATTTCAGTGAAGGGAAAAGCTCACTGGGTACCAGTCCCATCCCTTCCGTCCTCTGGGCCTCAGTCTCCTCTGCCAAACAGGCAAGACTCAAAGGGCTCCTGAAACCATACAGGCCAGGCTACAAACCAAAACATGACCCGAGTGGCTGCCTATCTCATCCGTGGGCCATCTGGGGCAGGGGCAGCTTGGGGGACCTCAGTGACATGTTTTACTGCAAGCCACTAAAAATGTCTTGCACCTTCTATGTATTTCCTCCTTGCTTCCAATCATTGAAAACAAAACAAAACAAAAGAAACACTTGTTTTGCACTGACAGTGCCTTTGCCGGTTACTATTCTAGGTACTTGGAATAGAGGAAAAGAAAAAGGATGAAGATGTCTGCCCCATGGGGTTCACATTCTAGTAAGTGTGGGGAGAGCACACACAAAGAGCAGCACAGTTGTGTGACATGCTGATGCTGGTGTAACAGGGGCAGATGGCGAAGGGGCAGAGTTGGGCACAGGTGCTTTCTGGTGTCACAGCCAGGGCAGGCCTCTTGGAGAAGGAGGGAGGGAGAGAGCCTTCGGTTGGTCTGAGTTCTTACCCCAGGCTCAATGCTTTTACCGGTTCTCTAGGGCAAAAGCTCTAGGCCAGGGAGGTAGCAGTACAGACCTGTAAACTCCTAACAGAAGGACCAGAATCCAGACCTCTCCATCTTAGAAATGGGAAAAATTTCCTTACCAAGTCTCTACTCGACAGGCAGTGTTCTCTCCTGAGGGCCAGGGAGCACGCTGTTGAAGGACTTTACTGCACTGGCTAAGCCAGGAGAGGGAGGAAGAGAAGAGGGTTAGTGTGTTTGATTTTTTTTTTTTTTTTTTGAGACAGGGACTGGTTCTGCCACCCAGGTTTGAGTGCAGTGGTGTAATCTTGGCTCACTGCAACCTCCAACTCCTAGGTTCAAGCTATTCTCGTGCCTCAGGCTCCTGAGTAGCTGGGACTCCAGGTGCAAGCCACCACGCCCAGCTCACTTTTGTATTTTTAGTAGAGATGGGGTTTTGCCATGTTGGCCAGGCTGGTCTAACTCCTGACCTCAAGTGATCCACCCACCTTAGCCTCCCAAAGTGCTGGGATTTATAGGCGTGAGCCACTGTGCCCGGCCTTCACTGGAACTTTCCAAGGAATCATTCAAAAATAGTTGTTGGGGCTGAGTGAGGTGGTTCATGCCTGTAATCTCAGCACTTTGGGAGGCTGAGGTAGGAGGATTACTTGAGCCCAGGAATTCAAACCAGCTTAGGCAACAGAACAAGACCCTGTTTGTACGAAAAATAAAATTAGCTGGGCAAAGTGGCACATGCCTGTGGGTCCCAGCTACTCAGGAGGTTGAGGTGGGAGGATCGCTTGAGCCCAGGAGGTCGAGGCTGCACCGAGCTGTGATTGCACAACCGTACTTCAGTCTGGGCGACAGAGCGAAACCCTGTCTCAGAGGCAAAAGAAAACAAAACAAACCCAAGACAAACAAAACAAACATAGCTTTGAACTGTCTTCTTTCTCCTCTAGTGGCAAGGACACTGAGTTCCTTCCACTCATGGGGGAGTCATGCCTGAACTTCCCATGCACTGTCAGAACACCTCTAAGGCACCATCTTCACTTCACTCTCTTGAAGAGCAACAAACTCTCCCCATCTAAAGGGTTCCTGAGCTGTGTGGCATCCCAGGAATGGCATACTAGGAAACAAACAAAAAACCCACAACAGAAATGTAAGGTTTGAACTCTTGAGCAAAAGCTTTCTCATTCTGATGCCCCTCTGAGATGGACTGGAAGGGACAGTGTGTGGGAAACACCCCGCACTGACCTTGCTCCTGCTTGCTGCCACACCCAGGGAAGGCACAACTGCTCTGCAGACCTGAAAGTGGGCGCAAAGGTCGGTTACTGGGCAGGGGCTGCCTGGCACGGCTTCCACAGTAACCATAATTTATTCACATGCACATGTATGGAGGTTTTTCTTCTAAATATCATTATTGTCTAGGCTTTTGGAGAAACCTATGCTGTGAAAATGATCACAGTCATGCTCCTAAAAGCCAGTCATGTTTCTGTAACAGTTTTCTGCATGGGCCTTCACTGTCAGAAATGCAAAGGTGGCCTGAGAGCTGGGGACTCACTCACTTGTAGGAATGTGGTTTTGGTTCCTCTAATGTGGCTGATATAGAAGAGAGGGAAGTCACGCTCACTGAAAAGAAACGCTGCCATCAGGATAGGACAACGCTCTGCTTGGCGGGTAAATAAAAACAGCAGCACAGCCCCAGTAGCTGCCCCACCTCACTTCTGAGACACTTCCGGGTAGTCGATGAGGAAAAAATGTAGTTTGTTTTTCTTTTCTTTTTTTTTTTTTGAGACGGAGTCTCGCTCTGTCACCCAGGCTGGAGTGCAATGGTGCAATCTCGGCTCACTGCAACCTCTTGCTCCCAGGTTCAAGCAATTCTCCTGCCTCAGCCTCCCAAGTAGCTGGGATTACAGGCGCACACCACCATGCCTGACTAACTTTTTATTATTAGTAGAGACCGGGTTTCACCATGTTGGTCAGGCTGGTCTTGAACTCCTGACCTCGTGATCCACCCGCCTTGGCCTCCCAAGTGCTGGGATTATAGGCGTGAGAAACCACCCCCAGGCCATGATTTTCAGATTGTAGAATACTCCTTTTCTTTTTTTCGCGACGGAGTCTCACTCTATAGCCAGGCTGGAGTGCAGTGGCACAATCTCACCTCACTGCAATCTCTGCCTTCCGGGTTCAAGTGATTCTCCTGCCTCAGCCTCCCGAGTAACTGGGATTATTATAGGCATACTCCACCACACCTGGCTAATTTTTGTATTTTTAGTAGAGACAGTGTTTGACCATGTTGGCCAGGATGGTCTCAAACTCCTGACCTCATGATCCACCCACCTCGGCTTCACAAAGTGCTGGGACAGGCGTGAGCCACCACGCCGGCCAGAATATCCCTTTTCAAAACTCATCATATGCAGAATAAAAATGTCACATTATGAGAATGGAGAATCTATAGAAAGGGCCTGGAACCTTAGTAATGGATGAGTATTCACATTTTAACCTTGATAAAGGGAATACTACCCATGATGCCATTAAAATCAAGCCAAGATCAATTAGTAACATAGCCTTATAAACATTACCTACTTGGATAACTTTCTGTGAAGGCTAGTCTCTGAGACACACATTCCTTATTTGATAAAGCAACACATTAAAATGCAGCCACTACTTATGACACATGCGCACCTCATGACAATACGAGCATAAAGAGTGGCCACTGCATCAGGGCATGTGGGAAACTAATTTCTCTTAAAGGAATTTAACTTCTAGCGCTCAATTTGTCCTTGAGAATGCAAAAATGGAAAACAATTCAAAATGAGTCCCAGGTACACAGATAAGGAAGAGGAAGTCTGCTGTGCCCCAACCTCTGCTTGGCAGGGGTCTGCTCTACCTCTGCAGAAATTGTGCACAGGAACCTGCTATAATGAGTTTCTGGGGTAGGAATCTTAGGGAAGCCAGTTTCATAGTCGTGAATTTCGTAGAACAGCTCAGAAACATCTACCCAGAGGAAGAAGTAATTTATGGCAAAACATCCTTGGCTTTCTGCTCCGCAGAAGGGACAGTGACAAACAAAGACAGCAAAGAGGGAGAGATGTCTGTGGGAAGATCTCCTCAAAGAGGATCATGTGTGCAGACAGACATCCCATTTCTCTTGTCCCGGTTGGCTTTGCAATGCTTTAATGGGATATAAAAAACCAGCCTGCACCAGACAGAAAAGCTGGGAAAGTCCTCACTGATGTCTGTGGCTGGGCACACCGGGCTCTGCTGGAGGACTCCACTCTGGAAGGCACTGGACAGAGAGAGGGGAAGGGGACTTAGTTGCTAAAAATCAAGTTGCGAGGTTCCCGCAAGGTGAGCCTTAGGTGGCCCTCCCTTCTTGCTGCTGCCTTGCCAGCTTCACCTCTTCTCCTGGGACCTCTGCCTGCACTGTGTCCAAGGCTCAGTCCTGCTTTCTCCTCTGTCTCACAGCTTTGAACAGGAGCCTTCCACCCGCTGAGGGCTTCCTAGTGTCTCCCCCAGACCCGACCCCTCCCAACCCTTCACGTGTTTATCCAACTGCCCACTGGACGTCACCAGTCAGTGTCTAAAGGCACTTCAAACTCAACACGTCCCAGCTTGCTCTCCTCGTCTACTTCTCCTGTCCTCAAATACCTCTCCAGCCAGCTTCTGCGTCTCAACTAACAGCAATTCCGGCCTTTCTGCTGTTCAGACAAAAAACCATGAAGTTGTCCTTGGCTCTACTCACCCCATATCCGACTCCAAGGCAAATGCAGTTGCCTGTTATTTCAAAACATCCAAAACCAAACCACCATCTGTGCCAGGCCCATCCTCAGCCAAGGCTGCACTACCTCTTGCCTGTATTACTGCTGAGCGCCTCCAAGCGGCTTGTCTGGATTCTCCTTGCCCCATTTCGATGAGTTCCAAACACAGCTGCCCGGGTGATCCTCTGAAAGTCCAAGGCCACACAGCTCTTGTTGCGCCTCAGCAGCTCTCATGTAGGAGAAGCATTTCCACACTCTGCTCCAGGCACACTGTACACTCAGGCCTCAGGCCCAAGCAGTGCTCTTCCCCAGAAATGTGTGAACACACCCACCCAGGCCTCTGCCCAAGCAGCACTATTCACACCCAGACTGCTGAGGAACTCTGTGCCCACTCTGCGCTTTCTCACACGTGCTCCATACCAGGTAACTTACTTATCCACAGCATAGAATGGTAGCCTCAAGGAGACAGTTTTGCTCACTGAGCATCTCAAACAATCAGAACAGTGCCTTGTCCATGCTAGAGATAGACAACAATATTTTTGGTTGCTTAAGTGACTCTCCAGACTTTCTTTCCTTTTTCTTCTTCTTCTTTTTTTTTTTTAAGACAGGGTCTCATTCTTCAGGCCAGAGTGCTGTGGCCCAATCACAGCTAACTGCAGCTTTGACCTCCTGGGCTCAATCCTCCCACCTCAGCATCTGGAATTGCTGGGACCACAAGCACACCACCACGCTTGGCTGATGTTTTTATTTTTTGAAGACACGGGGTCTTACCACGTTGCCTAGGCTGGTCTTGAACTACTTGGCTCAAGCGATCCTCCCACCTCAGGCTCCCAAACTGCTGGGCTCACAGGTGTGAACTACTGTACCCGCCTTCCAGACCTTCAGACTCTGACCAACAACAAACCCAGACCCCAAAAGAGCACACCAACCAGTGTGACAACGTCACTGTGAGAATAAGGCAACCCAATGAGTGATGAGCTCATTACCCCTAAACAACCACATAGGTAGGTGCTGGACAAAGCTGCAGGTCTGATTCATGTACTGAATCACAAGAAAGGGGAAAGGAAATTTACATACTTCACGGAGAACCAACCTAGAACCATTGAGACCTGGTGTTTCTCCACAGGGCTGTGCCACAACTCCCAGGGTTAAGCTGCAGCTGCTCTGGATTCCCTTTCTTCTTGGGTCACCATAAGGGCCGTCTTCTCCCTTGATTGCCTTGGGAGAAAAAATATGCTGGTAATCACAAAATGCTGGGATCCCTGCTAAGGGCCATGAGGCTCCAAGCCTTCATACACATTCCTTTTGCTCAACTTGAGGGTGTGTTAAACACAGTATTAGGAGACAATGCAAGATTTTACTGAGAAAAAGTGAATTTTTAATTATCTTGTGAATCTACTTAGAAAAACACACACAAGCAATGTTCACAACTATAAATTTAAATCTTTTGCACTAAAAAAACCCACAAAACAACAAACACAAAACCACAGGCATGAACTGTAAACCTGTATTAACTATGAACTAATCTTAAGGTTAATTCTTAGCAGTATTTCAGCATTTTCCTCCTTGGCAATTTTAATGTAGCACCAGATGATCTCCCGCAGAGGTACTAGTAATGACTGGCTGCCAGTGTAGGGAGATGCTTCCATATACACCACTTCACACACATACTGTCCACTCTCACACCCACCCAGACGGGAGGCACATGGAGATGGGGCCACACGCTGACTCTCAGGGCAATGGAAGGAGGACAGGGGGCGCAAAGGTTGCACATCTTTAATGTAGTGCATTCGTAGAAAAAAGGCCAGCTTTCGCTCCCAGGCGTGCTCTCGTCCTCAGACTTTAATATCATGATTTAGAAGATGCAGACGTTATTGCCTAAATATTATTCTATACATTTCCATCAGTGTTCAGGAAAACACTTTAATTGCTACTTAATTTACATCATAATTACTGGGTTACAGCTTTAGCTCATTGGCAATTTTGGAAGCAATGTTTTTGAAGGCTATGGATGTCCCCGATATCCGCTTAAACCGGACCCCGTTCAGAGACAGTCTTGGCAGCTTGCACACTTCCATTTCCCACTGCACGAGGTTCTCTGCGTGCCCATCACCGTGGACACAGAAGAGCAAGAAGCGCTCCCTCTGCTCATAGTCGCAGTTATTGGCGTCCAACACTTTGCGGATTTCCCGCATCATGTCACCGGGATCCATTGAACTAGTGGTTTTCATGCTCCAGGTGAAGCGTAGGGATCGAGGTTTTGCTTCTTTATTTTCGTCCTTTTGCTCAGCAGATACATTGCGACTGAAATGCACAGAGGCAGGTTTATTTTTAATTGCACAGGAAAATCAGCCGCTTCTACTTTAGCTAGTTCCTAATTCGCATCTTCCATACAACACAACGACTGACCTCCTGATTTTCCTGCACACTCACATTTGTAACCTAAGTCTATTTTCGTCTATTTTCTTCCCCCACCTGCTAAAAGTCCTAAGTCACATACATCAAGATCTACCAGGGTGGAAAATCTTCACCAGCCACCTGTGCTTACTAAAATGAAGAAACGTTAACTGGCTAAGCGGAATCCTTGGAAATGAGGCAAAGTGGACAGCGTGCCCCACTCCTCCAAGTCTGGGCTCTGCAGGCCCAGCTCAGGGAGGGAGTCGGCAGCCAGCTCCTGGCCACCCCACCCATCCACCCTGGGCTGTCCCTCTCCTGCGACACTGTTCTTTCAGATGTGAATCACTAACTGGCACTCAGGATAACTGGAGACTCAACACCCGCAGTCTAAAATTGCTCTCCCTGTGAACGGCCCTGAGGCTGAACATGATGCTCTACCCACCTCACTGTTTTTCCTCCTCTGTTTTGTTAAATGTCCAATTATACAGTTAAAGCAAAAATCTTAGATGACACAATCTTACTACTGGAATAGATGGAAAAATGCAATGTGGCAGTCTGTCTGTCTGTGGAGGACTGACACCGCCCACGTGGATGCCCTGTGGATTCAGAAAGTAAGCTTTGGTCTGGATGCCTGAGATGCAGCACGAGTGGGGCCCAGGCATGGGTCTCTAGGGAACACCACGGTTTACTGGCCATTCCTTGGCATTTAGTCATTATTGCCACAAGCCGTTATTTATTCTTATGTGTGTGTGTATCTGGTGGCCTCAATTAAGACAGTGAGTGCCGGGCCGGGTGCAGTGGCTCACACCTGTAATCCCAGCACTTTGGGAGGCCGAGGCGGGTGAATCACGAGGTCAAGAGATCGAGACCATCCTGGTCAACATGGTGAAACCCCATCTCTACTAAAAATACAAAAATTAGCTGGGCACAGTGGCATGTGCCTGTAATCCTGGCTACTCAGGAGGCTGAGGCAGGAGAATTGCCTGAACCCAGGAGGCGGAGGTTGCGGTGAGCCGAGATCGCGCCATTGCACTCCAGCCTGGGTAACAAGAGCAAAACTCCGTCTCCAAAAAAAAAAGAGAGTGTGTGCCTAGCATTCTTGGGAGTAAAACAGTCTATGTACCTCAAGTATACTCCATCCTATGGGCAACTAATTAGAGGTGAGGGGCTACAGTTTTTACCTATGCACATAAGCTCTCCATGCCACCAACCTGCTAGTAAAATATTTAATTTGGTTCACATCCACTAAAATTGATGAGAAGCTTCCTATGTATAAAATGCCACGTTAGATACTAAATGGGTTACAAAGAAAAGCAAAAGCTCTCAAACCCATTTGGAGCCAGCAGACTGTAAGGTAAGGCCACAGTGGCAGCACAGGAAAGGCGTGGCCATCTCCAGAGGGCTGCAGGAGAGTTGGAGCCTGCCTAGCAGGAGGAGAGTGTGACAGGCAAAATGAGACCCGGAGGAAATGGTGCAGTTGGGGTGGGCCTGAATCTGAGGAGAGCTATAAAGAGCCATGGATTTCAACAAAATGCAATGAAGATAAGGAAAAGAGTTTTTGTTTTGAATAGAGGCCAAAGGGGAGGCAGGAAAGTGCAGGATGTGTCTGTGGCATAATAAAGTATACAGACTGAGTGGAATTGGAGGCACAGTGTCATCACAACAGCTGCTGGCATTTACTGAGCACTTGTGGTGGTCAGGCCTCAACTTACTTAATGCCCACGTAGGCCATATTACCTCACCTTTCTATTATGGGTGGGAAAACAAACCAGGATCTAGAGCCTGCTGCTCCAGGCTGGGATGGGCAGGCCTGGAGGAGGAATGCTGCCTGGCACTCAGCCCAGTGTTCTGCCTTGATAGGGCAGCAGAGCTGAGGCTGCTGGGGCAGCCTGGACCACACCACTCAGGGCTTCGCAGGGACATGGATGGGTGAAATAGTGGAAGTCACTGAAGGTTTTCATTCAGAAAGGTCATATGACCAGAAGCAGGCTTTTAGAAGGACCAAGAGGGCAAATGGTGAATGAGAACCTGAAAGAGCCTGCTGGTGACTGGCATAAAAAAGGGCACAAGCAGAAGAGACCTAGAACTAGGGACCCAGAGTCCTAAGGCTGCCTGGTGACCTCCCACCCGCATTCATGCAATAACTACACAAAATGGAAAAGCAAGGCCAGGCGCGGTGGCTCATGTCTGTCATTCCAGCACTTTGGGAGGCTGAGGTGGAAGGTTCACTCAAGCCCAGGAGTTTGAGACCAGCCTAGCCAACACAGTGAAACCCCCATCTCTACAAAAAATACAAAAATTAGCCAGCATGATAGCAGTGCCTGTGGTTCCAGACACTCAGGAGGCTGAGGTGGGAGGATTGCATAAGCCCAGGAGCTGGAGTAAGCCATGACTGAGAAACTACACTCCAGCCTGGGTGACAGGGCAAGACCCTGTTTCAGAAAAAAAAAAAAAAAAAAAAAAAAAAAGCAAAACACTCAACTTTATAATCACCATTCTTAGAAGAAAACATATCTAGTTTGAAATATGGAGATTCTTTTAAGTACTTTGCTTTTATTCCTTGTGAACAGAACCATGTGAGGAGTCAGTAATGAGCTGATGAGGGCTTATTTCTCTGAGCAGTGCTATCCAACCCAGACCTCCAAAGGCGGTTAATGCCCAGGCAGGAAGGCTGAAGGTGCCAGCATTGCTTTTTTTTTTTTCTGACGGTGTCTCACTCTGTTGACAGGCTGGAGTGCAGTGGCGCAATCTCGGCTCACTTCAACTTCTGACTCCCTGGTTCAAGCGATTCTCCTGCCTCAGCCTCCCGAGTAGCTGGGATTACAGGCAAGCGCCACCACACTCAGCTAATTTTTGTATTTTTAGTAGAGACAGGATTTCACCATGTTGGCCAGGATGGTCTCGATCTCCTGACCTCGTGATCCACCCGCCTCAGCCTCCCAAAGAGCTGAGATTACAGGCGTGAATCAGCATGGCCAGCCGCCGCCATGCTTTTAACACAAACACAAATGTAGGGCAGAGGCCAAGCTGGACCTGGACAGCGCGCATGGCACGCTGGTGCCCCCATGTGGCCACCCTCTCTACCTGAAGCCAACCTCGCTAACCTACGGTGACAGCAGGAATACAGTAGGGAATATTCAGAAAATAGTGTGGCCTCTGCCACAGAAATGAGGTAAACACCTGGAAAAAATTTTAAGTAAAAATCATTTCCCTCACCTTGAGCCCTCATATCTCCCGTTCCTCTCATATTCAGTTGGAAGCCTCAATGAACAGAATGTAGAAGCAGAGAGAAGAGGGAAAGAGAAAAGAAATCTTACATGCTAGTACATGACCATCACCACCACCACCAACACCATAAAATGAACAAAGCCAAAGCACATTTCCGTCACCAGCTGGGCTTATGAAAACTCTTCCTCTCATTTGATTGAGTTAGTGTTTCCTTTTCCCACAAGGCTGCACGGCTGTGCACAGGGGTCAGCTCCATGCTGCACACACTGCACGCCACAATGCTGCACACATCACGCGCCACACTACCCCATACATGGCACGTTGCACGACCCACACACCACACACACCACCGCACACACCGCATGCCACATTGCTGCACTGTATGCACTGCATACACTGCACAACACACAGCCGCACACTGCACACACCGCAGGCCACACTGCATGCCACATCACTGCACACACAGCCTGCCACACCACCGCAAACACCACATGCCACACCGCTGCACACACCACACGCCACACTGCTACACACTGTATGCACTGCACACACTGAATGCCACACCGCTGCACACTGCACATACCACACGCCACATTGCCGCACACCAAACTGTATGCCACATTGCCACACACCGCACGCCACACCACTACACACCACACGCCACACTGCACACACCACACACACTGCACGCCATACCGCTGCACACTGCAAATCACACTGTGGCACACTGCACGCCACACTGCTGCAGACCGCACACACTACACGCCACACCACCACACAAACTGCAAGCCATACCACCACACACACGGCACACCCCACACACACTGTACACACTGCATGTCACACTGCTGCACACCACACCACGCCACACCCTGCACACACTGCACGCCACACCGCCACACACCGCACACACCACGCCACACCACCGCACACTGCACACACACCGCCGCACACCGCACACACCACGCCACACCACCGCACACCGCACACACCACACCGCCGCACACTGCATACCACGCATGCACAGCAGGCACTCTGGTGGCTCTTCAGCCTGAGCACACTTGGCCTCAGAATGGTGTTATTCTCACTTTCTAACTGCTCCCCACAGTACAATGGTCTCCAATTAAAAGCCAATGAGTCTATTAGAGTGGACTCTACATGCAGTTATTACCTGTTCTGTCCAAGGAAAAATCAGACAAATGGGAAGATCAATTAAAAAATAGTAACAGAATGGAACTGCCAATAGGAAGAAATTGCTTGTCCCACAGTTTTGACCTGCAGGGTGGCCTTCTGGGGACTTGAGAGGCAGAGGTACAACATCACCCTTCATGAAAGACTTCCTGCCTCATGTGCGCATTAAGAAAGCAACAGTTTTGGTCTCTTGATAGTCACCATCAAAAAATATTTTTTTCTTTTTTGAGGCAGGGTCTCACTCCCCTAGGCTAGAGCACAGTGGCATGATCATGGCACACTGCAGCCTTGACCTGCCAGGGCTCAGGTGATCCTCCTGCCTCAGCCTCCCCAGTAGCTGGGACCACAGATGCACGCCACCACACCCAGCTATTTTTGTATTATTTGTAGAGGCGGGTTTTGCCATGTTGTCCAGGCTGGTCTCGAACTCCTAGGTTCAAGTGATCCGCTCGCCTATGCCTCCCAAAGTGCTGGGATTACAGGCATGAGCCACCACGCCTGGCTTAAAAATTATCAATAAAATCAGAACACCACTTACTGCAGTACTTTAAGTAAAAATAATGACATATTCTTTCTTAGTGGTTGCTGGAAAGTGGCTTTCAATTCTGAAAATATTAAAACATTTCTGCTATGCAGCTGTTCACATTTCTGAAAAAGCCACATCAAATAAAGCTGTAGCTTTGAATTTTACGCTTGTTTTCTGTATTAGCTAATTTTCCCGTCATTTTAAAGCCTTTTGCTAATTCAATCCTGAGTGAAATAAAGATAACACAATTACCACTTACCTTTTGTATGCCTGGGGATAATCATTAATTGTACATTAACGTTACTGAGCATCTCATTCTTCAAACAGGAGCATGCTAAGTGTTATTAGTATGAAGACAGAATTATTTGGATGCTAAATAATTCTACCAAAGAAAGAAAATACACAGAGCATGCATAGGCCTTTTGTTGCATGGGTGCTATAGTCCCTTTAAAATGTCTGACAGAGTTAATCTATTTCTTTCCAGTTTCCTTTCAAGGAATTAAGTATTTAGTTCTCGGCAGAAAGTTTAGTTTATAAGGAAAACACGGGGCCAGAAAGCCAAACCTGTTAATTAACATTGCAGGAGCCATTTGGGAGTAAGGATTGAAAAATAAATGTGTATATATAAATCCTACCTTTTGATAAACCTGAATGACATGTTTCTAAAAGAAATTAAGTAAAAAAAAAAAAAAAAAAATTAACAAAAACAATTTGCACACATTAAACAGAAAATCTAATCAATTACAGAAAGAAAACAAAAAACAAAGCAGGGTTCCTCCTCTGGCCAATCAACAAAGTATTGGTGACATTTGTTGAAAAATTAAAATTATTACAGGTAATTAAATGAGTATGTGATCTTTTAATTAGAAATATCAAAAAAGTAAGAAAAAGTTTAGCAGTAAATATTGACAGTAGCTGTAATTAAAGTTCTTCAGACAGACACACTTTTTTTTTTTTTTTTAAAGACAGAGTCTCACTCTGTTGCCCAGGCTGCAGTGCAGTGGTGCAATCTCAGCTCACTGCAACCTCCACCTCCTGGGTTCAAGCAATTCTCATACCTCAGCCTCCTGAGTAGCTGGGATTATATGCATGTGCCACCACACCCAGCAAATTTTTGTATTTTTAGTAGAGATGGGGTTTTAACATGTTGGCCAGGATGGTCTCGATCTCTTGACCTTGTGATCTGCCCGCCTCAGCCTCCCAAAATGCTGAGATTACAGGCGTGAGCCACCACGCCTGGCCATTTTTTAATTTAAATGGCCGGGCTTGGTGGCTCATGCCTGTTAATACCAGCACTTTGGGAGGCCGAGGTGGGCGGATCACTTGAGGTCAGGAGTTTGTGATCAGCCTGGCCAACATGGTGATACCTGTATCTACTAAAAATATAAAAATTAGCTGGGCGTGGTGGCACACACCTGTAGTCCCAGCTACTTGGGAGGCTGAGGCAGGAGAATTGCTTGAACCCAAGAGGCAGACATTATAGTGAGCCGAGATGGTGCCACGTTGCACTCCAGCCTGGGCAACAGAGCGAGACTCTGTCTCAAAGAAAATAAAAGTGTGTAGAGATAGGGTCTCATTATGTTGCCCAGGGTGGTCTTGAACTCCTGGGCTCAAGTGATCCTCCTGCCTTGGCCTCCCAAAGTGCTGGGATTATAGGCGTGAGCCATGGTGCCTGTCCATTTCCTCATCTTCCACCTGGGAAAAATCAGGGTTACTGGTCAATTACTATAGGAGTGCTTTTCTTATCTTTTCCTCCTACAATCCCTTGAGGTACAAAGAGGCAGGAGAAAGCTGCAGGTGGAGGCCTCGTACTCTGCTCATGGCAACAAGGATTAACCTGAGGGCAGAGGCACTTGCATGTGTGCCTGGCTGTTCTGCCTGCAGGGTATGGGTGACTCTGAAGCCTCTTAGCAAGGCCAGGCCTGATCCCAAGGGGAGAGAGTTTTGTTCCTGACTACAAAGGGCCCATAGCTCTCCAAAGCCATGACCTCTCCAAGCAGAGTGTAGGCTTCCTGACTCCAGCCCTCTTCACACCTGGCCACACTGGGTCTCCCTTGCAGCATCTAAGTACAAACACTTCAGCCTTTCAGGCACTGCAATTTTAATCCTAGCAATTATTGCTAAAGGAGAATAAGAAGTTTCAACCACTCTAGCAAAGATTTGGATTTTTTTAAGAACAAAATGTCAATAGCTGATTAGGTATAGCACTAAGGGAGACAATAGACCTCAGTTAATAAAGTTTAACAGGATATGATAAAAGACTACCTTTCTGCAAAAATTTGGGGGCGGAAATAGCCTGGAAATTGTAAATAAGATGACCGCCTAGATTTTTTTTAAATAAGAAGCCTGAGTCTCCAATTTTAATTCAAATATATGAAATAAATATAGTCCAACTGTCATGGCTGCAACTGTCTTTTCTAAGGGAAGCACAGTGTAGTGGCTAAAAGGGTGCCTGATACTTTTTTTTTTAAAAGGGTTTCTCCATGTTGGTCAGGCTGGTCTTGAACTCCCGACCTCAGGTGATCTGGCTGCCTCGGCCTCCCAAAGTGCTGGGATTATAGGCATGAGCCACTGCACCCAGCTGATACTTTTTTTTTTTTTTTGACAGAGTGTCACTCTGTTGCCCAGGCTGGAGTGCAATAGTGTGATCTTGGCTCTCTGCAACCTACACCTCCTGGGTTCAAGCCATCCTCTTGCCTCACCCTCCCAAGTAGGTGGAATTACAAGCGTGTGCCACCATATCAGGCTAATTTTTGTATGTTTAGTAGAGATGGGGTTTCACCATGTTGGCCAGGCTGGTCTTGAACGCCTGACCTTGAGTGATCTACCTCCTTTGACCACCCAAAGTGCTGGGATTACAGGCGTGAGACACTGTACCAGGCCCTGATGCTTTTAAAAATATGAGCCTGTCTCTGAACTTTATCTTCAGTTTCTTTTTTTTTTACTTTTTTTTGAAAGAAAGAAAGAAAGAAAGAAAAAAAAAAATGAAAAAGAGGAAGAAAAAGGAAGAGAAAGAGAGAGAGAGAATGGGAGTATTGCTTTCTTGCCCAGGCTAGAATACAGTTTAGTAATGGGTATTGAAAACCTCTTTTATACCAATAATTATACTTGATGTAGACAGGAAGGAATGAGGGAAGAAAATAACAAACAAGCAGCCAACAAATATTTCATTTAAAACCTATGAAATGCTATGCAATTACTGAGGAGTGATTTACTTCCAATTATGTAGTCACTTTTGGAATAGGTGTGAGGTGTTAATGTATGTTTTGTGTATTTGAAGTGGAGAGTTCTATAAATGTTTATTAAGTTTACTTGTTCCGGGTCTGAGTTCAAGTCCTGGATGTCCTTGTTAATTTTCTGTCTTGTTGATCTATAAAATCGTTAGCTCTTCCTGTTACATTGATCCTTTTGCCATTATGTAATGTCCTTCTTTGCCTCTTTTGCTCTTTGTTGCTTTAAAGTCTACTTTATCAGAGGCGAAAATTGCATCTCCTGCTTTTTGTTTATTTGTTTATTTTTACTCTCTGGTTGGTTGATAAATCTTCCTCCCTCTCTTTGTTTTGAGTCTTTGTGTATCGTTGCATGTGAGATGGGTCTGGATGCAGCATACCGATGGGTTTTGGCTTTTTATCCAATTAGAATATATATAAGTTTAATACTGGCATTTGATGCTAGCTGGCTGTTTTGCCCATCAGTTAGTGTAAATTTTTCATTGTGTGAATGCTCTTTGCTTTTTGATATATTTTTGGAAAGGTTGATATTGGTTGTTCCTTTATATGTATAGTGCTTCTTTCAGAAGCTCTTGTAAAGCAGGCCTGGTGGTGGTGAAGTCTCTAAATACTTGTTTGTTCGCAAAAGATTTAATTTTTCCTTCAATTATAAAGCTTAGTTTGGCTGGATATGAAATTCTGGGTTGAAAGTTCTTTTCTTTAAGGATATTAAATATTGGTCCCCACTCTTTTCTGGCTTGTAGGGTTTCTGCTGAGAGATCTGCTGTAAGTCTGATAGGGTTCCCTTTATGGGTAACCTGACCTTTCTCTCTGGCTGCCCTTAGTATATTCTCTTCATTTCAACCCTAATAAATCTGGCAATTATGTGCCTTGGGGTTGGTCTTCTTGAAGAATATCTTTGTGGTGTTCTCTGTATTATCTGGAGTTGAATATTACCCTGCCTTGCCAGGTTGGGAAAGTTTTCCTGAATGATATCCTGAAGAGTATTTTCCAACTTGGATTCATTCTCTTCGTCACATTCAGGTACACCTATCAAACGTAAATTAGGTCTTTTCACATAGTCCCATATTTCCTGGAGACTTTGCTCATTCCTATTCATCCTTTTTTCTCCAATCTTGTCTTCTCGTTTCATTTCACTGAGCTGGTTCTCAACTTCTGATATCCTTTCTTCTACTTGATCAATTCGACTGTTTAAACTTGTGCATGCTTCGCGAAGTTCTCGTGTTGTGTTTTTCATCTCCATCAATTCACTTATATTCTTCTCTAAATTGTCCATTCTCGTTAACATTTCGTCAAACCTTTTTTCAAGGTTCTTAGTTTCTTTGCATTGGGTTAGGACAAGTTCTTTTAATTCACAGAAGTTTCTTATCACCCATGTTTTGAAACCTGCTTCTGTTATTGGAACACACTCGTAATCTATTAAGCCTTGTTCCGTTACTGATGAGGAATTGCGATCCCCTGTAGAGGGAGAGGCATTCTGATTTTGAGTATTCTCTGCCTTTTTACGCTGGTTTCTTCCCTTCATTATGTATTTATCCGTCTGTCGTCTTTGTAATACCGACTTTCTAACTAGGTCTCTGAGCAGACGTCCAACTTGTTGATTCCCAGTGCCGAAATCTGAGCAATCCACTGCGTCGGCCAAAACAGTGGTGTTAAGATTGAAGGTGCTTTTCTGCCTGGGAATCTCCAGACTCTGCACCACAAACTGGCGCGCTAAGGTGCCAGCAAAACCGCCGCGCCGGCCACAAGAGTCGCCCTGGCGACCCGTGGGGCTCCTCTGCTGGGAATCTCCTGGTCCGTGAGCAACAAATATTCGTCTGAAAGTGTGGCATCCTCTCGTTCTCTGCGCTTTCACCGGGAGCTACGTGCCCGAGCTGCTAGTGATCAGCCATCTTGGATCTCTCTCTCTTTAGTTTCTTTTATAAAATGGGGTGGATTATGAAGATTAGTGTGGGTGTGTGCACGTGTATAGTAATAAACTCATTTCACACATATAAATGTGTGTATATATGAAATATACTCATTTTATACATAAAATATACACATATATGATGTACATGCATATTTATATGTATAAAATGAATATGTCTGTATCTCTATATATAGACATCTACCTTAGCACATAATAAGCTAAATAGCTTTGGCTGGGTATGGTGGCTCAAGCCACCGACTGTAGGAGGCTGAGGCAGGTGGATCACTTGAGGTCAGGAGTTCAAGACCAGCCTGGCCAACTTAACAAAATTGCATTTCTACTAAAAATACAAAAATTAGCCAGGCATGATGGTGGGTGCCTGTAGTCCCAGTCACTTGGGAGGCTGAGGCACAAGAATCACTTAAACCTGGGAGGCGGAGGTTTCAGTGAGCTGAGATTGCGCCACTGCACTCCAGCCTGGGAGATAAAGTGAGACTCCATCTCCAAAAAAACAAAAAAGAGGTAGCTCATATTTTTATCAATGACACTCTTGTTTTCTTTTTTCCATCATATACATGTAATAAAATCAGTGCTAGTCTTAAAATGACCGAAAAAATAGTATAAAGAAGACAAATAAACTCAAAGATTTTAATGATGTGCAAGGGGTTATTTAAAGAGACAAGTACAGAACAAAGTGGATGAACGCAAAGCTGCCCTTTCTGAACGTAGTCAAGCTTCAGGGCTACACATTCCCCCTGTGTTTGGGGCTCAGAGGGGAAAATTACCTGTTGATATTAGGCAGGGACGGGAAGGTGAACAGCCATGTGAACAGTGTCTGGCTCCATCTACTACCACCCAAGTTTCAGAGGCAGATTTCATTTCAGCCTAATCCCTGAGGAAGGAGCTAGGGACAGAGAGGCCTGAGACAGGCCATGGGATAATCCTGAAAGGAAGGAATGATTTTTTTTTTTTTTTTGAGACAGGGTCTCACTCTGTTGCCCAGGCTGGAGTGCAGTGGCACAATCTCAGCTCACTGCCACCTCTGTGCCCTGGGTTCAAGTAATTCCCCAGCCTCAGCCTCCCAAGTAGCTGGGATTACAGGCATGCATCAACAAACGGCTGACTTCTGTATTTTTAGTAGAGACAGCGTTTCACCATGTTCCAGGCTGGTCTCGAACTCCTGACCTCAAGTGATCCACCGGCCTCTGTCTCCCAAAGTGCTGAGATTTATAGGCATGAGCCACTGTGTCCGGCCAGGAAGGAATGATTTATTCTGAGAGTCACCAGACTCTTCTCAGGTTGAACTCACTGTCTCTCTTGCTGGCTGGTCATGGATGGGTGCCCC
Source organism: Aotus nancymaae (assembly GCF_030222135.1). Taxonomy (NCBI): domain Eukaryota; kingdom Metazoa; phylum Chordata; class Mammalia; order Primates; family Aotidae; genus Aotus; species Aotus nancymaae. The sequence goes on along the minus strand of NW_026988422.1, from coordinate 86,727,147 downwards.
AAACCTAGCAAAGCTCTTTAGCCCATTCTGTTCTGACAAGTCTGAAATGAGGTGGCTTAATAAATGGGCTAAAAAGTGAGTAAGAGGGTAAATAGAAACCTGACGCATCTGACTTCTAGGTAATGCTAATGGATGCCAGAAATCCTCCCTAAGCTAGGCGGAGGTTGCAGTGAGCCAAGATTGCACCACTGCACTCCAGCCTTGATGGCAGTGAGACTCCGTCTCAAAAAAAAGAACGAACGAAAGAAAGAAAGAGCCCCTAGTCTATTCTATGTCCTAATAACAAGTACATCAGACTTTAATGTGACTCACCGAAGTTTCAGATGATTGATCTAATATAAAATTACTAAGAAATTACAGAGATTGAAAAGTAATATTTAGCTTACAGTTTAGATAATGGAGATGGTGTGAAATGAAGTAATAAGCTACAGGCCATAGGGAATACAGAAAAACAGAGGAGGGAACTGATCATTTCAGACCCAGCAAAGACTGCTACTGTTGTCCTGTAAGCTACAGATGACAAATAAGAGGGTGTGTCCCAGGCAAACCTGCAGGATATCTCAGACAGACTGATCCACAGCTAGGCTTAATTTCAAAAAATTTCCTCTAGGGAGTCCTGAAACTGCAGGGGCTCTTGGGTTTCCTGGGTTCCTTCTTGGAAAGGTACCTTTCACTATTTGTTTATGGTTCAAAGTGGTATCCTTTCTTTTTCCTCTTGAAACAGCTAGTATTTCTAGGCTTTTGTAACAGGTACACAAGGTTATGGAAATGAAGTTATCTCAAAGGACACTTAAGAGGTTACTGAGGCCCAGGGCCGGGTACGGTGGCTCACACCTGTAATCCCAGCACTTCGGGAGGCCGAGGCGGGTAGATCATGAGGTCAGGAGTTCGAAACCAGCCTGACCAACATGGTGAAACCCTGTCTCTACTAAAAATACAAAAATTAGCCGGTGTGGTGGCGCATGCCTATAATCTCAGCTATTCAGGAGGCTGAGGCAGGAGACTCACTTGAACCTGGGAGGTGGAGGTTGTGGTGACCTGAGATCACGCCATTGCACTCCAACCTGGGCAACAACAGCAAAATTCTGTGTCAAAAAAAGAGTTTACTGAGGTCCAAAATGCTAGCCTACTAGACACATGGAGCATTTTAGAAAATTTCCAGGACCACCAGCCAAGAATCATGGAGCATTTTATACAAAAATAATAATTTTTTATTTTTTGAGAATAAATCAGACATTTTTATCTCCGAAACGATACCATTTAAGGATACTAACTTGCTCTCAATATAAATTACTAAGACTCAGAGAGAAATTTTCAAGATTTGGACTCTAAGAAATTTATCGCCACTTAACAATAATTAAATGAGAAAAGAGGAGCTGTCTCTCTCCTCCAGGGCTGGAGATGATTATGAAAGACATACATGGTCTTTCCTGCTGACTGCTACGGAGTGCCAGGCCCCAACCCACACCAGAACTCAAGTCCTGCCTGCTCAACTACAACGAACATGCCATGCAGACAGATATGTGAGCAAAAGGAACAGTAAATAAAGAAAAATAACAAAAACCTCCTAAATGCTAGTTAACTTTCAGTGTTATGAAGACTCTGAGCTCTGTAATTTCTACTTTGAAGGTTTTAAAGTATAAAGTTAGATGTATATAAAACCAGGAAACCATGAGCTGAAGGCAGACCGAAAAGCATCCAGGCAGTAGTGGCTTCACACAACAAAAAAGGCATTTTTCCTTTCGCTCTATGTGTTCACTCCAAAACCATCAAAACCACCACTTACCTCCTTGTGAGTTTTGAAGTTAATTTACTAAAGAGATTAGTGGAGCCTCGGCTTCGAGTATGGGACAATGGTGTGGCTTCATGGGACAGGCTGGGAGAGGCAGGAGGGCCATTATACGTTGCGGTTCGCCGTTCCCGGGGCTGGCCGTGGAAAGTGCTACGAATGGCAGTGCCTCTTGGGAAGCGGATTCGATCCGGGGTGGCTGCACTGCTAATACTGTGTGTTGAAGCAACTGGAGTTCTCTGACCAGGAACAGTGCTATGAGACCAGAAAATAAGAAGCTCTCAGAACATGACATATACAAATTTACAGTCACAATATACCTTTTATACACAGTGGAGAAAATCAGGTATAATAAATCCAGATCCAAGGGATATTTTATAGGACTCAGGAGCAAAAGGTAAGTTAAGTGGGAAATGGTACAACAGAACAATACATAATGAGACAAAGCCTCATGGAGTTTAAGGGAGCAGTATTATATATATTTTCGAGGACAAAATTAATGCAGGGAAATTCTAGGACAGAGAACAGCTAACTCACACTTTTCCCCTTTGCTTCCCTCTGAAATTGCTTATACACAGAGAACTGTGCCAATACGAAAGAAATAAAGGATATGCAGATGTGACTGAAGAACAGGCAACTAAAAAGTTTTGGAAGTACACAAATGGTAGACGTATAAAATTCCACATGCTGAAAGCAACTTGGGAGGAGCAGGAACTTCTTACACACGGCGTAGTATGCAAAGGCACGAAGACACACACACAACTGAGGACACCATGAGACAAGATGTGCTAACTAAAATCACATGGAAGAAGGACACCTTGTGGACAACTAACAAAATCTCAGACTATAAAATCCACAGCACAAAATTAAGAAGCAGTGGGTACACATTAGTTTCACAAAGAATGTGCATTTTTCTTACATAGCCTTGAAGTTATCTCCTTCACTGTCTATTGGAGGTAACATCATCTTGGGGTGCCCAGAGGCTGACATGGACATCGACTTCTGATGTCTCAGCCGACAGGTAGATGTGGTACAAACTGAGGCAGGGCTAGCTGCGTAAGCGAACATTTCTGTCAGGCTGGGAGGGGTTTGGGTTCAGGCAGAGGCAGAAACACAGTATGAAGGAGCAGTGACCACAGAGCAACCTGTGTGTAATGCACATACTTTCTTCCCAAGCCATCTCATTTTTGCTAAAGAATAAAAATCTCCTGAGCTTGTTTTGGAGATTCTGGAGCAACTGCTAACCTATAGCTGCTTTTTTGTTTTTCAAACAGTAATCATAAAAATGTATCACCTTAATAGAAAAGAGCAGATTACATGTTTGAATATCTGTTTCTATGAGAGGGACAGCGTCCTTTGAGGTATGCACAAAACAAAATCTATTCTAAGAGATGCCTCAATTCAAATCTAAGTGGTAAAATGAATATATCAGCATGCTATGCTCTCAACATCTTCCCAAAACACACTGACATATTTTATTTTTTATTTACTTTTTTTTTTTTTTTTTGGTAGAGACAGGGTCTTGCTATGTTGCCCAGGCTGGTCTTAAACTTGTGGCTTCAAGTGATCCTCCTGCCTTGGCCTTCCAAAGTGTTGGGATTACAGGCGTGAGCCATCACACCTGGCCCACACTGATGTATTTTAAATGAACTAATAAAATTATAGGTATAGGAACTAGCTGCCACATAACAGAGTATACTATGTTGTTTGGTATTTTTTTTTTCCCCAGACAGGGTTTTGCTCTGTCACCCAGCTGTAGTGCAGTGGTGTGATTGTGGCTCACTGCAGCCTCAACTTCCTGGGCTCAGGCTATTCTCCCATCTCAGCCTCCTAAGTAGCTGGGAATACAGGTGCGCTCCACCATGCCTGGTTAATTTTTTGTGTTTTTAGTAGAGGGTTTTGCCATGTTGCCCAGGCTGGTCTTGAACTCTTGAGCTCAAGTAATATGCCTGCCTTGGCCTCCCAAAGTGTTGGGATTACAGGCATGCGCCACCATGTCTGGCCTTCCTATGTTCTTTTAACAATAGAGTCTAAAGCCTTCCTACTCAAAGGACATTTACTCCATGATTAAAAAAAAAAAAACAGTCAGCAGAGCCCCCTTCTCCAAGATGGGCAAATTCATCAGAGTAAATTGACTGTTTATAGACATGGTAAGACAAAGTGGCTAGAAGTCTGCGGTGTCACCTAACACACACAGCTACCGGACAAAACTATCCACAGGGGGCTCACTGGGACACATTATTTGGAATTCCAGCTCAGTCATCATGTCCTTGGAATTCAAGGGCAGTTTCTTTCCTTTAAGGGTAAGTAGGAATACAGCTCTTCCAGAGTCTTTCTGCAGAAATGCTTTGGAAGGATTGAAACCTGGAAACTGGCAAGCTCTTCCTTTCCCTTACTCCCCATACCCAGACTAACCACATCTCGTTGGTGTCAACTTCCTAGCAGCCCTTCAGGTGGCCCACCTGCTCCACTTCCACCACAAGGGACTGAGTACAGAGCCTCACTCCTAGTCTTTACTGGGCCCCCTGCCTTTGCCCCAACACCTCCGATCTATTCGCCTTACAGCTGAGAACTTCCTAACATATAAACCAGACCCCGTCACTCATCTCTCATACTTCTATAGAACACCAAGTCTTTGGAATAAAGTTCAGTCTCCTCGACTCAGAATACACATCCCCAGGCCCCTGAAGTCTGGCCCATGCCATCTCTCTAGTCTTTGCCTTCTATCATTCCCTCCAGGAACTCGACTTTCTGGCCTTCCTGATGATGTGCAGTCCATTGGTCAAACACCAGGTCAAAAAATGTTTGCAGAAGTTATTCTTTTGGTATGGAGGGCTGGTATCTTTTTATTCACCCTTCAAAACTGAACCAGAGGTCGTCAACTCCATGAAGTCTTATCTGGTCAACTTTCCCACTAAGAGTTAAATCGCTTCTGTTTTCAGCTCATGCATGCCCACTATATCCTAGTGACCCTCCCTGCTGGACGTCCCTGAAAACACAGCACGAAATCTTGTCAATGTGCCTCCCATGAGTATAAGCAGAAAGCCTGCAGAGCAGGTGTTCAATAAACATTCTCCTAACAGAGCAGGTTAGTTAATCAATAAGCCACTGGAATTCTGACATCCCCAACATGAGGGAGATAGGTCTTTAAAATCAAGAAGAAATGCTTGTTCCTACATTAAAACATTTTTATTTAAACTTTTATTTCTGAGACAGGGTCTGCTCTATTCACCCAGGCTAGAGTGCATTAGCACACTACCACAGCTTGCTGCAGCCTCAACTTCCTGGGCTTAAGCAGTCCTCCTATCTCAGCCTCTGAGCGGCTGAGACCACAGAAGTGTGCCATTATGCCTGGCTAATTTTTAAATTTTCTGTAGAGTTGGTGTCTCACTGTGATGCCTAGGCTGGTCTCGAACTCCTGGGTTCAACTGATCCTTCTGCCTGGGCCACCCAAAGTGCTGGGATTACAGGCCTTGTTAGCCACTGTGCCTGGTTCTGTTCCTGCATTTTTGTTTGAGAATTCTGCCCTCTGACTTGGGAGAATTTATACCGTTGGAGAAGAACTGGAAACAAATGTCTTATAAAGACAAAAATTTATTGTTTCATTATTTTCCATTCTTTTCCTGCAGCAACAATACTTAAATTTAGCTTTGGAGGAAGCAACTCTAGGTCTTACAGAGATCAAGGAGACAACCTGAGGGCTTCTACTTGAGCACAGCTGTGTATGGGAGGAAGTTATGTCTAATGGTGCCGAGCCCAATCACGGAACTGCTGCCGATGAGGCAGAGGCAGATGGACCCTGACTCTAGCCCTGGACTTTTTTTTAGTTATATGAACTAACAGCCCTTTTATACTTAAGCCTGTTTGGACTGGGTTTTCTGTCACCTGCAATAGAGATGGTTCTAATTGACTAAGGTTTTTAAAGAAATACTCAGTTGTTTCTTGTACATGCGTACAGACACATGTACACATGAATGCACACAAACGAATTTTTCTAACAAGTTATAGATAAATACAACTGTCTCTTGTGTCCTTACCTTTCAGGGGGAGTCTAGGGTCAATAAACTCTACCTCCAGCTGCTGACACTTTTTTTTGTCCAAATGAGGAGCTAGTATCAGTAGATGTGCCAAGAAAAGCAGGGCAAGGAGGAGAGGCAGGAGTTGTTTGACCCGTTCCCCGGTGAACACAAATGGTCCCAAAGTCTCTGGAGAAGGAAAAGGTTTTTAGTCAGCTTGCAGGCAGGAGGGTGCTGCATCGATTCCCAATGAAGCACACTACTGACAGGCCAAGCAAGATCTTTAAGGCATACAAGCATGGCAAGAGGGTGTGGACACATGCTTTGCAGAAAAAACAAAAAACAAAAAAACCCAGATCCTCTAGAGACCTTTCTAAGAAGGAAATATAAATTTATTTTCTCATTATAAATTAAAAAAAAAAATTTTTTTTGTAGAGGCGGGGCTTTGCCATGGACCAGGCTGGTCTGGAACTCCTGAGCTTAGGCATACTGCCCACCTCGGCCTCCCAAAGTGCTGGGATTATAAATTGTTAACTTGAGGCCGGGCGCAGCGGTGGGCCTCTGTAATCCCAGCTACTCAGGAGGCTGAGGCATGAGAATCATGTGAACCCAGCGGCAGTGGTTGCAGTGAGCTGAGATCACGCCACTGCACTCCAGTCTGGGTGACAAGAGAGAGACTCTGTTTCAAATTAAAATAATTAATTAAACTTTTTTACATACTAATTTTAAAGACAATTAAATAAACTCTTTAGAAATTTAATTCCTGTCACATCATGAGTTTCACAAAGCAAGCAACAAAATAGATTTTTCTGACTTCAGTAAGCCTAACAGCTATAGGAAACAGTAAATTCAGTAAGATGTTTACAAATTTCAATTCTGTACAATCAAGCTCACAAAAATCCTATTTACAACAGGCAGCCTCAACATCACAATGGTGTACATATATATTCTAAAAGGTCATCAAGTTGTTACGAAACTTGAAGAATATTTCCCCCCAGAAAAGTGTTAAAAATGATAGCTTTATTTTGTAGCCTAGTCCACAATTTACCTAAGCAAAACAGTAGCAGTATTAATTTTTTTTATAATTAAAAAAAATTTTTTAAAGTTTTTGAGGATTCATACTAGCTGTATTACATTAATTTTTTAATTTTTTTGAGACAGCATCTGGCTCTGTCGTTCAGGCTGGAGCACAATGGTGTGATCTCGGCTCACTGCAAACTCCACCTCCCAGGCTCAAACCATCCTCCTGCCTCAGCCCCCAAATAGCTGGGATTACAGGCATGCACCACCACACCTGGCTAATTTTTGTATTTTTAATAGAGATGGGGTTTCACCATGTTGACCAGGTTGGTCTTGAACTCCCGACCTCAGGTGATCAACCTGCCTCGGCCTCCCAAAGTGCTGGGATTTACAGGTGTGAGCCACTATGCCTGGCACCCAGCAAATTTTTCTGTCTTTTTGGTAGAGACGATATTCTGCCATGTTGCCCAGGCTGATCTTGAACTCCTGGGCTCAAGCAATCCTCCTGTCTTGGCCTCCCAAAGTGCTGGGATTACAGTTGTGAGCCGCCATGCCCAGTCTGTATTACATTTAAACTTTAATTTATAGAAATAGTAATGTTTTTCTTAAAATTCAAGTTGTATAAAGTTGAGTTCCTATTAATCTTCCTAATTGTTTTGTATTCATTGTAAGGTGTGTTCTCGCCAAGTTTAAAGTGAAGAAACTGAGGCCAGCACAAGAAGATCTGAAGCAAAGGAATTTATTCAGGCTCCCGGACGAGGTTCTGCGGTCCGACAGGAGGGGCCGGAGAAGTCGCATGGACTCCTCTCAGACAGGGGGTTTTATAGGGAGTGAAACAGCTCGATTGGTTGTGGGAGAGCAGGACTGCTATTGGGCAAGTTACAAGCCTTTACCTAGGACTTGGCTTGTTGTTGGTTGGAATTACTCGGCTGCTATTGGTTGTTAGGACTTGGCTGCTATTGGTTGTTAAGACTCGGCTGCTATTGGTTGTTAAGACGCTAGGGTTACCACACCTTGTTTGCATACTGGGCTCTTTTAAGGGAGGGTCAGGCTGTGTGAGCATGGGAGAAGGGAAAAAGCCTGAGCATGTCTGAGCTTGCCTGAGCTTGTCCAGGCTTGTCCGAGCTTTTGAAAAGAAGTGGGGGGGGGGGGGTGGTCTGCGTCCGTGCTCCCAGTGAGGCAATTCATGACTATCTTTTAAAATTAAAAAAAAATTTTTTTTGTAGAGACAGGGTCTCGCGCTACTTTGCCCAGGCTGGTCTTGAACTCCTCGCCTCAAGTGATCTTCCTGTCTATGCCTCCCAAAGTGCTGGGATGACAGGCCTTGTGAGCCACTGTGCTCAATCTTGACTACCTTTTCTTTTCTTTTCTTTTTTGAGACGGAGTCTCACTTTGTCACCCAGGCTGGAGTGCAATGGCTCGATCTCGGCTCACTGCAATCTCCGCCTCCTGAGTTCAAGCGATTCTCCTGCCTCAGCCTCCTGAGTATTTGGGACTACAGGTGCGTGCCACCACACCTGGCTAGTCCTTTTTTTTTTTTTTCAGTAGAGATAGAGTTTCACTGTGTTAGCCAGGATGGTCTCGGTCTCCTGACCTTGTGATCCGCCTGCCTTGGCCTCCCAAAGTGCTGGGATTACAGGCGTGAGCCACCCTGCCTGGCTGACTAGCTTTTCTAAAATATTAATCCACTTAAGGTTACTAAAGGATAGATACTTTGAATTTGTGGGTGTGACCTCTAGCCCCTATCAGAACATTCTGATAAGAAATGTTTTGGCTGCTGATTAAAAGCATACTCAGTGATTGAGCAAAAGCAGAATTAAAAATATAGTCCAAGGCCAGGCATGGTGGCTCATGCCTGTAAACCTAGTGTTTTGGAAGGCCAAGGCGGGAAGATCCCTTGCGGCCAGGAGTTTGAGACCAGCCTGGGTAACATGCATGGGAAGACTTCAGCTCTACAAAAAATAATTAGGCCCAGCAAGGTAGCTCACGCCTGTAATCTCAGCACTTTAGGAGGCTGAGGTGGGCGGATCACCTGAGGTTAAGAGTTTGAGACCAGCCTGACCAACATGGAGAAACCCTGTTGTTACTAAAAATGCAAAAAAAAAAAAAAAAAAAAATTAGCTGGGCATGGTGGTGCACGCCTGTAATCCCAGCTACTTGGGAGGCTGAGGCAAGGGAATCGCTTGAAGCCAGGAGGCAGAGGTTGTGGTGAGCCGAGATTGTGCCATTGCACTCCAGCCTGGCAACAAGAGCGAAACTCTGTTTCAAAAAAAAAAAAAAAATTAGCCAGGTGCAGTGGTGCCTGCCTTCAGTCCCAGCTACTCAAGTGGCCAACACAGGAGGATCATTTGAGCCCAGGAGCTCAAGGTTGCAGTACACTACAATCACATATGTGACCAGCCACCACTGCACTGCAGCCTGGGCAATACTGCAAGACTCCATCCATTTAAAAAAAAACAACATCTTTTATATGTTGTCCAAAGATACATATGCTAAGTGTCCCCAATCCTTCTCTGCTCAATCTCTGTATGGCTTGATGCAGGGTAAGTGGATAAAATAATAAAGTCATTTTATGATTTTGAAGTTTACAATAATATCCAGTATCTAAAACTTCTTTGAAAAAGATTCTGAGCTGGATGAAGTGGTTCACGCCTGTAATCGCAGCACTTTGAAAGGCCGAGGCAGGTGGATCACTTGATGTCAGGAGTTTGAGACAAGCCTGGTGAAACCCTATTTCTACTAAAAACACAAAAATCAGCCAGGTGTGGTGGTGTGTGCCTGTAATCCCAGACTGAGGCAGAAGAATTGCTTGAACCCGGGAGACGGAGGTTGCAGTGACCTGAGATCAGCGCCACTGCACTCTAGTCTGGGTAAAAGAATGAGACTCCATCTCAGAAAAAGAAAAAAAAAAGAAAAGAAAAAATTCTGTTTGCATTACTGTAACACCATCACGTCACTTCTCTGGGTTCTTTAAATGAATGCAGTCTAAACAGTCTCGCCCAGGTATCTAAATCATATGAAATAGTAGGAGCAGAGTGTCTCTGCTATGTAGGTTGTTTAGCAACATTAACTTCAGAGATTAGATTTAGTCAGTGTAAACGAAGAAAATTCTTCACCCTTGGTTAAACAGTCTATAATTAATAATGAAAGCTAACATTTGTTGAGCACTATGTGCCAGTTACTACATGGTTTAAGACTCAAACTGCAAACCTGTACCATCTTAATAGAATGATACAATTGAAGATGTAATCAAACCTTCTCATGCCTAGTTTACACCAACTATTAGTCATTACTGGAATCTGGCCATTTTTTGAGAATAACATCAGAAAGCAGAAATTACAGCAGAAAGTGGGCTGGCCTTCAGCATGACCAGTTCAAAACAAGTCTTAGAAAACTACTCACAGGTGTTTGTGCCAAAGTAACAACCAGCCCTAACCTACGCTCCCCAAATCATTAACTTTATTGTTCCCACAGGAAAGCTGATAAAACAAAGGCTGAGCTGGTAAGAACCAATTAATAAAAGTAATTTTCAAAAGAAAAAACTATTAAAATTAATTATATTGCCTATGACAAGAGAAAAAAGCCCTGCATTTGGTAAGCCTTTAACATATCCTATGTTTACAGTAGGATTTTGAAGGTAGTTAGGGCTTAAGATACGTGGAGTCTTTGGTTTAAACCTTTATACAGTTTTAAAAAGAATTAGCCATCATTATTCTGATGTTGAAATTCTGTACAAACACTCATATAAAAAAGAAAACAGCCAAAAATACTTAAGGCTAACACTGGAACTTAACGTGTTTGTTTCAGAAGTTAACACAGGTCCAGGCTTCTTTCAGCTCACACACATTTTAAATTAGTGAAGGATTAAGATATATGGGTGGGTGAAGAGAGGGAAAGGAACAATCTGCCTAAAAAGTCATCTGTGCAGAGAAAGCTAATTGTATCTCACTGAAGACTCAAGCATCGATTTTAAGGGAAAGCTGTCACATTTAGTGCCTTAACTCAAGTAAAAATTATGATCGCAAGGTTCAGTTGTCAAACTCAGTAATTACTTTTTCCAGTCTTTCAATTCACTTATAAGATAGGAAAGGAAAATCCAATTATTATTAAAACGATGGGCCCTGTCTTTTAAGGTTTGGCGCTGAGACTCTCTTTGGCTAAAGAGAAAGACGACACCTTCAAAAGCAAAGTATTTCAATGACTGATGCTAAGAGACGCAATGAGGCCCAGGTCAGGATACAAAAGAGTGGGCCCAACACGGCAGGTGTCTCCAGTGGGAATGCAGAAAGGAAATTATGCCAAATAAAAGAAGTCTTAAACACTATTTCCAAAGAGTGAAATGAAAAATTTTAGGAAAAGAGAATCAGAAGAGCACCGGTATACATGCATGTGCCTGCATGTGCCTGGTGTATATGTGTAACACAGGATGAGAAGCAGAGAGCAGACCTTGGTCTTAACACCCTTGAGGAGACTGACTTTGTACCTTACAGAGTCACATAACCTAAAGTTCAGAAGGAGGTGGGTGGTGCACTTCCAGAATTTAGAAGTGCCTTAACTCAAGTACAAATTACATTAGAAATACTTGGAAAAGTAAAAGTAATGAAGTAACTTTTTTTTTTTTTTTGAGATGGAGTCTCGCTCTGTTGCCCAGGCTGGACTGCAGTGGCGTGATCTCGGCTTACTGCAACCTCTGCCTCCTGGGTTCAAGCGATTCTCCCACCTCAGTCTCCCTAGTAGCTGGGATTACAGGCTTTCGCCACCACACCCAGTTAATTTTTGTATTTTTAGTGCAGATGGGGGTTTCACCATGTTGGCCAGGCTAGTCTTGAACTCCTGACCTCAAGTGATCCGCCCACCTTGGCTTCCCAAAGTGCTGGGTGTGAATACAGGTGTGAACCATTGCGCCTGGCCATGAAACATTTTTGTAGTCCTGTAGACTAAAATCTATAACATCAGAAACTTTTAAGTCTTCTACTGATATTTTCTATTAAGTCACTTGTGAACTAGAAGAAATTTGAGAGTTAAGAATGGAACTATAATACAAATCTACCAAAGAGTAGACTACTATTAAGAAATACGATACCAACCATTATCTGTAAACCACCTACCCCAGCCGCTATACTCAAGTTAACAGTTTTTAATCACAGGAAAAAAAGACAATGTTAAAACACATACACACACATGCAAGTCAGAAAAGAGAACAAGAGAATGTAAATAATGCTAAAAATTCAACGATTAATAACCATAATCTTACAGAACAAATGTTACTCCTCATATCAGTTCAATCCTAAGTGGCCTATGGAACAGGGAAGCGATAATCAGTTTGGTGCTAAGGATGAAGGAGGAAATAATTTTTGCTTAGGCTGTCACAAAATATAGTGATCAAACATTTCGTTTGACTAATGAGATCAAACATAAGTTAGGATTAAGAAACAGAACCTTACACTGTAACTGCAGAAAGTAAATGTCAGAAGAAACAATTCTGATGCAAACAATGTTCAAGTTAGAAGAATGACGTACACTTCTAATTTAGTTTATATACTGCTCTTCCAAAAACAAAGAAGGAAAATCCATGCCAGCCTGGGAAATTTGTTGTCAACAAAATATAGCATATTTAATTATCCTCTACCAATCCAACTTCTCTTTTTTCTTTCCATCCAGACTAACCCCACCTCAGAGTCTCTGGGCCTATCTAATTCCATTTTACTGACTACTTATTTTCTTATTTCATAACCCCAAGAAAATAGTGTGCATGATAGGATACTTTCCTTACTGACATGTAACATCACTGTCTTTTAAATCGTGCTCATCCTACGTATGCTTGCCCTGCAGGCAAATTAAAAGCATTCAGAAGGCTTGACTCTCCACTTCTCTTGGCTTCTCCACTGCTTCTATTTAGACTCAGTCATCCGGACGCTTTGGTCAACTGCTGACCTTTAACGCTAAGTGGTGCTCTGCATTCTCCCAAGTGTGGCTCTCTGCCTCGAGTCCTTATCTTCCCCCACTTTCGGCTTTTTTTCAAGTCATTAATGTGCAAAAGGCAATCTCCACCTAGTCAATGTTCCACAACATACTCGCAGCTTACTTTCTGCTTCCTCTAGGAAACCTCCTGGATTTAACGCAATGCTTTTAATTATCATACACAGCCAGGCAGGAGGATGACGCTCTGGATAATGAAAACAATTTACAATTCTAGTATCTTGCTAAAAATTAGTACACAAATTTAACTTACCTTCAGAGAATACTTACAGCTTTAATTTGAGAATTATTATAAAAACAAAGCAGTAAATAACATGCTTCCATTTCTCTTGGGAAAAACAACTTTTCTTACAAACAGGTAGAATTTCCTACCTGTTTTCTTTGCCATTCTGAATCACTGAGTGTCTATCAGCTGTAGTTCTCTCACTGCAAACATAAGTATTTCGCCGTGTCATTCCGCCAGATGCTGTGTTACTCTATAAAAAAGGTGATTTTTGTCTTAATTTGGTAAATACAGTAAAATAAGAAAAAAGAACTCATTTACATAAATAGGAATACCCATCTTTTATTTAAAAGACAGGGTCTTGCTCTGTTGCCCAGGCTGGAACATGGTGGTGTGACCACAACTCACTGCAGCCTCAACCTCCTGGGTTCAAACGATCTTCCCACCTAAGCCTCCCAAGTAGCTGGTACTATACGTGTGCATATCATGCCCAGCTAATTTATTTTTATATTTTTTCTTTGTAGAGATGAGGTTTCACTCTGATGCCCAGGCTGATCTCAAACTCTTGGGCTCAAATGATCCTCCTGCCTCAGCCTCCCAAAGTGCTGGGATTAGAGGGGTGAGCCACTGTGCCCAGGTATTCCTTCTGGTGTGCTGAAAAAGTTCTGAAACTAAAGAGAGGTGTTGGTTGCACAATACTGTAAGTGTACCAAATGCCACTGAATTGCACACTTTAAAATGGTTAATCATGTGTCATGTGGATTCACATGAATTTAATTTCATGAATTCAACTTTATGAATTTAATTCACATGAATATTAACTTTAATATAAAAAACTAAAAAGCAAGAAACAAGTCACAGCTATGACATTTTTATTTTTTAATTTTCCAAATCCTTGAATTGTTTTTTTTTTTTTTCTTGAGATGAAGTCTCGCTCTGTCACCCAGGCAGGAGTGCAGAGGCTGATCTCAGTTCACTGCAACGTCTGCCTCTTGGGTTGAAGCAATTCTCCTGCCTCAGCCTCCTGAGTAGCTGGGATGACAGGCTCACAGCACCATACCCGGTAATTTTTTTTTTTGAGATAGGGTCTTGCTCTGTGGCCAGGCTGGAGTGCAGTGGCGTGATCTCAGCTCACTGCCATCTCCGCCTCTTGAGTTCAAGCGATTCCCCTGCCTCAGTCTCCCAAGTAGCTGGGACTACAGGCATGTACCCAAGCCCGGCTAATTTTTTTGTATTTTAGTAGAGACAGGGTTTCACCAGGTTGGCCAGGATGGTCTCAATCTCCTGATCTCATGATCCACCTGCCTCGGCCTCCCAAAGTGCTGGGATTACAGGTGTGAGCCACCTTGCCTGGCCAATTTCTATATTTTTAGTAGAGATGGGGTTTCACTATGTTGAGCCAGGTTGGTCTCAAACTCCTGACTTGAAGTGATCCACCCACATCGGCCTCCCAAAATGCAGGGATTACAGGCATGAGTCACCGTGCCCGGCCATACCTATGGAACTTTGTGGGATAATGTTTGTGTCCTCTCCAAAATTCATGTTGACGCTTTATCTCCAATAGGAGAAAACAGTATTTGGATACGAGTCTTTTAGGAGGTGTTTAGATCATGAGGGCTCTGCCTTCATGAATGGATTAGTGTCTTTTTTCTTTCTTTCTTTTTTTTTTTTGAGATGGAGTCTTGCTCTGTTACCGAGGCTGGAGTGCAGTGGCGTGATCTTGGCTCACTGCAACGTCCACTTCCCAGGTTCAACCAATTCTCTGCCTCAGCCTCCCAAGTAGCTGGGATTACAGGTGCCTGCCACCACACCTGGCTAATTTTTGTATTTTAAGTAGAGACGGGGTTTCAACATCTTGGCCAGGCTGGTCTTGAACTCCTGATCCACTCTCCTCGGCCTCCAAAAGTGCTGGGATTACAGGTGTGAGCCACTGGGCCCAGCCAGATTAGTGTCTCATAAAAGAGCTTGAGGGAGTGAGTTCACCTCTTCTGTCCCTTCAGGCACATGAGAACACAGCATTTGTCTCCTCTGGAGATGCCAGCACCAAGGCACCATCTTGGAAGCAGAGAACAGGGCCCTCGCCAGACACAGAACTTGCTGGTGCCTCCATCTTGGACTTCCCGGCTCCCAGAATTGTAAGAAATAAATGTCTTTTCTTTATAAATTAGCCAGTCTCAGGCATTTTGTTACAGCAGCAGGAATGAACTAAGAGAGTGTCAACAACAAATACCTACAATGCAGCAGGGAGGATTTCTATAGGTTAAGACTGGCCTAGTGGGGAGGACATTCCAGGAACAGGAGATCACAGGAGTAAAATGAACACCTGGTGTCTAGCCAGTTCCAACCCTACCACGCTAAGACCACTCTACAGTTCAACAACACTTACACTAGGGACAGTGGAGCTTTTCTTGTGTTCAGGAATATCCGCCTTATTGGGATTACTTGCATTCCCAAGCATGGGACTGGCTGGAGCAATTCCCTTTCCTCCAACAGAACTGCCACCTGATTTCCGGGAGGAAATTCCATCTTCTTTGAGGTCACTATCTGCAGTGCTGGTCTGACTCCTTTTCGGATACGCCACAACAGAAGGAATAGCTGGTCCAGCTAAAATAAAGAGTTCACTTTTAAAAAGACTGAATATAGTTTCAAGTTTTATTTTGTGACAGTAATCGTATTTTGTAAGAGGATCTAAGATTGCTATTTACCTAAAAAAATGTAAAACAGCAAAATCCTCTAAGATGTTTCTCACTTCTATCTAATGTTTGCCCTATGCAATGAATTCAATATTGAAATTTCACTTAATACCCCTAAATTTCTACTTAAAATATTTTTTCAAAAAATTATAAGCATTTAGAGTTGTCCTTTGGAAACATCTTAAGGTGGTATTACTGTATAGGTTCAAACTAATTAGATGCACACAAATCAAGCAGAATGAACCACTTCATCTCGTACATCTGAGTGAATTACATCCTCTTTTGTAGGAGAGATGCCATCACCTTTTGGAACAGAAAAGTATAGATTTTATAGGCCATTTCTTTTGAAGTTTTAACCTTATCTTTTTAAAAACACCCATAATCTTTTAGATAAACAGGAGTTTGAGTAGACAGGGGAAGGTGTAGAAGCAAAGGAATCATGAAAGCGACAGGGAGGAAGTAGATGGAGGTCACTAGCCATTCCTGCTACTCCAGGAGGAGTATGTCCAGGGACATGTGCCTAGGGACATGTGGACAACAGACTGATGTCCTATAGTAAACCATGGGGATACTCCAATAGCAGCACAGGAGATTCAGAGTGCTAAGAATTTTACAAATGAACATAACTAGTATATGCCTCAGATATGATAATCCAGTGGTAATCTTGAAGGACAGCATCAAATGCTCATCATTTTTTCTAAGGCAGAAGACATTTTATATTTTAGATGTATTAAAGGTTGGGGATGCATGGTAGCTCACGCTTGTAATTCCAACACTTTGGGAGGTTGAGGTAGGAGGACAGCTTGAGCCTAAGAGTTTGAGGCTGCATGTGGCTTGGGTGACAGAATGAGGTCCCGTTTTAAAAAATAAACAAACAAACGGGGATGAGAGGAGCTAGTTTTTGGACAAAAATCTAAATGGCAAATCTATTTGGAACTAATTAAAAATAAATAAGGGCTTACTTTTATTCACGGGAGAACAACAACTAAGCTTTTGTTTTAGTAATCTTAACATATAAAACCAAAACTGAACCAAGTATAGGGTGATACTAGCCTCAATGCTTAGCTTTCTTCCCAATGTCATGGTCTACTGACATTGTGAACTTTCAGGTCACTACTGATTTGTTTTCAAACTTTGTGTTTAGAAAATATAAAACCTTTTAAGATTTGGGATTCTGAATAGAAATAGACATTGATCTAATCCACTGACCTCATTCAGATTTCCCCAGTTTTACTTGCACTAATTTGTATGTCTGTGTATTTCATTCTATACCCTTTTATTACAGGTTTAGATTCATGTGGCCACCACCAGTCAAGATGTAGTACATTTCCATCAAGACCCTGGGGACCACCGTTTCACAGCCACAGTCACAGCAACTGCCACTTCTCTCTTACTCTAATCCCTTTTGTTGAATCCCAGCAACTACTAACCTGCTCATCCTCTCTAGAATTCTGTCATTTCAAGAATGCTATATAAATGGGAATCCATGGAATGTAACCTTTTATGTATTTTCACCCAGTATAATTCCCTTGAGATCCACCCAAGTTAAACATATCATAGTTTATTCCTTTTTCTTGTGAGTAGTATAGTCCATAGTATGGATGTGTTACACAGACATTTCATTTTTATGTAATCAAATTTGTAAGTCTTTTCTTTCATGGGTTTAGTATTTGGGGTGACAGAAACACGTTCACCAGTCCAAGTTAAAAAGCAAATAATCCCATGTTTTCTTTCAATATTTCTGGGGTTTTATTTTTTATATTTGTATCTTCATTCCAATTGGAAATTCATCCTGGTATAAGATGTGAGAAATTGATCCATATTCATTTTTTTTCCTGAGAACTATCGAATGTGCCCCAGTACCACTCACTGATTAGTAAACAGTGATTATTATTATTCTTTTTTAAAAAAACAAGCTAAAGAATCCCTTGAAAATCAGATGGAGATCACCACTTGCAGAAAAAGTGTGTACATGTATATGGGGTATTCACATGTGGGTCTCAAATTAGGAAGGACAGCTACAAATTACATTGCAGCTTTAGAGAAGAAGCAGGCATGCATGCAGAGAGGTCAGCATCTACAGGCAGGGAAAAAGGAAGGGAGAGGTGAGAGGAGGCAAGAGAGGTGAAAGCTGGCTTGGCCATACAGGCTTGCCTGCCTTGAGAAATTCCAAGAAAGATGAGGATTATGAAAAGGCTACTCCAGTGAGGTGCTTCAGCGGAGAAAGCCACAGGGCTGGGACCAGGAGTCCTGGGCTCTGCCCGGTTGTTTCTGATTTACTATGTAACCTTGGGAGACTTGGTGATCTCTCTTGGTCTATTTCTTTAGGGATAAAATAGAAGTTTGGTGAGTGTACGATACCATGTCTAAAGCCCTTTTTATCTCTAAAATTTTATCAGCTGGGGGCAAAAAGGCACTAATAATCCGGATGGAATCTATGTGCTTAAGGAAGAACTAACTTATTAACATATTCCCTAGAGAAATGTGAAAATCCCATGATCAGGTTTCTTCTAGAATTTAGGGATAATTCCATGTAAACTAGATGGTTTCAGGGCAATACATAGGGATTTAATTGTCATGTGGTCCATAGGCACTGGAAACCCCCCTTGTTAGTGACTAACACGAACACAAAAAAGGCAGACCTAGATCAACACATCACCTACAAATGCTAGGAGCACAAATCCCAATGTGAGAAAGAGTTCTGTGCTCTCAGCTATACCCTAGAATAGCAGCCACTGTAGACGCTTTACTAGTGATATTAGTACACTGTTGCTTCAGTCTAAACCACGTAGAAAGACAGGCAACAGAAGGAAACAGAAATCAAACAGAAGGAGACAGAAATCAAACCAAGAGTCATCAATTTTAGTACAAAATAAAAGCTGTCCACACCTAAAATGCTCTGTGCAGTCCTAAGTGTCAAATCTCAAATGAAAGTATTAAGATGGAAAATGTCCAGAGATGAGAAATAAAATGAGGTCGGGAGTGGTGGCTCACGCCTGTAATCCCAGCACTTTGGGAGGCCAAGGTGGGCAGATCACTTAGGTCAAGAGTTCGAGAATAGCCTGGCCAAAAATGGTGAAAGCCTGTCTCTACTAAAAATACAAAAATTAGCCAGGTGTGTTGGTGCACACCTATAGTCCCAGCTA
Organism: Aotus nancymaae; assembly: GCF_030222135.1. Classification (NCBI taxonomy): domain Eukaryota; kingdom Metazoa; phylum Chordata; class Mammalia; order Primates; family Aotidae; genus Aotus; species Aotus nancymaae. The sequence continues at coordinate 86,708,281 of NW_026988422.1, read as the reverse complement.
CTTGGGAGGCTGAGGCAGAATAATTGCTTGAACCTGGGATGTAGAGGTTGCAGTGAGCCGAGATCGTGCTTATTGCACTCCAGCCTGGGCAACAGAAAGAAACTCTGTCTCAAAAAAACAAAAACAAAAACAACAACAAAAAAAACCCAAGGAGATGAATCGGGGTTCTATATGAGAATATATTTTTAAAAGTTAGGACCAGACAAACATAGATTTAGTTCCCGAATCCTAGAATAACAGAATTAAAGGAGATACCTACAATGTTAACATATAGTTATGAGGGAGTAAACACACACGCTAGCCTCAGGACTGACGCGTGGACTGCTGAAGGCAGAACAACTGTAGAGCTTGGCAGGCCTACCCACTGGGGGTCTTAGGCCTTATAAAGGATTGGCTTCTATAACTGAAGTTTAAAAGGGAGGGTGGCTTAACCACACCAACAGCAAGAGAATGGATGAGAATGACACCGTAAAACACTGAAACCAATTAAGGCAAAACTGGGGTTCCATATATTCTCTAGGGCTGCCCTAATATGATAGCTACTGGCCACAATTGGCTATACATATATGTTACTTAAGTAAAAAATTTTTTTTTCTTTTTTCTTTGAGACAGAGTCTCATTCTGTTGCCCAGGCTGGAATGCAGTGGCATAATCTCAGCTCACTGCAACCTCTGCCAGGTTCAAGCAATTCTCTTGCCTTAGCCTCCTGAGTAGCAGGGATTATAGGCACGCGCCACCACGCCCGGCTGATTTTTCTATTTCTAGTAGAGATGAGGTTTCACCATGTTGGTTAGGCTGGTCTCGAACTCCTAACCTCGTGATCTGCTGGCTTCAGCCTCCCAAAGTACTGGGATTACAGGCATGACCCATCGCACCAGGCCAGTAAAATTTTAAAAGAGTAAAAATCGGCTAGGCCAATTACAGGCTCACATCTGCAATCCCAGCACTCTGGGAGGCCACGGTGGGTGGATCACCTGAGGTCAGGAGTTCTAGAGCAGCCTGACCAACACAGTGAAACCCTGCCTCTACTAAAAATACAAAATACGCGTGATGACGCATGTCTGTAGTCCCAGCTATTCAGGAGGCTGAGGCAGGAGAACTGCTTGAACCCAGAAGGCTGAGGTTGCAGTGAGCTGAGATTGTGCCATTATACTCCAGCCTGGGTAATGAGAGTGAAACTCCATCTCAAGAAAAAATAAATAAAAATAAAAAGGGTAAAAATCATTTCCTCAGTTCAAGTCCTTGATAGCCACAAGCGTCCAGTAGCTACCTGACTGGACAGCATAGAGATACAAAACTGTAATAATCACAGAGAGTTCTACTGGACAGTACTACTCTACAAAGTAAATCCAATGCAGAAGTGAAGAGAGTGAATAGAACTACAGACTAAGGGCTGGATGTAACTTGGGAGTTTGAGACCAGCTTGGGCAACATAGCAAGTCCTCATCTCCATTAAAAAAAAAGAAAGAAAGAAAAACTACAGATTAAAGCAGAGGTTCTAGAGGGGCTAATGGTAAGGTTTCCACTCAACTGAGGCCTTACCCAGCAAAAATCTACTGAATGTACCAAGAAGATCAGAGGCTTGAAGTAATCATGCCAGCGCCTGCAGGAACACTAAGAAAAAAATGCTGGCTAGGCACAGTGGCTCATGCCTGTAATCCCAGCACTTTGGGAGGCTGAGGTGGGCAGATCATTTGAGGCCAGGAGTTCGAGACCAGCCTGGCTAACATAGCAAAACCCTATCTCTACTAAAAATACAAAAATTAGCCAGAAATAGTGGTGCATGCCTGTAGTCCTAGCTACTTGGGAGGCTGAGGGAGGAGAATTGCTTGAACCTGGGAGGTGGAGGTTGCAGCAAGCCAAAATTGTGCCACTGTACTCCAGCCTGGGCAACAGAGCGAGACTCTGTCTCAAAAATGAAAGAGAGAAAGAAATGCCAAGAAAGAACATCAAGCCAGGCTCTGATCAAGAGAATGCTTCCCAGTGCTAGATCTCTTGCCTGGACTCTTAAGGGAAGGCACTGGAATACTCCAGAACTTACCATGATCGCTGTAGCGTCTTTGCTTCTGGCTTGAAGAAACACTTCTCTGCACTTTGTGGTGAGGAGACTGGCCAGTACTGTTGTTGAGATCACTGCTCGGCCTAACCTTAGCAAGTGAAAGATTGCTGCTAGAACTGGAATCACTAGCATCCAGCTAAGAGAAAATGAGAAAAACAGAGCAAACCACAACACGAACCCAAATGGTTTTATTAGGAAATTAAACTTCTCATTAACACAGACCTCATAAACCATTCATTCAGAGAGCAGGAATCACAACGTACAAAAATTTTAATCCTAAACTTAAGCAAAAGTAGTTTTCTGACTGCTGGAAAGACACTAAAGGTAAGGTATTTATCATGTTCTTTCCAGGCTTTCTCAAATAACTTTAAATGCTCTATTTACTTCACCTGATGCTTTATGTCATTTCTAAACCATTAATGACTATAGGTTAATTTATGAAAGACCAGGTTTATAACAATATCCGTCTTTTTTTTCTCTATACCCTCCCCTACGGCAAGATACAGTCTTGCTCTATTGTTCAGGCTGGAGTGCAGCAGTGTGATCTCGGCTCACTGCAACCTCCGCCTCACAGGTTCAAGCAATTCTCCTGCCTCAGCCTCTCGAGTAGCTGTGATTACAGGCACGCGCCACCACACCTAGCTAATTTTTGTTTTTTTAGTAGAGATGGGGCTTCACTATGTTGGCCAGGTTGGTCTTGAACTCCTGAGCTTGTGATCCACCTGCCTCAGCCTCCCTAAGTGCTGGGATTACAGGTGTGAGCCACCACGCCTAGCATTTTTTTTTTTTTTTGGAGACAGAGTCTCAGTCTGCCACCCAAGCTGGAGTGTAGTGTCATGATCTTGGCTTACTGCAACCTCCGCCTGGCAGGGTCAAGCGATTCTCTTGCCTCAGCCTCCCGAGTAGCTGAGATTACAGGCGCACCAACACGCTTGGCTAATTTTTTGTTTGTTTGTTTTAGAAGAGATGAAGTTTTGCTATGTTAGCCAGGCTGGTCTTGAACTCCTGGCCTCAACTGATCCATCTGCCTCGGACTCCCAAAGTGCTGGGATTACATATGTGAGCCACCATGCCTGGCTAATATCCATCATGAAGGGTTAACTTAAAACAGCTTGTAATAGTCAGAGGATTTAGATTTTCTGTTTGCAGGTAAATCTAAAAAATGATATATCAAATATTACAAATATTCAAAAGATAAAAACTAAGAAAACAGTTTACGTGAACTAATAATTAAGGGTATTTCAGCTCTTTCTCTCTGATTACTCTTACCTCTGAAGATTTTCTCCCCAATAACAAATATGTAGCTGTGATTTCATCATATTTCATTTTACTAAGAGACTCTTGAATTTCTTCTTGTGAATATCCCATTCCCACCATAATATCTAAAAGAAGGACATAATACAGTTTATGTGTTTTGTTTGGGTAAGAAATCATCCTTTTATAGGATAAAACAATTTTCTTCATTTGACCTAAAAGATTACACATTACATACATTTTCTAATATAAATGGACACTTGTTTCAGAGTTACTGGGTGCTATCATAAGAAACTGCAGGTAGCTAAGTTCCTAAATATGACAGAACAGATAAACTGTTCATATAACCTGTGCTTAACTTTCCATTATTCACATTTTAGGTACACACGAGTCCACATAGAAATATGTCACTTAGACAAATACACGTGAACATGCAGGCGTGGAGTGATTACCTATTCTTTTTTGGTCTGAGATGTCTAACTCTGGTTCAACAAACGGTTTGAGTTCATCTTCTTCATGCCCAGCATTGATCCACCTGTCCTTCATGATTTGCTAAAAAAGGTAAACTGTTCATTAGCAGAGTAAAATAAAAGATTCTGATAACCATAATATTTAGAAAAATTTATTTTCAACATTTCATTGACGATTGTTCAAAGCATAAACTCAAATTTTTTTTAAATGTTTCAATTCCCGCTTACAAAGCAGCAGGATGTATCCAGTATGGCACATAATCAAGCAAAGTTCTAAGGCCGCTCTAAAGACTCTCCAAAGTTGTTGCTTGTTTCCACCTACATGATTACCTCTAGAGTGCCGCGTTTAATTGGATTTAGCACCAGGAAACGTTTGAGAAGGTTTTCACAGTCTGTAGACATGTAGAAGGGAATTCTGTATTTCCCTCTTAATACTCTCTCTCTCAGTTCCTTTGGGGAGGTAGAGAGGAAAGAAAACTAGTGAGTCAACTTTTAGGTTTAGTTAACAAAACACAACAAGAAAAACCCTGAAGCCCCCACACTGATACAATGTTAAAGACATGAAGCCATGTAATATTAGGAAACTTCTTTTAGTTTTGTGAAGTACATGGATGCAGCTGCTTCTTATACCTTTAGGTTCTGCCCATCAAAGGGAAGTGAGCCACTGACTAGTGTGTATAAAATGACCCCCAGACTCCACACATCCACTTCTGGCCCGTCGTATTTCTTGCCCTGGAAGAGCTCCGGTGCTGCGTATGGAGGACTGCCACAAAATGTGTCGAGTTTACTGCCAACAGTAAATTCATTGCTAAAACCGAAATCTGCTATTTTAATGTTCATATCGGCATCTAACAATAGATTTTCAGCCTGGAGGGAAAACATCAAGACAAAAATGAAATTTAACCAAAATAGAATCAGAAATATGACAGGATTAGGTATTTTCAGAAAAGCTCTTTGTAATGATATAAAGTTACCTCCTAATTAATGTGAAAACATTATTTCTAGAGAAAAATGCAGGAGACAAACGAGAACTCCTTATTTTATAACATTAATAACAGGCATGAAGTATAGATTAATTCTAGCACTAATGTAAACATCAGTGTCCCAAGATCAAGAAAAGCCTTGACAAGTTTTTCAATTAAGAATAATAATATGGCGGCAAGGCACAGTGGCTCACGCCTGTAATCCCAACATTTTGGGAAGCAGAGGTGGGTAGATCACCTGAGGCCAGGAGTTTGAGACCAGCCTGGTCAAGATGCTGAAACGCTGTCTCTACTAAAAATACAAAAATTAGCTGGGCATGGTGGTGCACACCTGTAATTCCAGCTACTCGGGAGGCTGAGGCAGGAGAATCGCTTGAACCCAGGAGGCAGAGGTTGCAGTGAGCTGAGACTGTACCACCGCACTCGAGCCTGGGCGACAGAGTGAGACTCCATCTCAAAAACAAAAAACGAAAATAATATGTGGCAGGGGTAGGGGCAGGGCCAGGTACAGTGGCTCACTTGAGCCCAGGAGTTCCAGACCAGTTAGGGCAACATAGAGAGGCCCCTTCTCTACAAAAAATTTTTTAAAAATTAGCTGGGTAACGTCTGCAATCCCAGCTATTTAGAAGGCTGATGTAGGAGGATCTCTTAAGTCTGGGAGTTTGAGGCTGCAGTGAGCTATGATTGTGCCACTGCACTCCAGCCTGGGTGACAGAGTAAAACCTTGTCTCAAAAAATAAATAATTTTTTTAAAAAAGGAGCATTTCATAAAAACGGCTAAATAGCTATGAAATGGCTGTTAAATGAAAAGGGGAGAATCCCAAACCTCATTCAAGAGACAAATCGCAGCTGGGTACGGTGGTTCACGCCTGTAATCCCAGCACTTTGGGAGGCCAAGGCAGGTGCATCACCTGATGTCAGGGGTTTGATACCAGTCTGGCCAAATTGGCGAAACCCTGTCTCTAATAAAAATACAAAAAATTAGCTGGGTGTGGTGGCGGGCGCCTGTAATCTCAAATACTTGAGAGGCCGAGTCAGTAGAATCGCTTGAACCCAGGAGATGGAGGTTGCAGTGAGCTGAGATGGTGCCACTGCACTCCAGCCTGAGCGACAGAGCGAGACTCTGTCTCAAAAAAAAAAAAAAAAAAAAATCACAGTCACTCTATTTTAACAAACATTTCCTACGTGGCTACTCCACAGTAGATGCTATATTAGTGTCTGGATGGATAATGATGAACAAGACTGATAAAACCCTGCCCTCGACAGCTCACAGTTTAGAGGGGAAGAGGCAGAAAGATAAGCAGCTGTCCTGAGACACAAGTGCCATAACTGAAGAGGCACCGGGAAATGTAGGTTGGCACTGAAAGGAGTGGACCGCTTCCCAGATGAAGAGAAATCAAAGCACCAGAAGGTGCATCTGATTATAATGGATGTGTTGATGAGGGGTATTTCAGGCAGAATAAAGAGTCGAGACACAGCATGTTTCACCAAGAAACTGAAAGACAGTGTGTGGGAGAGAGATGTGTAGAGAGGGCTGGGGAGATGGTCAGGGCTTAATAACAAAGGACTGTACTTGAGAAGTTTGGGTTTTCATCCTATGAGCAATGGGAAGCCACTGAAGAGTTGTTCAAGCAGAGAAATGACCATCTTATTTGTGTTTCCTTAAAAGACCATTCTGGGTGCAGTGTAGAAAACATACATGGGAGGAAGAGGCAAAACTAGAAGCAGAGAAGAACATGTAAGAAAGCAGTGTCGTAACCACCTGAGATAACAGTGGTCTGGCCTTGGATAGTGTAACAGACAGAAAAGAGGGAGCTTGAGATATCTGGGACACAACAGCAAAAGGGCCTGGTGACTGAGTAGGTAAGGCACCTGAGGGACATCAGTCACTTGAATGAGAAGTGAACATTCAGGTTTAGGAAGGAAAAATTTAGGCTTTGAACCTGCTGCACCCAAGGAATGCTTATGTGAAGATACCCTTTGCTCAGCTGGGTCCTGGATCCAAGAAGAGTGCTGTGGCTGCAGGAATGAATTCAGAGCCATCAGCATACAGTTGGCCACTGCAGCTGAGAGAGTGAATATGAAAAAGCAAGTCAATGACAACCACGTGAGGGGAGAGTGAAGGTGAGTGCCAAGTTAAGACACAGAATCTAGGAAATGTTCAGAAGAATATGGCTACAAAGGAGAAGACAGAAAAAGGGTATATCAGGAAGGGGAACACGCGTGGTTTTTAGCTAAAAAAAAAAAAAAAAAAAAGGCATACAGACTTGAGCATGGGTAAATGCTGCTGGTGAAAAGCCAGCAGAGACGGAGAGTGAATAAACAAATGGAGAGAAAAGAGGCATCAGACAGAGCACAGTCCCCAGAGGGAATCAGGACCCAGAACTCAGAGCAGAGGTGCCTCACTTTCCTCTAACAGGAGGAGAAAGTGATGGATGGGGGTAGATGCAGCTATGTCTAAGGGCCTGGGAGAAACTGAGGGAGTTTCTGCCTGGTGTTTTTTATTTTCTCTGTGAGATATGAAACCTCATCCTATGCCAGAGTGAGGGCAGAGGTTGAAGACCTTGAAAGAGGTCTCAAACAGGCACTGCTGTTAACGGGAGAGAAATAATGAAAGTAGCAGAAAAAAATGCCAGGCGGCACTGGGGATGCTGTGGGGACAACCATAAATTTCTGGAGGCCCCCATTTGTTTGGCTGTGTGATGACTGTCCTCCAGAAATCAACCATCAGTCACCTTAACTGAAATGTAAAATACTTTCAACAAACTTTACTTTTTAAAAAAATTTTAATGCTCTTTCCTATAACTTAAGAAGATTCAATGATGATGAAATTTAAAAACATTTTAATAAGTCTAATCTACACCTCATTTGTGTAATGACCACTGTGAGAACTGAATACATACAGACAGAGCATATGCTGAGTGAGGCACTTCTACTCACCTTGAGGTCTCGATGTACGATCCGTTTCTGATGGCAGTATTGAACTGCAGACACGATCTGAACAGGAGAGACACAGAGTCAGTCACCACTGGTGCAGATTCGTAATTAAGATGAAAATAACTTTGTTAATGTTCACACACACAGAATACTCAGTATGTACTTGAATGTCTGTGTGGATTTCTAAAAACAATTTTCCTATGCCTTGAACTTTCCAGTCTGGAGAAATTTAGGGATGGAGCAAAACGAAGTAGGTGAGGATGTTCTTCTGTTTTCTACCGTATTAACTGAAGTCTCTCTTTGGACCCTAACCATTGACATTCCACTTAGAGTGTAGTGCCAGGACCCAACAAATCGCCTGGATCTGGGGGACCCTGGCTGCCCCCAGGCCCAGATGGTTCTGGTGTAATCTTTTTTTTTTTTTTTTTTTCCTTGAGACAGAGTCTCGCTCTGTTGACCAATGGCACAGTCTTGGCTCACTGCAACCTTCTCTTCCTGGGTTCAAGAAGTTCTCCTGTATCAGCCTCCTGAGCAGCTGGGATTACAAGCATGCGCCATCATGCCCAGCTGATTTTGTATTTTTAGTACAGATGGGGTTTTACCACGTTGGCCAGGCTGGTCTCGAACTCCTAACCTCAGGTGATCCGCCCGCGCTGGCCTCCCAAAGTGCTAGGATTACAGGCGTGAGCCACTGCGCCCAACCTGGTGCAACCTTTCCATACCCATGGAGTCAACTCCAAACCAAACTAGCAGTAGAGTTACCCATACCCAGGTGTTAATCCAGGTTGGTTCTCTTCTGTAAGTGCTCTTCCCAGTCTGCTCCCTGCAACAGTCTTCCTTCTAACTGATGTGGATCCATGGGGAGCAAAAGCTAGTTAACTTCTCTGAGGGTCAGTTTCCTCTTCCTTTATTAAAATGGAAGAATGAATGTTGTAACGTATGTGAACTATGAAAACTACTATGTGTACTATTAAGAATTCCTCTCACTTTCAGCAAATAGTATGCTTTTATTTAGTCAACTTGCAATCATGACTATGATTAAACAACTGTTTTACTGAAATTTCAACTTACTGGTCACTTAAAAAAAGTCTTTTAATATTAAAGTTTTATATGCTCATTGTAGAAATTCTAGAAAATACAGAAAAGTCTATGGAAATATATTCCTGTATTACCACTAACTAGAGGCAACATCTCTTGTTATTTTGCTGTACTTGCATCTAGTCTTTTCTTTGGTATTCTGCATGTATATTTAGATGCATATGATTACATACACACAAAACTGAGGTTATAATAAAAATACTGTTGGTTCCTCCAAATCATCAACTCTCAACTGTAAGCCCCATGGACCCAACCATGGAGATGGAATCTCAGAGAGGGCTGTACAATATTTTGGTTCAAAATAAGCAGCAAGGCAAAGGTGAACTGGGGTTAGGATGAGATGATAACAAAGATCAGCACTTTGCTAAGAAGCTTCATTATTTAAAATTAACATTCAGAATATCAGACCCACTCACGATTAACTAAAGGTACAGAAATTCCAATGCCAAAATATGGGTTTTAGAGCATCTGTTACCTTGGATTTATTATGATTGTTCTATTCTGTCAGCATGAAAACTGGAAAAGTAAAATAACTTTATTTTCCCAAAACAAAGTAATAGCTTTGTCACCTAGGACACAGGTAAATTTTATTTAATCTTTTCCCTTTTCTCATTCAGAATTTATATTAGTTTTTCCTCATATTGGAGATTTCTCTTATAGGTTATTTTCAAATTCTGCTTTTGAATCGGATTTGATGATTTCCTGTCCTTTCTCAAAGAGATCAAATAATTTCTCTCTTTCTCTGGCTCCAAAACAGCTCAAAGCTAACCTGATGCCACAATAAGCTGAAAAGACTCAACTTGAACTTACAGCTTTTTCTGCATTCTGTTAGCAGCTAGAAATGGTGATGTCTAACAGACATTATCTAGGTTAAACTATGAATGCTAGCCTAATTCACTTTCAACCATACATCAAAGAGTGTCAAAGAATCAACATCACTAGCCAACCAAGAAAGAGGTAAGTAAAAAAGATGGAGCTGGAAATCTATTATTTTTCTCTGAAGAGAACAAGAGTCCAAAAATTTAAAATGTCCTAAGCAGTAACTAGGATGGGCATGGTGAAGGAAGTAGGAAGAGGAAAACCCATCTGGTGATGAATATGGAAAAGGATCGCACAGTGTACTTTGTGTGTGGCATACCTTCCTTTCTGTCATAAATAGAAAAACTTTTTTTACTTATTCAAAGTAATGATGACTTATAAGCTCCTAGAAAGCACAAAAATTGAGGCTGGGTGCAGTGGCTCACATCTGTAATTCCAGCACTTTGGGAGGCTGAGGAGGGCAGATCACTTGAGGTCAGGAGTTTGATACCAGCCTGGCCAACCGGGTGAAACCCCGTCTCTACTAAAATTAAAAAAAGAAAAAAAAAAAAGCCGGGTGTGGTGGTGCTCACCTATAATCCCAGCAACTCGGGAAGCTGAGGCAGAACTGCTTGAACATGGGAGGCAGAGGCTGCAGTGAGCTGAGATCATACCACTGCGCTCCAGCCTCAGCAACAGAGCGAGACTCCATCTCAACAACGAAAGAAAAAATTAAAAAAAGAAAGTACAGCAACTGAAACAGAAAAGTGGAAACACCAATATCATGTATATCCTTCCAAGTCTAATGGAGTTGTCATAGGCAAATACCATGGGAGAAGAAATCAATTCTAAAGCACTCTAAATCAATTTGCTAATTATAAAAACACACACATAACAAACCATCCTTCCTAGTCCAATTAATAGGCTCCTCAAATAAAGGCTTCAGAATTTCTGCAGGGAATTTACAATAAAAATTGGGAGTAATTTCCTCAAGATTTAGGTTAGTAAGCTCTTGCTGGGTGACACCAGCCTCTTCCTCATAGTCAATAAGCCATCTTCACATACATGTTTGCAAGTCACATTCATCTGAGTAGAAAGGACTGTAAGTTTTATGAAGCAAAATAATTTTAGCTTTTAGGTGGCCAATTTGTAAAAATTAAGAGTACAGTTATGGAAAGAGCCAAACAGACTTTTCTAATAAAAATCTGGGTTTCCTTTTATAGACCACACAATCAAATGATATTAGAACTGGAAAGAACTATGGACTTCATCAAGTATAATTTCTTGTTTTTACAGCTTTAAAAACAGGATCAGGCAGGGCGCGGTGGCTCAAGCCTGTAATCCCAGCACTTTGGGAGGCCGAGGCGGGTGGATCACGAGGTCAAGAGATCGAGACCATCCTGGTCAATATGGTGAAACCCCGTCTCTACTAATACAAAAAAAAATTAGCGAGGCACGGTGGCGCGTGACCGTAATCCCAGCTACTCAGGAGGCTGAGGCAGGAGAATTGCCTGAACCCAGGAGGCGGAGGTTGCAGTGAGCTGAGATTGTGCCATTGCACTCCAGCCTGGGTAACAAGAGAGAAACTCCGTCTCAAAAAAAAAAAAAAAAAAAAAAACAGGATCAGAGAAGGCAAATGACAGTCAAAGTTGATTCTGACTTTGATTTTAGATTTGAATTCAAAGTACCATTAGTATGTAAGCAACATTTATAAGAAACGTAGTAAGTCCTATAACTTACTAATGTAAACCTCAGATTAAGCAAATCAAAGGAGACACTGTAAAGACGTGCCAATCTTGTATGTGAATAAAACAAAATACAAAGGTTCTGAGAGAAATGAGGCTATAATTCCATTTCATTGTAGACCTTGTGAGAACAGAATTAATTTAAAAGCAGTGAAGCACTGCTCCTTTACTTCATCTAAATCAGAGGCTGGCAAATTATGGCCTCTGGCTACTTCCAACCCATCTCTATTTCTGTAAATAAAGTTTTGTTGGAACACAGTCACGTTCATTCATTTGGTATGGTCTACGGCTTCTTCTTCTCCTTTTTTTTTTTTTTTTGAGATGGAGTCTCATTGTGTTGCCTGGACTGGAGTGCAATGGCATGATCTTGGCTCACTACAACCTCTGCTTCCCAGGTTCAAGCAATTTTCCCATATCAGCCTCCCCAGTAGCTGGGATTACAGGCACCTGCCATCACGCCCTGCTAATTTTTGTATTTTTGTGGAGACAGGGTTTCACCATGTTGGCCAGGCTGGTCTCGGAACTCCTGACCTCAGGTGATCTGCTCACCTCGGCCTCCCAAAGTGTTGAGATTACAGGTGTGAGCCACTGTGCCCAGCCTACAGTTGCTTCTAAGCTACAACAGAAGAGTTAAATAGTTGTGAGAGAGACAGTGTGGCCCACAAAGCCTAAAATGTTCACATCTGGCCCTTTACAGGAGTTTGCTGATTTTCAGTCTGAATAATAGCACAATAATGATTGCAAATCTGAGTTTTGGAGTCAGAGGGTTTGGGACTCTTGAGTCTGTGGCAGGTCTCCTACTTGAAAGGCAATTCTGGGACCTGCCTGGGCAATATACCAAGATTCGTTCTCCACAATAAGGGGTAAGGGGGAAGAAAGGCAATTCTGGACAGGTTATTTAATCTTCCCTTGTCTCAGTTGTTGTATTTTAGCAAATGGGTGTAACAGGACTTAATTCACAAGGCGGCTGGAAGATTTACATGAATGTAGGTCAAGTACCTGTCCCAGTGTGTGGCATGGTCAGTCAACAACAGTAATTATTATTGATAAAGACAGGAAAGTTAAGTAACCCATATGCTTAAAATCTGCTTATTAAAACCCATGTCTCTTTAAAAAGCAGAGTAAAAACAAAGCAAGAAGTTGCCAATTAGCAGTTTGACTTACATTCGATCTTGGTGTATGTCAGACAAAGTTAACAATGAATTTTGGGGTTCTGACACTCGCTAAAAACTCTGAAATGGTTTTAATTAATGTAATCACAGGTGTTTTTGAAAGGCTCTAGATTTTTAAGGCTCAATTGTTGAAAGGGAAGGTAAAGTGTAAGACTAATGCTCCCATCACAAAGCTAGGAATAGAACCCTGGCTGCCTCCAGCACAGTGCCTTAGGTATGAAAGGTCCTTCATAAATTCTTGTTGAATTGAATGGCCAACCCCTGCCATCCAACAGCCTTAAAAGCATTTATGGAGGCAAACACTTGTTTGCTTCAGGGTTTAAGTGAGATAAATTATCAAATTAACAAAGTAAAGACACATTAATTCATACCTGTCTAAATTTAGCTCTTGCTTCTTTTTCCTTCATTCTGCCATGTGCAACCAAATAGTCGAATACTTCACCTATAAGTGAGAGAAATAAAAGTAAGTAGAAGCCCTACTTCTGAGCATTAATTTTCCCATAAATTGATAATGTTTCACTTTTAGCAATGCACTAATTTTTAAATTTAAAGTTAGCCAGAAATATGTGGAATCTGAACTAAGCTGGCTTTAAGTTTAACTGCAGGTATTTAAATTCACCAACAAAATCTTTAAGCTGGAAAAAAGCCTTAAAATTAAATTCCCTATGCCTAAATTATATAACTCTTATTTTAAAGGGTGTTTTCAATATGCTTTAATAAAAACTAAACAATGAAAATAGAAAATTAAAATGGATGAAGTTATTAGTGTTAGAAGAGGACACCCTCACTGCAGGATTATGACAACAAAGCATTTCCTGAATATATTCATTCACTCAACAAACATTTACTGAATGTCCACTAACTCCAAGGCACTGTTCTAGGTAGGCTCTGGGGAAATGTAGCAGTGAACACAACAAGATTCTTTTCCTCACATTTACATTCTAGTTGGGGGAGAGGGACAATAAATGAATAAATGTATATTGTATCAGAGGACAGCAAGTGCTGTGGAGAAAAAGCAGGAGAAAGAGACAGACAAGTAAGCCTGTGCGTGCACACAGTTGTGTTTTGCTGAGTACCTGAGGGTGTGGACAATGTAGTTATCTGGGGTAAGATTCTACAGTAATAACAGAAACAGCAAGAAGGTCACAGGGCTGGAGAAGTGTGAATGAGGGGAAAAGAGGTAGTTCATGAGGCCAGGAAGAGTCCTGTAGGCTGTCATGAGGACTCTGGCTCTACTATCAGTGAGATGAGAAGCAGAGGAGATGAAACAACTGACCTCTTAAAACCATCACTGGCTGCTAGCGGGGGAGAGGCTTCCAATGAAGGGAAGGGGCAGGAAGACCAACCAGGAGATCAGTGCAATAATCAAACCCATAATGAAAGTGATGGGGACTATAGTGGGAAGTGCAGTGGTGGTGAGAAATGGGAGCTCAGGATACAACGGAGATGAAGCCAACAGAACTAGCTGATGCACAGCTTGGTGGCCGTCTACACAACTAACTCCTTGGGGAAGAAAGGTGACATTCAAGGAATATATTATCAGCACTGTCAACTGCTTATCAATTTAGAATAAAGAATCGCCACCTCTGAAATAAACAAAAAAGAATACTAATTTAGAAAATTAGATATAAAGTGTTTTCGGGAAAGAAACACCTTTACTTCATACAAATAAGGAATACCTCCATGAGCTTAGTGAAAATATTCAACCAAAATATTTTGAAACTTGAAAGCCATTATGAATTACACATTTATCTCTGACTTTGAAACTCTTAACCCTAACTCTCAAAGAATACATTTTAAATAACAAAGAGACATAAATATTTTCATGTTATCACTTGACTGTATAATGATCTCTTTTTCTGAGAGAGAGAGAGAGAGAGAGAGAGAGAGTCAAGCTCTGTCGCCCAGGCTGGAGGCCAGTGGCCCGATCTTGGCTCACTACAACCTCTGCCTCCTGGGTTCAAGCAATTCTCATGCCTCAGCCTCCCAAGTAGCTGGGATTACAGGCGCACATCACCACACCTGGCAAATTTTTGTTATTTTTAGTAGAGACAGGGGTTTCGCCACGTTGGCCAGGCTGGTCTCGAACTCCTGGCCTCAAGAGATCCGCCCGCCTTGGCCTCCCAAAGTGCTGGGATTACAGGTGTGAGCCACTGCGCCTGGCCTGCATAATGATCTTTTAAAAGGCATTACATACTGTCAAGTTTACATGACACAAATTCACTTAACTATGATGAATTATGTATGAAATTAAATGCCAACTCAGTAAAGTATTGGCATTTTCTACACGAATGACCTTTCTATTTGCAGAAAAGCATGCAATGTCAAAACAAGTGGCTGATAAGCAAAAACAATTAAACATGAGTATAATATAGAAGTTTTTACTTAAAAAAATTAAAAGATTAATCCCACCAGCTGTTGTAAATTAACACAGATAAAATCCAAGTCTGTCAATATAATTTTTTTTTCTAAATTTGAATTCAATATAAACCTCTCAAGAGATTTCTGGACCCATATATTACACACATAATTACTAAATTATAATTCAGGAGTTCAACTCTTAAACCAGGAATTCAATCCAGATCTTTTTTCCTTATTAAAAATGTATTAACATTCAGATTAAGCAGCTGAACTTAAAAACACTAATGCTATTTGTCAGAGAAAAAAGAAGCAAGAAGCAAAGGTGGCTCTCCTGCCCAGGCAGGGAACAGGTGGCTGGATGGAAGGACACTGACAGGCCAGTTCAGAAAGCCCTTAGTTTTAATTCAGGTCCTAAAACTAACTCGCTATGGACCCCTTGGCATAGAACAAACTTTCTGAGCTTTAGTTTCATTTGTAAAAATCAGACAGTTGCCCTAAGTAATTTCTAAGATTCTTTTCAATTCTAAAATTCTGTGATTCTACCAAATCAAAAGGCAGAAGGCTGGGGGGTGGGGAGATACAACGGTGGAATGAGTGGCCAATTTACTGAAATTTTTCACAATCAACAATAAAACATATGTCCTGGAAATTGTTTTAATAAACTCAACAAAACACTGTTAAAGAGGCCAGGTGCTGTGGTTCACACCTATAATCCCAGCACTTTGGGAGGCTGAGGCAGGTGGATTACTTGAGGTCAGGAGTTCAAGACCAGCCTGGCCAATGTGGTGAAACCTCTTGTCTACCAAAATTACAAAAATTAGCCAGGTGTGATGTGCACCTATAGTCCCAGCTACTTGGGAAGCTAAGGCAGGAGAATTGTTTGAACCCAGGAAGCAGAGGTTGCAGTGAGCTGAGATGGCGCCATTGCACTCCAGCCTGGGCAATGGAGTGAGATCCTATCTCAAAAAAAAAAAAAAAAGCCCAAGGTAATACAGAACCACCACCTTGGACTAAATGCTGTTACAATGCTGCTAAGTGCACTGAGCCCTCAGAGGAGGTTACTATGCTCACTGTGACACTCAGCTCAGCGCATGTTACTTGTCAGGTCACATGGCCAATGAGGGCCTTGGTTGGACTCGCTCCAGGTCTGTCTCTTCCAGAGCCTATCCTCTTTCTACTAAACCTGGATGCTTCTCAGATGTTTTTGTCTTGTCCCTATATGGGTAATCTCTGTGACCTGGGTACCTAAAATAGATGGGAACAGAGAGCCATGAACGACCAACTAGAAAGGCTATCTGCTGTCAGAGTACTGGGGGTCCAGGCCCAGAGTGTCCACAGTGAGACTTCCCAGCCTCCATTTCCTCAGGGGTAAAAAGCCCATCATTCACCGCCTGGCCACAGCATGGAGTCATTGTGAAAGTTAAAGGAGATCTGCTAAGAGAAAGCACCTTGTACACTGTACAGGCTGTACAATGAGAACGCTATGAACATTACTCTGGGTTGTTTGCCCATAAGATGAGTAGAAAGTATTAGAACTCCATAAAGCATTTTGGTTGTGATATTGATTGATTGACTGACAGAGTTTTGCTCTTTGTTGCCCAGGCTGGAGTGTAATGGCGTGATCTCAGCTCACTGTAACCTCCACCTCCTGGGTTCAAGCAATTCTCCTTTCTCAGCCTCCCAAGTAGCTGGGACTACAGGTGCACACCACGATGCCTGGCTAATTTTTTTTGTATTTTTAGTAGAGATGGGCTTTCACCATATTGGTCAGGCTGGTCTCGAACTCCTGTTTGGTCCTGAGATTAACCTTCCCCTACTAGGTCCTGAAGTTTTGAAAATCCCAACTAAGTTCCCAAACTACATACACACAAAGTATAAAGTATACAACTAATAATGAAGTAGGAGAATGAGAAAGTGGTGTCAGAGGTATGCTTACTACAACTCATTGTTTCCCACAACAGGTTTACAATCTTTTTATTCAATGGTTAACTCACTAAAATGAGACTATAATCCAGCTTTCTATCTTCAGGTTTTTTACCATGGATCAAAGTGCTAACGATAAAACTGCTACAGAGTTTAACAGAATGTGTGCCCAGTAGTTTATAAATCATAAATGCAGTCTAATTCTTATCTACTGAGTATCTGCTGTGTGGCAGGCACTGTGCTAAAGGCAGGTGACACAAAAAGGTGAGCTATAAAGCTTCTTCTGCTCTTCACAGACAATGAAACTCACGTGTGGTCCCAAACTACAAACCCAGCCCAATCTCAACCATAAAATAAGAATCATTATCAAAGATAGCAGCTATAAACATGCATTTCAGAAAACGTCTACATGTTTACAACACTGTAGGCAAACAATTAGTAGTCCTTAATATTTATTTTAAGGAAAATCTAGCGATATGTACTGTAACCATCATTTCTGGCCTTGGGGAAGATAGACACCAATAACATTAAAATCTGATCAAGAAAAGCATCTAAACCAGAGCACACATTTGTTTCAGACTAATGCATTCATACATTTAAATAGCCACATACTCGAGATAAACAAAATGTGGAGTGTGTGTCACACACACACAATGGAGTATTCCTAAAAAGGAATGAAATTCTGACACATGCTACAGCATGGATGAACCTGTAAGACATTATGCTGCACGAAATCAGCCAGATACAAAAAGACAAGTCCTGAATAATTCCACTTGTATGAGGTTCCAAGAGTAGTCAAATTCATAGAGACAGAAAGGAGAATGGTTGCCAAACACTGGGAAAAGGAGAAATGGGGAGTCAGTGTTTAGTGGGTATAGAGGTTTGCGCTGGAAAATGAAAACATTCTGGACATGGGTGGTGGTGAGGGCAATGTGAATGTGCTAATGCCACTTAACTGTACACCTCAAAATGATTATAATGATAATTTTATGTTATGTTTTACCACAAAAAATATCCAGGTATTTAGATATTATCAATTAACTATGCTAAGAGTGAAACACTTCACGGCAACCCCTAGAACTGCTAAGAGTCAGCTTTTCTGATTCTCATCCTAGTGTATTATGTTAAATGAAACCTTCACGATGATCCATATAGGCAGTGTAGTTGTGTATTTTTTTTAAATGATAAAGAAAGAAAACCACTATATATATATAAATATACAAATGTTCTTACCTCCACTTGCATATTCCATGATTAGGTAGAGTGTTTTTTCAGTTTCAATGACTTCGAATAACTTCACTGGGGGAGGGGAGAGGATACAGAAGAAAAAGAGACAAATGTCTGTATGCACAAACCATACACAAATAAACCGTAACTATGAAAAGCAACCTTTTCCCTGTTAAAGGTTTTAATAGCTGGCCCTCTAACAAATGCCTTTAGAGAATTTTATCAAATATCACAACAACAGAAAAGAGTCTATAAAAGCATGAATTCCATAAAAACAAAGATGATTTCTGAGTGCTCAGCAGTCCAGCAAGGTGTGTATGAGCTCACTTCCTCTGCTGTCCTCACTGGCCTTCTGCATGTCTGTGCTGGCTAGCTGTCCTCCCAGCACCTCAGGAAAAGTGGTCAGCCTGCAGCAACTGCTCAGCTCTACTCTGCTCCCACAGGTGCAAATCTAGTCGCTTACCATTACAGCTTTAAGGATATAATTCTATTTGAGAACTTTATTGCTTGGGAAATTTAAGACAACTCTCAAAGAACAAGGTTCTTTTGTTACTTTTCTGATGCCAAAGATGGAAAGAAGTAAAGGGATTATACTGCAATTAATTGAGGGGGAAAAACCCTTTTTTATAAGAATGATTTTCAGTAGGTCAGGGTGATTTTCCTAGAGCAGTCTTTGTTACAGATGGAAATATTTCTATTACTACTAATTTATAAAACCCTATCAATTAGAAATATATACATTTTTAGCTGGGTGCGACAGCTCATGCCTGTAATCCCATGCTGGGATTACACGGAGGCGGCAGGTGGATTGCTTCTGCTAAGGAGTTCGACACCAGCCTGGGTAACACAGCAAAATCCCCTCTTTACAAAAAAATGCCAAAAATTAGTTGGGTGTGGTGGCATGTGCTTCTAGTCCCAGCTACTTGGGAGGCTGAGGTGGGAGAATGGCCTGAGTCAGGGAGGTGGAGGTTGCAGTGAGCTGAGGTCATGTCACTGCACTCCAGCCTGGACAACAGAGTTAGGGTTAGGTCTCAAAAAAAAAAAAAGAAAGAAAGAAAGAAAAAAAAAAAGAGAGAAGGAGAAACAAAAAATACATATACACACACATATTTTAAAAATGAAACTAGAGTAAATCTCCGAAGCTATCAAATCACCATTATACGTATCTACTTTATTTTGTTAATATTTACTTTAAAATTAAGTTTACCCAAAAATGGGGGAGAATATGCTAGTGTTTTATATTTCAGGCAATTTTCTGAGGCTTTAATAGAGTATCAGGCCAAACAAAGTGCCTAACATAGATGTCAGTAAATGTTTGATGAACTGATGAATAAAGCTATCAAACCATTCCCTAGACTCTGATATGTTTCGACTGTGAAGAAAAGTCTCTCCAGAAAGTTAAGGCATATGTGTTGGTAAACTGCATAAAAATAAAACCCTTCTAATATTCCAATGAAAATTTGGGTCTTGTGGGAAAACTATTTTAATGTAATAAGAATTTTTAAAAATTTCAATTTATTATCAAAGATACATAAGTTGTAAGTACAAAACTCTAATCAGGGCACAATTTAAGTAATTAAAAGATAAAATAAATATGTTTACATTAGCTAGTTCTAGGCAATAGTGATAGAGATTTTTGGGGGGGCAGGGGGGTGGGTGTGAAAAGTTGGAATTTGAAATCCAGAATTGGCTAGCTAGCCCCAAAGGATTGAAATGAAAATCAAGGAAACAAGATTTTTCTTCCCATCACTATATTCCTTGTGATTTTTTCTTTTTTTTTTCTTAAATCCAACTTTGAAGTTGTTCAGTGTTTTTTCTTCAACCATACTTATTGATTCTAATTTTTTAGTTAATATCCCTGATATCAGGATGAAGGCTTGCTAGCATTCCTCTTAGTAGTATATGAAACAAGAACACTTTTAAATAATGCTGGCTTACATCTGATAAAATCGGGCATAGGCCTTTTGTTAAAAAAGCTCTGTGTAAAAGCTTCTTTCTTCCTGTGGTTTCCGAGTTGCTCTTCTATTCTTGCGCCTGATGCGTTCTTGATAGGCTATCCTTGATGCTAAACATCAACACTGTCATTTCCTAAAACTGATTATGGGCTGTCTTAAGTGGGATTTCATTCTTGAAATGTTATTTTTAGGTTGTATGAGCTATCACTATACAAAAAAGCAGTTACATAATTTTTTTAAAGCCCTATTATAATGTATATGAGATCAAAAGTTTTCACTGGGATGTATACAGAGCAGGGTCAGTATTGTCATTTTCTTCTTCTCTCTTGTTCCCACAATTACTGTAAGGGCAGGACCATGTCCCTTCCTCATCTTTTTTTTTTTTTTTTTTGAGACAGAGTTTCGCTCTTGTTACCCAGGCTGGAGTGCAATGGCGCGATCTCGGCTCACCGCAACCTCCGCCTCCTGGGTTCAGGCAATTCTCCTGCCTCAGCCTCCCGAGTAGCTGGGATTACAGGCATGCGCCACCGTGCCCAGCTAATTTTTTGTATTTTTAGTAGAGACGGGGTTTCACCATGTTGACCAGGATGGTCTCGATCTCTTAACCTCGTGATTCACCCGCCTCGGCCTCCCAAAGTGCTGGGATTACAAGCGTGAGCCACTGCGCCCGGCCTCTTCCTCATCTTTAAACACACCTGCTAGCACCTGGCACAGAGTTGTGCACATAGAGGACACATAAAACAAATCTTTGATTTATAAAATTAACTCCTATCAAAATTTCATTAGATAGCAAGTATTCCATCTTTTAATCTTTTAAATATGATTCCATATATAAGTATTTTCTTAGGACACAGTCACAGCCAAAAGTATTGGACATTTGAAATAGTCTTTTTTTTTTTTTTTTTTTTTGAGATGAAGTTTCGTTTTTGTTACCCAGGCTGGAGTGCAATGGCACAATCTCAGCTCACTGCAACCTCTGCTTCCTGAGGTCAAGCGATTTTCCTGCCTCAGCCTTCCAGAGAAGCTGGGATTACAGGCACATGCCACTACATCCAGCTAATTTTTGTATTTTTAGTAGAGATGGGGTTCCTCATGTCGGTCAGGTTGTTCTTGAACTCCGGACCTCAGGTGATCCGCCCACCTCAGCCTTCCAAAGTGCTGGGATTACAGGCCTGAGCCACTGTGCCCAGTTGAAATATTCTTTAAAAAAATCTTTGAGTTTATTATTATTATTACTTTTTTTTTTTGTAGAGATGGTGTCACTCTGTTGCTTAGGCTGGTCTCAAACTCCTGACCTCGAGCAATCCTCCTGCCTTGGCTTCCCAAAGTACTGGGATTACAGGCACCAGCCACTGTGCCCAGCCCCTTTGAAAATGTTAATTCTGGCTTCCTATAATTCCCTTCTATCTACTCATGCAATACAATTATATTTTCTAATATATTTGAAAATTAGAATCAGGTTACAGATGTTTCTACTACATTAAAGCTTTACATTCAACATTTAATTCCTAAGCTTTTAACCTGTCTTCAGTAATTTCAAAAAGCTAATGCAAATGATCAACAACTTGTA
This sequence comes from Aotus nancymaae, assembly GCF_030222135.1. Lineage (NCBI taxonomy): Eukaryota > Metazoa > Chordata > Mammalia > Primates > Aotidae > Aotus > Aotus nancymaae. The sequence goes on along the minus strand of NW_026988422.1, from coordinate 86,686,729 downwards.
TATCTATTTTGCTAAAAGTGTACTCTACCATTTCTAGAATACGTGTTTAGCTTTATGACATAATTTCAAGAATGCACTTAGATCTAAAAGTATTTAAAAAAGCAGAAAGTACCTATATTGGGATGGTTTAAAATCTTCATTATTCTTACTTCTCTGAAGAGCTAAAAAAAAACAAACAAACAAAACACATAATCCCCCCAACACAAATTATTAAACATTATATTCAACTGTTGTAATATAAATTTAAATTTTCTCATAGATAACAGATTCATTGCTAATTTTTATTATTCCACATCTAGACTAATATGAAAGTCCAGAATATCTCTGAAGTAGTTTTAATAAAACTATTACCAAATAGTATTCTCAAACGCTTCCATTTATTAAAAACAGGAGAGGTCTCAAAGGGGGATGACACCATACTCTGAATTTTACAATGCTATCTTGAAAACATAAGATCAGACTTAGGTAAGAATAATTTTTGTGATTAAACTTAGTCTGATCCAGTATCTACCCAGGCCTCCCAACTCTGCGAATCAAAACTTGTATGGTCCTAGTGAAACACATCATGAGCATATTAAACTGATAATTCCAAACAATTCTATGAGAAGATTATGAACAAAACCACCTTGGGAAATCCTTACTGGAGAGTACAGGTAACTTAGCATGGAAGTTGTGGTGACTATTACATTAGTGAGCCTCACGAGTCATACCTTACAGGTTCACGCTTTTGTGGAGGGCCCCTTTCATACTGACATTAGACTTGGCCATGTAACTTGCTTTGGCCAGTAGGACATGAGCAAATCTGAAGAAAGCAGAGGCTGGATAAAATGCTTGGGCATCATGGCTTGCTCTTTTGGAGCACTGTGAAGGAGCTAGTCTGGCCCTCTGAGTATGAAGGGTAGTTACTTAAAGAGACAGACCCTCTGTCGTAATTACATCCAGCCCCTGCCAACCCAACAGCTGAATTCAGCCACACAAGTGAACCCAGGTGAGACTTTAAGAAAAATCGGCCAAGTGCAGTGGCTCACGCCTGTAATCCCAGCACTTTGGGAGACCAAGGTGAGTGGATCACTTGAGCTCAGGAGTTTGAGACAAGCCTGGGCAACATGGTGATACCCCATCTCTACTAAAAATACAAAAATTACCTGGGCACAGTAGCATGAGTCTGTAGTTCTAGCTACTTGGGAGGTTGAGGCAAGAGAATTGTTTGAGCCTGGGAAGTGGAGGATACAGTGAGCTGATGGCACCACTGCGCTCCAACCTGGGTGACAGAGCGAGACCCTGTCTCAGAAAAATCAAACAAAAAACCATCCAACCAAGACCAGCAGAGCTTCCTAGCCATTCCATAGAACACGGAGAAATATTATATTGCTGTTGTATAAGTACATGTTGTGAATTCAGAGCAGGGTCTTATCATCATGGCCTAGGTTAATACAACCCAGAAAAACAACAGGATTTTAGAGGCCATCCTTTTCAACCCTCTTGCAAACAAGAGGAAATGAGGAAAAGAAAGAAAAAGATCTTCCCAGGTCCTGCTATCTTTCTGTGGGGAATGTGTCTGGAATCCAGTCTCCTAACACCCAGGAAACTACAACCTCCAGGAGGCAAGAGCTGGGGAAAACCTTGGAAGAGGAGGAACAGAGGCCTATGTGGAAAGGAGGCTAGCGAAAAATATCACAGGATTCTCACCATACTTGTCCTTGTCCACTGTGTCTAATCTTAAACTGAATTAGCAGCTAAGAAGAGATGGACATGGACCGGATTTTTTTTCTTTTGAGACAGGGTCTTGCTCTGTTGCCCAGGCTGGAGCGCAGTGGTGTGATCATAGTTCACTGCAGCCTTGGCCTCTTAGGCTTAATCAATCCTCCCCCTCAGCCTTCCAAAGTGCTGGTATCACACATGTGAGCCACCGTGCCCAGCCCATGGACGGGATTTGACACATAACCTTAAGCTCAGAATTTTAAATCATGTAATCAGATAAATAACCTTTCCCATCTAAAATACTGTCACATTTTTGAAGGGAGGAGCATTTTTATTTCCAACATGAATACCTCCTTTTGCTATTGTGGTAATCTCTACATGTTATGTTCTGAGATAAGAAGACAGTCACCCAAATTCCTGACGACCATTCAGGCTTGAGTGCTTTTTTAGCTCTCCTCTGTTAAACTAACACGGAAATCTTATTTTCCAATCCATTATAGTTGAATTGGTAGCTAGAATTCAAATTTCCCATTTATTTCCACAACTGCTAAATTAGAAGACCTCCTGGAGGTTGCAGTGAGCTGAGATCACGTCACTGCACTCCAGCCTGGGTGACAGAGCAAGACTCTGTCTCAAAAAAAAAAAAAAAACCCAAAACAAAAAAAGGATGATCTCCAGTTTGGATGCCATACCAATATAGCTCCGGGATACTGCACTGAGAATGAAACCTTGTCAATGAAACCTTGACCATGGCCTTGGCAGTCCTGCACCACGCAGCTTCTGCATACCCCCTAAGGTATGTTCTAGTCACCTCAACTCCTTTTAGTTACTAGAACACACTAAGTTTGTTTGTTTGTTTAATTTTGAGACGGAGTCTCACTCTGCTGCCCAGGCTGGAGTGCAGTGGTGCAATCTTGGCTCACTGAAACCTCCCACTCCCAGATTCAAGGGATTCTTCTGTCTCAGTCTCCGGAGTAGCTGGGATTACAATTGTGCGCCATCATGCCTGGCTAATTTTTGTATTTTTTGTAGAGACAGGGTTTTGCCACGTTGGCCAGACTGGTCTCTAACTCCTGATCTCAGGTGATCTGTCCTCCTTGGCCTTCCAAAGCACTGGGATTACAGGTGTGAGCCACCGCGCCTGGCCATGGGACCTACTAAATTCCTTTAAATGTCTTCTCCCTTTAAGTCTCAGGAAGGTTCTCTGAAAACTTAACAAAGTCAGTCTCCTTGTTTGATATCATAGCCACCTGTTCACTTCTTTCCTGGGATGTCTTTCAAGTTCTGAAGACACATTTTTGTGCATCTGTTTATTATTTTGTGTCACATACAGGGAGCATGCCTGTCTCCTTTCACTACTGTATACCTGAAACCAAGCCTGGCACACAACTGAAATGCATTTGATAAACGCCTGCATGAAAGCACTAACTACCAACGACTGCGGTTTGAGCTAGCCTTAGCATTCTAATGACCACACAGCTTTTAAATCCTCAGCAGCACAATGCTTGTTGCAGAGCTGTCACAGTTCTGATGACAGAGCAGCGGTCAAATGAAGGCAATCATTTTCAAGTCCCTACTTACAGTAGAAATGAAACAAAGTGAATTAGAGCCAAAGAGCAGGAAAAAGATGGACTATTACAGGAATTCAAGGGATTTGGCTTTAAGTTGCTAAGTTCTGGAGGAATTTGTTAGGCAGCAGCAGATTAATATTCTGCAGACACTGTATTAAAATTTGAGAACTGCTGAGTTACAGCAGAGGGATGCAATGTGAAAACAAAGTACACATTTAATTCCGTAGGCAAAAGGAGCAGCCAAAGACTCCTTAGAAAGCTAGTGGCTAGGTATTAGCCCAAACAACATTACATATTCACCTCTCTATTGGAATTATGCATTAGGTAGATACTGGCAGGCAGCAAATGTGTAAATAAGCTTTATGATAAGCTAAACAAGGAGGACAGGGAGGAAGCAGGAAGCTAATAGTTATCCAGTGCCTGCTGTGGCTGAAGCACATAGCCAGGTGCTTTACATCTACAATCTTATCTAAGCTTAATTTTCACAACTCTACCAGCTGAGTATGATCAGCTCCAGTATACAGAGAAAGATGACTGAGACAGGTTAGGAAACTTGTCCAAAGACTCAGCTAATAAATACTGGAGCCAGAATTCTCACTTTGGGTTGCCTGACTCCAAAGTCAACGCTCATCTCAGGATTCCACACTGCTACCTCAGAAATTTAACTAAAAGAATCAACAAATTATAAGCAGCTGATATAGAAAAGTCCAGAGCAACTGGTAAGTAGTGGCACAGAACTTTTTATGAAGTTGACAACTGGCATACCAGTGCGATAAAAATGCAAGAGACTTCATAATCTCTGAATCTGGTGGCCAAAGATGGTCAAATTTGGATAGGAATAATTTACTGAAAGGTAAATGTGAACTTTAAAAAAAAAGTCCCTATGAGGACTGTACAATACAATTTTTAAAGTTTTGTAATTGTAAAAGGACATTTAAATAAGAGAAACTCACCTATTTCTATTATCTTAATACAAGTTATTTCTTCACATTCCCTTTTCAATCTTTCTTTTTTTTTTTTGAGACGGACTTTCGCTCTTGTTACCCAGGCTGGAGTGCAATGGCGCGATCTTGGCTCACCGCAACCTCCACCTCCTGGGTTCAAGCAATTCTCCTGCCTCAGCCTCCCGAGTAGCTGGGATTACAGGCGTGCACCACCATGCCCAGCTAATTTTTGTATTTTTTAGTAGAGACGGGGTTTCACCTTGTTGACCAGGATGGTCTCGATCTCTTGACCTCGTGATCCACCCGCCCTGGCCTCCCAAAGTGCTGGGATTATAGGCGTGAGCCACTGCGCCCGGCCCCCTTTTCAATCTTAAATAGATGTTAGTTGGAAAAAAAATCAAATTACATAGAAATGTATAAAGTAAAAGAATTCTCTCCTCACTGATCAATCTACATCCTCCACACATTTTCACATCTTTGACGGAACTGGCACACAAGAGGAAGATAAACACCTTTGAAGGCAAAGATGTGATATCCTGGCAACGGGGATATCAAGGACACTAAATCTACAGTATCAGAGAAGTAAAGAAACATGTCCCAATAGCCAGGACCTGGGGTTATCAAGTATTATTGTAGGAAAAAGAAAATTTTACCTTTTGACAAGTAGAAAAAAAAGGCAAAGAGAGAGAATATTAGTCTCTAGCTAGTCAAAAATAAATAAGACAATTTTACCAACCAATACGAAAGTAAAATGAGTACGTGAAAGAGAACACAGGGATTACTGACATAAAACTGATCTAAACCATCACAATGAAGGTGTTCGGGCTCCCTTCTCCAGATACACAGGTATGGCACGGAAGACCAGGCCACCTAAATCACTCCCTCATCACTGTACAGAAACTTTGCCTCAATTACCACAGCACCTAAAGGGAAGAATGCATCAAAGGTCCTCTCAGACAAACCAAGACAGAGAGGCTGGCAAAGTTCACAAGAAGGAATTTTCAAGAAAATGCACTTGTGTAAAAAAAGGAGAAAAAAAAAAACTGCTTCTTAATATACAGAGATCTCTGGAAGGATTCAAAGAAACTGATGTCACTGGTTGCCACAGAGGCAGAGAACTGGCTGGCTGGTCTGGTCTCCCTTGTGCTAGGTAGGTAACCTGTTTTAAAGATGACCCCATCCCCAAGTGCTCCAAGTCTCAAAGACAACTTCCCCTGTAACAGCTGGGTATCTCCTCCATCTCTTGGGGCTCTTCCTGAGAATGCCTCAGTACCCAATTCCTGGTCTCTTTTTGCCTGCTTTTTAATTCCTTTACCATCATTTAGTGAATCCTGGGGGAAACAAAGATAAATGTATCAGTATTTAGTCCTATAGGCTGATATTAATTCCCAATTTTAGAATAGATATTATAAGTGAAACTGAACTGTAGTTTTCTTTCCTGTTTCTAATATATTTCAATAGCAATGTTTCTAAATTTGTGAAAAGAATTTCGAAGTTCCTCTTCTTAAGTTCTGGAACAGCTGGACAGAGGTAGGCGTACGTACTCACAGATCTCAAAGAATTCAATAATCAATTCCAGGTTTGGCAATACAAGATGGGTACCTATTCTCCTTTTAATCAGCTTCTCAACTCTGTTGTTACTGATGTGTATCGATTCTTTTCTAGAGTCAATTTTGATAAGTCACAGTTTCCTAGAAAATTATCCATTTCTTTGGGCTTTCTTTTTCAGAGTTGTACAAAAGGTTCCCTTAAAATAATTTAAGTTCTTCAGTATCTGGTATTTCCTCCTTATTTTCCATTTTGTCTGTGTGTTTTCTCTCCCTTCCCCCTGGCAATACCTAGTAGCTTATCTATTTCATGCCTCTTTTCTCACTTCCTGGCAACAACAACAAAAAACAAAACAAAAAACCAAACACCCCCCAAAGTTTTGGACTTAACATTTCTATTGTTTTCAAGTTCATTATTTTCTGCTTTTAATGACTCCTTTTCTGCCTTTACTAACTCCTTATATTATTATTTATTCCCTTTTCTAAATGATTAGTTTAATACGTAATGCATTCCTTGTCATTCTTGTTTAATAATGTTTAAGGATATAAATTTCCTGGACCACCAAAAAGCAGTACTACATAGGTTCTGACACACAGTTTATTATCATTAATTTCTAGATATACTGCAATTTTGGTTTGTAATTTTTCTTTGATCTAAGAATTCTGTTTTAAGTTCCACGTTTGAGTCTTTTGTTTGGTTCTATTTTTATTGCTCTACATTAGAAACTATAGCCTAGAAAGATGTTAGCCTGGCTTATTCAAATGTTATGTATTGCCCAACTCTGAGAAAATAATTTACCTCATAGTCATCACACATTGATTTAATAGTTATGACAATAACATCCTAGCACAACAGCTGTTATGTATCCTGAAAACAGGATTAAAATTGAACAGCTATAATATGGGCTAATGCAGGTGCTGTATATTAAGATATATACCTTTTTTTCCCCTATTTACCATGTCATTCATGAATGGCATAAGAGAGTTAAGTTATAAAGTCTTCTCTGTCATGCCTGTGTTTCTATCAATGTAGCTCTGATTTTCACCTATGTATTTTGGGGTTCTAGTTATCATCTGGTATCCTATCATTAAAAATATAATTAAAAAATATGAAAATAAAAATAATTGCCTTCAAAATGGCAATTGGTAAGTGAACCAGAATAACCACTCTGAAGAACAAAGCGTGTGTTTAGACATGCAGACTGTCCACAATGCAGATCAGTAAAGAAAGGAGAAGTGAGGCAGCAAGTGATTATACAGATGAAAAACCATGAAACTGAATCCCTGCCTCATAACACATGACTGCTGGTGGTTTAAAGATTAAACACTTGAAGACAACAGAGAAGAATATTTTTTATGACTCCAGGTAGAGAAGAATTTCTTAAAGAAGACAGAAAAAGTACAAAGCATATGTATATATATATATATAAAAAGACTGATAAATTCAGCTGCTTCAAAGTTAGAGCCTCTGCTATTTACTAAGAGACAATATCAAGAGAGTGAAGACATACCATCAAGTAGAAGATATGTGCCACATATATATAATAGAATCCAGGATATACAATTATATCCTAAAATAAAAAAATCCACTAGAAATTAAAAGAAACGAATAGGCACAAAAAAAACTAAATATGAAAAAATGTGTGACCTCATCAGTAATCAGGAAAATGTTACATTAAAACCACAATTAGATTTTTTTTTTTTCTTTTTTTTGAGAGAGGATCTGGCTCTGTTGCCCTTGGCTGGGGTGCAGTGGTGTGATCACAGCTCACTGCAGCTGTGAACTCCTGGGCTTAATACAATATTCAGCCTCCCAAGTATGTGAGACCACAGCTATGTATCACCATGCCCAGCTAATTAAAAAAATATATTTTTGTAGATACATTCTTGCTCTGTTGCCCAGGCTGGTCTTGAACTCCTAGCTTCGAGAGATCTTCCCATCTCATGCTCCCAAAGTGCTGGGATTACAGAAGTGAGTCACCATGCCTGGCTAAATATCAGTTTTATATTTACTAAACTGATGGTACAACTTTTTTAAAAAATTCTTTTGAGACAGAGTCTTACTCTGTCGCTAGGCTGGAGTGCAGTGGCATGATCTTGGCTCACTGCAACCTCTGCCTCCCAGGTTCAAGCAATTCTCCTGTGATGGCACAAATTTTAAAAAATCAGAGAAAATCAAATTTTGATAATGATGCTACATTACTTGTGCTCTCTTACAAGTTACTGATGAAAATATAAATTAGCACACCTGCTCTGGAAATAATTTGGCCTTTTCTAATGAAGGAGGAGGATGTGCAGACAGACCCCGTGACACAAGAATTCTAAGTATACAGCTTTAAGAAATACTTCACAAGTGTGCCAGGACATACAAAGGACAATTCACAGCAGTCATGTTTGCAATACAAATAGTCATGTTTGCAATATAGAAAGCAATCCAAATGTGCCTGAACCACAGAATGGATAAATACAGAGTGGCATATTCACATAATGGGATACTATATATTCTTGAAAGTGGACATAGCAGTGAAGGTGAATTATAGCAAAATACATCAACATGGAACACAATGGAGGTAAAAGAAAGCACCAGGCACGGTGGTTCACGCCTGTAATCCCAGCACTTTGGGAGGCCGAGGGGGGCAGATCACTTGAGGTCAGGAGTTCGAGACCAGCCTGGCCAACATGGTGAAACCCCGTCTCTACTAAAAATACAAAAATTAATTAGGCATGGTGGTGCGTGCCTGTAATCCCAGCTACTTGGGAGGCTGAGACAGGAGAATCACTTGAACCCAGGAGGCAGAGGCTGTAGTGAGTTGAGATCGTGCCACTGCACTCCAGCCTGGACAACAAGAGCGAAACTCCGTCTAAAAAAAAAAGAAAAAGAAAAAGAAAGCAAAAGCCAACAGGAGAATACATATAGCATGAGTCTATTTATACAATGTTCAAAACTTTACACTACATTGGCCAGGCAGAGTGGCTCACGCCTGTAATCCCAGCACTTTGGGAGGCCAAGGTGGGTGGATCGCTTGAGGTCAGGAGTTTGAGACCAGCCTGGCCAACATGATGAAACCTGGTCCATATTAAAAATACAAAAATTAGCTGGGTGTGGTGGTGGGCGCCTGTAATCCCAGCTACTCAGGAGGCTGAGGCACAAGATCACTTGAACCTGGGAGGCAGAGGTTACTGTGAGCCGAGATGGCACCACTGCACTCCAGTCTAGGAGACAGTGTGAGACTCAGTCTCAAAAAAAAAAAAAAAGAAAAAAACTCAACAAACCCAAAAGAAACAAAAAACAGACAGACAAAAAAAACCTTTACACTACATTGATGAGGGATCCATATGTGGTAAAATTATACAGACAAGCAAGAAAATACTAAGAAAATCCTTGTTAGCGGTTACCCAGTAAGTGGGAAATGAAGAAGGGGAATCAGGTTGAGGAGGGGCACAATATGGAACTGATTTAAAGGTACTGTTGAAGATCTATTTCTTAAACCAGGTAGTATAAAGGTGTTCATCTCATATACATATTTATACGCTAAACATGGAACAGAACATTCTTTTGTATATAGTCACTATTTAATAAAAATTAAAAACTAAATTTAAAAAATCGCTTTGCTTCAGCTGATTAATACAACAAAGCAGTTTTCTAAAAATGTAAAACAAGTGTAGCAACAATGTGTGTTTTTTTAAGAGATAGGGTCTTGCTCTGTCACCCAGGCTGGAGTGCCGTGGCACGAACATGGTTCAGTGAAGCGTCGACCTCCTGGGCTCAAGCAATCCTTCAGCCTCAGCCTGCCAAGTAGCTGGGACTACAGGTGCACACCACCACATCTGGCTAATTTCTGTATGTAGAGACAGGGTTTTGCCACGTTGCCCAGATTGGTCTTGAACTCCTAAGCTCAGCAATCTGCCTGCCTCGGCATCCCAAAGTGCTGGGATTACAGCTTCCTAAGTCACCACACCTGGCCAACAATGTGGTTTTTATGATCAAATATTTCAAAGACAAACTAAGAATTTTCTCTCATCTCCCAAACTCAAGGTTCTGGTGGTCAAGATTCCTAGAATCAGAGCAACATCAGAAAAAAAATAATTTAGTGTGAAAATGAATTTGGTATTAACAAAATTAACTTATCAGATTTTACTAGGTATCTACCACCTGCAAGGTGAATTTCAATATGTTCCTTTGCTTCCTTCCCGTATGGAAAGTACTATGAACGACTGGCTCTCCAAGGGAAAGAAAGCTATCTGAGGCTACGGATTTAGGTTCTAATGCTAGTTCAGTCCCTTATTCACTGGATGAGTGAACAAGCCACAAAATCTTAGAGAGCCACCTACTTATCTATAAGACAGATTTTACAAACATCTACTTCACAGGATTGTTGTGAAATGTACATGCAATGATGTAAAGTATGTATAGTCATTAAAACTGACTCCAGGGCCATACGACCTAATTCCAACCCAGCTGCACCACTCGCTGAGTCTAGGTAACGTGACCTCCCTGGCCCTGTCAACTCTACAAATAAAGGATGTTTGACATACAGAGTGCATGGAATAGCACCTGCTACATAATAAACACTAGACATGTAATTGTGATTCTAGCTATGTTGCTGTTATAATTCTCTCACAAAGGTCTAATTTGTACCCAAGTTTATATTTTCTGCAAATGGGTCCGAGCTATGCTCTAAGTTTAACCTACTTAAAACACTTGGTTCCTTGGTGACTTTTACAAAACAGCATAATGAATCATTGATACAATGATCATTGTATGCTGGGTATGGTGGTGTGTGCCTATAATCCTAGCTCCTTGGAAGGCAGACTGGAATCCTCAGGAGGATGCTTGAATCCAGGAATCTGAGACCAGCTTGGGCAAGACAGTGAGACCTTGCTTCTCAAAACATAAAACAAACCCCCAAAATACACTCTAATATTCTCAGTTTACAATGTATTCTAAATATCAAGCTGTACTATTTCTTGCCAAAACAAAAATAAGTCTGGCAATACATTTAAAAGTTTGTAAGGAATAAAGAAGCAACAATATTGAAGCTGTATTATTTTTCTATTTCTTATACCTCTTTTAAAGTCTAAAAAAAATATACATTTTTATTCTCAATATTTTAAATATGTAAAATCAGGCTGGGGGCGGTGACTCATGCCTATAATTGCAGTGCTTTGGGAGGTCAAGACGGGAGGATTGCTTGAGCCCAGAAGTTCCAGCTGCAGTGAGCTATAATCACGACATTGCACTTCAGCTTGGGCTACAAAGTAAAACCTTGAATCAATCAATCAATCAGTCAGTCAGTCAAACAAGCATCTGTCTTGGATTTCATTTGTGCCATCCCCTATTTGTATTAATTTATCAGATTTATGACACTGATCTGAATGTAGACACTGGATTGTACATGACAGGCAAAACTGTAACAACTATTTTTACAGTGGTTACTACTTTTGTTAATGACCTGAACTACTGACCTGCTATAAGTCAATATAAAAAAATGAAAGAGAAAGGTACTTAAAAAGAAAAGAAAAAGATGAAAAGAGTTGTTCAATGAAAAGGATTCCCAAAATAACTTCTGCTTCACCCAATAGAGAAAAGAGGCCAGGAACTGGGTACTAAGGTATTCCTAGGAAGAGTTCCAGAGAGGGAGGAAGTATTTAGCAGTGGAAGCTGTCTATGAAACTTAGAATATGTGGGGAAGGAGTCATCTTTAAAATAGGTTACTTTGCCGGGCATGGTGGCTTATGCCTGTAATCCAGCACTTTTAGAAGCGAGTGGATCACTTGAGGTCAGGAGTTTGAAACCAGCCTGGCCAACATGGCAAAACCCTACCTCTACTAAAAATACAAAAATTAGCTGGGTGTAGCAGCAAGTGCCTGCAATCTCAACTGCTTAGGAGGCTGAGGCAGGAGAATCACTTGAACTCGGGAGGTGGAGGTTGCAGTGAGTTGAAATTATGCCACTGCACTCCAGCCTGGGTAACAGAGGGAGGCTCTGTGAAATAAAAAAATAAAATAGGTTACTTTAGTTGGGTGTGGTGGTGCGCACCTCTAGTCCCAGCTACCTTAAGAGGCTGAGGTAGAAGGATACTTGAGCCCAGAAATTCAAGGCTGCAGTGAGCTCTAGTCTTGCCGCTACATTCCAGCCTGGGCAACAAAACAAGACCCCAACAATCAATCACTTAATCAATAAAATAAATAAATAAAGAAGACAGGTTACCTTTTGGAAGAGGAGAGAAATTAAGAACTTTAGGGGAAACTGAAGGCAGACCAGGAGCCATTCTCATCTGGGTTGTGTACTGGGATCACCACATCTCTAGACCCACCAGATAGGACCTCTAGGGAGGAAAGTACTGTGAAGGAAATATGCTTTTTTCAAACTCCACAAATGTTTCTAATGCACAGGAAGGGTTGAAAGCTACTGGTTTAAGAAAACCAAATCAACGGTGCCCTAAATAACCCAGTGGTGGCAGCAGTAAAAGTAATTACACAATAGATCACATGAAAAGCATGAACTGGTTCTCCCTGCTTTCAAATTACAAGGTTCCCTGATATGTCCCACAACCAAGATTCCCTAGGATGTCAAAAAAAGGCCACTACGTCTGCAGAGCTGTAAGCACTAACAGTGGCTCCAAAGCAAACACCAACTTTAAAAAGAAAACAGCTTCCTATTCCTGGGTAGGTGTCTAGGGCTTGAGGGGATCACAGTGGACCAGGCTTGAGAGGCACAATGAATAAAATATTAATTCACAGAAATAACTTCCAGAAATGACCTAATAAGATTATTCTTGACTGAACTAGATTCTAAATTCTTCTAGTTTTCTTTAATATCTGGCTACAACTTGCCAATGAAGAATGAACTGCTCAATTTTGGAAGCCCTATAAACCAAAGCCAACAACTCAATGTAAATTTCAAGTCTCATGCCTGATGTGTAGGCCACACAGAGAATTCACCAGAATGCCAGATACCAAAACCAGAGACATTCAAACTGTGAACCAGGACAAGAGGTTGTGGACTGTAGGCTATGGACAGCTTTTCCCAAGACTGTCGGAACAAGAAGACTTCGTAATAAGGCTTTTACCCCTCTTAATTTTTCCTTACTAATGCCTTCTTCTTACACTTTGGCAGGACCATGCTGCAGCTAAAATTTCACAATTGGGAGCTTCTGTGGGTAACTTGCACGCCCTGCTTTATAGTTAGCCAGTCACAGGATGCTGGATTGCCTACTAAACAGGAAGGAATCTGCAGTTCATGACACTTCTCATTGCGATTTGGTATGGTAGAGAAGACTACCTGCTTAAAATTGGCAGACTCCTTTATTTGTCTATACAATTTTAGTTGATTTGGTTCATGGAAACCCTGGCTAAGAAGCATACTCTAAACGCTTCGTATGATCCTCATGATAGTCATAACAGCAGTCTCTGGTATGCTGTATCCTCCCAGAGTGTTAAGTGTCTCCATATAGCCACCTGTCAGATATCAAATGGTTTCTCTCTGGCTAGAACAACAAAAACTCAGAAGAAACACATGATAATGAGAATACCCTGTCAATGGCATGCTGAAACGGGAAACCCAAAATGATGGCAACTGAGAACAGAAGGGTATCCTAGGTTTCGGTTACACTCTTACCCAGGTGAGAGCCTGACCAAAAGCGGGGAGAGGATTGACCGTTAAATAAAAATTATAGGAAGCCATTGTCTGGGACTAAGCTCCTACATTAGGCCTCAGGAGACCAAATTAAAATTAAAAATGGAGTAATCCCTGCTAAAGTTTCACATTCCCAAACCTAAACTAAGTTATCTGACCTTCCTAGAAACCAGAAAAAAAGGAGATAACAGGAAATTTCCTGAACAGGGCAGTTTATTATGTATTTACTTATTTTCTGAGACAGAGTCTCATTCTGTCATCCAGGCTAGAGTGCAGTGGCCCGATCTTGGCTCACTGCAACCTCTGCCTCCCAGGTTCAAGCTGTTCTTGTGCCTCAGCCTCCTGGGTAGCTGGGGCTATGCCACCATGTCCGGCTAATTTTTGTATTTTTAATAGAGACAGGGTTTCACCATGTTGGCCAGGGTGGTCCCGAACTCCTAGCCTCAGGTGTTCTGCCTACCTCAGCCTCTCAAAGTGCTGGGATTACAGGTGTGTGCCACTGCGCCCAGCCCCCAATTGAAGATTTATACTGTCCTGGCTGGGTGCAGTGGCTCACGCCTGTAATCCCAGCACTTTGGGAGGCTGAGGCAGGCGGATCACCTGAGGTCAGGATTTAGAGACCAACCTGACCAACATAGCAAAACTGTCTCTACTAAAAATACAAAAATTATCTGGGCGTGGTGGCGTGCACTTGTAGTCCCAGCTACTCAGGGGGCTGATGCAGGAGAATCTCTTGAACCCGGAAGGTGGAGGTTGCAGTGAGCTGAGATCACGCCACTGCACTCCAGCCTGGACGACAAGGTGAGACTCTGTCTAAACAAACAAACAAACAAAAAAACTTCAACTGGCACAATAATGAAGTTCCTACTGCTTTAACCCTTACAGGAAACAAATGTAGTGTGAATTAACCTGATGTTAACTAATCAGTTATCTTTCTATGTGGTGTAGTCTATTGTGGTCTATTGTTCTGTTTCCTTGACCCTGCCTTACGAAAAAGTAACTCCGAAAGGACCAATACACTCTTTGTTCTTTGCTTTAGCTTCTTTTTTTGAGACAGTTTTGCTCTGTTGCCCAGGCTGTAGTGCAGGGGCACCATCGTAGTCCACTACAGCCTTCAACTGCTAGACTCAAGCGATCCTTCCATCTCAGCCTCCAGAGTAACTGGGACTACAGGTACACACCACGACACCTGGTTAATTTGTTTTATTTATTTATTTAATTTGTAGAGACAGGCCTGTCTATGTTGCCTAGGCTGGTCTCAAATTTCTGCACTCAAGTGATCCTCTTGCCTCAGCCTTCCAAGGTGCTGGGATTACAGGAGTTAGCCACTGAGCCTGGCCTGCCTCAGCATCCTTCAGTCTTTGGCTCTAAAGCCAACTTCTGCTCAGCTCATAGGAACACTTATTCTATTTTATGGAATGCAGTGTTGCCCTATTTTAGAATCACGATAAGGCCAGCTGAAGGAAGGAAGAATGGAAGGAAGGAAGGAGACTGAGGTGGGTATAAGCAGGATTTCCCCACAAAGACCCTGATGAAATCTACAGTCAATAATGCTTCAATAAATCCTACTGGGTATTTCACATATATTTGTGTTTAATGTTCCTTTTTTTCTTCCTCTGTAAATCTCATTAAAATTTAAAAACACAGGGATTTCCCTTTCTGTCCTAGTCAGTCTAGATTTAAGAATGGTGGTTAAATCTTACTCAAAATATGCTTTACTACTGGGTCAGCAGTATCAACTTAGAAGGATGAATTCTCCTTTGAAGGTCTTGTTCTTGCCTTAATATTTTAATTGGATGGAGACTTCCATATGCAATTTATATAGCAGCTAATACAAAAGACCCATTATTCCAAAATGCCCCAAAAGATTGGAATTAAGGCAGAAAATCAATTAAATGAATTTCAGCAGGAATCAAACAAATTCAGGTGGCAGGGGAGAAACAATTCCAAGTATGGAATAAAGTAGACCTCTGTTGAGGGCAACTCCTGTGGGAGTACCCACAGAGGCTGAGGGTATTTACTCTGGAGAAGAGAAAATCAAGAAGACCCAAAATAGCAACTTCTAAGGGCCATGTTTGGAGTGACTATAACTCCATATGGCAAAATAGAGAACAGTGTTGTAGAAGTTTCTAGAAGACAGATGCTACTCTGAAGTAAGGGGAAAAGGCTCTAATAACAAAGCCACTGAACACTGGCATAAGATGCTATGGGAAGGAGTGTGTCTCTATCCCTGAATGTGCTCAAGGTTGGCTAACTAACCAACTATCCTGAATACATTTTTAAAAAATCAATTATTTTATTTCATTACATGTTACAAATTTCTTGTTTTTTTTGAGACAAAGTCTTACTCTGTTGCCTCCTGCATTTAAGCGACTCTCCTGCCTCAGCCTCCTGACCCAGCTAATTTTTGTATTTTTAGTAGAGACAGGGTTTCACCATGTTGGCCAGGCTGGTCTGGAACTCCTGACCTCAAGTGATCTGCCCACCTCAGCATGGGTGTGGTGGCTCACACCTGTAATCTCAGCACTTGGGGAGGCTAAGGCAGGTGGCTAAGGGAGGCTAAGGTCAGGAGTTTCAGACCGGATCAGCTTGGCTAACATGGCAAAACCCCCATCTCTACTAAAAATACAAAAATTAGCCAGGTGTAGTGGCATACGCCTGTAGTCCTAGCTACTCAGGAGGCTGAGGGAGAATAGCTTGAACCCAAAAGGCGGAGGTTGCAGTGAACTCAGATCACACCACTGCACTCCAGCCTGGCCGACAGAGCAAGACTCCGTTTCAAAAAAAAAAAAGCTGACCTAAAATATGCTTAAAAATAGAATAGCATCCCAGATAGAGTAGTGAGAAGTTAGAAGGTATACAGCCAGATGCTGTGGTGTGCCTTTGGAGTCCCAGCTGCTTGGGAGGCTGAAGTGGGAAGACTGCTTATGCCTGGAAGTTCGAGTCCAGACTGGGCAACAGAGCAAGACTCATCTTTTAAAGAAAAAAACAGTACAAAAACAGTGGTGAAAAATAAATCTCTCACTAAAATCTAACGTTTATTAATTCAATGGCTAGAAAAATACAAAGGAAAAATGAAGACACTCATCTGTGAAAATAATATCAATTTGCAAACAGAGTCAACTCAGATTTACTTACATGTGCATTTAGTAAATATTCATGACCCAGCGTGCAAGCCTGAATATCATGAAACTGATATTTTAACACGCGTGTTCAAACACTGCCTGAATGAGCCAGTCTACCTTTTTTGGTAGTGGCAGTAAAAACAGACTGCATACTGTTGATGGCAGAATGTTCTTTACAATGAATCTTAGCTGCTAGGGCATGCTCCACAGCTTTAAATCACTATCTAAGAGTGCTGTTCCTGAAGTAAGTGTGAAACAGCTATGAATAGTGCTGACAAGAAAAAAGGCTGCAAGAATGACTATTCCAAAGGGGGCTGACAAGGTCTCCTGGAACACTCTACATTGTTGCAAAATGGCAGGAATTGGTAGGGGGACGAGAAGGGGAGGCTGGAGATAAGAAACCTCTTATGAAAAAGAAAGTGAAAGAAATGTATATAAAATGCTTCTAATTTACTTTATATCAAGTTATATACACAATTTTAAATAATGCCGTATAATATTATACTTATCAAGTTATTTAACTTGGGATAGAGCTAGCTTTAGAATAGGTCTTCTGTGGATGGTTCATACTTGAATGATACCACAAAAAAATCTTCACACTAGTGGGCTAACCAGACAAACTAATAATAATGTGACAAACAATAAAAGAGCAGCAATTAAAAATCAGGACCAATAAAATAAAATAAAAATGAAGAAAGGAAGGAAGCAAACAAGAAGAAAAAACTGCAGCCAACTTGATACAACACCATGATAAAATTTTTTCCTGGAAAACTGCTAGGATTACAATTATATCCAGGTACGCATGAACAGTGAAAGGTATGTAACATCATAGACTACTCAATTAGAGTCCTCAGTAAACATCTGCGTATGTCTTTAGTTCTGAATACCAAATTTTAGTAACCCCTAATGTATTTATTAGTACCAAATCCTTAGACAGATGAATATAGAAAGTTTAAGGAAATAGATAAAATTTACTGTTCAGGACAAAGGACTGGAATTTTTAGATGTTTCATGCCCACCTTGAGAAGCCCTAAAGCCCATATGGGTTGCAGATCACAAAAACTACTTGTCTCAATAACATTTTTAGTGCAAGATAAAGTCTATCTCCTTCCCCACCTCCCACACACATAACAGGGACAGGGCTTCAAAATTACCAGGATATAAATAACCATGAGGAATACATTAGTAATATATATACAGCATTGCACTTATCAAAACATCTTACAAATGTATAGTGCACTGCAGTTTACAAAGCTCTTTTACATGTGTTGTTTTAATAATAGTCACATCCATCATGAGAAGATGAAAATATCTCCATTTTTTAAATTTATTTTTTACTTATTATTTATTTATTTTGAGACGGAGTCTTGCTCTGTCAACAGGCTGGAGTGCAGTGGCGTGATCTTGGCTCACTGCAAACTCCACCTCCTGGTTCAAGCAGTTCTCCTGTTTCAGTCTCTCAAGTAGCTGGGACTACAGGTGGACGCCACCACATCCGGCTAATTTTTTTTTTCTTTTTTGTATTTTAGTAGAGATGGGTTTCACCATGTTGATCAGGATGGTCTTGATCTCTTGACCTTGTGATCCGCCTGCCTCAGCCTCTCAAAGTGCTGGGATTACAAGTGTGAGCCACCACAAGCCCAGCCAATTATCTCCATTTTAAAGGTGAGAAACCCAAGGTCCAGAAAAGTTAAGTGCCTTGCTCAAGGTCAAATCAGACATCTGGTTAAGTGGCAGAGCCAGGACTTAAATTCAGTACTTCCTGCTCCTAGTTCATGGTCTTTGTACCCTGCCAACTACTATAGGCCAAATCTAGAAATCAAATGAAGTACGTAAAAAGACTCTGCAAAGCTAAAAACAACTAGAAAGATTTTCTTATGAAGATCATTAATTATTTGCTGATGAACCTACCAGTGAAATACCTATGCCTGGGCCCTACCTAATTGCTTAGGCATTATTATGCAAGTGTTAAGACTTTCAAAAGTTTGCCCAGGTGATTCTAAAAGGCACTAGAGCAAAGACTTGATCGATGTTAAATGAAACCAATGGCAATAATGCTTTATGAACATGCTTTTCCACTTTCAGTTTTACTTTTACATTTCCCTTTTATATTAATTGTCATTCCTTAATCAGATGTGGTGTGTCAAGGGTTTAAGGAAGCCAAAGTGTTGACTTTAAAATTTTCAGTATTAGCTATAAGAAAGGTACAAATCTGCACATCAATTACATGAAAACATTTTTGTACTCTCTAGTCAATATTTAGAATATCCAATAAAAAGTACAGCCTTGTACAGCTAAATCTTTGACTGAAAATAACCCAACCATTTTTATGAAATACTACATTAAGCTGCACTAATTTGAGGAATAGGAAGCTTTATGGCATTAAACATAAAATAAAAATAACAGTTGAGGTATTTAAGGGACAAATTAGATGGCAATTAGCACTGACAATAGTTTAAAAAATACTGGACATTGAACCAATCTTACCTTTTGTAGACTTGTTGGATTCAACTGAGTTTTGTCAATTATTTTTATTGCAACCTAGAAAAAAATATTTATGGATTTTAAGAATCTAGTAATTATGGACTGATAAATGCCAAGATATATGGCATTGCTAAGAAGCAAGCAAGCAAGCAAACAAACCTCAAAACCTAAAACTCAGCTGGTTACAATAAGCAATTATAACTTTATAAAACTGTGTAACTGAAAATAGAAGCTTCCATACCAATGCTTTTTGACTAAATTTCTCTCTACCTTAATTACACGAGACCCTAATAGTCAAATCACCCCTATTTGGCCTGAAGAAGTTACAGATGATAGATCTTTGTCCCTCTACAATTCTTTAGGACTAAGGGTCCCCCTGTAAAAGGGAGGGGGAAAATATGTCAGAAGTGTTTGAACCAGAGCAACTCCATATTGAAAAGGGGCTGAGTAAAATAAGTCTGAGACCTACTGGACTGCATTCCCAGGAGGTTAGGCATTCTCAGCAACAGGATGAGATAGGAGGAGCTCGGCACAAGATACAGGTCACTAAGACCCTGCTGACAAGAACAGGACGTGGTAAAGAAGCAGGCCAAAACCCACCAAAACCAAGATGGCGATGAAAAGTGTCCTCTGGTCATACTCACTGCTCATTATACACTAATTATGATGTATCAACATGCTAAAAGACACTCCCACCAGCCGTGACAGTTTACAAATGCCACAGCTATTTTGAGAAGTTACCCTAAAAGGGGAGGGATCTTCAGTTCCAGGAAATCTCTGCCCTTTTCCTGGAGAGCTCATGAATAATCCACCCCTTGTTTAGCAATATCAAGAAATCACTATAAGTAGACTCAGTCAAGCAGCCCATGCTCTCTGTCTATGGAGTAGCCATTCTTTTGTTTCTTTACTTCTTTTTTTTTTTTTTTAAGGCAGAGTCTCCCTCTGTTGCCCAGGCTGGAGTGCAGTAGCACGATCTCGACTCATTGCAACCTCTGCCTCCCAGGTTCTAAGTGATTCTCCCGCCTCAGCCTCCAAAGTAGCTGGGATTACAGGCACCCACAACCACACCTGGCTAATTTTGTATTTTTAGCAGAGATGGGGTTTCACCATGTTGGCCAGGCTGATCTTGAACTCCTGACCTCAGGTGATCCACCTTCCTTGGCCTCCCAAAGTGCTGGGATTACAAGCATGAGTCACTGTGCCTGGCCTGTTTCTTTACTTCTTTAATAAACTTCCTTTCACTTAAAGAAAAAAAAGAAAAAAAGAAAAGCAAATTGGGGCTTCAATCTAATAAGGGTACTGTTATAACATTTTATATTTAAGTTACTTATAGACAAGGGGAAAATCTCCTCCAAACCAAGAAAAAAAAAAGAGAGAGAGAAATTATACACAGAAAGCACTTCTAAAAACATATGCAATGTAGTAAATCTTTTATTTACAATTTACTGACACTTTAAATTTAGCTGACTCTGGGATAAGTAAGCATACAAATAAGTAGCTGTTGTATCTGAAAACTTTAAAAACATCTTATTTTTTAAAAAAATAGAAAAGCCCTTTGGGCAGTTGAAGAAGGAAAGGGAACTAGGTCCAAGGCAATCTGTGGGCTAACCAAGTGAATACATATGGAGGCAACCAAAGGGTCACCTAGCAGCCTTTGTTCAGAAAGGGTGAATATGCCCCAGCCAGTATTTTTAAAAACCATTAGGATATACAGGACGTACCACAGCTTCTATAGCTTCTGGTCAGCTTATCACTGTCAGGTAAAAATGATTTCTGTGGACTATGGGTATCCAGAATGGGGAAAGAACGAAAGTGACGACAGAAGGGAACAAAAGTGGAGGCTTTGCCATGACCAGGAAATATAAAATAACTGTTTTGCACTTGCTTTGAGCTCCAGAACAGCAAATGAGCCCACCTCCGTAAGAGCAAAGAGGCTGTGCTTCCTACTGGACACCCTGCAGGACACAGGAAGATCCACCCCTGGAGAAAGCATCTATAGCCAAAGACCAGGGAATGAGCTTAGAGTTTCCCTACAACAAAGGTTCTCACACTTTTTGGTCCCCTTTTACACTCTTAAAGGTTACTGATGTCCCCCAAATGTGGGTTGTATCAATGAATATTTACCATAATACAAGTAAACACTGAGAAACTGTAAAAAAATAAATAAATAAATATTTAACAATTCATTTCAAAATAACAATAAGCCTATTATAACACAAGTAATATATTTGTATGAAATTTTCATAGGAGCTTCTGCATTCAATCTGTTGTGCTATATCACACACACATCATGTAACCGCTGGAAAATTCCACTCTACACTTGTGAGAGAAAAAAATGAAAAAAGCAGATGTTTTAATAGTATCACAAAAATAGTTTTTTGACTCAGCAGACTCCTTAAAACTGTCTCAGGAAACCTCCAGGAGTCTCCTCATGCCATAGTTTTGAGAATGGCTACACTATGTATATGAACACCATGTTTTTAAAACCCTGCTTAACTTGGTCTGAAGCCTCCACCTGACCACATTATTTATTCCCTAGGAGCCTATAACCTCCAGAGGAGCCACAGAAAAAATCACTGCAACAAGGCATCCAGTGATTCTGACCCTGGAGTGGATGAACCATCACCCCCATCTTTGGGAGGAAGCAAATCAGAACTGGGGAAGGAGTGGAGGGAAAATGAGTGTGTGTGCCTGAAAAATACAAAATTGGAATTCTAATTTTATATTTCGAAAATATGAGTTTCAATGGAAACTGAATAAGCAAAAAAATACTGACTACTGAAATATGCAAATGTGAACTGTCTTATACATGTCTCAACTGGGGAAAATATCTTATTCATCTTTATAGCCCTAACTGGTACACAAGGAGTACTCAATAAATGCTGAGTTGTCCAGGCATGGTGGCTCACACCTGTAATCTCAACACTTTGGGAGGCTGAGGTGGGTGGATCACCTGAAGTCAGGAGTTCGAGACAAGCCTGCCCAACATGGTGAAACCCCATCTCTACTAAAAAGACAAAAATTAGCTGGGCTTGGTGGCGGATGCCTATAATTCCACCAGCTACTCGGAAGGCTGAGGCAGGATAATCACTTGAAACCTGGAGGGAGAGGTTGCAGTGAGCCAAGATGGAGCCATTGCCCTCCAGCCTGGGTGACAGAATGAGACGCCATCTCAAAAAAGATTAAATAAATGAATGCATGCTTCAGTGAGCCAAGATAGAGCCACTGCAACCAGCCTGGGCGACAGAATGAGACTCCATCCCTAAATAAAGAAATACATACGTACATACATAAATACATAAATGCATGCTGAGTTGATCTGAGGCCTTGAACACTCGTATCAGTAACCAAGAAACAGGACTTCTGGTGTTTTACCAGATAATGTGGTTTTAAAAATTATATAAATCAAAGTCGAATGAATTTTCTTCAAACTTTACCTTCATAAGTAATTTTACATGGTATACCTGGATCTCCCAATTCCAGAGAAATCCTTAGACAGACACACACTGTTCTGGCCTCCATTCTGTTTCCTTCCTCCTACTCAAGGCCAAATCCATCAAACATGCTATCTTTCCAGTTCTTCTTCTCTCTGAACTCCTGAGATCTAGTTTCTATTTTCACACCTGCACTCTTAATCACTAGTTTCTCCTGGTTCTGCTCAGTATCGTCCTCCTATGCTGAAGATTCTTTTTTTTTTTTTCTGAGACGACGTCTCACTCTGTTGTCCAGAGTGGAGGGCAGTGACATGATCATAGCTCATTGCATCCTTGACTTCCCCAGACCCAAGTGATTCTCCTGTCTCAGCCTCCTGAGTAGATGGAACTATAGGCACGTGCCACCATGTCCAGCTAATTTTTTGTAGAAATGAGGTATCCTTATGTTTCCCAGGCTGGTCTCAAACTCCTGGGCTCAAGCAATCTGCCCGTCTCAGCCTCCCGAAGTGCTAGGATTATAGCCATGAGCCACAGCATCCTGCCACTATTCTAAAGATTTCATTCATTTTCTTTTTTTCCTTGAGACTGTCACCCAGGCTGGAGCGCAGTGGCAGGATCTTAGCTCACTGCAACCTCCACCTCCTGGGTTCAAGCGACTCTCATGCCTTGGCCTCCTAAGTAGCTGGGATTACAGGCGCATGCCACCACGCCTGGCTAATTTTTGTATTTTTTTAGTAGAGATGGAGTTTTGCCACGTTGGCCAGGCTGGTGATCCTGGCCTCCCAAAGTGCTGGGATTACAGAAATGAGCCACCGCACCCAGCCTGACTCCGTTCTTAAATGCTTTCATCTTCAGCATCTGAAGCAAAAATAGGAGCTTCAAATATGTTTCATTCAGCTTAACCAAACTGTAGAAAGGGCACCCAGAGTGAAACATCATCATTTAGCGTGACATGTGTATGTGCAGCAAGGAAGTCTGAGCAGGAATGCCTAATCCCCTCTTCCTCCTAGCTCGCTGCTGGGATGACTCCACCAAAATCACCTTGGTCCAGAGCTGGAGTCTGGAGAGCTCAGACAAAGCTGAAATCTTGGGGTAACCAAAACAGGTGGTAACTGTGGGGTGTCCCCGATTGCAGTGCCTCAGAAAGGTGCAGACTTGAGAGAAGACCACTCCTTAATTCCAGTGATTGTGGAGTTGGGTAAAGGCAGACGCAACAAATGCCAAGGGGGCACACTAAGTGAGAGTCACCTGTTGTGGAAATTTCTGGGAAATTCCATTTACATTCTCTCTGTTCCAGCAGCAAAGTGGAAAATTACAAAATAGGGATAAGGACAGCTCATACATGAGAAGGGCTTCTCCCAATGAATCCACAGCAAACACCCACTGGAGAAAAATCCTTATCTTCCACTTTCTGTTAGTTCGCTAATGGTCAAAAGATCCTAACACCCTGCTTCTGAAAGGTGTTACAGCATCCACAACCACTAAAACAGGAGGCTAAAAAAAAAAAAGATTGCAAGTCTGTTAGGGGGACGGAGTGCCTGAAGAACGACGCATTAGTCACCTTGGACTGCCATAACGAAAACACCACAGTTCTGAAGGGGACCTTCTCCCTGGCTTGCTTGCAGATGGCCACCCTCTCCCTGTGTTCTCACATGGTAGAGAAAGCTAGCTTTCTGGTGTCTCTTCATGTAAGAACACTAATCCTATCAATGGGGGCTCATAGTTGCAACTCCACTTAATCTTCTATAAAGACCCTATCACCAAATACAGTCACACTTCGGGTTAGGGCTTACACATACAAATTTTGAGGACATATAATTCAATCCATAGCAAATGGAAACCAGGGCAAACAACTACAACAGTTGGTTACAAATGAAAACCTCAACGTGGAAGAACATCACAAGCATGAAGTAGAGTAAAAGAAGTAGACACAAAGTATGCTATTATTAATAATACCGTAACATTCTATTAGTACAATGTTAAAACAACAAACAAATGAAACCTACGGCATTAGAAGCTGGCACAGTGGTTCACTTGAGGAAGTGGAGGTAGTGAAGGGATTTGAAGGAGGCCAAAGGGAGGCTTCTAGGGTGTAGGTCACAGTATATTTTTTGCCTGGGTCATGGTAATTCAAATGTGTTTACTTTGTGATAATTCATCAAGCTGTACATTTATGATTTGGCACTTTATGTGTGTTATGTTATTATTATTATTTTTTGAGACAGAGTCTCACTCTGTCGTCCCAGCTGGAGTACAATGGCATGATCTTGGCTCACTACAACCTCCGCCTCCCGGGTTCAAGCAATTCTCCTGCCTCAGCCTCCCGAGTAGCTGGGACTACAGGTGTGTACCACCATGCCTGGCTAATTTTTTTTATTTTTAGTAGAGACAGGGTTTCACCATGTTGGCCAGAATGGTCTCAATCTCTTGACCTCATTTTCCACCCACCTCGGACTCCCAAAGTGCTGGGATTACAGGCATGAGCCACTGTGCCTGGCCTTTTTTTTCCTTTTGAGACGGAGTCTTGCTCTGTCGCACAGGCCAGAATGCAGTGGCGCGACCTCAGCTCACTGCAACCTCTGCCTCCTGGGTTCAAGCAATTCTCCTATCTCAGCCTCTCAAGTAGCTGGGACTACAGGCACATGCCACCATGCCTGGCTGATTTTTCTATTTTTAGCAGAGACAGGGTTTCACCATATTGGTCAGGGTGGTCTCAAAATTCCTGACTTCAGGTGATCTGCCTACCTCAGCCTCCCAAAGTGCTGGGATTACAGGCATGAGCCATACCACGCCCAGCCTGTGGTACATTTCAATAAAGAATATTTGTGCTTTTTAAAGTCCATGATGACTTTAAATGTCAATCGATAATGCCTAAACCTGAAAAACAAGTAAGACTACAAGCATGTTATAAAGTATGAAAGAAGCATTTAAAAGACTAAAGAATCACTTTAAAAGATTAAAAGTGGCCATCTTGGGAGACAGGGAAACAGGTGAGTCTAGGGGGACTCTTGTAACAAGTCTTGAACCGTAACTCTAACTCTTTAAACTGTGTGTAATATGTAACTTGAATAAAAATAATTAAATAAAAAGTTATTTTCATAACCATAATGAGGACATTGGTTAACAATGGCATACTGATCACATGCATTTCACTCTCCTGCCACCTGACAGGCCCACTGAAGAATAAAGACCAAATGACAAGGAACGGCCAAGAGAAAGGAAGGGGTGTCGCGCCGCCAGTAGACAAGTGACTTTGAAGAATTTCTGGGAGATAAAAATATAACAGTATAGTGGCACATGCAGTAGGGCACAGGAAGACAACCCTAGAATATGCCTGGAAAAGGACAAACTCAACTGTCTGGAGAAAACAACTCTGTGCTGTGTGTATGAAATGTCCCAGTGTAAAGGCCAAAGTTCTTCTGGCCTCCATGAAGCTAAGCCAGGCACTTGTTACCCATTTACTGGGAGCTCTCAGTTTTCTTCTTAGGTCTCCTCTCTTGAAGACATGAACAGAATCAAAAATCAGGCAAATGAGGAAAGCCTATGATTTTTCCTAATGCCCTTCCCATAATAAAGCCTCTTCTTTCAAAAAAGGAGATATAGTCAATTCTTGTTGTTTGTGGTGACATTCTATGAAGTTACTGTACTCACTGAATTAGTGAATACTAAATCATTGCTTCTAGGGGAAATATAGGGTTAGGTTTCTGCAAGCTTCTCGTCACAACATTTTTGCATCAACTGATCAATCTGTTTCGTGTGTGTCTTCTTTACTATATATTATTGGTTAACACTGAACTCACAGTCACAGCACTGAAATGCACACTTGAGTGAAATTTCTAACACATGCATCTTCTTTGTAAAGCATCAAAGCCATGCACAGTGCAAGGAAAAAACTCAAATGTCCACAGTTTTATCCATAGCAAGGTTATGATGTGCCTTACAAAGAAAACGCATGTGTTAGGTAAGTTTCACTCAAGTGTGCGTTAGGAAGACTAGCTAGCACTTCAGCACTATGCTTGGGGCCCATTTTAAACAGCAAAATCATCAACAAAAAGTACAAAAATGCAAAAAAAAAAAAAAAGGCATTAAATAGACCACAAAAAAGACACTAGTTTACAGCACAAAGACTGAAATAAGAAGGCAAAGTGTTCCCTTGCTGAACCACAGCTAGGGATGTGCACATCTTTTCATCATTCTGCTTATGCCCAAAAAGGATTACCAACACACTGTACTGATTTTCGGGTTATAAATAAATTGCATCAAGTAGATGAATTTGCAAATACAGAATCCACAAAATGTGAGTATTAACTATCTGCCTTGGAAATGAGTGATGGTTGTCCAACAATTTACATATACTTGATGTCACTGAACTACACACTTAAAAAATGGTTAAAATAACTTTTATGCTGTATATATTTTACCACAATTAAAAAAAGTGTTGACTGGGTGCGGTGGCTCATCCCTATAATCCCAGCACTTTGGGAGGCCCAGGCAGAAGGATCACTTTAGCCCAGGAGTTGGAAGCCAGCCTGGGCAACATGTGGAGACTTCATCTCTACAGAAAATACAAAAAATTAGCTGGATGTGGTGGCTCACACTTGTGGTTCCAGCTACTCAGGAGGCTGAGGTGGAAGGATTGCTTGGGCCCAAGAGGTAGATAGCTGCAGTGAGCCGAGATCACACCACTACACTCCAGCCTGGGTGACAGAGCGAGACCGTCTCAAAAAGAAAAAAAAATGTTTGAAACTGTAAAATCAAGTGATTTTTTAATATACTGGGATTAGGTTTATATGGAGTTTTTTTTCCTGTACATTAACTATACCTCCAGGTTGTACTAAAAGCATGCTGATTGTTTTTTTTTTTTTTTTGAGACGGAGTTTCGCTCTTGTTACCCAGGCTGGAGTGCAATGGCGTGATCTCGGCTCACCGCAACCTCCGCCTCCTGGGTTCAGGCAATTCTCCTGCCTCAGCCTCCTGAGTAGCTGGGATTACAGGCACGCGCCACCATGCTCAGCTAATTTTTTGTATCAGTAGAGACGGGGTTTCACCATGTTGACCAGGATGGTCTCGATCTCTTGACCTCGTGATCCACCCACCTCGGCCTCCCAAAGTGCTGGGATTACAGGCTTGAGCCACCGCGCCCAGCCCATGCTGATTGTTTTTATGATTTTTAGTTACATAAGTTATGTAACATATATAGAAAAAATATATATTTTACACCAAGGCTTGCTTTCACCCTTGTCCTGCTTGTTTTCAAATCTGCTACAATTAGTTTTTGTTTCTTTTTCGTTTTTTTTTTTTTTGTGACGGAGTCTTGCTGTGTCACCAGACTGGAGTGCAGTGGCGTAATCTCGGCTCACTGCAACCTCTCCCTACTGGGTTCAAGTGATTCTTCCGCCTCAGTCTCTCAAGTAGCTGGGACCACAGGCGCGCGCCACCACACCCAGCTAATTTTTGTATTTTTAGTAGAGACGGGGTTTCACCATGTTGGCCAGGATGGTCTCGATCCCTTGACCTTGTGATCCGCCCACCTCGGCCTCCCAAAGTGCTGGGATTACAGGTGTGTTTCTTTTTTTTAAGAGACAGGATCTCCCCACGTTCCCCAGGCTGCAGTGCAGCGGCTATTCACAGGGGCAATCTTGATCCCAATTCCCATCCCACTGATCAGCACAGGAGTTTTGACCTGCTGTTTCTGACCTGGGCCAGCTCACCCCTCCCCTCAGGCAACCTGGTGGACTCCTGCTCTTAGGATATAATTAATTTTAAATTGAAGCAAATCATTCTGGGTTTTAACTTTTGATTGTCAGTCACAAACAGTTTTGAATAAAAATTCGATTCATCACTGTCTACCCAGCCCCCAAAAACTACTGAGTTTTGATATAATGTCAAAGAACAACACCCACAATCACCTGAAAAGGGTATTAAGATACTCCCTTCCTTTGTTGGCTATACATTTCTTCATACACTTCAACCAAAACAACACACCGAAATAGTGTGAATGCAGAGCAGATATGGGAACCCAGCTATCTTCTGTTAAGCCAGACATTAAAGGGGTTTGCCAAAAATTTAAATATTACTGTCTCAATAATTTGCTTTGGAAAAGAGTTGTTTTTCATGAAAATATGTTATTTACATTATCATGTAACAGGATTATTTTTAATGAATTAATATATATCTTAAGTTTCCTAAGTAATAACTTCAATTCAGTAGCTATCAATATAGATAACCCTAATAAACGAAAGCTTTGGGGAGTTCTCAATTTTCAATTTAAAGGAGTTCTGAGACAGAAAAGTTTGAGAACTGTTGTTTTCATCAATGGCATTGTACGTAACCACTGAAATGAACAATTATGACAATTACGTGGCAATATAGAAAACTGCTTTGGATAAAAATCCAAGGGCAGAAAAAATGAGATACAAAATTACAATAAAAACGTTGAAAAAACATGTATATGGAGAACATACAAAAATGAAAATGGTATTCAAAATATGAGGATTGTGGGATTTTTTTCTCCTCTATTCTCCAAACTTGTTAACATAACTTGTGAGAGGTTGCAGTGAGCCGAGATTGCGCCACTGCACTCCAGGCCCAGGTGACAGAGGGAGACTCTGTCTCAAAAAAAAGTTAAAAAAAAAAAAGCCTTTACTATTCTCAGGGAGCCAACAGAAGAAACAGCATTCATTATATCAGAGCTAGATGCTGTAAAGACAACAACAACAAACAGATAAAAATGATCAAAGAGTAAACTGGGGAAAGAAGACAAGACACACACGCAGCTTTTTTTGTGTGTGTGTGAGATGGAGTCTCGCTCTGTTGCCCAGGCTGGAGTGCAGTGGCACAATCTCGGCTCTCAGCTCACTGCAACCTCTGCCTCCCAGGTTCAAGCAATTCCCTGCCTCAGCCTCTCAAGTAGCTGGGATTGCAGATGCCCACCATCACGCCTGGCTAATTTTTGTATTTTTAGTAGAGACGGGGTTTTACAACCTTGGCCAGGCTCGTCTTTAACTCCTGACACCTTGTGATTCACCTGCCTTGACCTCCCAAAGTGCTGTGATTACAGGCATGAGCCACCACGCCCGGCCCCACCTTTTCTTTTTTTTTGAGACAGAGTCTTGCTCTGTCACCCAGACGGGAGTGCAGTGGCTCGATCTTGGCTCACTTGCACAGTGGCGCAACCTCCACCTCCTGGGTTCAAGCAATTCTCCTGCTTCAGCCTCCCAAGTAGCTGGGATTACAGGCACACGACACCACACCTGGCTAATTTTTTTGGATTTTTTAGTAGAGGCAGGGTTTCACCATGTTGGCCAGGCTGGTTTCAAACTCCTGACCTCAAGTGATCCTCCTGCCTCAGCTTCCCAAAGTGCTGAGATTACAGGCATGAGCCACCACACCCAGCCCCCACACATATTTTTAACAGACTGGAAGATAAAGTTAAAAATATTTCCCAGAAAGTAAAAAAACAGAGATAGAAGACAGATTTTTATAAAAATTGAGGCTCTTTTCAAGCACTCTAGTCTTTGGTTAAGGATTCCAGAATGAAGATTAAGTTGAAAAGAAAAACAAGAGACAAATTTCCAGAACTGAAAGACAAAAATCCCTATATGAAAAGGGTCCAATGAGCACCAAGAACAATGAATGAAGACTAACTCTCTTGGCACCTCAATGTGAAATTTCTAAAAACCAAGGACAAACTTCCAGAAAGAAAAAAACGTTACATACTTAAGCCACTTACATGGTCATACTCCAGTCTCTGATATTACCAATATCTGAAAACCTTTCATGATCCAATTTTGAGCTTCCTATTCTTTAACCAACTTCTCCTACCTTCCAGCTCACTCAATCTAGTACTCCAACAGCTACTGGAACTCACCATCATCTGTAATCCACTTACCCCACCACCTTCATAGGGTCAGTCTTCCTCAAGTTCTTACTTCCTCATTGTATCCCTAATTTCATTGTGACCACTCCCCGGGAGGTTCCATATCAATGCCCTTGCTCCTTTCTCGTTTCACTATGCTAATGTGACAAAACCCGAATCTCTGCAAATGTCCTGCCTGCAGCTGGGCAACTGAATGCGGCTGGAGAGTAACACACCTCCATGCTGACTCTTCCCACTTTAAATCCTTGGTCACTGGCCTTAAGGCTGCCTGGCACTTCTTTTTTCTCTACTCTATTTACTCTCCTGCTGGTCTAGCAATTACTTAATCTATTCACATCTCTAACATATCTCATCTTACACCAGTCGCTTTCCGTTTTAGCGAAAAAATAGCTTGCACTCGGAAGAGAATTTCTACAAGCTCCTACTACCATTAGTATCCCCTCACCTGCACCGATGCCAGCACCTTCTGCTTCCCTCCTATTTCTTTGTTTTATTTAATTAATTAATTTATTTATTTTGGAGATGGAGTTTTGCTCTTGCTGCCCAGGCTGGAGGGAATTGGTGTGATCTCGACTCACCGCAACCTCCGCCTCCCAGGTTGAAGTGATTCTCCTGACTCAGCCTCCTGAGTAGCTGAGATTACAGGCACCTGCCACCACACCCAGCTATTTTTTTGTATTTTTAGTAAAGATGGGGTTTGATCATGTTGGCCAGGCTGGTCTTGAACTCCTGACCTCAGGTGATCCACCTGCCTCAGCCTCCCAAAGTGCAGGGATTACAGGCGTGAGCCACCACGCCTGGCCGGCTTTCCTTCTATTTCTATGGAAGAACTGTCCACTTTATCCAAAGGCCAATGTCTCCACCATCCCCTCACCTGTTCCAAAATCTCTTCCGCAGTTCCATTTTCCTCCTTTCTATTAGATTATCCCCATGAGTAAAGAAATGTATTGATATTTTGTCCATCTTCTAAAAAATACCTTGGCCTAACATCTCCCTGTGGCTAGGAAAAAGAGCGGTAAGAAACTTCTGATTGTCATTACAAGTTTTTAGTATATTTGACTTTTTAAGCTATGTGCATGCATTACTTTAGGTAAATAATCTTTTAACAATAAATAACTCCAATTAAGTACAAATGACTGATAGAAGTGAGTTATCTGTAGTTCATGTGAGGGGAAAGGTCTCTGGGAGGCTATGAAAATTAGTGGGGTGGGGGGAATAATGAACTTGAAAGACAACTGGTGTAAAACAGGCAATATATCACACCAAAATAACCATAAGTTATGAAAAGTTGGTCAAAAGCAAGATAGCAGATACAACTAACATCCCCAAATTCACAGTAAATATGGGATGGATGCTTCCAGGACAATATGGATAATGGGTAGCATTTTCTAAATTTAAGAGCTAAATCAGATGAATTTCACAACTGGTACATGTATTTTAAAAATATATAAAATGAGCATTTTGATGTCCATTTCTGATTGGTTCATGGTCTACACCATCCTGGGGAGGGGGGAGGTCTCATCTAAATTGAACTTACACCATAAGCAGGCTATTTAAAGACTCGATTTAAAATGGTGCCCAGAGTGTACATATTACCATATCTTGGTTTTAATTCTTACTCCAACATGTTTGTTAAATTAAAATGCCTCTCTTCCAATGAACACACAGTTTTTCATGAGTATTTTGTATGTTCACAACATCCTTGTGACTTAAATGCATGATATAGATTATCCCTACTCCCATCTTTTAGAAAATTCTTTTCACTATATAATTCTACATCTCTATTCTTACCACAAGGATAGCAGTTAAAACTTTCAACATAATACACAATAACCCTTTATCTTATACTGCCTCAGAATAAATTAAGTCCCCAAATCATCAATGCTACTCTTTCTGCAACCCTCTGGGTTTTCTTCAGAGGTTTTAGTTCTTCAATAGGCAAAATATATCACATTCCCATCACAGGGCAAGAGAACACTGACAAAAGTAAGATGTTAGCTGAGAACAGTACTAAGTAATAAAAATATACCAATATAGACCAGAGGCTTTAGGTTTCTTTCTACAAGGAATATTATACTGTTATATAAAACCAGTTTTCTAGTTAACAATTCACTTAATTCTTTACCTTATGATCCAGTAATGTCACTCCTGGAGAAACTGAAACTTATGTTCACACAAAAACTTGTACAGGAGCTCTATTCATAACTGCCAAACACTGGAAACTATTCAAATGTCCTTCAGTGGGAGAGCTAATACCAACTGTGGTCTACCCATACAACAGAATACTTCTCAGCAACAAAACAAACTGTCAATATACGCAACAGCCTGAATCAATCTTAAAGGCATTAGGCTCAGTGAGAAGAAGCCAGTTTCAAAAGGTTACATACATATCAACTGATCCCATTTTATTTGATATTCTCAAGAAAAGGCAACTGCCTAAGCGTGGTGGCTCACACCTGTAATCTCAGGACTTTGGGAGGCCACGGCAAATCGACTGCTTGAGCTCAGGAGTTCAAGAGCAGCCTGGACAATATGGTGAAACCCGGTCTCTACCAAAAATAAAATTAAATAAAATAAATAAAATAAAGTAAGCTGGGTGCAGTGCTGTGTGCCTGTGGTCCAGCTACTGGGGAGGCTGAGGTGGGAGGACTGCCTGAACCCAAGAGATGGAGGCTTCAGTGAGCCAAGACAGAACCACTGCGCTCCAACCTGGGGGAGAGATGGAGATTCTATATCAAAAAAGTAAAATAAAATAAATAAAACTATGAGGATGGAGAACAGACAGGCGGTTGCAGGAGGTTATGGTAGAGGAGGGGGTTACCATTTAAATGGACAGCACAAGGGACTAGAGCAATGGGTCTGTTCCATATCCTGATTATAATGGTGGTAACATGAACCTGTACATGAGCTAAAATTCATAGAACTGAAAACCAAATAAAAAGTGTGCTATTAAAAAATAACATAAGCTTAATTTTCGATGTTCCAAATGAGAGATCAGAAGTTTCCCAAATGCAAGATGTTATATATTATTGCCTTGAGGGAAAAAAAAGTCCCATTTTTAGCAACAAAAATTATAAAATATCTACACCTACAGAATGAATTTAACAAGCATTACATAAAAAGAGCTAAAAAAAGTTATAAACCCTGAAAACAAATTTGAGACACACTGCATATTCCTGAAAAGACTTAGCATCACGAAAATATCAATTTCCTCCCAAACTATTAATAATTTAGAAAATCAACTAATCCCTCTTTTCCAGTTAGCATGGGTGGAGAAGCCATGAACAGCAAAGTCTCCCACGACACCCTGTATGAGGTGGGGCAGGAAGTCCTGCACGGGAACCAGTGCAAGCGCCACAAGTTCCTGGAGACAGTGGAGTTGCAGATCAGCTTGAAGAACCATGAACCCCACAAGGGCAAGTGCTTCTTGGGCACCATCAGGCTTAAGTCCACTCTCTGCCCCAAGTGTATGTCCTGGGGGACCAGCAGGACTGTGACAAGGGCAAGGCCATGGATATCCCCCACATGGACATCGAGGCGCTGAAAAAACTCAACAAGAATAAGAAACTGGTCAAGAAGCTGGCCAAAGAAGTATGATGCATTTTTGGCTTCAGAGTTTCGCATCAAGCAAATCCCATGAATCCTTGGCCCAGGCCTAAATAAGGCAGGGAAGTTCTGTACCCTGCTCACACACAACGAAAACATGCTGGCCAAAGTGAATGAGGCAAAGTCCATAATCAAGTTCCAAATGAAGAAGGTGTTATGTCTGGCTGTGGCCGTCGGCCACGTGAAGATGACAGACAATGAGCTTGTGTATAACATTCACCTGGCTGTTAACTTCTTGGTGTCACTGTTTGAGAAAAACTGGCAGAATGTCTAGGCCTTATATATAAAGAGCACCATGGGCAAGCCCCAGCAAGTATATTAAGGCACGTCTGAATAAATTCTACTGCCACTAGTAAAACAAAACAAAACAAACAAACAAAAAAAAACAACTAATCCCGTGAAACTTAGTCTAATCAAAATTTCATGTTCTGTTTTTAGAAAATGGCAATTTAATTTTAAAATTCATCTGGAAGAGTAAATGGCCGAAATATATATACATGAAAATTTCGAAAAATAAGAATTATTGGTCAGGTGCGGTGGCTCACACCTGTAACTCCAGCATGTTGGGAGACGAAGCTGGGCAAATCATTAGGTCAAGAGACCAAGACCATCCTGGCCAACATGATGAAACTCCGTCTCTACTAAAATTACAAAAATTAGCCCGGTACGGTGGTGAGCACCTGTAGTCCCAGCTACTTGGGAGGATGAGGCAGGAGAATCACTTGAATCCTGGAGGCGGAGGCTGCAGTGAGGCAAGTTAACACCACTGCACTCCAGCCTGGCGACAGAGTGAGACTCTGTCTCACAAAAAAAAAAAAAAAAAAAAAAAAAAAAGAATCATCAGGAGGGGAATTTGACCTAAAATATATCATCCACAGCTGTAGTAATAAAAACACTATGGTATGGGACTAAACAGACTGGAGAAACAACGGGACACATACAAGAATTCCGCATGTGTTAACGCAGGTATCTTCAATCGGGGGAGAGAACTGATGGTTCTGAGACTATTGTCATCATCCAAGTGGAAAAAAAAAAGCCATATCCCTACACCTAATATGAATCCTCCCAACTATATACCACATGAATTAAATGTTAAAATGTGAGCTGTAAGAGGAATATTAGAAGAAGATACGGAACTGGTTTTTAAGTCATGGGACAAATCTTCACGAAGACATGAAACCCAAACGTAATAAAGAAAAAGATGAAACAATTTTGCCACAAAAATACTTAAAAACTTCCCTAAGATATCATAAACAGTTAAGAGAAGTAACAATCTAGGGAAAGATATTCATAACCTACACAACAGACACATCAGACAGATGACTAAAACATAAAGGGTTTAAATTACTAAGATTTTTTTTTTAAAAAGAAAGATGAATAAATGATATAAACAGGAAACTTGCTTTATTTATTTATTTTAGAGCACGTCCACTGCTGCCCAGGCTGGAGTACAGTGGTACAATCACAGCTCAATGCAGCCTTGTACTCCTGGGCTCAAGTGATCTTCCTGCTGTGGCCTCCCAAAGCGCTAGGATTAGAGGCATGAGTTACTGTGGGTGGCCAGGGAATTTGTTTTAAAAAGAAAATAATGACAAAAATATATTAAAAGATCATAAATCTAAGTAGTGAAAAGGGAAAAAGCAACTTCTGTTTTCTTCTACATCATTTTTTTGTCCATCCGTGTTACGGTTTGAATGTTTGTCTCCTCCCAAACTCATGTTAAAATGTAACTGCCACTGCAGCAGTACTAAGAGGTGGGGCCCTAGAGAGCCAAGCAGGCTGCAAGGGCTCTGCCCTCTTTTCTCTCTTTCTCCTCCTCTTCCCTTCCCTCCCTGCTACTCTCCACCCTTTGCCCTTCCATCATGCCTTCATGTTTCAAGAAGGCCCTGGCCAGATGCAGGCCCTGGATCTTGGACTTCTCAGCTTCCAAACTGTAAGAAATACATTTCTTTTCCTTATAAATTACCTAGTCTCTGGTATTGTGTTACAGCAGCAAAAACAGACTAAGACATTCAGATAGACAAAAATTATCTAGTGTAGAAACATGTAGGAAAATGAACATTCATTCATTTTGGTAGGATGACAAAGTAGATACACATCACTTTTTATTCAAAACAAATTTAGTAATATCTATTACAATGTCAAATATTTGTCGACTTTGACCTAGGACTTCCATTTCTAGGAATTATCCTACAGAAACACTTAACAAGAACACACAATGCTAAAGAATGTCCATTGCAGATACATTCGTAACAACAAAAAATTAGAAACAACTCTAATGACCACTGATATGAAATAAACTATGATACCAGCCTACAGAGGAAGACTATGCTGCCTTTAAACTGAGTGTGTCAGATCTATGAGTACTAAGACCCAGACATGGTCAAGGTACATTACTAAGCTAAAAAACTATCATTATGTCCCATATGAGTCCCTTTTTGTTAAAATCTTTTAAAAAGTTAATGTGTATATAAAAAACTCTGGGAATATACACCAAACTGCTGAAAGTGATTGTCTTTGAAGAGACAAATTTCGAGAAACTTTTACTTTCTACATAATGAATTTCTATAATGTTTACATTTTATATGATTCTGGGTCATATCTACAATAGGCAAAAAAAAAAGTAAAATGATTTTGTTCAGTTATTAAAAAACTGACAAAAATTTTAAATTAAACCATAGTGCCAGTCATATTCAAGGATTTCTAGAGAAAGAACCTACTAGAAGTAAACACCACAGGCCAGACTCCAGCCAATGTAAGTTAGGTAAAGTAAATGGGAGAGGGTGTGTCTGTCCCAATGCTCTCTTAGCCCACCATCTCTGCCCACATCAGGAAGCTGGCAAGTAGCCACCTGGAACTGGTGAGAATTAAACTCAGAGGTCTGGTTCCTTATCTCAAGAAAGCTTTAATCAAGGACAACAGGGATAGCTCCGCCCACACAAGCTGTTTACAGGTTCCAAAAGTAATCTAAGGCAGCTCAACAACAGGAGTCATGACTAAAAATCCACAAGGATTTTATCACTAACATTGGGATGAATTGTGAAGAGGCAAATTTCTGGCAAGAGTCTTTTAAGATTCCAGTTAGCATAGTCCAGTGCTTTCCAACCTTTTCCAAGTCTCAGCACACACAGGAAATGAGAATATTTATAGGGCACACTGCTGCAAACAGAGGATGCCTGTTGACAGATGACTGACCCAGGGGTCATGCTCCCGCAGTCCCAGGCCTGGTGGGCTGTAAGCATAAATGCTATAGTGTATGTGTCACAGTCTTGGCACATCTATCACAGGGACAGCATTTGTTTTAAAAGCTTCCTTCAAAAGTATTACTACATTCAGGCCAGGCACGGTGGCTCACGCCTGTAATCCCAGCACTTTGGGAGGCTAAGGCGGGCAGATCACCTGACATCAAGAGTTCGAGACCAGCCTGGCCAACACGGTGAAACCCCATCTCTACTAAAAATACAAAAAATGAGCTGGGTGCGGTGGTGGGTGCCTGTAATCCCAGCTATTCGGGAGGCTGAAGCAGAAGAATCACTTGAACCCAGGAGGCAGAGGTTGCAGTGAGCTGAGATGGCACTGCTGCACTCCAGCCTGGGCAACAGAGCAAGACTCTGTCACCCTCCTCCAAAAAAAAAAAAAAAAAAAAAACCAACAACAGTATTATTACATTCACTTAACAAATATTTGTTAAGTACCTAACAGGTTCCAAGCACTGTGTTAAATTCTGTCGTTTTCACCTACAGACTGGAGAAGGAGACAAACGGGCAATTCCATTACAATGTAAATTGTGCCATCAAAGGGGATATTTGGATTTTTATGGGATCCCATGCATGGGAAAAGATGATCTGTCAATGATTCTCAGAAGTGATCCCTAAACAGAAGGGTAAAGAGTATTTCACGTACAGGGAACAGTAGGTGCAAAGACCTAAATGCAACAAACTACATCAAAGAAGCAAAACAGGCCGGGTACAGTGGCTCATGCCTTTAATTCCAGCACTTTGGGAGGCTGAGGCAGGCAGATCACGAGGTCAAGAGATCGAGACCATGCTGACCAACATGGTGAAACCCTGTTTCTACTAAAAATACAAAAATTAGTTGGACATGGTGGCGGGCACCTGTAATCCCAGCTACTCGGGAGGCTGAGGCAGGAAAATTGTTTGAACCCAGGAGGCGGAGGTTGCAGTGAGTCAAGATCATGCCACTGCACTCCAGCCTGGTGAAAGAGCAAAACTTTGTCAAAAAAAAAAAAGCACAGCAAAACAGGCTCTGTACCACACAACAGGGGGGAGTTAATTTTGTGGTTTTAATATATGTATTTTTTATTAATAGAAATGGGGCTGAGCAGAAAGCCATTTCACAAAGGTTAGGAAAGTATGTGCCTTCCTACACAATAACCCATTAAATATACACTATGAGAAAAGCAGAGAAATGAAGAAACCTCTTGAAGATAAATTTGTAAATATCGACAATACTATCGATTTGCAAGTAATATGAGCTCAAACATGTAAGTGTGTACCTTAAGTTAAAGACAATTTTTACTGTGGTGGCAGACATTTACTACTGAAAAAGAACAAAACATTACTCATTTTTTTTTCTGAGACAGAGTCTCGTTCTGTCGCCAGGCTGGAGTGCAGTGGCGCAATCTTGGCTCACTGCAACCTCCGCCACCATGCCCAGCTAATTTTTGTATTTTTAGTAGAGATGGGGTTTCACCATGTTGGCCAGCATGGTCTCGATCTCTTGACCTCGTGATCTGCCCGCCCCAGCCTCCCAAAGCGCTGGGATTACGGGCGTGAGCCACCGCGCCGGGCAACGTTACTCATTTTTAAAGGTAAAGATTATTTAAACCCTCTATGATATTTACAACATTTTAAAGTAATGGGAAAGCAAAATAACTCCCAGGCAACTAATATATGTTTCATGTTCTTTTGAAAAAGCTTAATTAGGCTGGGCACAGTGGCTCACGCGTGTAATCCCAGCACTCTGGGAGGGTGAGGAGGGCGGATCACCTGAGGTCAGGAGTTTGAGACCAGCCTGGCTAACATGATGAAACCCCGTCTCTACTAAAAAAAAACAAAAATTGGTCAGGCGTGGCAGCACATGCCTGTAATCCTTGCTACTAGGGAGGCTGAAGCAGGAGAATCACTTGAACCCAGGAGGCAGAGGTTGCAGTGAGCTGAGACCACATCACTGCACTCCAGGCCTGGGCTACAGAGCAAGACTCCGTCCCCTGTGCCCGCACCCCCAAAAAGAAAAAGCTTAATTAGCCAGGCACAATGCTCATGCCTATAATCCCAACACTTGTGGAGGTTGAGGCAGAAGGACTGCTTGAGCTCAGGAGTTAGAGACCAGCCTGAGCAACATGGTGAGAACTCTGTCTCTACAAAATTTTTTTAAAAAAATTAGCCAGGTGAGGCAGCACATACCTGTAGTCTCAGCTACTCAGGAGGCTGAGGTGGGAGAGAATCACCTCAGCCCAAGAGGTCGAGGCTATAATGAGCCATGACTGCGCCACTGCACTCCAGCCTGGGTGACAGGGAGAGACCCTGTCTTGAAAATAAAATAAAATAAAACAAATAAAAAGCTTAGTTAGCTTAGAAATAAGGCCAAATATATCCGTATTCTTTTCTCTCTCTTACATGGAAATAAACAGAGCAACAGTCATAACAGAAATAAGCATAACTGGTATTTACCTCTCTGCCTGTAAGGATATGTCTTGCCAATTTTACTTTTGCAAAATTCCCCTTGCCGATTGTTTTCAACAGTCTGTAGTTTCCGATGTGAGGTTGTTCATCTGCACAGGAAGCTATAGAGTTTCTACACCGAGCTCCTGGGCGGCTGGTGCGAGAGGTAACTTCTTGACGCCCATCTCCATGTGACGTGTGCTGCAATACAGCATACACAAAGATAAGGAAATGAGAGAACACAGAGTACTTGCCAAGTTCTAAGAGCTTCTAATTGAAGAAACAACATTCCTACTTTAATCCTAAAGTATCTAAGCACTTCAAAGGAATTTAACCACATAATATAAATTTATGAGGAAAATGACAATTCTGAGAAGAAAAATACCAAGTGTTAAAGTTCAACTGGGTGTTCAGGAAGAAATTAGATATTTTGCATACATGGCTGTTATATAAAATAGGAGTAAAAGGGCTGCCTTCCGGTTATACAGTGCTCAACTTTTCCACATGCTATCAAGTGCACCTGCACACCTGAGCCTCACTACAGCCTGTAGAGCAGGGAAACGCTAATGTCCCCATTCACCAGATAAGAATACAGCCACATAACTGTTCAGGGGGAAATCCATACAGAACGTGGATTCCCAATTTCCTTTCTACACTACACTGCTAACAGTAATTCAAAACAATGTGCTTAAAGAAACAGCTAGACTGTATGGCGCTTAATAGATGGCCCTTGTTGAACAGATGAATAAAGTACTCAATATGCATATTGAATAAAGTACTCAATATGTCTCTATCCTATGAAACATTCAGGTCTGAGAATTACACTTCTGTGTACACACTGTGTACACTTCTGTATGCGCAGGCATCCTGCTACTACTGCTCCCTTGGCCCTATACACACTCAAAGGATTAGATGTCCCAATCCCTTCCCCACTGTGGCAGTTAACTCCTGCTCACTTCATATGCACTCACAGCCACTTCGATCCCCTTTATATGTTCTTCTTTTCCAACTTTTTGTCCAGGAAAATGCCCTGTCTTTCTCTATATACCCATAAGTCAAAACAAGCCTGATCTAGCTGATAAACTGCTTTGTAATACACCTGTCAAAGAAACAAAATTCAGGTGTTTTAAAGTAAAAGTAAGCTTTAAAACTTGTGCCATCTACCTCTGAATTTCTCAAAAGATGTACTTTTCAGAATTTCCATATTAATCTCCATCTACTTCTTCACTATTACTCTAACTAATATTTTCACACTCACATACCAGGTTTGGGGATAGGCTGTTGTCTGTTTTACTCAATTATCACATAATACTGCATCCCAACAACAATTTCTAAGTTTTTACTGCAAATGTGTATTTTAGATAAAACAGGCTTTTCATGACCTAGTTACAAATCTAGGTAACTTGTAGCACTATTCCTATAACAAAAATGATTCTAATTTCCATATTAGAACTTTGGGAAAATAGCCCATTTAGAAATACAGAGTTGATAAAAGAAAAGACTAAAATAACAAAGCTTTGACACTAAGGCTTTAATACAAAAACAGGTAGATTTTGTTGTGCACAAGATGCATGCTATTGTAATACAAATGATTACATCAACTGCAGTATAATTTTAAAAGAAGTTGGGTGATCACGTTTATATTTATTTCTACATGATTTTGATTACACTAGAATTTAAGTTTCATGAAAACAAAAACAAGAATTCATTATCCCTTGGATCTTAGAATAGCAGCTGGGGCTGGGTGCAGTGGCTCACGCCTGTATTCCCAGCACTTTGGGAGGCTGAGGTTGGTGGATCACAAGGTCAGGAGATCAAGATCATCCTGGCTAACATGGTGAAACCCCAGCTCTACTAAAAATACAAAAATTAGCTGGGTGTGGTGATGCATGCCTGTAATCCCAGCTACTTTGGAGGCTGAGGCAGGAAAATCGCTTGATCCAGGGAGTCAGAGGCTGCAGTGAGCTGAGATGGAGCCACTGTACTTTAGCCTGGCAACAGAGTGATACTCCGTCTCCAAAATAAAAAACAAAAAAAACCCTCCATCCTTTACTTTGTTCTTCAGACATACTGAAGACCATCGTGTGGTCTGTGTGTGTGCCCCAAACAGCAATTCTTGCTTCCCAAATAAAATGTTTTAATTTCAGATATTCATCTCTATGTTTGACTTCGACGTGTGCTTTCCATGAGGCAGTTAAATTGATGAAATAATAATTTTCATGCAAACCAACTGCCTTCTATTTCATGTAAAATAGAATATTAGAAAAATCTTTTTTTTTTAAGATGGATTCTCCCTCTGTCAGCTGAAATGTGGTGGCACAATCTCAGCTCACTGCAACCTTCGCCTCTCTGATTCGAGCAATTCTCCTGCCCCGACCTCACGAGTAGCTGGAACTACAGGTGTGTGCCACCACACCTGGCTAATTTTTGTATTTTTAGTAGAGAGAGGGTTTCACTATGTTGGCCAGGCTGGTCTTGAACTGCTGACCTCAAGTGATCTAGCCACTCTGGCTTCCCAAAGTGCTGGGATTACAGGTGTGAGTCACCGTGCCCAGCCAGGAAAATCTTAAGATTGATAGGCATCCAACATTCCTATCTTTGCTTCCTCACCAATGTGCTTATAATAAAATACTAACTCCTTAGGACTTCATCCACTAGCATGTTGTAGCCTTCACGAGGACAGGGTTTTTGGGTTTTGTTCATTATCAGATATTCCCCCAGATCTGAAACAGTGCCTAGCCCATAGTAGATATGCAACACATTTTTGCTGAATGTTAAATTAATTCAAGGCCTGCTCATCTATTCTTCCTCTCCCACTACATCATCCAGTATACTCTAGCTTTGAGTCTAGCTCTGACTCAGTCATAGTGTTGTTCCCTCAGTTTGAATGTCCTTTCTTCTCTTTAAACCTAAGAAAAACCTACTCATTCTATTATGTTTAGATCATCTGTCACCATCATCATGAAGCCTTCTATGGCTCTCCCTGCATCTCATCAGAATTTGTTACTTCTCCTTACTGGGATCCCTCAAGTAGACTTGGTGTGAGTAAAAGCTTTTTACTGTGTTAAATCACTAGGATTTTGGTGATGTGTATTAGCACAGCATAACCCAGCCTAACCTAAAACACAATCATGCAAATCAACAGTCATAATAGAAAGCAGAAAGAAACTTGTATTTCCTCATACAACAGATTGAAAGATCTGATGTTTGTTAGGTTGTTAAACTTAATATATTTAATTTGATGTTTCCTGACAAAGTCCTTAAATTAAAAATTTAAGAGTTAACTTTTAAAAAATTCCCTCAAAACAGAAGCAAATTAAATCGTCTTTTGCTTCCATTTGGCCTTCATTTTATTCTCCCAAGTATCCATCACTGACCCTAAGAAAAAGTTTCCTATTCCTATATCATAACACTCAGTATCAACACTAAACATTTAAACAAATAATTCTGAATTCTTGTACTATTTCATACATTTTTTTCTTCCCAAAGAGCCAATAAACAACCTGCACACACACACACACACACACGTGCGTGCGCGTTATATAAATCTTGGATAAAAACTTGATTTTTCTTTTCTTTTTTTTTTTTTTTTTTTTTTGAGACAGGGTATCGTTCTGTTGCCCAGGCTAGTAGAGTGCAGTAGTGTGATCATAGCTAACTGCAGCCTTGAACTCCTGGATTTAAGGGGTCATCCCACCTCAGCCTCCCTAGTAGCTGGGACTACAGGCACGTGCACCA
The DNA here is from genome assembly GCF_030222135.1 of Aotus nancymaae. NCBI lineage: Eukaryota > Metazoa > Chordata > Mammalia > Primates > Aotidae > Aotus > Aotus nancymaae. Next base: position 86,643,377 of record NW_026988422.1, on the reverse strand, counting down.
CACATAGCTAATGTTTTAATTTTTTTTAGAGATGGGTCTCACTATGTTGCCCAGGCTTGTCTCAAACTCCTGGCCTCAAGTGATCCTCCTGCCCTGGTCTCCCAAAGTGCTGATATTACAGGTGTAAGCCACCATGCCTGTGCTCCCTTATAATATTTTATGGCAGATTATGAACCTAATGGGTACTCAAAAGCTGCCAAGTTTAATTCTTATAGATTAAATGAGCCTTGATTCTTCTCCCTCCTGTGGAACTGAGCTGGTATCACTTCATCCACCATGAAAACCAGAATATGTACACTGCTACTGAAAATAATGTGGAATATAGCCAAAGGCATGAGATTTCCTTCTTCAAGTTGAACGTGTGTTCAGGGAGACCACATGGCCAGTCATACTTGTTTTCTCAAACTTCTCTGCAGCTAGAGATAACCATCTGGCTTAGTTCTGGCCAGTTCTTATTAAAGTCTACTAGGTGGCAACGTGGGTAAGCGGGTATGGGTTGGTAATGTCTGGGGAAATTTATCATAAAAGAGGAGGCTGGGCATGGTGACTCACAACTGTAATCCCAGCACTTTGGGAGGCTGAGGCTGGCGGATCATCTGAGTTCAGGAGTTCGAGACCATCCTGGCCAACATGGTGAAACCCCATCTCTACTAAAAGTACAAAATTTAGCTAGGCGTGGTGGTGCATGCCTATTCCAGCTATTTGGGAGGCCGAAGCATGAGAATCGCTTGAACTCAGGAGGTGGAGGCTGCAGTGAGCAGAGATCCTGCCACTGCACTCCAGCTTGAGCAACAGAGTGAGACTTCGTCTCAGGAAAAAAAAAAAAGGGTGAGGAGGGAGGACAGAGTTGTCAATACAGTTCCTTCCTCCTTCCTTGAATGCAACCATGTAGCTGTGGCTATATAATGTTATCCTGTAGCTACAAGGTCTCAAACACGAGAGAAAAGACAAAACTACTTTTAAAAAACCACCAACTCCAATATTACTGAACTGCTGAACTAAAGCAAGATGCTGCATACCTCCAGTCTTTCTGGAGAAAAATAAACCCCTATTTGTTTAGGCCACTGTGTTAGGTCTTTGTGATGTTTAGCCAAAGCACTACTAACTGACATAGATGCCACATCATTGCAAAGCAGTAAGAAAAATCAATGGGAATGCACTCCATTTTGTTTTACATATTAGTTCTTAATTTTGCCCACATATAAAAGAACCAGATTGTAAATAACTGTATAATCAGAAGACGTTTCTTAGACACATTTTAAAAATCTTTTTTAAAAAAATCCTTGCCAGCAGTAAGTCAGTAAAAAAAATATTTTAACATTAATAAGGTTCCGGAATAGTTTTGTCCTTACACCTACCAGGCAGAGAACCAACCTGAAATTTGAGAGGCCTACTTAAGTACCTCACACATGAGAAGAAATCAGGTTTACAAGTTTAAAACAGCAACAACTTTACACTATGTTTCAAATCTTCCTGAACAGAACTTGGTCCCTTCTGTAAAACACAAGAAGTGTGCCCCTACATCCTTTCTAATCCTAAAATTACAAGCTACCTCCTTAACATACAGGCAGGGTTTCCAAATGTTAAAAAAAAAAAAAACTAAAAAGCCAAATTGTGACAATAAATGGCTGTTCTCCAAGTATTTTATACTTTAGAGATATTCACAAGGTCACATTTCACTTTTGAAAGCAGCCAGGCAATTATTTCATTCAACACAGAAAAAGGATTTGATAAGACTGAACAATTTATAATTTAAAAACTCTTGGTCAGACATGGTGACTCACACTCGTAATCCCAGTACCTTCAGAGGCTGAAGAAAGAGGTTTGTTTAAACCCAGGAGTCTGAGACACGCCTGGGCAAACATAGCAAGACCCTGTCTCTACCAAAAAGCCCCCACAAAACTCAACAGCAAACTAGGATTAGAATGGAATGTCATTGATTTGATAAAAATCACTGACCCCCCAAAAAACAACAATCAAAACAATTAAAAACCCCAACCTTCTGCAAATATTACACTACATGAAAATTTATTCTCGTTTACTTATTCTCCAGTGCTAGAATGGGAAAAAATAAAATGAAATAAATGGAGAGAACTTCCAGAATCATTTAAGATCAGAAACAAGACAAAGTTGTGCATTATTACTATGTAACATAATACGTGAAAGTCATGGCCACTGCTTCAAGGAAAGAAAAAGCTGTAAGATGTGAGAGAGCCAACCATCATTATTACATTATTATTATTATTATTATTATTATTTTACAATTTTTCTGTATGTCAAATTATTTCAAAAAACAAAAAGTTTAATAATGTCTGTAATCCCAACACTTTGGAAGGTTGAGGTGGGCGGATCACTGGAGGTCACGAGTTCTAGACCAGCCTGGCCAACATGGTGAAACCTCGTCTCTACTAAAAATACAAAAATTAGCAGGGCGTGGTGGTGCATGCCTGTAATCCCAGCTACTTGAGAGGCTGAGGCAGGAGAACAGCTTGAAACCAGGAGGAACATGTTGCACTCCAGCCTGGGCGACAGAGTGAGACTCTGTCTCAAAAAAAAAGAAGAAAGAAAGAAAGAAAAATAAATATACTGCAAAGCCATGCTAAGTGTAAAGGAGAGCTGTGAGATATCGGCACAAGAATAAAAAAATAGACCAATGCAACAGGATACAAGAATAAAAGACATGAAGATATGGGAACATAAGATACAATAAAGAGGGCCCCATAAACCAGTGGGGAAAGGATGGGTTGCTGAATAGACAGCAGTGAGGAAACTGGTTTACTCTATGAGCCAATGGAGAAAAATAAAAGTAGATGCCTACCTAAGGCCACATACAAAAGTAGGCTAAATCTAGAGGGAACAAAAACCTACACAGGAAAGGCAAAATGATAAAAGATTAGCATAAGAAATGTAAGAGAGGCTGGGCACAGTGGCTCATGCCTGTAATCCCAGCACTTTGGGAGGCTTAGACAGGCAGATCACCTGAGGTCAGGAGTTTGAGAGCAGCCTGGCCAACATGGAGAAACCCCATCTCTACTAAAAATACAAAATTAGCCAGGCGTAGGTAGTGGCACATGCCTGTAATCCCAGCTACTCAGGAGGCTGAGGCAGAAGAATTGCCTGAACCCGGGAGGCGGAGGTTGCGGTGAGCCAAGATTGTGCCATTGCACTCCAGTCTGGGCAGCAAGAGTAAAACTCCATTTCAAAAAAAAAAAAAAAAAAAAATGTAAGAGAATATCCTTCTGATAGAAGTATTTAAGTCAAACTTTAAAAGCATGTTCATTTTATAAAACGTAAGGCTTTCTATTCATGAAGGGTATTATGGAAAGATGAAGAACAGAGAAGATAGCTGCAATGTCTTAAGCCTACAACAGAGTAATATCTAGAAAATAAAAAAATTGGCTGGGCGCGGTGGCTCACACCTGTAATCCCAGCACTTTGGGAGGTCAAGGCAGGCAGATCACTTGAGGTCAGGAGTTCAAGACCAGCCTGGCCAACAAGGTGAAACCCTGTCTCTACTAAAAACACAAAAATTAGCCAGGTGTGATGGCACACGCCTTTAGTCCCAGCTACTCCAGTCTGGACAACAGAGTGGGACTCCATCTCAAAAAAATAAAAAAAAAAAATTAAGGAACTACTAAGGATCAACAAGAAAAAGACAGCAACCAATAGAAAAACGGACAAAGGAAAAATGGCATTTACAGAAAAGAATGCCCTCAAAGCCAAGGAATATATAGAGATTCTAAAAATCATAGAGAAATACAAGTTAAAACCACAATGTAGTACCATAACATGCCTGTTAGGTGGCAAAAAATTAGAAAGCTCTGAAATGTTGGCAGAGAAAGGGGAATACAAAAACTCTCATGCACTATTGATGGCAAGCAGCCATCCAGAAGAACAATCTGACATTTCCTGTGACCCAGCAGGTCCATTCCAAGCTACACATCCCAAAGAAACTCTTACATTGTTCCATAAGCGGACTTGCATGAAGATGTTGTAGCATTTTTTTTTTTGTGGTGGCAGAGAGTTAGAGAAAACCCGCATGTGCACCTCTGGTGAGCAGATGGGTAAAATGTGGTAGATGCATACAACGGAGTGCTATTTAGCAGTTAGATGCAATATATTAAGTGCACAGATGAGACATCTGCAATATTTACATACCAAACATACCAAAATAAACTGTGTAAGAACACACACACACACACACATACTAAACACATTAAAACAGTAATGTGGGACGGAAGGTAAGAGAAATGACATATGGGGATTGACAGAAATAGATAAAACAAGATAGTGTCACACAGACCAAAGATAATGTGACTCTTCACAGCTGAATTTATGAGAAAGCATCTAAGAATATGAATAGGAAGGGGGAACTGTTACTGTCCCATAAATACAGTAAAATCTGTTTCACTTCTGAATATAATAATTGTTACTGGTATAGTTGGTGAACTAGCATAATATACTGAAAAATAATTTACTTGTCTAATCCTCAGAATAAAAAACTCTAAGGCATAAGCTGTGGCTAAAAAAATGTTGATTCAGTAACTTTTGGCTAGTCAACTATATGGAAGGCATTATCAGGAAATAAAAGAAATAGAAAAGTGTGATGTTAAACCTTCAAGTTACTCACAATATACGTGGGGTGCTAACGGGGGAACAGTAACTGAAACAAGGGGCAATTCCTGCCCCATAAGATCAGAGTGAAGGCCGGGCACAGTGGCTCACGCCTGCAATCCCAGCACTTTGGGAGGCCGAGGTGGGCAGATCACATGAGGTCAGGAGTTTGAGGCCAACCCGACCAACATGGAGAAACTCCGTCTCTACTAAAAATACAAAATTAGCCGAACATGGTGGTGCATGCCTGTAATCCCAGCTTCTCGGGAGGCTGAGGTAGAAGAATCACTTGAACCCTGGAGGCGGAGGTTGTGGCGAGCCGAGATCGCACCACTGTACTCCTGGGCAGCAAGAGCGAAAACTCCTTCTCAAAAAAAGAGAAGAAAATCAGAGTGAATACTCTAATGCTGTCTAATAGGTGTATAATGTGACATACATATGTAATTTTCAATTTTCTAGTAGCTACATTAATAAATGTAAAAAGAAACATTTAATATGTTAAATTAAATAACATATTTTAGTTAACCCAATATATACCCCAATATTTCAGTGTATAATATAAAAAAACTTTATATCCTATTTTCGAAATACTGTCTTTGAAGTCTGGTTTATCTTTTATACTTACAGAACACCTTAATTCAGACTAACCACATTTCAAGTACTTGGTAGCCACGTGTGTGGCTACTGGGCATTGTGCTGGATAATGCAGCTCTAGGCATCCAAAGGACATGATCATATTTGGGTGAGATGAAGGAAAAAAGGTATCCCAAGATGTGAAAGGATGGAGTCTTTGAAGGGCAAGTAGGAGAGTTCTTATGAGAGATGAGGGTCTACTCAGGCTAGGCACCAACCAAGAAGAGGTAGGAAAGCTTGGGAGTAAGGGGAAGCACTACGCTAGCACAACCCCCTACCATTAGCCAGATTTACCATCAATTTTTCAAGAAGTCTATAAATTTTAGTTTGTTATTTATAATAACAAGCAGTAGCTAAATTTTAAAGACATATATTGGCATATGTAAATACCTAATCCATGTCTGTTAAAAATCATGGCTGTATTTACCTTGTCTCCCTCTCCAAACTCCATTAAAATGAAAGTAAAGAAAAAAAAAAAGGCATAAGGAAAAAAACACAAGACAAAGAAAACAGAAATGATGATACAATTTTAGAAACTAAAGATACCCTTTCAGAAGCTAAAAAAAAAAAAAAAAAAGAAGGAAAATGACTTAACACAGATAAGAAAGATTAATCCTAAACCAGCTATAGAGATATTGGAAAATCCTGATTTGTATTATAGAACCCTCAAAAGGTTCAGGAACTGGTGGTACCAAGTACCTCTACAAATATGAGTGAAGTAAGCCTGAAACAAGATGATCTGTCAGTCCATTAAATAACAGATCCCCAGGTCTCCTCTCCCACTGTGGAAAAAAAACTGGAGGTTCCTCAGAAAGGGCAAAATGGAAAGTCTCTGGGCTTAAGGACAAAGGGCACAACTGAGGGCAGGGATACTGAAAACAAGGAAAGAAAACACAAAGCCACAGATTTTTCTTTCTGCTCTCTTTCCTGACTCAGCTCCCTGGAATATGGGCATTCTGTGCTTGCCCAGGCCGAGTGATAACACAAAATATACTGGTATCAAGAGCTCCATAAAGCATTAACAGTATGCCCCACTGTTGTATTAAAGATCCATCTAAATGCACAGAACTTCCAGTTAGCCTTAAATAAATGCAGAAAAACAAGCAAGACTCAAAATAGCATTATATCTCTCCAAATCGGAGTGTCAGATGCTATATAAGGAAAAAAAACAAAATTCTGAGGAAAAAGGGTATTCAGTCTGGAAGTGTATATGCAGTCAACGTATCAGTCAAGTATGGGGACAGAATAAAGATGTTTTCAGATACAAAAGGATTTTAAAATTTTACCTCCCAGCAACTTTCTCAGAAAATCACTGGAAGAACTGCTGTAATGAAACCTGGGAGTGAACCAAGGCGAAGAAAATAGGACCCAATAGGAAAGTTAAAAGGAATCCCTAGGTAATGGGTGAAGGGAGATCTCAGGATGACAGCTATGCAGCAGGCCTAGATAGAACACAAGGCCAGCCTGACAGTGATGAAAGTGACAGAATGCCTGATGAATATGACCATAGAGGAGATTGAGAAAGTGAAAAGACATAAAAATCTAAGTAAACAAACAAAAAAACAGAAACACAACTTGAGATGTTTTTCTCTTTTGATTAAAAAAAAAAATGAGGCATAGGCAAGTGAATTAATTTGTCCACAATTACTTAAATTGCAAGACCAATTTTAAATTCCACTCTATAACTAAATTTTAATTTCTCCTTTTATATGTTGTTGTTCCTTCCTTTTTTGCTCCATATCTTCTCCATTCTACCTCATAACTGTCTTCAGAAAAGCTTTCTCTAAATCAGTCTTAGGCTCCCATTTTTGTCTTCCACTTTGAAGTCCAGACTCTTTCTATCACACATCCCTTCAAGAAAGTAGTGTTAAGATTTTGGCTGGGTGCCGTGGCTCACGCTTGTAATCCCAGCACTTTGGGAGGCTGAGGCTGGTGGATAACTTGAGGTCAGGAGTTTGAGACCAGCCTGACCAATATGGTGAAACCCAGTCTCTATTAATAATACAAAAATTAGCTGGGTGAGGTGGCGGGCGCCTGTAATCCCAGCTACTCAGGAGGCTGAGTCAGGAGAATTGCTGAAACCTGGGTGGTGGAGGTTGCGGTGAGCCAAGATCATGCCACTGCACTCTAGCCTGGGCGACAGAGCAAGACTCCATCACAAAAAAATTTAAAAATAAGTAATAAATAAAAAAGACTAGGGTTATGTAAAATTCTAGAAACAAAACCTGTGAATCCAACTTCTTGGATTTCATACTAAATTCTGCCAAAACAAATGCTGTGTGAACTGTCCCTACACAAATCCCACAATATTTAGGTCCAACCAAAAGCAACTGCCTATTAACAAGAAATACAGAAAAAATACCTGCTTTGTTTGAGCTTCAACACTGAACACCAGAGTCCCACATAACCCACAGAAACAATGTCTTATCTAGTCTACAAAGTACACAAGACTCATCATAGTCAAGCGGCTTGAATGGCTAGAGTGAAGTGCTAGTGAACTCTAGGCTGAAGACAAAGTTGGATGCTTCCCCTCCTCCAAAAAAGGCCTTTTCTTCCAACACCAACTCTGCCCTTCCTATTGCTCTGTAAAAGCAGGTGCAGATGGGTCAGTACAAATTCCTTATTACTTTTGCAGACCAACTCCAAGCACAATCTTTAACTTCTTGTATGAGATGGGACATTAAAGCTTCCCAGGTAAGAGATTTATTTCCTCTTTCAGGTTAATTTGAAAATTTAAATTGGTTATGAGACAAATGAATTTTCTGCTTTAGATCTCCCAGTTGTGATCAGAGGGTGCTGCATTCCCTGACTCCTTTTTCTTTTCTAAAAAGCCACAAGTCATGGAACATTCCCTGACTCTTACTAGGAATTTGTTCCAGCCCAGAACAAATTCCAGGCATAAAATTTGGCTATATCTTAGAATAATAAAATGCAGGCTGGGTGCAGTGCCTCAAGCCTGTAATCCCAGCACTTTGGGAGGCCAAGGTGGGTGGATCATCTGAGGTCAGGAGTTCGAGACCAGCTTGACCAACATGGTGAAACACTGTCTCTACTAAAAATACAAAAAATTTGTTGAGCGTGATGGGGCACCCCTGTAATCCCAGCTACTCAGGAGGCTGAGGCAGGAGAATCACTTGGAGCTGGGAAGCAGAGGTTGCAGTGAGCTGAGGTCATGCCAGTGGACTCCAGCCTGGGCAACAAGAGTGAAACTCTGTCTCAAAAAAAAAAAAGGAAACAAAAAAAGAGTAATAAAATGCAGAACAGTCCTCTTTGAAATCAAATAGTTACTATTAATTTATACTAGATTGTGTGTAAGCCTCTATGTAATTACAATGTAAATAATGCACTATGTAAGTCTAATTACAATGTATATGAGTTATATAATTGAAATGACCAAAATTCTACTTACTACAAATTTCAACCTTTACCTAATTTACATACAGAAGATGAAAATGACGTTCAAATTGAAGTTTATAAGATCTTTCCCTGCAAATTCTGCCTAGGTATTTTCATGAATTCTTCAAAGATCAACTTTTTCTTTTTTCTTTAAAGATGGGGTTTCACCATGATGGCCAGGCTGGTCTTGAACTCCTGACCTCAGGTGATCCACCCACCTCGACCTCCCAAAGTGCTAGGATTACAGGCGTGAGCCACAGCGCCCGGCCAACTTTTTCTTTTTTCTTAAGTTACAGAGTTTCACCATGTTGTCCAGGTGGACTTGAATTCCTGGCCTCAAGTGACCCTCTGGCCTTAGCCTCCTGAGTAGCTGAAACTACAGGCCAACTTTTTTCTAATAAGGCCCAAACACCTTGCTTGATTCAAGAGGTTGTCCTTAGAAGTCAAAAAGCTGATTAAACTGGGCACGGTGGCTCACACCTGTAATCCCAGCATTTTGGGAGGCCGAGGCGAGAGGATCATGAAATCAGGAGTTCGACACCAGCCTGATCAACACAGTGAAACCCCGACTCTACTAAAAATACAAAAAATTAGCCGGGTGTGGTGGCGGCCACCTGTAGTGAGGCAGGAGAATCACTAGAACCCAGGAGGCAGAGGTCGCAGTAAGCCAAGATCATGCCACTGCACACTAGCCTGGGTGACAGTACGAGACTCCAATTCCAAAAAAAAAAAAAAAGCTGCTTAAATAAAACCATACTACATATTTTAAATGAAATTACTCTATAAAGTACTCTATTGTTGCCTGGTATACAGTAAGTGATCATCAAATGGCAACTATTGCTATTTTCCACAACTACACTTTTTAATAAACAGGCAGTTTTTTTTTTTAACTGGATCCTGAAAACTCAGTTAAATCATTTGGAAACCTCTCCTTGATATAGTCACAGCACAATCTAAAAGGAGTATAGTTTAGTTAGCAAGGCTTCACTCAACACTAAGGCAGTGATTCTTTTTTTTTCTTAATAAATAATCAGAAATTCCTGCTACAGTGTAAGTGTGGTCCCTGGACCTGGAGCATCAACATCGCCTGGCAACTTGTTAGAAATCCAAATTCTCTCTCTTTTTTTTGAGACAGAGTTTCACTCTGTTGCCAGGCTGGAGTGGTGCAGTGTCGTGATTCTGGCTCACTATAACCTCCGCCCCCTGGGTTAAAGTGATTCTCTTGCCTCAGCCTCCTGAGTAGCTGGCACCACCACGCCCAGCTTATTTTTGTATTTTTAGTAAAGACAGGGTTTCACCATGTTGGCCAGGATGGTCTCGATCTCTTGACCTCGTGATCCACCCGCCTCTGCTTCCCAAAGTGCTGGAGTTACAGGCATGAGCCACTGTGCGCAGCCTAGAAATTCAAACGCTACAGTTAAAATCAAGGTCTGGGGGTGAGGCCCTGCAATCAGGGTTCTAAAACCCGTCAGGTGATTCTTTTTTTTTTTTTTGAGATGGAGTTTCGCTCTTGTTACTCAGACTGGAGTGCAATGGCACGATCTCGGCTCACCGCAACCTCCGCCTCCTGGGTTCAGGCAATTCTCCTGCCTCAGTCCCCTGAGTAGCTGGGATTACAGGCACGCGCTACCATGCCCAGCTAATTTTTTTTTTTTTTTTGTATTAGTAGAGATGGGGTTTCACCATGTTGACCAGGATGGTCTCGATCTCTTGACCTCGTGATCCACCCGCCTCGGCCTCCCAAAGTGCTGGGGTTACAGGCTTGAGCCACCGCGCCCGGCCCAGGTGATTCTAATTATGCTTAAGTTTGAGAGTTACAGACTAGTTTCACAAAGCTCAGACTGCTTTGTCCCGCAGGGGGTAGGAATTCCTAAAGTGTGGGAATGCTATGCTTCCCAGGTATATGGCCTCTATAGCACCTAGCACAGCGTCATAACATGGTAGGCACTCAGACTTGCTGAACAGGTTAATTCAGTCTCACATAACCGAGAGCTGGCTAGACAGCAGCATCATCAGTTTATTTCACAGAGGTCAGAAATTTGGGGGACTATCTGCATTAACTAATAATAAGTACATGATGCACACATATCAGTAGCTGTTAAATAACTGGGAAAGCCCTGGGCCTCTAGTACTTTGGCAAATAACCCAGGGCTTACAAAGTGTCATATCCGGCCAGGCCCAGTGGCTCACATCTGTAATATAAGAAAGTAGTGTTGAGATTTTGGCTGGGTGCCGTGGCTCATGCTTGTAATCCCCAGCACTTTGGGAGGCTGAGGCTGGTGGATAACTTGAGGTCAGGAGTTTGAGACCAGCCTGACCAATATGGTGAAACCCCGTCTCTATTAATAATACAAAAATTAGCTGGGCACTTTGGGAGGCCGAGGCGAGCAGATCATGAGGTCAGGAGCTCAAGACCAACCTGGCCAATGAGGTGAAACCCCATCTCTACTACAAATAAAAAAAAAATTAGCCTGGTGTGGTGGCACACGCCTGTAGTCCTAGCTACTCGGGAGGCTGAGGCAGGAGAATCACTTGAACCCAGGAGATGGAGGTTGCAGTGAGCCGAGACCATGCCATTGTACTCTAGCTTGGGTGACAAAGTGAGACTCTGTCTCAAAAAAAAAAAAAGTATCATATCCTTTGAAATTTAGGTGAAAACTATGTTTCTAATTTTGCCAGTATAGAAAAAGGATGTGTCCGTGACTCCATGTAACTACAGAACATAAACTGAAATGCAAACTGGTTGCCTTGGTGGCTCACACCTATAATCCCAGTAGTTTGGAAGGCTGAGGCGGGTAGATCATCTGAAGTCAGGAGTTCGAGAATAGTCTGGTCAACATGGTGAAACCCCATCTCTACTAAAAATACAAAAAAATTAGCCAGGTGTGGTGACGGGCACCTGTAATCTCAGGTACTCAGAAGGCACAAGAATCGCTTGAACCCAGGAGACAGAGGTTGGCAGTGAGGTGAGATCTTGCCACTGCACTCCAACCTGGGTGACAGAGCGAAAGTCCGTCTCAATATTAAAAAAAAAAAAAGGCATATTTTACATATCAGCCAACAACAGTGTATGAATTCAAGATGAATTCTAATTTGAACAGAGTTTTAAAATTAGAAATGTGAGATATTTAGACACTGGATATTTGATATTAAGAAAATATGATAAAGGTATTGATTCTATTTTTCTTAAAAAAGACTTCATCGCGGGCCGGGCGCGGTGGCTCACGCCTGTAATCCCAGCACTTTGGGAGGCCAAGGCGGGTGGATCACGAGGTCAAGAGATCGAGACCATCCTGGTCAACATAGTGAAACCCTGTCTCTACTAAAAATATAAAAAATTAGCTGGGCATGGTGGCATGTGTCTGTAATCCCAGCTACTCAGGAGGCTGAGGCAGGAGAATCGCCTGAACCCAGGAGGTCGAGGCTGCGGTGAGCCAAGATCACGCCATTGCACTCCAGCCTGAGTAACAAGAGCGAAACTCCGTCTCAAAAAATAAACAAACAAATAAATAAATAAATGAAATACGACTGGCCACTGAGCTGCGCTGTTGAGTACATGGGGGCTGAGTATACACATCAGGGTTTCTCAAACCTGGTACTACTCACATTTTAGGCCAGGTAATTCTTTGTTGTGGAAGGCTGTCCTGTGTACTGTAAAATGTTAAGCAGCATTCCTGGTCAGTCAAACCTCTCTCTAGTTGTGTTAACCAAAAACGTCTTTAGACATTGTCAAATGTCCACTAGAGGGCAAAATCGCCCTGGGTCTGAGAGATATTAATAAATAATATTCTATTTATTTAAATTTTCCTATAATAAAACATTTTTAAAAAATTGTTTTGTCCTGGTCAACATGGTGAAACTCCGTCTCTACTAAAAATACAAAAAATTAGCTGGGCATGGTGGCGCGTGCCTGTAATCCCAGCTACTCAGGAGGCTGAGGCAGGAGAATTGCCTGAATCCGGGAGGCGGAGGTTGCGGTGAGCCGAGATCGCGCCATTGCACTCCAGCCTGGGTAACGAGCGAAACTCCATCTCAAAAAAAAAAAAAAAAAAAAAAAATTGTTTTGACTGAGTGTGGTGGCTCACGCCTGTAATTCCAGTGCTTTGGGAGGCTGGGATAGGAGGACGGCTTGAGCCCAGGAGTTAGAGACCACCCTGGGCAATATAGGGAGATCTTGTCTCTACAAAAAAAAATAAAAAAATTAGCCATGCATGCGAGAGGCTGAGTCGGGAGAACTGCTTAAGCCCAGGATGTCAAGGCTACAGTAAGCTGTGATTGCTCCATTGTACTCCAGCCTGGGTGACAGAGCAAGATACTGTCTCAAAAGAAAATAAAAATAAAATCCACAGCAAGTTTGTTCAACTCATGGCCTGAGGGCTGCATGCAGCCCAGCACAGCTTTGAAAGTGACCCAACACAAATTCATAAACTTTCTCAAAACATTATGAGATTTTTTTGGCAATTTTTTTTTAAGTTCATCAACTACCATTAGTGTTAGTGTATTTTATCTGTAGCCCAAAACAATTCTTCCAATGTGGCCCGGAAAAGCCAAAAGATTGGACACCCCTGATCCACAAGCTTCAAAAGTTTTAGAAATATTCTGTGTATAGGTACAACTACATCTCCTTGTGGAGCCTAAGCTAGCGATCTGGAGCCTGGCAGACGCTTTGCTACTAAATAGTGGTCTCCTGTCACTACTAGCAGCCTCTGTCACCTCCCTGAGTCTCATCATCCTTACTGGATCAGACTGACTGGTTCTTTTGAGCTACAACACCATGTGGCGACAGTGAACTTTTATGTACCCATTCACTAAGGGTGGACATCAACATTTGGAAATCAATCAAAAACAGGTTAGCGTACAAAGATGAAGATAATATTTTTGTTGCAAATTATCTGCTTTTTTTTTTTTTTTTTTTTTTTTTTTGAGACAGGCTCTGTCACCCAGGCTGGAGAGCAGTGGCATGATCTCGGCTCACTGCAATCTCCGCCTCTTGGGTTCAAGCGATTCTCCCGCCTCAGCCTCCCAAGTAGCTGGGATGACAGGCATGCACTACTGCACCCAGCTAATTTTTGTTTTTGTTTTTTTGTAGAGATGGGGTTTCACCATGTTGGCCAGGATGGTCTCAAACTCCTGGCCTCAAGGCATCTACCTGCCTCAGCCTCTCAAAGTGGTGTGATTACAGGCATGAGCCACCACACCCCGTCTGCCTTTTCTTAGTCTTTATCTAACAAGTAACATGCTTATCACGGTTATACACAATTAAGTAAGATTCCTGGGATAAGCACAATAAAAAGTATTTTTACAGAATAGAAAAACAAAACTGTTCTAGTCATAATAGTAAAAAATGTCCACCACTGGTAAGTGGATTTAAAAAAATTGTGGTACATCCAAACAATGAACTACTACACAGCAATAAAAAGGAATGAACTACTGACACACACTCAAAAAATAAATCTCAAAAGCACTATGCTAAGTGAAAGAAGACACAAAAAATTACTTACTCTGTGACTCCATTTACACAGCATTCTAGAAAAGGCAAAACTATAGGGACAGAAAGCAGATCAGTGGTCACCCAGGGGCTGAGAAAGAGAGAGGGCACTGACTATAATGGGCCATAAGGGACCTCTCTGGCAATGGAGTGTTCTACCTCTTGTGAAGGTGGTTACATAACTATACGTTTGTCAAAACTCACCAAACTGTATACTTAAAATGGATCAACATTCTATCTCAATAAAACTAACTTTAAGAAAAAAGCTTCTCAACAGAATGAGAGCTCCCATTCATTCTTTTATGTTCACCACTCAATTGGCAGGAAGCCTAATACTTAGCAGTACAGTCATGTAGGTAATATGATATATACCTGAGTTGTAACACTGACACAAGGGCACCACACTGTGAAAGATACATAGCTCCTTCCAGAACATGCCAATACAAGAGTTAAAAATGTAACAGGGCACGTTAAATTAATGCAACAGTGTGTGATAAACCTGATTGAAACACAGCCAACAATTCAGTTTTAAATACACTACATGGCTGATGGCTCACACCTGCAATCAGAGCACTTCAGGAGGCTGAGGTGGGCAAATAACCTGAGGTTGGAAGTTCAAGACCAGCCTGACCAACATAGAGAAACCCCGTCTCTACTAAAAAGACAAAATTAGCTGGGCACGGTGGTACATGCCTGTAATCTCAGCTACTCAGGAGGCTAAGGCAGGAGAATCGCTTGAACCAGGGAGGTGGAGGTTGCAGTGAGCTGAGATCGTGCCACTACACTCCAGCCTGGGTGACAAAGCCCAGACTCTGTCTCAAAAAGAAAGAAAAAAGAAAAGAAAGAAAAGAAAAAAGAAAAGAAAAGAAGACTCATTTGAAATCCTTCATTACCACAAATCTGCTATGACTGTTTTTGGCTTCAGTTTAGAAAGTATGGAGCTCCTACTCTGGTCCAATGCAAGGTTTTGCTTCTGAGTGAAGATCAATGATCAAAACTAATCAATCAGGCACAGTGGCTCACGCCTGTAATCCCAGCACTTTGGGAGGCCGAGGCGGGTGGATCACATGAGGCCAGGAGTTCCAGACCAGCCTGGCCAACATGGTAAAATCCCATCTCTATTAAAAACACAAAAATTAGCCGGGCATGGTGGTGCACGCATGTAATCCCAGCTACTCGGGAGGCTGAGGCTTGATAATCACTTCAGCCTGAGAGGTGGAGGTTGCAGTGAGCCAAGATCACACGACTGCCCTCCAGCCTGGGAGACAGAAACTCGGTCTACCTCACCAAAAAAAAAAAAAAAAAAAGTGTCTTTAAACGGACTATAAGAAAATTAGTTCCCTGATTCACCTAGTCTAAGAGTTTCTATTACTCTTTACATAATTTTCTAATCTATCTCGGGTGGAGAAACAGAGACCACTGTTCTACCTACTGAGGGTTAAAGTAAATATTATACACTAATATGCTACAGGGACGCTTTAGACTAAAGCGTCCAGCTATCCAGCTGGATAAATTATCAGACAGCTATCCAGCAAACAAGTGGCATTTTTAAGATCAAAATGAAAGCACTGACACCAGTAGGCCACATCTCAGGACATTACTGAAAGCATGAAAATACTCAAAGCAAGGAAGCATTCCCTAAGAGAAGACATTTCGTGCCAGCAATTACCTCATAACACTTTTAATGAAAGGCCAGTGAAATTTCTTTACAAGTTATTTGCTAGATGTTTTACAGAAGACAGCCAACAACTAGATTGAAACACTTTTGAACCCAGTGTGTTAGAGAAGAGTTCAGAAAACGAACAGAGTCAAACATTTCTTCAATGGAATTTCTACTACCAGTTCTCATTCTCTAGCAGCGCTGTTCCTAGCATTCTGTAGTTTCACATGAACAAAATAAAAGGTTCCGTTTATAAAATCATAGCCTGTGAGCGCTGAAAGAGACCTAAGAGCTCGTCTAAGCCAACCTCTTTTTAGGAAGGACGACAGCGAAGCCCCCAGCGGGTGTCCTTCTGCTAGGCAGTGAGTGACAGAGCAGAGCTTCACTATACATCTGCTTTTCTGCTTTTCAAAATGTTTAAGCAACTCCTTCAAAAAAGATTTGTATGCACAGGAATCTGTGCCTTAATAAAGGCTGCGCTCTAGTGTTTTGGAATTCCGCAAAGATCCCTCAGTGGACACTTAGTGGCTGTGATTAAATTTAGTTCCAGACCATCTTAAAGAACGAGACAGTCCACTTGACCGAATCCATTAATCAGCACCAGTAATATATGTTATTAATGTGACGGTCTCTGAAGAATTGCCTGACCAAGTTAAAAGCAGAGTTTGGTTAAAATAAGCACTGACCACTGCAGTGATCTGATACACACACACTTGCACAATCCATTGTGCGGCAACCTGACCTTTCAAAGAACCGATCCGTAACGTTGCAACTTTTTTGAGCTTTATTAATCGACGAGACCGCCCGCATAATCCATAGACTTCGCAGACCCGCCCGCGAGCGGGGGATAGGGCGGACTTCTGGAGGAAACGGTCCGACCCGGCTGCCTCTCGGTAACTACGGCCTGCCCTCTATTTCCAGAGCGTTCGCGCCGGGGGGGAACAGCAGACTGCAAGGCACGGCCCGAGGAGCACGAAGGCCACCCTGAAGGTCCGCCAACGAGAACGCCCAGGTTACTTACGTTTTCAGTGTCTCGTTCATTCACTGTTGGCAATGGGGTCCTAGTGGACATTTTACTGCACTTTAATTCTGCACAATGCGAGGGTGAAAACAAAACAGCACAGCCCCAGAAGGCCGGCGACCAGCGCCCTCGAGTCCACGGCAGTTCTGGAGCGGCGCCGTGGGGAGGGCGGCTCCCTTCCCCCTACGGCTGCCTAGATCCCGGGCCTGGCCCGGGCCGTACCCCGGCGGGTACCGGGGCTCATTCTCTCCCTGCCCCGGCGGCCGCGGCGAGGAGCCCGGGAGGGCGGCAGTGGCGGGGCTGAGGCTGCGCGCGGCTGAGGCTGCGCGCGGCGTGCTGCGCTTCCGCCCGCCGGCGTCCCCTCGTCTCTGGGCGCCCCGCGAGCCCCGGCCCCCTCGCCTCCTTCTCCACTCCCGCCCGTCGCGCCGCCAATTTCAGCTCGCGGGCCTCCACACAGCGCCGCCGGCGGCCCCTGAAAAATAGGAGACGGAGGAGGATGTGAAGGAAGTGGAGCGCACGACAGGCCGCCGCGGGCTGTAGCCGCCGACCATGGAACGGCCTACGGAGAAGGCGCCTGCGCCCGGCTGCTTCTCCCTCTCCAGCGAGCTTGCTGCCTCAGCCTCCGCCCTAGTGGCTGCCGCTACTGCTGCTGCCGCCGCACCCCGGCACCTCGGAGCCTCACGGACTCAAGATGGCCGCCCCTCGGCTTCCTCTGCTGCCTCCGGCTGCCGGAAGTGACGACACGCCGCCTCCCGGAGTCCGGCCAATCAGCGTGGCCTGGAAAAGCCGGCCCGATTGCTGTTGCTAGGGGCGACTTGGTCCAGACCCCGCCGCGGGGGCGGTGCAGAGGGCTGGGAAGTGCCGGCCGGGTCTCCGCTGACTCCCGCGAGCTGCGGGTTCCTCCTGTCAGGAACGCGCGGGCAACCCCGAAGGAGCCGGGAAACGGCCCTGGGCAGCAGCCAGAGCCCTCCCG
Source organism: Aotus nancymaae (assembly GCF_030222135.1). Lineage (NCBI taxonomy): Eukaryota > Metazoa > Chordata > Mammalia > Primates > Aotidae > Aotus > Aotus nancymaae. The sequence goes on along the minus strand of NW_026988422.1, from coordinate 86,625,592 downwards.
CTGAGTTGGCATTTACAGACTACCGGCCTGGGTTGGCTGGATTACAGATCGAGAGCCTACTATGCGCAAAAGTTGCGGTTGCATCCCTGGGACTGCGCAGCACAGAATGGAGGCACAGAAGCAATTAATGACAGGGCCGGGGCTACGGGAAGGAGCCGGGCTCTTGAATCCTTAACTGTGACCCAGGCGACAAGCTCTCGCCAACAGACCTTCCCGTCTCCGGATCTGAGCAGCTGCGATCTGGGCGCAGACCCCAATGGTAGCAGACGCCTCTTGCCCTCAAGGAACTGGTGGTCAGGCGGGTGACAGACCCGGGCCCAGCTAAATGCCATCCGGATGGAAGACTGCAATAACGAAGGTGGCACAAAGATGTGGTCGGGGGCGAAACGAATTTGTAGAGGCCCCACCAGCTCCTGAATGCCTATAGGGGATTTATAAGCAGGCTTTTCTTACAGTCGGTGCGTAGCTGCTGGAAGGCTGGAAGCATCTCTGCGTGCCAGCCTCGGCCAGGCTCGGTAGATGCCTGCAGGCTGGAACTCTGGAAATGCTACCTGTCCTGGAAGCCTTCCTTGCCAGTTCACCTCTTCACGTGTTCGGTGCCTCTGCTCAGCTCCTAGCTGGCGGTGGATGAAATCCATGGGTGCAGGGTCCAAAGAGGGAGAGTAGTGTGGGATGGAGGTGACACGAACTGTTACTAAGGGTCGAGTCTACCTTGTGAGTTCATGACATTTGTTACTGCGGACTTGCGATCTGAAGTCTAGACAGGTACAGTGACTTGGCTAAAGTACCCAGGTTGGTTAGCAACAGAGCTGGGGTTCTAACCTAGTTCCCAGAGCTTGGATCATAAGCCCTCGGAGTGGGTGGCTATGTCGTGCTTGCTTTTCCTTTGGTCCTTGGCATCCCAACTGTCTTGCTATATTTGAGAAATTTCTTGCTCCAGGAAATATATGTATCTTTAAATGCCAGATTCACTCCCAGAGAGGCCAGAGGCTCCCAATGTTAAAACACCTGAGGACTAAGATACACTCGGGGCTCCCACCTAACCCTCACAGGGGAGTGCTCTGGGGGCCAAGACTGGTTCTATTTAAAATGTGAATAGGGGCCAGCACAGTAATCCTAACACTTTGGGAGGCCAAGGTGGAGGTGGGCAGGTTGCCTGAGCTCAGGAGTTTGAGACCAGCCTGGCCAACATGGTGAAACTCCATCTCTGCTAAAATACAAAAAACAGCCAGGTATGATGGTGCACACCTGTAGTCCCAGCTACTTAGGAGGCTGAGGTGAGAGAAACTCTTGAACCTGGGAGGCAAAGATTGCAGTGAGCTGAGATCAAGCCACTGCATTCCAGCCTGAGCAACAGAACAAGACTGCATCTCAAAAACAAAAATAAATAATAAAATAAAATAAAGTGAATAGGGAAATGGCATGCACATCTGTAATCCCAGCTACTTGGGAGTCTGAGGTGGGAGGGTCACTTGAGCCCAGGAGTTGGAGACCAGCCTGGGCAACAGAGTGAGACCTTGTCTCTACAAAATCTTAAAAAAAAAAAAAAAAAAAAAAATGGGGGGGTGGCGGTGCAGAAGGACAATGCCACTGCACTCCTGCCTGGGAGACAGAGCAAGACCCTGCTTCAAAAGTAAATAAATAAATAAATAAATAAATAAATAAATAAATAAATAAAGTTATTCTCTTTCTCCTTCTGGCCAAGCAGAGTTAGTGGAATTCCCATTAGTCAAGTGTGTGCTTTGCACACTTTGACTGCAATGTGGGTGAGCATAAGTTGTGGGAGACCCAAGCAGGGACATTTAGCTCAACTTGGGCGTTTGGGTCAGGGACGGCTCCCTGGGGGAGAGGATGTTTATGCTGAGTGTAAAAGCGTGAGCAGAGTTAGCTGTGGGAGGATGGGTGGAAAGGACAGTCCAAGCAAAAAGATGGCCTGATAAGCACTGCCATGAGAAGCCACATGGTGGGTCTGGGTAAGTATCAGGAGAGTGAGCGGTGAGAAGTGAGACTGCAGGAGAAGGCAGGAGCCCGACGGGGTTTGGACAGAACACAGCATCTGGTTCTGCATCCGATCCTGATAACAGTTGGGAAAACACCCCAGAAAGGGTTTCAGCCTCAGGCAGGAGCTGCAAGAAAGCATATGGGAAATTCAGAACTGTCCACAGTGGCCAGAGAAGTAGCTGGGGAAGGAGGTTTCCACCCAGGTGCTTTTCTCACCCAAGCCATGTATGAAATAATGAGTCAACAAATGCCAAACGTTAGGAATGAAGATAACAGTACTTAACTCAAGATGCTTCTGGGTTTTGTAAAGGCTGGAATTAAATGCCTTGAACTCTTCCTTGCACTTATGTTAAATGACATCATGACACTGTAAAGAGCTGGAGATAGATGTGTGTGTTTCTTTTTTCTTCTTTCTTTCTCTGTCTCTCTTTCTTCCTTCCTTCCTCCCTTCCTTCCTTCCTTCTTCTCTCTTTCTTTCCCTCCCTCCCTTCCTTCCTTTCTTCCTTCCTTTCTCTTTCTTTTTTCTTTCTTTCCCTCCCTCCCTCCCTTTCTTTTCTTCCCTCCCTCCCTTCCTTTCTTTTCTTCCCTTCCTCCCTCCCTTCCTTCCTTTTCTTCCCTTCCTTCCTCCCTCCCTTCCTCCCTCCCTCCCTCCCTCCCTTCCTTCCTCCCTCCCTTCCTTCCTCCCTTCCTCCCTCCCTTCCTTCCTCCCTCCCTTCCTTCCTCCCTCCCTTCCTCCCTCCCTTCCTTCCTCCCTCCCTTCCTTCCTCCCTTCCTTCCTCCCTCCCTTCCTTCCTCCCTTCCTCCCTCCCTTCCTTCCTCCCTCCCTTCCTCCCTCCCTTCCTTCCTCCCCCCTTCCTTCCTTTTCTTCCCTTCCTCCCTCCCTTCCTTCCTCCCTTCCTTCCTCCCTCCCTTCCTTCCTCCCTTCCTCCCTCCCTTCCTTCCTCCCTTCTTTCCTCTCTCCCTTCCTTCCTCCCTTCCTTCCTCCCTTCCTTCCTCCCTCCCTTCCTCCCTTCTTTTCTTCCCTCCCTCCCTCCCTCCCTCCCTTCCTTTGTTGTTGCTTGAGTCACACAGGGTCTTGCTCTATTGCCCAGGCTGGGACACAGTGGTGTAATCATAGCTCACTGCAGCCACAAACTCCGGGGCTCAGGTGATCCTTCCGCCTCAGCCTTCTGAATAGCTAGGACTACAGGCATGCACCACCACACCCAGATAATTTTTATTTGTAGAGATCAAGTCTTGTCCTAACTGAACTCCCAGCCTCAAGCAACCCTCCTATCTCTGCCTCCCAAAGTGCTGGGATTACAGTTGTGATCCACTGTGCCCAGCCACCCGGGTGTGTGAGTTACAAGCAAAAAAGCAAAGAAGAGGAGGAGAAGAAAGAGTAAAGCATTGTTCTGTTCGAAGGACTCTCTGTGGCCCAGAATTTTCATATTTCTTGTTTCCTGTCTTCATATTAAAATAGTTTCTACCTTGGGGCCCCAACCTGAAAAGATATAACTAAATTTACCAAGTCGTATATGTGCATAAGCAGTACTCACTTTCACGGCAGGAAGGAAGGCACCATGAAACATCAGAAGCTGGAGATAATCTAGCCCTACTGTGTCCCTGTGGGACAGATGAGAAACTGAGTCTCAAAGAGGTGACATGCCACCTCTTAGCCATTAGAATATCTACTACCAAAAAACAGAAAATAACAAATTTTGGCAAGAACGTGGAGAAATCGGAAACTGTGCACTCTTGGTGGGATGTGAAATGGGGCAGTTTCTATGAAAAACAGTATTAAGTTTCTTGAAAATAATTAGGAATAGAATTACCATATGATCTAGTAATCCCACTTCTAGGTAGATAGAATTGAAAATACAGTCTCAAGAAAATATCTTTCCAAGGCAGGTCACAGAAAGAAAAAGAAAAGAAAATATCTGCCCACCCATGTTCATGGCAGCCTTATTCACAATAGCTGAAATGTGAAAGCAAAGCAAGTGTCCATCCACAGACGAATGGCTAGACAAAATGTGGTATGTCCATGCAGTGGAATATTATCAACCTTAAAAAGAGGGAAAACTCTGGCCGGGCGCAGTGGCTCATGCCTGTAATCCCAGCACTTTGGGAGGCCAAGGTGGGTGGATCATGAGGTCAAGAGATCGAGACCATCCTGGCCAACATGGTGAAACCCTGTCTCTACTAAAAATACAAAAAAAAATTAGCTGGGCATGGTGGCGCACGCCTGTAGTCCCAGCTATTCAGAGGGTGGCTGAGGCAGGAGAATTCCTTGAACCTGGGAGGCGGAGGTTGCAGTTAGCTGAGATCATGCCACTGCACTCCAGCCTGGTGCCTGGCGACAGAGTGAGACTCTGTCTCAAAAAAAAAAAAAAAGAGGGAAAATTCTGACATTAGCTACAACATGGACGGACCTTGGGGACATTATGATGAGTGAAATAAGTCAGACACAAAAGGACAAATTCTGTATGATCCCTCTTCTATGAACTACCTGGCACAGTCAAATTCATTGAGACAGGAAGTAGAACGGTGGTGCCAGTGGGGAGGGAGAAATAGAGAGTTCCTGCTTAATGGGCAGAGTTTCCATTTGGGAAGGTAAGAGACAGAGGCCAGATTGCACAACAACGTGAATGTGCCCAATGCCATTAAACTGCACACCTAAAAATGGTTAAGATGGTTTTATGTTATATGTATTTTACCACAGTTTTATTTATTCACTTTTGAGATAGGGCCTCACTTTGTCACCCAGGCTAGAGTGCAATGGCGCAATCATAGCTCACTGCAGCCTCAACCTTCGGGGCTCAAGTGATCCACCTGCCTTAGTTTCCCAAGTAGCCAGGGCCACAGGCATGTGCCACCATGCCTGGCTAAAATTTTGTATATATATATTTTTTGTACAGATGAGGGTTTGCCATTTTGCTCAGGCTAGTCTCAAACTCCTGGCTTCCAGCAATGCTCCCACCTCAGCCTCCCAAAGTGCTGGGATTATAGGCAGGAGCAACCGTACTCAGCCCACAATTTTAAAAACAAATAAGACAAAGAGATGGAATGAAAGCTTTAGAAGCTTTATCTGAAGCTGGACAACTCGTTAGCAACAGAGCCAGAATGGGGGCCCAAATCTCCCAAGCCCCAGCAGACCCCCCAACACACACATAAGCACCAGAAAGAAAGTGTCTAGGTCCCTCATGGCAGTTTCGAGCACTGCGCTAGCAGTTAGATTGCCATTGTCCTGATTTCTTATGTAAAAAAAATCAGTACCTGCTAGGGCCGGGTGCGGTGGCTCACGCCTGTACTCCCAGCACTGTCGGAGGCCGAGGTGAGCAGATCACAAGGTCAAGAGATCAAGACCATCCTGGCCAACATGGTGAAACCCCGTTTCTACTAAAAATAGAAAAATTAGCTGCGCGTGGTGGCATGTGCCTGTAATCCCAGCTATCTGGGAGACTGAGGCAGAAGAATCACTTGAACCTGGGAGGTGGTGGTTGCAGTGAGCCAAGATTGCGCCACTGCACTGCAGCCTGGCAACAGAGCAAGACCCCATCTCAGAAAAAAAAAAAAAGCAGCACCTGTTTATTGGACCCACCACAGTTGGGTGGTGTGTTACTTGCAGCCCAGTGTGATCCTAACCCGTACCATCATGCTGAGTGGCGTATCTGCTGACCCACAGGCCCATGCTCTCTGCACCACATCTAGTTGAGGTGTGGCAAGGCTGCTGCAGGCTCGCCACCACATCACAGCCCTCACAAGCACAGCTCCTCCACCAGAGTATGGGGACTGCTGGGACCCGGGAGCATTCCTCAGTGCGTGTGTGTATTGGGGGTGTGTGTGTGTACACAGATATGTTGCAGACCAACAGCTAAGCATGAGAATATGGAGAGCCACAGAAATGGAGAAGAGCAGAGTGTGATACTGACGAGACATTGGGGTCATCATGCTGGCGGCAGGGACAAGAGGAGGGGCCAGGCAGTAGGTGTTCCTGGGACACTCCAGGGAGGCCCCAGATACTTTGAGTCTTTGGGAAATATGAGGTCCGTTTGGACTCCATGCAGGCTGCTGCCCCCTACATCGAGGACGAAGGCAGGCAAGCTGCTGTTCTTTTAATCTACTCCTCCAGGCCCCTTCTTCATCCCAGTGGGGTACTGTTGCCCTCTGTGAGCCCTGCTTCAAGGCCCAGAAGGCACCCAGGAATTCTCACTTCCTAGACTGTGTTCCTGCCATTCGCCCACCTTGAAAGGCTCCCCTGCCTGCCCGAAGCCTCCCTGCTCTCGTCCTGTCCTCGTCCTCGTCTTCGCTTCTTCCTTGAAGACTCTGTAGACCGGCCCCCAGGGTGGCCCTGCCCCTCCTTGGCTTTTCCTGCCTGAGGTCACAGTACATTTATCGAGCTCCAGCTGTATACCTGGCACGAGACACCCATGCTAGGACCCTCTAACTCTCCAACAGCCTGTGACACGTCAATGGGCACGTGAGAGACCCAGGAGGGGCTGTAATGCATCCAATGTCAGGAGCAAGCAAAGGGAGAGCCAGGCCTGGGCTCCAAGGCCGAAACTCTGCAGTCAATCCTGCCATCCCTGGTTAGTGCAGGCCCTTGAGCCTCCTGTGCTTAGGTCAGAAGAGGCCCCAGTTGAAAACTCGGTAGAGATGCATCAGTGATTTTCTGCCTTCTGGCTTCCAGTACCACAGCCTTTCCAGATAGCTCTGGATGGAACACCTCTTGGGGAGAACATGGGTACCCCCACCTTCCTAAGCACACTATTCTGAAAAATTGCCTCAACTTTTCCCGCAGCCCGGAGGTATCCCATGCTTCACCGCGGTGTGGAGACGGCCCTGGGGATGTGAGAGGGAAAGGGCCATTCCCCTGCAGTAACTCTCCAGCTCTCGGATCTGCTGAAGATGATCGGTACCCATCCAGTTCTAGACACACACATACACAGTTGTCATCACCAGCTTCTGGTAACCTGGCCCTCTTGACGGTGCCCTGTCTCATGCCCCACTCTGCTCTGAGCTGGGAAAACCCACTGTCTGGAACCGTGCCTAAAGGTCTAGGGAGACCACAGTGGTAAGACAGAGGTGAGGGCTTTGGAGTTGGAACTCTGGCTACGACCCTGAATGCTGGGGGACCTTGGGCAAATGACTTCCTGTCTCTCAGGCACGGTTTCTGAAGTCAAATGGGAATGGTAATGCGAGCAGTCACAGTTGCTCTGGGGTCCATGGAGAAAACTCCCAGAGAGCACTGGCACAGTAGGCGCAGAGGACTCACCTCCTGGGCGGCTGCACTTTCCACCCCCGACCCCCACCCCCCCGCAGAGGAGCACAGAGCTTGGAGTCTGCAGAACACAGATCAAGGCTCATGAGGCCGCACAGGGTGGGGCGTGAGAGACTCGCTCCACCTCCCCTGTTTTCTCCTCCAGTTTCGCCTACCTCCCTGAGCACTGAGCTCTGATAGGAGACATAAAAACCCTTGGTAAGGGATCCTGCAGCACCAGATAAGGCGTTAGCGTTTCTATCATCGCCTCTGCTTTGCGGGCAAGGACTTGGAGATTCAGAAGGGCAAGAGGCTTGCTTCAGCTCACGGGCAGAAAGCAGTGCCCTTAGACTCCAGTCTGCTGGCTCTGACACCGACTGGCTCCAGAGACAGGCAGGTGAAAAAGGATACAGAGGAGTGTGTGGGTGAATAGCCTGCCCAGCACTCCTGGAGCCTCAGACCTGCCCATCATCGTAGGGCTGATGTATTAAAGTAAGCACATCTCCGAAATACAAACAGGTTTTCCAAAGATAATAAAGTCTAAGCTCTGCTTGAGGAAAGACTGTTTCCTCTATTACTCAGGCTGCTGCCCTACCCTTGGAGCCGTTTGGCCCCCATTAGGTGGAGTCATAAAAAGCCACATCAGTCTTTGGTGGCTCCACCCACTCCTCTCTCCTTCCTTTGTTCCTTCCATCCACAGTGTGTGTTGAGCACCTACTTTGGGCAAAGATATATTTGAAGCATTGAGGACATAGCTGTGAACAGAGAACGTGCCCACTCCCAGGTCACAGGACACACACAGCAGAACTCATGAATATTGTAAATTCAGGACAGGAGAACTGCAATTTAGAAATGTAATCAGGGGAGAGTGATACAGACTAAGCTCTTTGGTTTTAATTCAAATTTCATTTTTTCTTTTGGTCATCGGTACACATAGTGCGAAATGGAAAGGTGCAAAGGGCACTCAGTTAAACCTTTTAACAGTTTATGTTTTTCAAAAACACCATAAAGAGGGTAAAAATGAGAGCCTCAAACTGGGAGGAGTTCTAACTGATTTCAATCCATGCCATATAAGAAACATCTATAATATGACTGGGGGCGGTGGCTCAGGCCTGTAATCCCAGCACTTTGGGAGGCTGAGATGGGCGGATCACCTGAGGTCAGGAGATCGAGATCAGCCTGCCCAACTTGGTGAAACCCCATCTCTACTAAAAATACAAAATTAGCCAAGTATGGTGGTGCGCACCTGTAATCCCAGCTACTCGGGAGGCTAAGGCAGGAGAATCACTTGAACCTGGTAGGCAGAGGGTGTAGTGAGCTGAGATTGTGCCATTGCACTCCAGCCTGGGCAAAAAGAGCAAAACTCCATCAAGGAAAGAAAGAAAGAAAAGAAAGAAAAAAAAGAAGGAAGGAAAGAAAGAGGGAAAGAAAAAGAAAAGAAAGAGGGAGACAGAAAGATCTATAATTTAATAAGATCAACAACCCAATAGAAATATATGCAAAAGACAGCAACAGGCACTTGGGGTTGGTAAATAATAAGAACAAACACTTAAAGTCATCTGTTGTTGCAAATGCAAGCTACTTCAGACCATTCTGGATGCTATAACAAAATGCCATAGACTGGGTGGCTTAAAACAGCAGAAATTTATTCTTCACAGTTCTGGAGGCTGGGAAATCCAAGATCAAGGCCCTGGCAGACATGGGAATGGTGATAGCTACCGCTCACAGTTGCTCTGGGGGTCCATGGAGAAAATCCCAGAAAGCACTGGCACAGTAGGCGCAGAGTCCACCCTTCCAAAGCTCAGAGGACTCACCTCCTGGGCGGCTGCACTTTCCACCCCTCCCCTCAGAGGAGAACAGAGCTTGGAGTCAGAGGGAATCAACAAAGCCAAAACTTAGTTTTTTGGCAAAAACCATTAAAATTGACATTTTGGACAACAATCTGACATTAGCAATTAAAGCTGAAGCTGTGCGGCCCCTACAACTGAGCAATTCCACCCAAAGTATTTATCCTAAAGAAACTCTTGGCTGGGCGCAGTGGCTCATGCCTGTCATCCCAGCACTTTGGGAGGCCAAGGAGGGTGGATCGCCTGAGGTCAGGAGTTCAAGACCAGCCTGGCCAACATGGTGAAACCCTGTCTCTACTAAAAATACAAAAAAACTAGCTGGGCCTAGTGGTCCACGCCTGTAATCCCAGCTTCTTGAGAGGTTGAGGCAGAATCACTTGAACCTGGGAGGCAGAGGCTGCGGTGAGCCAAGATCGTGCCACTACACTCCAGCCTGGGTGACAGAGTGAGACTCTGTCTCAAAAAAAAGAAACTCTCAAACATACGCACAGGGCACATGTGTGACAATAGTCATAGCACTATAGTTTGTTACAGAAACACACTGGAAACAGTTCAAATGTCCATTATCTGTATGAATACAGAAAACGGCATATTCACACAAAGAAACAGTATACAACAGAGAGAAAAAATTTTACAGCCACACACAACAAACTGAATGCGTCTCAGTATCATAATCTTGAGTTATTATTAAAAATAAACCCAAGCAATTCTTAGAATATACATAGCATGATTCAGAAGTGAAAACATGCAAAACCAAACAACATATTGTTTCAAGATGCAAACGTGTAGAATGAAACTATTGAAAAAAACACAAGGGGATGAAAAACACAAAAATCAGGGTAGTGGTGGCCAGGCACGGTGGCTCACACCCATAATCCCAGCACTTTTGGAGGCCGAGGAGGGCGGATCACTTGAGCCCAGGAGTTTGAGACTAGTCTGGCCGACATGGTGAAACCGGTCTCTATTAAAAATACAAAAATGAGCATGGCGTGGTGGCACATGCCTATAATCCCAGCTACTCTAGAAGGTGAGGAACAAGAATGGCTTGAGCCTCTTGAGCCAGAGGTTGCAGTGAGCCGAGATGATGCCACTGCACTCCAGCCTGGACAACAGAGTGAGACTCCTTCTCAAATAAATGAATAAATAATCATCTTGCTCCCTTCTCCCCTATGGATCTGGTTTTACCTGGGAGTCAGTGCACACAGAACAGCAGGCCCTCCACTGTTCTGACCCTCACTATGAATTCCTTGCAGGAGGCTGATGGTCATCAGGAGACAGAGATTCCACCGTGACTCTGTACTTGGCTGCCGAGTAGCCTTGCCTCTGACCTTCCTGCCCCATCTGAGGATCACATGGTTCTGACTGACCATCATTTTCCTCAGCACACATCAGCTGCCACCATTGCATATAGAAACTATTTGCTGCTAGTTTAATTTCAGGTCAAGGACGAGAGCAGAATTGAAAGAGCAAAACTCTCCAAGGTCTAGCCCTTCATCTCGACAAATCCCTGACCTCACACAGACAGCATGGCAAGGCAGCGTGGAGCCTGGGATGTTGTTAGAACAAGATTCTGTTCACTCAGCTCTGCTGCCTCCTCTCCCTCGGATGTGACCTCAGACATGAGCTGGCCAGGGCTGGCCCTCTGAGTCAGCCCTGAGTCCCAACTACACGCCTTCCCCATGGGGCTGCTGGCCTCAAAGCCTCCTTTAACAAAGAGGGCAGGAGGATGGATGACTCGGCGTGTGTAATATACCCAAGTGCAGATGAATAATTGACGTCTTTGAGTATTAATAAGCAGGAACTGGCCAGGATAGCCAGTAAAGCCAAAAAGATATTCTGTTAAAGCAAATCCTCCAATGTACACCTAAGGCAAAAACAAAACAAAAAACAAAACAATAACAAAAAACCCATATACAATAACACCCCCAAACTTCCTAAAACCTCCTAAAACCAGAAACCTACTTGGAAGAGATCCTATTTTTATAAGCATGATATTTTCAAAATTACAATTTTAGGGTTGAAATGGAAAAAGGGCTTAGTGTGTGTGTGAGTGTGTGCGTGCGTGCGTGCGCGTGTGCATGTGTGTACGTGCGTGTACGCACGTGTGTGTGTGTGCGCGTGTGTGTGTGCGCGTGTGTGATGGTTCCGCTGTCTTCCACTCCTCAGGCCTGGCCCTGAGGAGCACACTGTCATTCCTGACTCTGTTTTTTTGTTTTGTTTTGTTTTGTTTTGAGGTGGAGTTTTGTTCTTGTTGCCCAGGGCTGGGGTGTAGTGGCACGATCTTAGCTCACTGCAGCCTCCACCTCCTGGGTTTGAGTGAGTCTCCTGCCTCAGCCCCCAAGTAGCTGGGATTACAGGCACCCGCCACCACACCCAGCTGATTTTTGTATTTTTAGTAGAGGTTAGTTTCACCACGTTGGCCAGGCTGGTCTCAACCTCCTGACCTCAGGTGATCCACCTGCTTCAGCCTCCCAAAGTGCTGGGATTACAGGTGTGAGCCACTGCACCTGGCCAAAAACCATATAATCATATCAATAGGCACAGAAAAAGCATTTGACAAACTGCAACACCCTTTGTTTTTTTTTTTGAGATGGCGTTCTTCGCTCTTGTTGCCCAGGCTAGAGTGCAGTGACAGGATTGGCGGGATCTCGGCTCACTGTAACCTCTGCCTCCTGGGTTCAAGCAATTCTCATGCCTCAGCCCCTCAAGCAGCTGGGATTACAGGTGTGTGCCACCATGCCTGGCTAATTTTTGTATTTTTAGTAGAGACAGAGTTTCACCATGTTGTCCAGGTTGGTCTCGAACTCCTGGCATCAGGTGATCTGCCTGCCTCAGCCTACCAAAGTGCTGGGATTACAGGTCTGAGCCACCGTGCCCGGCCATGCAACACCTTGTTTTTAGAGACAGTCTAGCTCTGTTACCCAGGCCATAGTGCAGTGGCACAGGCATACCTCACTGTAGCCTCAAACTCCTGGGTTCAAGCAATCCTCCTGCCTCAGCTTCCTGAGTAGCTAGGAATACCGCCATGCTACCATACCTGGCTAATTCTTTAAAAAAAAATTTTGAGGGTGAGGGGAGCAGAGTAAAAAAAAATTTTTTTTTTAGAAATGGTGTCTTGCTATGTTGCTCAGGCTGATCTCAAACTCCTGGCCTCAAGTGATTCTCCAACCTCAGCTTCCCAAAGTGCTGAGATTATAGATGTGAGCCACCATATCTGGCCACAAGACAATTTCATGATAAAAACAAAAAACAAAAAAGCCACCCTTAACAAACCAGGAATAGACAGGAACTTTGTATAAAGAACATCTATGGGCCAGGTGAGGTGGCTCACGTCTGTAATCCCAGCACTTTGGGAGGCCGAGGTGGGTGGATCACCTGAGGTCAGGAGTTTGAAACCAACCTGGCCAACATGGCGAAACCCTGTCTCTACTAAAAATACAAAAATTAGCTGGGTGTGGTGGCGCACGCCTGTAATCCCAGTTTCTCCGGGGGCTGAGGAATGAGAATTGCTTGAAGTTGGGAGGCGAAGTTTGCAGTAAGCTGAGATCGTGCACTCCAGCCTGGGTGACAGAGCGAGACTCAGTCTCAAGAAAAAAAAAAGGCAGCAACTACGGTGAAGGACTGAATGCTTTCTTCCTAAGATTGTGAACAAGACAAAGATGCCTGCTCTCGGCATTTCTATTCAACATTGCACTGGAGGTTCTAGCTAGGGCAATTAGGCAAGAAAATAAAAGGCAACAGATTGGAAAGGAAAACTCTATTTGCAGATGTCATGATTCTGTATATAGAAAATACTAAGAAATCTGGCCAGGCATGATGGATCATGCCTGTAATCCCAGTGCTTTGGGAGGCCCAGGCTGGTGGATCAGCTGAGGTCAGGAGTTGAAGACCAGCCTGGCCAACATGGCGAAACCCTGTTTCTACTAAAAATACAAAAAAATTAGCTGGGTGTGGTGGCGCACACCTGTAGTCCCAGCTACTCAGGAGGTTGAGGCAGGAGAATTGCTTGAACCTGGGAGGCGGAGGTTGCAGTGAGCCAAGATTTCGACACTGCACTCAGCCTGGGCGACAGAACAAGACTTGGTCAAAACAAACAAACAAACAAAAGAACTAAGAAATCCACTTAAAAATTAAGACTTAATGAACAAATTCAGCAAGGTTACAGGATACAAGATACGAAAATCAATTATATATATGTATATATACAAATATATATATTTGTGTAGGTTTCTACAAAGTATATATTGTATATATTTTTACCAAGAAGACATACAAGTGACCAATAAACATATGAAAAGATGCTCCACAGTATTGGCCATGAGGGAAATGCCATCTATCTAACCACAATGAGGTATCACTCCACACCCACGAGAATGTCTATCGTCAAAACCCCAGATAATATGATGTAACTGTTGACCAGAATATAGAGAAATACGCTGCTGGTAAGAATGTTAAATAGATATACATATCTATACAAATATACATATATGTGTGTGTGTATATATGTATATATTTTTGTTGTTGTTGTTGTTTTTGAAATGGAGTCTCACTCTGTCACCCAGGCTGGAGTGCAGTGGTGCAATCTTGGCTCACTGCAACCTCCACCTCCCAGGTTCAAGTGATTCTCCTGCCTCAGCCTCCCAAGTAACTGGGATTCCCAGAAAAGCTGAAATAAAAAGATAGAAAAGGATAGGCCAAGCAAATACTAATAAAAATAAAACTGTTGTAACCATATTAATATCACACAAAATAGGTTTTAAGACAAAATGCATTATTAGAAATAAAGTGTGTCACTATATAATAACAAAGTGTTTAATTTACCAGGGTGATGTAACTTAAAATTTGTATACATCTAATAAAATAGCTTCAAAATGGCCGGGCGTGGTGGCTCACGCCTATAATCCTAGCACTTTGGGAGGCCGAGATGGGTGGATCACGAGGACAAGAGATCGAGACCATCCTGGTCAACATGGTGAAACCCCGTTTCTACTAAAAATATAAAAAATTAGCTGGGCATGGTGGCGCGTGCCTGTAATCCCAGCTACTCAGGAGGCTGAGGCAGGAGAATTGCTTGAACCCAGGAGGCAGAGGTTGCGGTGAGCCGAGATCGCGCCATTGCACTCCAGCCTGGGTAACAAGAGCGAAACTCCGTCTCAAAAAAAAAAAAAAAAAAAAAAAGTTTCAAAATATATAAAGCAACATTGCCAGAACTATGGAGCATGTATTCACAAACATGAAAGATTTTAATAACTCCTTTAACTGCTGGGAAATCAAACATACAAAAATAATTAAAGATAGATTCTTTGAACAATGTAGTTTATAAGCTTGATGTAATGGACATATACAGAACTCTTCATCAGCATTTAGGGACTACATATTCTTCTGAACCATCCATGAAACCAGCACTTTGGGAGGTTGAGGTGGGCGATCACAAGGCCAGGAGTTCAAGACTAGCCTGGCCAACTCGGTGAAACCCTGTCTCTACTAAAAATACAAAAATTAACCTGGCATGGTGGCGGGCACCTGTAGTCCCAGCTACTCAGGAGGCTGAGGCAGGAGAATCGCTTGAACCCAGGAGGCGGAGGTTGCAGTGAGCCAAGATTGTGCCACTGCACTCCAGTCTAGGTGACAGAGCGAGACTCCATCTCAAAAAAAAAAAAAAAAAGGATCATGCCAGGCACAGTGGTGCATGCCTGTAGTCCCAGCTACTAGGGAGGCTGAGGTGGGAATATTACTTGAGCCCAGGGGTTTGAGATTAACCTGGGCAACATAGCAACACCCTGTCTTTAAAAAAAAAAAGAAACAAAGAAAAGGCTGAGCGAGGTGGCTCATGCTTGTAATCCCAGCACTTTGGGAGGCTGAAGCAAGTGGATCAGCTGAGGTCAGGAGTTTGAGACCAGCCTGGCCAAGATGGTGAAACCTTGTCTCTACTAAAAATACAAAAATTAGCTGGGCGCAGTGGCAGGCACCTGTAATCCCACCTACTCGGGAAACTGAAGCAGGAGAATCACTTGAACCTGGGAGGCAGAGGTTGTGGTGAGCTGAGATTGTGCCACTGCACTCCAGCCTGGGTGGCAGAGAAAGACTCTGTCTCAAAAAAAAAAAAAGAAAAAATGAAAAAAGATCATGTATTGCACCATGAAGAAAGTCTTAAACCACTTTCAGAACAGATCTCATACAGGCCACATTCTCTAACCACAAAGCAATTCAGGAGTCAAAGATTATCAAAGAATCCCACAAATTTGAACACACACACACACCACACCAATAATTTATAGGTCAAAGAAATCAAGAAGAAAAGAATAAAGTTAGAAAAGTTTTTAAAAAGAATAAAGTTAAATAATAATAAAAATTTTATGATATACATCGAAACTTGTGGGATACAACAAAAGCAGCATTAAGACAGAAAATTGTAGCTTTTATGCTTGAATAAGAGAAAAAGGGCTAAACACTAATAAGCTATGTGTTCATATTGTGTAGATAGAAAAAGAATGCATCCTGAGAGGTGACAGAGTTCAAAAATAATAATGATAAAGAAAAAGAACGCAGGCCGGGTGCGGTGGCTCACGCCTGTAATCCCAGCACTTTGAGAGGCTGAGGCGGGTTGCCTGAGGTCAGGAGTTCAAGACCAGCCTGGCAAATATGGTGAAACCCCATCTCTACTAAAAATTCAAAAATTAGCCAATCATGGTGGTGTGTGCCTGTAATCCCAGCTACTCAGGAGGCTGAGGCAGGAGAATTGCTTGAACCTGGGAGGTGGAGGTTGCAGTGAGCCGAGATTGAGCCATTGCACTCCAGCCTGGGTGACAGAGTGAGACTCTGTCTCAGAAAAAAAAAAAAAAAAAGGAAAAGAAAGAAAGAAAAAGAACACAGTGTACACAAAGAAGGTTAAAAGGACACAGTAAGCAGAAATTAAGGAAATCCCAAAGATATAAAGAGATCGATAAAGCCCAGAAACAGTTCTTTGTAAAAACTCATTAAAAAAAGGCAAAACTCTAGCCTGGCTAACCCAGAATAAAACAGAGAAAGCATAAGTAAGTATTAGAAAACACAAAGGAAGATACAACTACAGATGTTCAGAGATTTAAAAAATAAGGAAATTCAATGAACAAATTTGCATCAATAAATTTTGAAAGCTTATGCAAAACCAATCAGTTCCTCAAACACGGTATCATCAAAACAACCCAAGAAGAAATAGAACGTGACTAGCTCCGTTCCTTTTAAGGAAATCAAAGCAAGCTCAAATAGTTTTCAGGTGAATTCCACCAGATTATCAAAGAAGACATTATTTCAGTTCCATACAAATGATTTCAGACAAGAAACGCTGAAAATCCATGAACTATGCAAACATCTCAGGAAACTTAAAGGAACAGCAAGCCAAACCCAAAGAAAGCACAGGATAGGAAATAAAAGAGAGGAAAAATAATGAAATGGAAACAAACATGCAACAGAATCAACAAAGCTAAAAATCTCATCCCTGGTGACTCACCAAAGACAAAGAGGAATTTGAAAAAAAAAAAAAACGTCAAGAGTGAGAAAAAGGCCCGGTCGACCACGGCTCAGGCCTGTAATGCCGGCACTTTGGGAGGCCGAGGTGGTTGGATCACTTGAGCCCAGGAGTTCGAGACCAGCCTGGGCAACATGGCAAGCCCTCCATCTCTACAAAAATCCAGAACGTAGCTCTTCGAGGAAGACGCGGTCGTAGATGGTGTGGAGCTCTGATCTGCCCGCTCCTGCCCCTGACTCACCGCTGTTCGCAGTCGCCGGGGAACAATTCGGTCAGGAAGCCGCGCAGCTGCCATGGCTTTTAAGGAAACCGGAAGAACACCTGTGGAACCCGAGGTGACAATTCATGGAATTTGAATCACTCTAAGGAGCCACGACATAAAACCCCTGGAGAAGGTGTGTGCTGACTTGATCAGAGGAGCAAAGGAAAAGAATCTCGAAGTGAAAGGACCAGTTCAAATGCCCACCAAGACTTTGAGAATCACTACAAGAAAAACACCTTGTGGTGAAGCTTCTAAGATGGTGGGATCATCTCCAAATGGGAATCCACAAGCGACTTATTGACTCCCACAGTCCTACTGAGACTGTTAAGCAGATTACTTCCATCAGTATTGAGCCAGGAGTTCAGGTCGAAGTCATCATTGCAGATGCTTAAGTCAACTATTGTAATAAATTGATTAACAGTTGTTAAAAAAAAATACAAAAATTAGCCAGGTGTGGTAATGCATGCCTGTAGTCCCAGTTACTTGGGAGGCTGAGGTGGGAGGATCACTCGAACCCAGGAGGAGAAGGATGCAGGGAGCCACGATCTGCCACTTCAGTCCAGCCTGGGCAACAGAGCAAGACCTTGTCTCTAAATAAATAAAATGAAAACACAAAGGAATGAGAATATCCAAAAACTCTCCTAAAGAAGAGGAACCAGGCAGGACAATTACCTCGCTGCCTGTCAAGGTTTATTATAAAGTATGGTCATTAAGGCAGTGTGATTTTAGTGCACAAATACAAAAATCGTCCAGTGGACCAGCAAGAAACAATTACTTCTTTTTCTTTTTTTTTTTTTTCTTAAATGGGGTTTCTCCATGTTGGCCAGACTTGTCTCAAACTCTTGAGCTCAAGCAATCCACCTGCCTCAGCCTCCCAAAGTGCTGGGATTACCAGCGAGAGCCACCGTGCCTGGCCCAAGTTTTTTTGTTTTTTTTGTTTTTGTTGTTCTTACTCTGAATGTTGACCAACATTCTTTTAAATTAGTGGTTCTGGAACTATTGGATATTCCCATAGGAAAAAAACAGAAACTTGATCCCTACTTCACACCATACAGAAAAATTAATTGTAGATATAAATACACAAAACACCAGCCTGGGCAACATGGTGAACCCGTCTCTACAAAAACAAACAAACAAACAAAACCACAAAAATTAGCTGGCCATGGTGGTGTGTGGGCATGGTGGTGTGTGGCTGGAGTCCCAGCTACTCAGGAGGCTGAGGTGGGAGGATCCTCTGAGCCCAGGAGTTGGAGGCTGTAGTGAGCTGAGATTGTGCCACTGCTCTCCAGCCTGGGAATCAGAGTGAGACCCTGCCTCAATTTAAAAAAAAAGGAAATAAATACACAAGATAAAATAGAAAGCTTGGAGAATTTAAAATAAAGGATTATCTTTAGGAGTTTAGAGTAGGGAAAGTTGATTAAATAGGCATAGAAATAACCCTAAAGAAAAGACTGACAATTTTTTTTACAGTAAAAGTAAGAACTTCTGTTCATAAAACAACATTATTCAAAGAGAAAACAAACAACAAGAACGGAAAAGCCAAGCAAACATCCTGGAGAAGACGTGTGTGCAGCACAGAGCTGACACAGGCGCATGTTCAGGGTATGTAAAAAATGTCGACGATCTTTAAGAAAAAGCCAAACAGCCCAATAGTAAAATAGAAAAGATACTTAAAAAGGCACTTCACGGCCGGGCACGGTGGCTCATGCCTGTAGTCCTAGCACTTTGGGAGGCGGAGGTGGGTGAGGATCACCTGAGGTCAGGCGTTCAAGACCAGCCTGGCCAACATGGCAAAACCTCATCTTTTCTAAAAATACAAAAAAATTAGCTGGACAAGGTGGCAGACACCTGTAATCTCAGCTACTCGGGAGGCTGACGCAGGAGAATCGCTAGAAGCCTGGGGTGGGGATTGCAGTGAGTCAGGATCACGCCATTCCACTCCAGCCTGGGTGACAGAGTGACACTCTGTCTTAAAAAAAAAAAGACACTTCACAAGAAGTGACAAGAGGATGTCAGATTGTCAACAACCATATGTAAAGATGTTTAATCTTGTCAACAACCAGGAAAGTTCAAATTAAACTGCTTCAGCCCCATTAAAGGTGTTGTAAAGACAGCCTAAGAACTTGGAGAAGGCCAGGTGGGAATCCCAGCACTTTGGGAGACTTAGTTGGGAGGATTGCTTGGGAGGGCAGGAGTTCAAGATCAGCCTGAACAACATAATGAGACCTCATTTCTACAAAAAAGCCTTTCATCACCCAGATATAGTGGCACACAGCTCGGGAAGCTGAGGCAGGAGGATCCCTTGAGCCCAGGAGGTTGAAGCCGCAGTGAGCCATGATTACACCACTGCACTACAGTCTAGGAAACACGGTGAGACTTCATCTCAAAAAAAAAAAAAAAAAAAAAAACTTGGAAAAAAAATTTTCATGCACATGATTAACAAAACATTAGTGTCTCAAATATATAAATATTTCCTGTAAGACACAAAGAAATAGCAAACAACCCAACACTGAATAATATTCCGTTGTGTAGACAGACCACACTGTTAGCCATTTATCAGCTGATGGATGTTGGCGTTGTTTCCACTTTTTGACTAATAAGATTAATACTGCTGTAGGATTCATGGGCAAGTTTTTGTGTGGACATACGTTTTCATTTACCTTTGGTATCTTCCTAGGGAGTGGAATTGCTGGGTCATATGGTAACGCTATATTTAATTTTTTGAGTAACTGCCAGCCTGTTTTCCAAAGTCTCTGCACCATTTTCCATTCCCACCAGCAGCGTATGTATGTGAAGGTTCAGTTTCTCCCCACCTTCACGAACATTTGTTATTATCCCATACACTGTGTTAGTGTTCCGTGGCTACTGGGACAAATCGTCATGAACTGGGCGGCTCAAAACAACAGAAATGGATTCTCTCGGTCCTGGTGATAGGGTTCGGCTCAGTGTCCCCACCTGGATCTCACCTCGACTTATAATAATCTCCACGTGTCATGGAAGGGACCTGGTGGGAGGTAACCATGGGGACGGGTTTTTCCTGCGCTGTTCCCATCATAGTAAGCAAGTCTCACAAGATCCGATGGTTTTATAAAGGGAGGGTCCCCTGCACACGCTCTCCTTTGCCTGCCTCCATGTAAGGCTTGCCTTTGCTCCTGCTTCGCCTTCCACTCTGACTGTGAGGCCTCCCCAGCCGTGTGAAACCGTGAGTCCATCAAACCTCTTTTCTTTATGTGTTGCGCGGCCTCAGGTACGCCTTTATTAGCAGCGTGAGAACAGGCTAATACACCTGGAGACTAGAAGTCTGGACCTGTGACGTCAGCAGGGCCGCGCTTCCTCCGGAGGTTCCAGTGGAGGCTCCAATCCTTGCCTCGTCCAACTTGGTGCTTGCCGGTGCTCCTCGGCTCGTCACTGCATCACTCCAGTGTCTTCCTCGCTTTTCGTATGGGCTTCTCCTCTGTGTGTCTGTCTCTCTCAAAACACCATCTGCCTTTTTTTTCATAAGGTTGTAGGTGATTGCGTTTAGAGCCCATCCAGATAATCCAGGATAACTTCCTCCTCGCAAGTCCTTAAATTAATCACTTGTTTTGTCATATTAGGTAACAAATACATATTCTAGAGATTGGATATGGCTGTCTTTTGGGGGTGCCATTTTGGGGCCTAGCGTACCATTCTCGGGGGTGTGAAGTAGTATCTCACTGTGATTTTGATTTGAATTTCCCTGAGGGTTAATGGTGTTGAACATCTTTTCATGTGCTTATGAGCCACTTGTATATTTTCTTTGGAAAAATGTGTATACAGACGCTTAGCCCAACTTTTAAGTGAGTTGTCTTTTTATTATTGAGTTGTAAGCATTCTTTTTATAGCAGTGATATCATGGAAGATGATAGGGTAGGAAGTGCCAGGAATCTGTCGCCCCCATCCAGTCAACAATCTGGCAGAATCTGTCTGATGCAACTATTCGGGAACTCGAGAGTCCATCTGAAGGCTTGCAGCTTCCAGGGGAAGGCTTGTATCCTACTCCTTTTTGTGCTGCTATAACAGAATGCCGAATGACACAGACTGGGTAATTTACAAGAAAATTAATTCATTGGTTCACAGTTTTGGAGGCTGGGAAGTCCAAGATCAATGAGCTGGCATCTGATGAGGGTCTTGTTATGGTGTCAGCCCATTGAGAAGGGCAAAGAGAGAGAGAGAAAGAAAGAGCAAAAGGGGGTCTAATTCTTCCCCCCCTGTCTTTTTTTTAGACAGAGTCTCACTCTGTCACCCAGGCTGGAGTGCAGTGGCATGATCATAGCTCACTGCAGCCTCAACCTCCTGGGCTCAAGAAATCCTCCCACTTCAGCCTCCCTAGTAGCTGGGACTTCAGGCATGTGCACTGTGCCTGGCTAGCTTTTTTATTTTTAGTAGAGACAGGATCTCACCATGTTTCCCAGGCTTTCTGAAACTCCCGAGCTCAAGCAATCCTCCCACTTTGGCCTCCCAAAGTACTGAGATTATAGGTATGAGTCACTGTACCCAGATTTCTTCCTTTTATAATTAACTCACTCCCATAATAATAAATGCATTCCCAAGATAATGGCATTAATTAATTCACTCCACTCTCGTGGTATAATCATCTCTTATTTTTATTTTCTTTATTTATTTATTGAGACAGTCTTGCGCTGTTGCCAGGCGCCAGGCTGGAGTGCAGTGGTGTGATCTCGGCTCACTGCAACCTCTGCCTCCTGGGTTCAAGCAAGTCTCCTGCCTCAGCCTCTGGAGTAGCTGGGACTACAGGCACACGCCACCACGCCCAGCTAATTTTTTTTGTATTTTAGTAGACACGGGGTTTCACCATGTTGGCCAGGATGGTCTTGATCTCTTGACCTTGTGATCCGCCCACTTCGGCCTCCCAAAGTGCTGGGATTACAGGTGTGAGCCACCGCGCACATGGTTTCACTCTGTTACCCAGGATAGCATGCAGTGACATGATCATAGCTTCCTGCAGCCTTGAAATCCTGGGCTCGAGTGATCCCCCCAATTCAGCCTCCTGAGTAGCGAGGACTACAGGTATGCACCACCACACCTGGCTAACTTTTAAATTTTTTATTCTGTATTTAAATTTTAATTTTAGAGTCAGGGTCTTGCTCTGTCTCCCAGGCTGGAGTGCAGTGGCATGATTACAGCTAACTGCAGCCTCAACCTCCCAGGCCCCAGTATCCTCCCACCTCAGCCTCCTGAGTAGCTAGTATGTGCCACCATGCCTGGCTAATTTATTTATTTATTTATTTGTAGAGAAGCGGGCGGCGGGGGGTCTCCCTATGTTACCTAGCCTGGTCTTGAACTCCTGGGCCCAAGCAATCCTCCTGCCTCAGCCTCCCAAAATGCTAAGATTACAGGTGAGGGTCACCACACGTGGCCCTGATCATCTCTTAAACCTCCCAACTCGTAATACTGTTAAAATGTCAATCAAATTTCAACATGAGTTTGGAAAGGGACACACATTCAAACCGTAACAGCTTGAATGTGAATCTTGGTTAATTTCGGTCAATGTCCTCTCTTTGCATGCTAGTGGCTACTCGTTCCCCAGCCCCTCAGCCCTACATGCAGTCATTCTTGGCATAGCTTGCAGCAGCCAGGGTTAACATACAACCCTGTCCTCCAAATATTGGAGAGATGTATTCTTTTTCCCCCCCTTTT
This sequence comes from Aotus nancymaae, assembly GCF_030222135.1. Taxonomy (NCBI): domain Eukaryota; kingdom Metazoa; phylum Chordata; class Mammalia; order Primates; family Aotidae; genus Aotus; species Aotus nancymaae. The sequence goes on along the minus strand of NW_026988422.1, from coordinate 86,603,057 downwards.
CTCCTTTTGGTGGCCAAAAAATTAAGGATTAGGATATTCAAAAGCAACCACATATACAGGAGAATTTTTAAAGTTTTGCTCTGTCACCCAGGCTGGAGTGCAGAGGCACAATCTTGGTTCACTGCAACCTCCACCTCCTGAGTTCGAGAGATTCTCCTGCCTCAGCCTCCTGAGTAGCTGGGATTACAGGCATGTGCCACCACACCCGGCTAATTTTTTGTATTTTCAGTAGAAATAGGGTTTCACCATGTTGGCCAGGCTGGTCTCGAACTCCTGACCTAAAGTGATCTGCCTGCCTTGGCCTTCCAAAGTGCTGGGATTACAGGCATGAGCCACTGCGCCTGGCTGACTTTGTCTTTTATGCTTACTAGACAAAGCATTTTGTCTGATTAATAATGCCCAGAGAGCTAAAGAAAGATGCTGACAGAGACTAGCGAACAATACAGTCAGGATGGCTAAACATGACCCCAAGAAACCAAAGGGCAAGATGTCTGCTTATGTCTTCTTTGTGCAGACGTGCAGAGAAGGACTTTAGAAGAAAAACCCAGAGGTCCCTGTCGATTTTGCAGAATTTTCCAAGAAGTCCTCTGAGAGGTGCAACACAATGAGAAAGAGAAGTCTGAATCTGATGAAAATGCAAAGGCAGATAAAGTATGCTATGATTGGGAAACGGAGGCGAGAAGGAGCTTCCTAATGCCCCCACACGGCCATCCCCTGCTTCTTCCTGTTCCGTTCAGAATTCCGCCCCGAGACGAAATCCACAAACCCCGGCATCTCTATTGGAGACATGGCAAAAAGCTGGGTGAGATGTGGAGTAACCTATATGACAGCGAAAAGCAGCCTTCCATCACTAAGGCGGCGAAGCTGAAGGAGAAGTGTGAGAAGGACGTTGCTGACTCTAAGTCAAAAGGAAAGTTTGATGACGCAAAGGGTCCTGCTAAAGTGGCCCGGAAAAAGAGGAAGATGAAGAAGACGAGGAGGAAGAAGAAAGAGGAGGAGTTGAACAAAAAAACTGTTTAACTGCTCCCCCCCACCAAAAAAAAAGAACGACGCAAAGTGAAGCACATGATTTATGGACAAAATGGAAAGATCAATACAAATATAGTGAATGCAAGAAGGAAGTGAAAGGAAATTCTGTAGCTGAAGAGCACAGTAACTGAAATGAGAAATTCATCAAGGATTCAGAAGCAGATTTGAACAGGCGGAAGAAGAATCAACAAACTTGAAGATAAGACAATTGACAGAAAGAAGGAAGACTGAAGAGGAGGAAACAGGGTCCCGGAAGCCTGTGGGACACCATTTAAAAGACTAATAATAAAAAAACAGTAATAAGTTAATTTTTTTGGCACCCAATGCACAAAGATGTAATTTCTGACATCATTAACTGAGAGGGTGGTGGGCAAAGCCGCACAGAAGCAGAGTATGCCATGGTAGCCCCTCCTTACCCAAGGCTTTACTTTCTGAGGTTTCAGTTACTCATGGTCAACTGTGGCCCAAAAATATTAAATGGAAAATTCCAGAAGTAAACAATTCATAAGTTTTAAACTGTGCACCGTTCTGAGAAGCATGATGCAATCTCTTGCTAGCTTGTTCCATCCTGCTTAGGATGTGAATCATCCCTTTGTCCAGCGTACCCACATTTCACATGCTACCTGCCTCGTTAGTCACTCAGCCGTCTCCGATCAGCTCTCACGGTATCACAGCGCTTGTGTTCAAGTGACCCCGTTATAATGAATAATGGCCCCAAAAGGCAAGAGCAGTGATGCTGGCATTTTATCATCTCACCTTATCACAAGAGGGAGGGTGAATACAATATCATAAGATATTTTGAGAGAGAGAGATAGGGAGACCACATTCACATAACTTTTATTACAACAGGTTATTATAATTGTTCTATTTCATTGTTATTGTTAATCTCTTACTGTGCTTAATTTATAAATTACACTTTATCATGGGTATGCAGGTATAGGAAAAAACACAGTATGTATGTATATATATAGTAATCAAGTCATTTTTTTTTTTTTTTTTTTTTTTGATCTCAGGTGATTTGCCTGCCTCAGCCTCCCAAACTGCTGGGATTACAGGCATGAGCCACCTTGCCCAGACTGATTGTACATATTCTTTAACATACATAAAACAGTACTTTGAGAAAGAAAGCAAAGAAAAATCTACAAGGCAGACAATTCTAAAAGCTCTGAGAGAGAGAGAGAAATTAACCTAGCAAGGAATGAAAATTCAATCACATCAAACTCACAGCATCGTTGGGTGCTGGAGGACCCTGGAGCAACGTCTTTAGTGTTCTCAGTAAAAATCACCTTAAACTTGAAATTCTGTACCTAGCTAATTGATCAATAAAATGTAAGGACAGAAGAAAGACAGTTTTAGACTTACATGCTGTGGAAGATCCTATTATCACCTAGCAAATATTCACTCCTTCCCCTTGAGCTCCGCTGGGGGCGCCAACTTCCCGGCCTCTGTGGTTGGGCTTGGCCACGTGACTTGCTTTGGCCAATCAGATGGAAGCAGACGTGACCCTGCAGAAACCTGCAATATGCTCGCGTGGGCTTGGGCTGTGTCTTCCACCAAGAGACGCATCCTTCTGGTAGCTGCTGGTTCACGCAGGACAAAAGACGGATGGAGCTGACCGGGAGCTGATCCACAGTCCAGGGTCAAGCCCAGCCAGACCGGCCTGGACCCGCTGAACCACAGAGATGCAAGGAAAAAATAAACGGTTGTTTTGCCACTGAGCTTTGTGGGAAGTTTGTTACGCACCTAAGACACGTGGACTCGGAACAATTTCTCTCCCACATGCCCTTTCTGGGAAAGCTCCTTGGGGATTTGCGATGGCAGAGAGAGGAACCCATGGGATCCAGGAAGCAGAAGATTCAACTCCGACAGCAATGAAGGAAGACCGGGAAGACAGTGGGCGCAGGCTCAGACTGGAGCAGAACACGACAGCCGTGGGCGGGGGCATCCCGAAAACAAGGCGATTCCACAGACGCCAGAGCACCCTTGAGATTCTGGAAGAGCCTCCAGATGCAGTAAAGGAAGACAATGCAACAAAGAAAGAAAAGCAACTTGCTGCCGGGCGTGGTGGCTCACGCCTGTAATTCCTGCACTTTGGGAGGCCGAGGCGGGCAAATCATTTGAGGTCAGGAGTTGAAGACCAGCCGGATCAACATGGTTTAACCCCATCTCTACTAAAAATACAAAAAATTAGCCAGGCGTGGTGGCGTGCACCTGTAATCCCAGCTACTCAGGAGGCTGAGGCAGGCAAGAGAATTGCTTGAATCCAGAAGGCTGAGGTGGCAGTGAGCCGAGATCTCACCACTGCACTCCAGCCTGGGCAACAGAGCAAGACTCTGTTTAAAGAAAAAAAAAAAAAAAAAAGAAGAGCTCATAAGACTGTGATGCGGTAAGGCAGCAGCTCAGAGACAAGGCAGGACTGACAGAACCGAGACCTTAACACTGCACGTCTAGTAGATAATGACACAGCAAGAGGCCAGGCACAGCGGCTCACACCCCGCAGCTCACAACTTCCAGCACTTTGGGAGGCCAAGGCGGCCAGATAATTTGAACTCAGGAGTTTGAGACCAGCCAGGGCAACATATGAAATATTGTCTCTTTTTTTTTTTGAGACGGAGTCTTGCTCTGCCTCCCAGGTTGGAGTGCAGTGGTGCAATCTTGGCTCACTGCAGCCTCTGCCTCCTGGGTTCAAGCCATTCTTCTGCCTCAGCCTCCCAAGTAGCTGGAACTACAGGCATGCGCCACCACAGCTGGCTAATTTTTGTATTTTTAGTAGAGACAGGGTTTCACCATGTTGGCCAGGCTGGTCTCAAACTCCTGACCTCAAGGAGTCCTGGATTCAAGCAATCTTCCTGCCTCAGCTTCCCAAAGTGCTGGGATTTCAGGTGTGAGCCACCACGTCCGGCCATTCTAATTATTTTCAATCCCTCTATTGGTTCCTCCTATAAGCTTAAAGATAATGTTTGTGATTTTATTACAGGTTCTTCTATCCATAGAGGCTTCTCTTGACCATCAACAAAGGAAGATGAAGATATTTATTTCTCTAACCTTGGCTTTATGACTTCCACCTTCCAGCTCCCAACGTAAGTCATCTATACTATTACTTTTATACTGTCAGAATTAATAGTATTTGTAATATGTTTGCAATCAAAATGAAGTTTTTTTTTTTTTGTTTGTTTGTTTGTTTTTGAGATAGAGCTTCCCAACTCAGCCTCCCAAGTGGCTGGGACCACAGGTCAATGCCACCACACTTGGCTAATTTTTAGATTTTTTTTGTAGAGATGGGATCTCACTATGTTGCCCAGGCTGGTCTTGAACTCCTCAACTCAAGCAATCCCCCTGCCTCAGTCTCCTAAAGTGTCGGGATTATATACTGCACCTGGCCCAGAATAAAGCTTTCTGTCCTTTACCTATAGGTTAAGTCTGAAGATGAAGATCGGTCAATACTTTTCTTTAAGATAATACAAAATTTCATCACTGTAGAGCCAAGTTGTGCAGTGCTACATTTTTCTATATTCAACTTTTGCTTTTTTCCCTAGAGTTATAAGTTGCTTTTTTTTTTTTTTTTTTTTTTTTTTGAGACGGAGTCTGTCTCTGTCACTCAGGCTACAACTTCCACCTCCAGGGTTCAAGCAATTCTCCTGTCTCAGCCTCTGGAGTAGCTGGGATTACAGGTGCCCACCACCATGGCTGGCTAATTTTTGTATTTTTAGCAGAGACGGGGTTTCACCATGTTGGCCAGGCTGGTCTCAAACTCCTGACCTCACGAGATCCACCCACTTCAGCCTCCCAAAGTGCTGGGATTACAGGCATGAGCCACTGTTATGAGCTCTTTTATGAGGAGATGCATCTGGGGACACCTGCTTTTCTGCCTTGGATTGAATTTCACCTGTTTTTACACTTGTCTTTGTTTCTTTCCTTTGCGGGTTAAATTAAAAAAATCAGATTCCAACTGAGGATCACACATTGCATTTAGTAAAAATGTATCTTTAGTCTGCTTTAGTTGCCATGACAAAATAACCATGGACTGACTGGCTTACACAATCAGGTTTATTTTCTGATACTTCTGGAGGCTGCAGAGTCCCAGATCATGGTGTCAGCATGGTCAGCTCCCAGTGAGGGCTTTCCTCCTGGCTTGCTGTGTTCTTCATGCGACCCCACAGGGGAGAGCGGGAAAGAGAAAAAGAGAGAGAGAAAGAGAGAGAGAACACACTTCAGAGTGCTTCCTGTGCTGAGCGTGGTGGCTCATACCTGTAATCCCCACACTTTGGGAAACTGAAGCAGAAGGATTGCTTGAATCCAGGAGTTAAAGACCAGTAGCTGGGCAACATAGTGAGACCTTGTCTCTACAAAAAATAAATAAACAAAATTGGGTGGGTGTGGGGACACATGCCTGTAGTCCCAGGTACTTGGGAGGCTGAGGTGGGAGAATTACTTGAGCCCAGGAAGTCAAGGCTTCAGTGAACTGAGACTGTGACACTGCACTCTAGCCTGGGCAACAGAGCAAGATCCTGTCTCAAAAAAAAACAAAAAATGCTTTCTGGTGTCTCTTATTATAAAGGCACGAATCCTGTCATGAGGGCCCCACCCTTGTGGCCTCATCTAACCCTATCACCTCCCAAAAGCTCTGTCTCCAAATTCCATCACATTGGGAGTTTGGCCTGCAATACAGAAATTTTTGGGAGGATGCTATCTAGTCCCTAGTAGCCTTCTTTCTAGATTAAAGAAGGCTTTTAGATTTAAATCTTGTTGTTGGTGGTGGAGGTGCTTCGTGACACTGGCATCTTCCTTCCTCGTGGCAGCCCTGTGTGCGCTTGCGTATCTGCCGAGCTGTTGACTGTCATCTTGCCCACGACGTGCTGGGGCTGCTCTGGCCTGGCTGTCTCTCTGACGTTGAGTGGGGGTTTCTCCGACACTCTTCACATTGTTCCTGGGCGTATTTATCTTCCCCTTTGTATCAGCTTGGACTAGTTTTAGCTGCATATATATGAAAAAATATGCAAAACAAGACGAATGTTTCTTTCCCTCCTCTGAAAGAACCCTGGAGGGAATCAGCACAGTGCTGATGTGATGCTTTCAACAGCATCCGGGGCCAGCCTCCCATCTTTCTGCCCCACTCAGACCCACTCACTCCTCACTGCCGGTGGTCCTGTCCAGGCACAACTTCTCCAGGACTCTGGTTGGTCACACTCTCTGGGGTCATTCACAAGGCAAGCGTTGGTGGGAAGAATCACACCCTGGCTGCTGCCAATGCCGTGAGGCTGTACCTGATACTCGCCATCTTCCTCCTCTCTGAACCATCTAGACCTTCTGCAGAACAGCACACTGGTCACTGTATCAAGGGTGTCATGTGAATCAGAGCAGATGCCTTGGTAAGACACATGCCATTCAGAGGACTGGAGATAAAGTCTATGAAGAATCAAGAGCCTCCTCGTGGACGGTTTAATCCATTCATCAGGTCACGTGGAAGACTGCTAGTTTTGCATTGGGCCAGGAGCAGAAAGAGCTCTTCAGGAGTGCAGGCGGCCACACGAGCAGCTTCCTGCATGCACCCACAACTCAGCAGGTGCAATGGAACTAGAGGGGCTGCGGTTGGGAAAGATGCTACCTCCCAGTACAGACTCCTTGGGTTCTGGAGAAAGTCTGTGCCTTACACAACAGAGAACCACAGACCACTCAAAAAGCAGCCCTGATGTGCTCCTGGGCCCTGCTAGAAACTGTCTGATGGCTAGAACTTCCCAAGAGGCGGTGATTCTGCCTGGTACAGTAGCTCATGCCTGTAATCCCAGCCCTCTGGGAGGCTGAGGCGGGGGGGGATCACTGAAGGTGGATCACTGAAGGGTCACCAGCCTGGCCAAGATGGCAAAACCCAGTCTCTACTAAACATACAAAAATTAGCTGAGTCTGGTGGCAGGTCCCTGTAATCCCAGCTACTTGGGAGGCTGAGATAGGAGAATTGCTTGAACCCAGGAGGTGGAGGTTGCAGTAAGCTGAGATCATGCCACTGCACTTCAGCCTGGGTGACAGAGCAAGGCTTTGTATCCATTAAAAACAAAAAAACAAAAACAAACAAAAAAAGTGATTCCGCTGGACCCACCACGTCTTCAGGTCAGGTGAGCCCAACAGCAAGCCACGGTGAGATGCAAGTGGTACATCTGCAGTTCCGCATGGCAGGACCAGAGGGCGCAATGGGCTGCACAGCAGGTGGCTCAGACACCCGAGTCATCCGCCGCTGTTGCACCAACACCTCTCCCTCAGCGCCCCCTCGATGAGCATCACCTACAGCCTCAGGACACCACATGGCCAGGGGTCAGGTCTTGAACTGTATTGTGACAGAGAGCTGGAGAATTCACATTGCTGCAGGGAAGACGACGCACGGAGACTGTCGTGACCCCAGGGCACCACCGGGGAAGTTTTAGCCACTGCAGGGCTCGGTCGTGTCAGGGACTGTCAATACTCCACCGCCACCTGTGGTGGGTGCTCCCTGTCATTCAGCCAGTGAGTCGTCCTTAAGGAATCCCATCCTTGTGGTCTCCTTCGTAGGATGAGACGGGGGTTCCAGCTAGCCTAGGTCAAGTTCCTAGAAGCAGCGCCTGCAATGGGAATTCTTGTAAAAGTAATTTATTACAGTGTGCTGCATTAAAATGTCGCTTGCATTGCTATGAAGAAATACCCGAGGCTGGGTAATTTATAAGGAAAGAGGCCACTTGTCTCCTGGCTCGGTAGGCTGTGCAGGAAGCATAGTGCCAGCGTCTTCTGGTAAGGCCTCAGGAAGCTCTTACTCATGGCGGAAGGCAAAGCGGTAGCAGGCGTTTCACTGGGCAGGAATGAGAGCGAAAGAATGTGGGGAGGGGCCACACACTGTTACGGTGACCAGTGTGCTGTTCTGCAGAAGGTCTAGATGGTTCAGAGAGGAGGAAGATGGCGAGTATCACGTACAGCCTCACGGCATTGGCAGCAGCCAGGGTGTGATTCTTCCCACCAACGCTTGTCTTGTGAATGACCCCAGAGAGTGTGACCAACCAGAGTCCTGGAGAAGTTGTGCCTGGACAGGACCACCGGCAGTGAGGAGTGAGTGGGTCTGAGTGGGGCAGAAAGATGGGAGGCTGGCCCCGGATGCTGTTGAAAGCGTCATATCAGCACTGTGCTGATTCCCTCCAGGGTTCTTTCAGAGGAGGGAAAGAAACGGCCGGGTGCGGTGGCTCACGCCTGTAATCAGCACTTTGGGAGGCCGAGGCGGGTGGATCACGAGGTCAAGAGATCGAGACCATCCTGGTCAACATGGTGAAACCCTGTCTCTACTAAAAATGCAAAAAATTAGCTGGGCACGGTGGCGCGTGCCTGTAATTCCAGCTACTCAGGAGGCTGAGGCAGGAGAATTGCCTGAACCCAGGAGGCGGAGGTTGCGGTGAGCCAAGATCGCACCATTGCACTCCAGCCTGGGTAACAAGAGCGACACTCCGTCTCAAAAAAAAAAAGAAAAAGAAAGAAACGTTCGTCTTGTTTTGCATGCAGCCCATTCTTGGTATATGTACCTTCTTTCTTTCTTTTTTGAGATGGAGTTTTGCTCTTGCTGCCCAAGCTAGAGTGCAGTGGCGCGATCGTGACTCACTGCAACCTCCTGGGTTTAAACAGTTCTCCTGCCTCAGCCTTCCAAGTAGCTGGGATTACAGGTGCCCACCACCATGGATGGCTAATTTTGATTTTTAGTAGAGATGGGATTTCACCATGTTGGCTAGGCTGGTCTCAAACTCCTGACCTCAGGTGATCTATCCACCTCGGCCTCCCAAAATGATGGGATTATAGGCGTGTGCCACCGCGCCTGGCCTCTTTCCTTCCTTCCTTCCTTCTTTCTTTCCTTCCTTCCTTTCCTTCCTTCCCTCCCTCCTTCCTTCCTTCTTTCCTTCCTTCCTTTTTTCTTTTCTTTTCTTGCTTTTTTCGAGATGGAATTTCCCTCTTGTCAGCCCTCCATCCTGGAGGGCAATGGCTCATTCTCTACTCACTGCAACCTCCACCTCCTGGGTTCAAGTGATTCTTGTGCCTCGAGTTGCTGGGATTACCGGCACATGCCACCATGCCCAGCTAATTTTGTATTTTTAGTAGAGACGGGGTTTCACCACGTTGGCCAGGCTGGTCTCAAACTCCTGACTTCAGGTGATCTGCCCATCTCGGCCTCCCAAAGTGCTGGGATTACAGGCGTGAGCCACCACGCCCAGCTGTTTCTTTCTTTTTTTAAGACAGGGTTTCATTCCGCCATCCAGGCTGGAGTGCAGCTTGATCTCAGTTCACTGCAGCCTCTGCCTCTTGGGCTCAAGTGATCCTCCCATCTCAGCCTCCCAAGTACCTGGGACTACAGGAATGCACCACCATGCCCAGCTAATCTGTTTTGTTTTATTTGTAGAGATGGGGTTTTGCCACCTTGCCCAAGCTGCTCTCAAACTCCTGACCTCAAGTGATCCATCCACTTTGGCCTCCCAAAGTGCTGGGATTACAGGTGTCAGCCGCCGTGCCCAGCCCTTTCTTGGTATATATACTTTCAAAACAGGAGAGTTTGGGGTTGAAATTTGGGTTTCCTACACTTCCATTCTTATCATCATTCCTAATACAGTTGTTTGTTACTACCCCTTTATTCTTCTATGAATTATTCATAAAGCTACTTAAAATATAAATATAATGAAAAGGATCCTTTGGACCCAAGATGAATTTTGTATAATAATTCCTTTTTCCAGTATACTGAAGGTTAACCTAGTATTGCTTGTAATAGCAAAAGATTGGAAGCATCTCAAAGGTCCATCAATAGGGCACTGGTTAAATAAATAAATATTGCTACATTCTAGCAATGAAATATAATTTTGCTATAAAAAATGATGAGGAGGCTGGGCGTGGTGGCTCACGCCTGTAAGCCCAGTACTTTGGGAGTCCGAGGTGGGTGGGTCACAAGGTCAAGAGACCGAGACCATCCTGGCCAACATGGTGAAACCCCGTCTCTACTAAAAATACAAAAATTAGCCGGGCATGGTGGCACATGCCTGTAGTCCCAGCTACTCGGGAGGCTGAGGTGGAAGAATCGCTTGAACCCAGGAGGTGGAGGTTGCAGTGAGCCAAGATCATGCCACTGCACTCCAGCCTGGCGACGGAGCAAGACTCCATCTCAAAAAAAAAAAAAAATGATGAGGAAAATATATATGTACTGCTATGGAATAATTTCTTTCTAAAATATAAAGTCAAAAAAACAAGGTTGAGAACAGGATGTAAAACATGCAATCATTTGTGTTATAAAAAAGAGAAAAAGTGTGATTTCACTTGAATATGCATAAAATATTTCTGATAACATTGACTTTTTTTTCTGTAAGGGTGGCTAGCCACAGACATAACAAGAAAATGTTTCAGCAAAAATCCCTTTTACAGACTGACATAGACTGACATAGCCTGACATAGCCTGACATAGACTGATGTAGACATTATATATGCATGTCCACTGATGTGGACAGACGCAGACTGACATAGACTGACGTGGACTGATGTAGACATTATATATGCATGTCCACTGATGTGGACAGACGTAGACTGACATAGACTGATGTGGACTGATGTAGACATTATATATGCATGTCCACTGATGTGGACAGACGTAGACTGACATAGACTGACGTGGACTGATGTAAATGGACATAGACTGACATAGACTGACATACATAGACTGACGTAGACTGACGTAGGCTGATGTAGGGTGACATAGACTGACAGGCTGACCTAGGCTGACGTAGACTGACGTAGACTAACGTAGGCTGACATAGACCGACAGGCTGACTTAGGCTGACGTAGGCTGACGTAGACTGACGTAGGCTGACGTAGACTGACGTAGGCTGACGTAGGCTGACATAGGCTGACATAGACTGACGTGGACTGATGTAAATGGACATAGACTGACATAGACTGACATACGTAGACTGACGTAGACTGACGTAGACTGACGTAGGCTGACGTAGACTGACGTAGGCTGACGTAGACTGACAGACTGACGTGGACTGATGTAAATGGACATAGACTGACATAGACTGACATACATAGACTGACGTAGGCTGACGTAGGCTGACGTAGACTGACGTAGACTGGCGTAGACTGGCGTAGACTGACGTGGACTGATGTAAATGGACATAGACTGACGTAGGCTGACTTAGACTGATGTCGACTGAAAGGAGAACTCGGAAAGGACACGCTCAGCATCAGGCATGCCTCAGGCAAAGAGGCTGGGCTGACCGGACTGTCCCCGTCTCAGTGGCTTACTACAACAAAGGTGATTTCCCACTGATATTCCAGCTCCCTTGAGGGTCCACCGGCGGCTTTGCTCTACCCACTCTGGGAGCCATGCTGATACTGCAACTGCCATCTTGAGAGACACCGGTTGCCGTGGCCACTCTGGAGAATCCTAGGCATGTAATGAAATAGATAGTTTTTTTTTTTTTTTGAGACGGAATTTCGCTCTTGTTACCCAGGCTGGAGTGCAATGGCGTGATCTCGGCTCACCGCAACCTCCGCCTCCTGGGTTCAGGCAATTCTCCTGCCTCAGCCTCCTGAGTAGCTGGGATTACAGGCACGCACCACCATGCCCAGCTAATTTTTGTATTTTTAGTAGAGACGGGGTTTCACCATGTTGACCAGGATGGTCTCAATCTCTTGACCTCGTGATCCACCCGCCTCGGCCTCCCAAAGTGCTGGGATTACAGGCGTGAGCCACCGCGCCCGGCCGAAATAGATAGTTTTATATTTTGTATATTTTAACTGAAATATCTGTGTATGCAATATATATCTTGTATATTTATTTTACCTATTATTTTTTGAGGCAGGGTCTTACTCTGTCACTCAGGCTGGAGTGCAGTGGCATGATCATGGCTCACTGCAGCCTCAACCTCCCAGGCTTAAGCAATCCCCTCATCTCAGCCTCCTGAGTAGCTATGACTACAGACATGTGCCACCACATACTGCTAATATTTTGTACATTTTTTTTTTGAGATGGATTCTTGCTCTCTCGCCCAGGCTGGAGTGCAGTGTCACAATCTTGGCTCACTGCAACCTCCGCCTCCTGGGTTCAAGTAATTCTCTTGCCTCAGCCTCCTGAGTAGCTGGGACTACAGGCATGTGCCACCACGCCTGGCTAATTTTTTGTATTTTTAGTAGAGACAGGGTTTCACTGTGTTAGCCAGGATGGTCTTGATCTCCTGACCTCATGATCCAACTGCCTTGGCCTCCCAAAGTGCTGGGATTACAGGCATGAGCCACCATGCCAAGCCTTTTTGTACTTTTTATAGAGATGTGTTCTCACTGTTTCTTGGGCTGGTCTCTAGCTCCTGGCCTCAAGTGACTCTCCTGCCTTGGCCTCCCAAAGTGCTGGGATCACATGGCTCCCAGCCTCTCTACCTACTGTAGGAAAGTAGCCTGTTTTCTACAATAGGAAGGACAGGAGTGTAAGAGGGACGCCATCTTGAAGCAAACCACCGTGATGACAGACCTCAGGTGATCTGCCCGCCTTGGCCTCCAAAGTGCTTGGATTACAGGCGTGAGCCACCACGCCCGGGGGTGTTTTTCTAACCTCTTTGTTGCTCACAAGTTTTTCAAGAAAGTCTGAGGCGTGACCAACTGCACATGTCTTTACCCTAAAAGCTTACTATAGGAAGGATACCTTCTGGACGGTAGGCGTGGGCATCCACTGTCTTGTGGCCACCTGAGACCTGACTTCTCTTTGTAAATCCCTTCTCAACGTTTCTTTCTGAGAAACTGGATTTTTCAGCCTCTTTCTCTGGCTTCTTGCCTTCCTCAACCTTTGGGGTTAGGTTTGCATAGACATACTCACTGAGGAACTAACCAGCCAACCTACGTTCGTTCCTTCCTTCCTTCCTTCCTTCCTTCCTTCCTTCCTTCCTTCCTTCCTTCCTTCCTTCCTCCCTCCCTCCCTCCCTCCCTTCCATCCTTCCTCCCTCCCTCCCTCCCTCACTCTCCCTCACAAGGTCAGGAGATTGAGACCATCCTGGCCAACATGGTGAAACCCTGTCTCTACTAAAAATACAAACATTAGCTGAGTGTGGTGGTGCACGCCTGTAATCCCCGCTACTCAGGAGGCTGAGGCAGGAGAATTGACTGAACCGGGACCTGGCAGGCAGAGGTTTCAGTGAGCCAAGATCATGCCACTGTACTCCAGCCTGGGGCTACAAATGGAGATTCTGTCTCAAAAAAAAAGAGAAAAAGAAAAGATCTTATTATTTATTCATTTAATACAGTTTGTTGTTTTTTGTTAAATAGATTTATCATACCTAGATATTTCTTTTTATTTTCATTTTACATAGTGATTGGAATGTTTTCCATGTAATAAAAATCACTCCTGGCCAGGCGCAGTGGCTCATGTCTGTAATCCCAGCATTCTGGAAGGTCAAGGCAGGCGGATCACCTGAAGTGAGGAGTTCAAGACCAACCTGACCAACATGGTGAAACCCCGTCTCTACTAAAAATACAAAAATTAGCCGGGCGTGGTGGTGTGCACCTGTAATCCCAGCTACTCAGGAGGCTGAGGCAGGAGAATTGCTTGAACCCAGGAGGCGGAGGTTGCAGTGAGCCGAGATTGTGCCACTGCACTCCAGCCTGGGCGACAAGAGCGAGTCTCCATCTCAACAACAACAACAACAACAAATCGTTCCTTTGATGCCCAGTTTTATGAGTTTTGGCAAACGCATATAATCACGCACCAGCCACCACCACATTAGAAACAGAACAATTCCACCACCTGACCCTTCCTGCTGCCCCTTCATAGCCCACTTATCTCCGTCCTGACTCCTGGCAACCCCCAGTCTGTCCCAATCTGCCTTGTCTCTGGCTTTGCCTTTCCAGATCTCCTGTGAACAGAATCACACAACACGCAGCCTTTCTCGTTTAGCACGATGCATTTGAGATCCATCCATGTTGTGGCACGTGGCAAGAGTTTGTCATTTTTACTGTTGAGTAGGATGCGATTCTATGGATGTACCGTAGTTTGTTTATTCTTTCATCAATTAAAGGATATTTGAGTTGTTTCCAGGTTTTGGCAAACATAAATAAAGCTGCTAAAAACATGAGCATACAGGTTTTGCATGAATGTAAGTTTACTTTTCCCTGGGTAAATACTTGGGAGTGGGATTTCCAGGTCGCATGGTAAGTATAGGTCTAACATCATAAGAAACTGGTCCAGGCAGGGCACAGTGGCTCACACCTGCAATCCCAGCACTTTGGGAAGCGGAGGTGGGCGGATCGCCTGAGGTCAGGAGTTTGAAACCAGCCTGGCCAACATGGTGAAATCCCGTCTCTACAAAACAAACAAACAAACAAACAATCAAACAAACAAAAAAATAGCCAGTGTGGTGGCGCATGCCTGTAATTCCAGCCACTTGGAGGCTGAGACATGAGAATTGCTTGAACTTGGGAGGTGGAGGTTGCAGTGAGCTGAGATGGTGCTGCTGCCCCCCAGCCTGGCAGCCTGGGTGATGAAGTGAGACTCTGTCTAAGAAAAAAATAAGAAAGAAAGAAACTGATCCAATGTATAGTCCATGCTGGTGAGTGTGATGTGTGCACTTGGAAAAAAAATGTGTTCTTCCGTTGCTGGGGGGAATGTTCTGTAAGTGTCAATTGGGTCAAGTTACCTGAAATATGAACTTCTACATCTTGACTAAATTTTAATTCCATCCGTTTTTTCTTCATGTATTTTTTTTCCATTTCCCTTCTTCACTGTTCTAGCAGAGCTTCATGTATTTTGAAACTGTCAACCATTCACATTTTTTTGACTGTTGTGTCTTTCTGGTGACTTGATCTTTTATCATCTCAAATGTCTCTTGTATCCCTGGTAATATTCTTTGTTTTGAAATCTACAGAATCTAATATCTAGCCTTCCTGTGCCGCCTCGTACTGTCAGCCTCTCTGTGACTTTATTTTTTGTTTTTGTTTTTTTGAGACAAGGTCTCCGTTGCCTAGGCTGCAGTGCAGTGGCTCAATCATGGCTCAGTGCAGCCTCAACCTCCCATGCTCAAGCTATCCTCCCACCTCAGCCTCCTGAGTAGCTGGGAGTACAAGTGCACACCACCATGCCTGGCTAATTTTTGTATTTTTTGTAGAGATGGGGTTTGGCCATGTTGCCCAGGCTGGTTTTGAACTCTTGACCTCAAGCGATCCGCCCGTCTCGACCTCCCAAAGTGGTTGAATTACAGGTGTGAGCCACTGCGCCCAGCCTTCTGTGACTGTACATTTATATGGCTCTAGTGTGAATAACATAATTGGGTGGAGCTTTTAAAAATTTACCCTGATAGTCCGGGTGCAGTGGCTCATGCCTCTAATCCCAGCACTTTGGGAGGCCGAGGTGGGCGGATCATGAGGTCAAGAGATCAAGACCATCCTGGCCAACATGGTGAAACCTCATCTCTACTAAAAAATATAAAAATTAACTGGGCAAAAGTAGAAAGAAAAAGATAAAAAAAGAAAAAAAAAGAAAAAAAAATTAGCTGGGCGTGGTGGGTGCGTGCCTGTAGTCCCAGCTACTTGGGAGGCTGAGGCAGGAGAATTGCTTGAACCTGGGAGACGGAGGTTGCAGTGAGCCGAGATATTGCCGCTGCACTCCAGCCTGGCACCCGGTGACAGAGCAAGACTCTGTCTCAAAAAAAAAAAAATTACCCTGATAATCTCTGCTTTTTAGTGTTTCGTCTATTTACATTTAATGTAGCTATCGACAGCACTGGGTTTCACCTACGGTTGTAGCTATTGACAGCACTGGGTTTCACCTACGGTTGTAGCTATCGACAGCACTGGGTTTCACCTACGGTTGTAGCTATCGACAGCACTGGGTTTCACCTACGGTTGTAGCTATCGACAGCACTGGGTTTCACCTACGGTTGTAGCTATCGACAGCACTGGGTTTCACCTACGGTTGTAGCTATCGACAGCACTGGGTTTCACCTACGGTTGTAGCTATCGACAGCACTGGGTTTCACCTACGGTTGTAGCTATCGACAGCACTGGGTTTCACCTACGGTTGTAGCTATCGACAGCACTGGGTTTCACCTACGGTTGTAGCTATCGACAGCACTGGGTTTCACCTACGGTTGCAGCTATCGACAGCACTGGGTTTCACCTACGGTTGTAGCTATCGACAGCACTGGGTTTCACCTACGGTTGTAGCTATCGACAGCACTGGGTTTCACCTACGGTTGTAGCTATCGACAGCACTGGGTTTCACCTACGGTTGTAGCTATCGACAGCACTGGGTTTCACCTACGGTTGTAGCTATCGACAGCACTGGGTTTCACCTACGGTTGTAGCTATCGACAGCACTGGGTTTCACCTACGGTTGTAGCTATCGACAGCACTGGGTTTCACCTACGGTTGCAGCTATTGACAGCACTGGGTTTCACCTACGGTTGCAGCTATCGACAGCACTGGGTTTCACCTACGGTTGTAGCTATCGACAGCACTGGGTTTCATCTACGGTTGTAGCTATCGACAGCACTGGGTTTCACCTACGGTTGTAGCTATCGACAGCACTGGGTTTCACCTACGGTTGCAGCTATCGACAGCACTGGGTTTCACCTACGGTTGCAGCTATCGACAGCACTGGGTTTCACCTACGGTTGCAGCTATCGACAGCACTGGGTTTCACCTACGGTTGCAGCTATCGACAGCACTGGGTTTCACCTACGGTTGCAGCTATCGACAGCACTGGGTTTCACCTACGGTTGCAGCTATCGACAGCACTGGGTTTCACCTACGGTTGCAGCTATCGACAGCACTGGGTTTCACCTACGGTTGCAGCTATCGACAGCACTGGGTTTCACCTACGGTTGCAGCTATCGACAGCACTGGGTTTCACCTACGGTTGCAGCTATCGACAGCACTGGGTTTCACCTACGGTTGCAGCTATCGACAGCACTGGGTTTCACCTACGGTTGCAGCTATCGACAGCACTGGGTTTCACCTACGGTTGTAGCTATCGACAGCACTGGGTTTCACCTACGGTTGCAGCTATCGACAGCACTGGGTTTCACCTACGGTTGCAGCTATCGACAGCACTGGGTTTCACCTACGGTTGTAGCTATCGACAGCACTGGGTTTCACCTACGGTTGTAGCTATCGACAGCACTGGGTTTCACCTACGGTTGTAGCTATCGACAGCACTGGGTTTCACCTACGGTTGCAGCTATCGACAGCACTGGGTTTCACCTACGGTTGCAGCTATCGACAGCACTGGGTTTCACCTACGGTTGCAGCTATCGACAGCACTGGGTTTCACCTACGGTTGCAGCTATCGACAGCACTGGGTTTCACCTACGGTTGTAGCTATCGACAGCACTGGGTTTCACCTACGGTTGTAGCTATTGACAGCACTGGGTTTCACCTACGGTTGTAGCTATTGACAGCACTGGGTTTCACCTACGGTTGTAGCTATTGACAGCACTGGGTTTCACCTACGGTTGTAGCTATTGACAGCACTGGGTTTCACCTACGGTTGTAGCTATTGACAGCACTGGGTTTCACCTACGGTTGTAGCTATTGACAGCACTGGGTTTCACCTACGGTTGCAGCTATTGACAGCACTGGGTTTCACCTACGGTTGCAGCTATTGACAGCACTGGGTTTCACCTACGGTTGTAGCTATTGACAGCACTGGGTTTCACCTACGGTTGCAGCTATTGACAGCACTGGGTTTCACCTACGGTTGTAGCTATTGACAGCACTGGGTTTCACCTACGGTTGTAGCTATTGACAGCACTGGGTTTCACCTACGGTTGTAGCTATTGACAGCACTGGGTTTCACCTACGGTTGTAGCTATTGACAGCACTGGGTTTCACCTACGGTTGTAGCTATTGACAGCACTGGGTTTCACCTACGGTTGTAGCTATTGACAGCACTGGGTTTCACCTACGGTTGTAGCTATTGACAGCACTGGGTTTCACCTACGGTTGTAGCTATTGACAGCACTGGGTTTCACCTACGGTTGTAGCTATTGACAGCACTGGGTTTCACCTACGGTTGTAGCTATTGACAGCACTGGGTTTCACCTACGGTTGTAGCTATTGACAGCACTGAGTTTCACCTACGGTTGTAGCTATTGACAGCACTGGGTTTCACCTACGGTTGTAGCTATTGACAGCACTGGGTTTCACCTACGGTTGTAGCTATTGACAGCACTGGGTTTCACCTACGGTTGTAGGTATTGACAGCACTGGATTTCATCTACGGTTGTACTATTTGCCTTCTGTTTGTTCCCTTCTCCTCAACAATCTCTTTCACGTTTTCTACCTTCTTTTGGGTTAAATGGATATTTCTTAGAATTCCATGTTAATGTATCTAATTGCACTTTCACAAAAATTCATCATGACATTATGTGTATTAGTGATCATCTAATTCAGTGGTCTTTCTTTCTACTTTAAACTTTATAATTTATTTACTATTACTATTTTTTAGGTGGAGTCTCATTCTGTCACCTAGGCTGGAGTGCAGTGGCATGATCACGGCTCACTGCAACCTCCACCTCCCGGGTTTAACCGATCCTCCTGCCTCAGCCTCCCAAGTAGCTACGATTACAGGGCGTGCCACCATGCCCAGCTAATTTTTTTGTATTTTTAATAGAGATGGGGTTTTACCATGTTGACCAGGTTGGTCTTGAACTCCTGACCTCAGGTGATCTGCCTGAGTAGCTGGGATTACAGGCGTGTACCACCACACCCAGCTAATTTTTTTGTATTTTTAGTAGAGACAGGGTTTCACCATGTTGACCAGGATGATCTCGATCTCCTGACCTTGTGATCCACCTGCCTTGGCCTCCCAAAGTGCTGGGATTACAGGCATGAGTCACCATGCCCGGCCTAATTTTTATATTTTTCAGTAGAGACGAGGTTTCACCATGTTGGCCAGGATGGCCTCGATCTCTTGACCTCGTGATCTGTCCACCTTGGCCTCCCAAAGTGCTGGGATTACAGGCGTGAGCCACTGCACCCAGTATATTTGTCTTTTTGTTATTAATATATGTTATTACTGTCTGCTCAATAAAAAAGAAATATAAGGCCAGGCACAGTGGCTAATATCTGTAACGTAATCCCAGCACTTTGGGAGGCCGAGGCAGGCAGATCACTGAGGTCAGGAGTTTGAGACTGGCCTGGCCAACATGATGAAACCCCATCTCTATTAAAGATATAAAAATTAGCAGGGTATGGTGGTGGGCGCCTGTAAGCCCAGCTACTTCGGAGCCTTAGGGTGAGGCATGAAAATCACTTGAACCTGGGCGACAGAGGTTGCAGTGAGCTGAGATCACGCACTGCACCCCAGCCTGAGTGACAGAGCAAGACTTGGTCTCAAAAAAGAGAAAAAGAGAGAAATATAAATTATATAAGAGAATAAAAAAAATTAGTGACACCAGCAATAAAAAAGAAATATAAGTTAAATAAGAAAAGTATTGCCTGCTTGAGGTTTTTAATGTCTTTATCAACCCTACATAGTGCATGGCATGATGTGCTGCCCACGCTGTTCCCACCCTCGCCCACCCGCTCTGCCCGTGCTAAGGCTGTTGCTCCCCACTGCCCAGAGATTCTGCCTGACAACTCTCAGCTGACCCACACTCCAGGAATCTCTCTCAGCTGAAGAAAGCTCCTGCCTGGGTCAAGGTCACACCCCCTTTCCCAGAGCAGCCCGTATCCAGTGCCTGGTATAAAGTCCCAGCTCCCTTGCCCAGAGATGGTACACTCTGAAGGGACGTTCCGGCTCCCGAGCTCCCTGCAGAGTCACCTCAGCCCCCGGTTATGGCCGCATTGCCGCTCAGCCTCTCCCTCTGCCCATCCACTGCCCTCATTCCCCGCCGGTGTGGGTCCCAGGAACATGCCCCGGAAGCTTCTTGACTGCAAATCTGTGTCTCCGAGTCTGCTTACTGAGGAACCTGACTTGTAATACCCACAACACGTTATTTTCACTGCCGTCCTTTTAGGTTTGCTCAGACATTTGTCACCTTCTTACCTTTTATTTTTTTTTGAGGCAGGGTCTTGCTCTGTCAGCCAGGACGGAGTGCAGTGGGTGCGATCTTGACTCACTGCAGCCTCCACCTCCTTGGCACATCAATCCTCCCACCTCAGTCTCCCAAGTGGCAGGGACTACACACCTGTGCCACCATCCCAGCTAATGATTTTGTGTTTCCCATTGAGATGGGGTTTTGCTGTGTTGCCCCAGTGGAACTCCTGGGCTGAAGCATCCCCCTACCTCAGCCTCCCGCAAGGTGCTGGGATTACAGGCATGAGCCACTGCGCCAGGCCGCCTTCTTAGTCCTTATTCCTCCTTGCTTCTCAGGCCTTCCAGCTGGGATCCTTTCCCTTCCACGTGAAGCGTATCCTTTAGGATGTCCTTTGGTGCACGCCTATTGGTCAGAAGCTCTCAGTCGCGGCTGGTATAAATATGCCTTATTTCCCCCTCATTCCTGAAAGCTGTTTTCACTGGGAACATCTTCCCCACCCCTAGCACAAATGAAGAGATCATTTCTCTTCGTTTTCTGCCTTTCATTCTCGCTGTTAAGAAATAAGCTGTAGGTCGGGCTCAGTGACTCATGCTTGTAATCCCAATTACTCTGGGAGGCCGAGGCGGGCGGATCACCTGAGTTCAGGAGTTCGAGACCATCCTGGCCAACATGGTGAAACTCCGTCTCTACTACAAGTACAAAAATTAGCTGGGTGTTGGGGTGTGTGCGTGTAATCTCAGCTACTCAGGAGGCTGAGGCAGGAGACTCGCTTGAACCCGGGAGGCAGGGGTTGCAGTGAGCTGAGTTCGTGCCGCTGCACTCCAGCCTGGGCAACAGAGTGAGACTCTGCCTCAACAAAACAAAACAAAAACAAAAAAAGAAATAAGCTGTCAGTCTAATTATCCCTGGAAGGTAACCTGTTTGTTGTTTCAATAACTGAAAGAGATTCGTTTAAAGCGCCCATGACAAAGGTGTGTTTGTCCATTTCTCTGTCCTTCCATCAAATTTTCAACATTTTATTATGAAAAATTGCAAACATACAAAACCATTGAAAGAATGGTAAGGCCAGGTGCTCACGACTATAATCCCAGCGTGTTGGGAGGCTGAGGTGGAGGCTTGCTTGAGTTGAAGACCAGCCTGGGCCATAGAGCGAGACTTTGTCTCTCAAAAGAAAAGAAAAAGCCCAAAAACAACAACAAAAAGAAAAACTTTGGAATAGTGATCATGTTGCTAATTTTTCACGTTGCACAAGTAAGGGAATATATACTAAAATGTAAATTGTTACATATTTGTTGACTTCAGTTTATGGTGGCTTGTCTTTTTAGAACCCATTTAAATTACATCACAAATTCACTCTGAAATAATTATTGACCTGTACACTATGATTTATTGCAGTCTTCTGTATGTAAGATCTGCTTCAATAAAATTTAATCACAATGTCTATTAGTATATATGTGAGATACAATGCCTGAATTGCCTATGACAATATGGTGTATCCTAATTTTGTAGTAAGAAAAACACTCCACCAAGGCTGGGCTCAGAGGCTCACACCTGTAATCCCAGGACTTTAGGAGGCCGAGGTGGGTGGATCACCTGAGGTCAGAAGTTGGAGACCAGCCTGGCCAACATGGTGAAATCTCATCTCTACTAAAAATACAAAAATGTAGCTGGGAGTGCTGGCGGATGCCTGTAATCCCAGGTACTCAGGAGGCTGAGGCAGAAGAATCACTAGAACCCGGGAGGAGGAGGTTACAGTGAGCCAAGACCACACCACCTCACTCTAGCCTGGGCTACAGAGCAAGACTGTCTCAACAACAACAACAACGACAACAACAAAAAGTTGTAAAACTATGATATTAATGTAAACAGAAACATTTGTTGAATGAACATAGCTTTTCTCTAGTCAAAAAGTGTTTAAGAAGCAAATGTTCGGCCGGGCGCGGTGGCTCAAGCCTGTAATCCCAGCACTTTGGGAGGCCGAGGCGGGTGGATCACGAGGTCAAGAGATCGAGACCATCCTGGTCAACATGGTGAAACCCCGTCTCTACTAATACAAAAAATTAGCTGGGCGTGGTGGCGCGTGCCTGTAATCCCAGCTACTCAGGAGGCTGAGGCAGGAGAATTGCCTGAACCCAGGAGGCGGAGGTTGCGGTGAGCCGAGATCGCGCCATTGCACTCCAGCCTGGGTAACAAGAGCGAAACTCCGTCTCAAAAAAAAAAAAAGAAGCAAATGTTCTGAAGGTTTCAAGAAATATAAAATTAGCTCGAGGAGACCAGCCTGAAAAACATGGTGAAACCCTGTTTCTACTAAAAAAACAAAAAAAAGAAACAGAACTTTTCCCAAAGTATTGGTACCATATTACAGACCAACCTGCAGTATGTAAGAGTCCCAGTGGCCCCACTTCCTCACCGTATCTGGTGTTGTCAAGTTTCAAATTTCAGCTGTTCCGATGCGTATGTATCGGTATTTTATTATGGCTCTTTCATAAATTTTTGCTTCATATATTTTGCGAGTATTTCAGCAGGTGCATTCAGTGATATAACTGTTATTCTTTTCTGAGACAGAGTCTCACTCTGTTGCTCTGGCTGGAGTGCAATGGCGCGATCTCGGCTCACTGCAACCTCCGCTTCCCGGGTTCAAGCAATTCTCCTGCCTCAGCCTCCCGAGTAGCTGGGACTACAGGTGGTCACCTCCATGCTCAGCTAATTTTTGTACTTTTTAGTAGAGGCGGGGTTTCACTATGTTGGCCAGACTGGTCTCAAACTCCTGACCTCAGGTGATTCCCAAAGCGCTGGGATTATAGGTGTGAGCCACCGCGCCCAGCCAGAACTGTTATTTCTGATGTGTTGATGGTTCCTCACATTGTGGCGATCCTCTTTATTCCTAATGACTTTTCTGGGTTTGTCAACAAAATAAACAGAGAGATGCTCTCTCAAAGAAAAAGGTATCTGGGAATAGGGCATTGCGATGGGAATATGCATGTCATAGTGAGCTGTGTGTGTACTTAGGGAGGTGAAGGGAGAGAAGAGCTTTTAAAGGAAAAGTGAGGAGAATTACATCATTGTTTTGAGATAATTGTCCTTGGCCATGAAGGTCAATCACAAGGCCGACGCCGGTCCAAGGTTGGACGGGCTGTTGCCGGGCGGGTGTCCTTGCAGAAGTATTACTTGTGTCAGGTGTGACGGCCTTTGTGCAGGCTGTGGTTTTTGTAGTCTTTTGTGATCGGTGGTAGTTGTGATTGGACAAATGAGCAGGAGAATGTTCTCTTCACAGCCTTGCCTGGCTCTATTTCTCAGGGTTGTTTGGTTGGTTGGTTTTTGCCTTTTAAAACACAAATGACTCCATTTTCATTCTGACAGGCTTCACGTTTCTCCCTTTTGATCAAGATCTTCCTCTGAAAGCCTCAGTGGTCAATCAGCCCGTGGTTAGGTTTTGATTGTCCCTGGATACCAGGATGGACCTGTCCTGGTTGCCAGCCTTGTCCCGCACTGCAGGGAGTGATTGCCGACCAGGGCCAGTGTCAAAACCCTTTTAGCCACCTGTGAACAACAAGGGAGGTTTGAAGGGACAGGATGGCAGCTAAGTCTACCTAGAATCCATTATTAAGTTCAATTTTGTCTGTTCCACAGGGTTTTTTTTTCCCCAATCATTTCAAAGTGCCAGGCCAGCATTATTCTGTTAGAAGTTGTAGTTCTGTAAATTTTTTTTGAGACAAGGTTTTGCTCTGTCACCCAGGCTGGACTGCAGTGGTTCGATCATAGCTCACTGCAACCTTAAACTCTTGGGCTCAAGGGATCCTTCTGCCTTAGCCTCTTGAGTAGCTGGGACTACAGGTGCAGGCCACTGTACCTGGCTAAATTTTTCAATTTTTTTGTAGAGACACGGTATCACTTTGTTGCCCAGGTTGTTCTCAAACTCCTGGCCTCAACTGATCCTCCTACTTCAGCCTCCCAAAG
Source organism: Aotus nancymaae (assembly GCF_030222135.1). Taxonomy (NCBI): domain Eukaryota; kingdom Metazoa; phylum Chordata; class Mammalia; order Primates; family Aotidae; genus Aotus; species Aotus nancymaae. Next base: position 86,579,067 of record NW_026988422.1, on the reverse strand, counting down.
TGTTGGGATTACAGGCGTGAACTGCTGTGCCCTGCCATTCTTCAAAAACAATTTTTTAAATTTCTTTTGAGACAGGGTCTCAATCTGTCACCCAGGCTGGAGTGCGGTGGCACGATCTCAGCTTACTGCAACCTCCGCCTTCTGGGCTCAAGCAATCTTCCTACCTCAGCCTCCCCAGTAGCTGGGACTACAGGTGCATGCCATCACATCCGGCTAATTTTTTGCATTTTTATAAAGATGGAGATTCCACCATGTTGCCCTGGCTGGTCTTGACCTCCTGGGCTCAAGTGATTTGCCCAACTTGGCCTCCCACAGTGCTGGGATTACAGGTGTGAGTCACTGTACCAGGCTTCGCGAAAATTTTAACAAATAACAGTATAAAGTTTTTTTGTGTTTTTGTTTTGTTTTTGAGCTGGAGTTTTGTTTTTGTCACCCAGGCTGGAGTGCAATGGCGCAGTCTTGGCTCACTGCAACCTCCACCTCAGGGTTCAAGTGATTCTCCTGCTTCAGCCTCCCAAGTAGCTAGGATTACAGGTGCCTGCCACCATGCCTGGCTAATTTTTGTATTTTTAGTAGAGACGGGGTTTCACCGTGTTGGCCAGGCTGGTTGCGAACTTCTGACCTCAGGTGATCCACCTATCTCGGCTTCCCAAAGTGCTGGGATTACAGGCGTGAGAACCACCGTGCCCAGCCCAGTATGAAGTTTAAAAAGGCAAAATAAAAAGTAAAATTAATAGTAATATGACAATTTCATTGCATAATGATTTTGAGCCACAAACCTAGGCTTAAAGGCAACCAATCGAACAATGCAAGTGCCCACAGGGAATTAGGTGTGGCCTGTTGAAACCAGGTTGCCTGTTTTCTCATTTTGCATATATGGGCCTCAAATTTCCTAGAGGAATTTTTCCAGTTATAGTATGTAGCAATACACAGGGATACTTTATTTTTTATTTTATTTTGTTTTAAAATTTTAGTTATTTATTTGAGACAGAGTTTCGCCCTATCACCCAGACTTGAGTGTTCTCTGCAGTTTTCACCTTCTGGGTTCAAGTAATTCTCCTGCCTCAGCCTCCCGAGTTGCTGGAACTACAGGCACATGCCACCACGCCCAGCTAAGTTTTGTATTTTTGTTTTTAGTAGAGAGGGGGTTCCACCATGTTGGCCAGGCTGGTCTCGAACTCCTGACCTTAGGTGATCCACTTGCCTTGGCTTCCCAAAGTGCTGGCATTACAGGCATGAATCACAGCGTCTGGCCCATAGTGATATTTTATATTATTGCTCTGAGCTCAAGATTCTGGCCTGTTTAATCTGAGAGCCTGACCTTTATAAATATTTATCTAGCTCTTTTCTTTTAGACTGTTAATCTTTCAATTAACTGTTCCATCACCCTAAGCAATTATTAGTCAAGCAAACCTAAATTTACATTTCTAAAAGGTGTCTAGGTTGTTGGTTACCATGGAGCCTTTGTCATTTATAAGCTATTAATCTGAAAGCCCTTTAAGACTTAAAAAAAAAAAAACTTGGCTGGAATACCATAAGCAGTGAGTTTTATCTTAATACCAGAAGAAGAGCCAGCAGAGAAATAGGGAGACAGAGAGAGAGAGAGAGAGAGAGAGAGAGAGAGAGAGAGAAAGGAGGGAGAGAGAGAGAGAGAGAGAGAGAGAGAGAGAGAAACTTTTAGAAGGCTTTACATTAACTCTGAGACGGAGTCTCACTCTGTTGACCAGGCTGGAGTGCAGCCTCTGCCTCCCAGGTTCAAGCAATTCTAGTGCCTCAGTCTCCCGAGTAGCTGGGATTATAGGCGTGTGCCATCATGCCCAGGTAATTTTTGTATTTTTTGTAGAGATAGGGTTTCACCACATTGGTCAGGCTGGTCTTGAACTCCTGACCTCAAGTGATCCACCCGCCTTGGCCTCCAAAGTGCTGCAATTACAGACGTGAGCCACCGCGCCTGGCTACCCGAACTCTATAGTTGCAGGGGTTTTGTTTGTTTGTTTGAAGTTCAAGTAATGATCATTTGAGCTCTGATTTTTCCTTGACATAATTTGTCCATCATTTAAAAAATGTTCACAAGAATGAGCTATAGTATGTAACTGGCTGGAGTCCCAGAAAGCCTAGCATGTTGTAATGTTTGAGAATCCCATTCTGCTTTTTATTAATCTCTCAAGAGCAAAGAATATCTTTTTTATCCTGTCAGAATGTCAGGAGTTTGGACCGGTATTTTGGCGTTTTCAACGGTGGAAGATTTTTTTGAAAACAAGCCAGGGAAACAAGTGAAACCAAATCGAAGGACACCGAGAGGAGTGTTCGCCAAATTTTACCCCAGGCATGCAGGTCAGACCAAGTATTACCTTACACGCTCAGACCAAAACTGAATTCAGGCTGGGCGCGGTGGCTCAAGCCTGTAATCCCAGCACTTTGGGAGGCCGAGGCGGGTGGATCATGAGGTCAAGAGATGGAGACCATCCTGGTCAACAAGGTGAAACCCCGTCTCTACTAAAAATACAAAAATTAGCTGGGTGTGGTGGCACGCGCCTGTAATCCCAGCTACTCAGAGGCTGAGGGAGGAGAATTGATTGAACCCAGGAGGCAGAGGTTGCAGTGAGCCCAGATCACGCCATTGCACTCCAGCCTGGGTAACAACAGCAAAACTCCGTCTCAAAAAAAAAAAAAAAAAAAAAAGTAATTCACCAGAAAGGACTTACCAGAAAAAGACAGTCTTTTATCATCTCAGGAGGGATGTAAGGTTCTTTATTAAGGTGGCCTCATAACCAAACCAGATCTTGAATATAAAAAATTCTCAACCAAAAAAAAAAAAAAGCTTCCACCAAAAAGAGGGAGGGTTGGCCTGAGCGAGACTCACCAAGGCCGAAGCTCAAAGGGCTCATTAGAGGACTGCATACTGGCCGAAAAGAAGAGTTCTTCCTGATAGTGAGCTTTCTTCTTTTTTTGGAGACGAAGTTTCGCTCTTTGCTGCTCAGGCTAGAGTGCAGTGGCACAATCTTGGCTCCCTGTGACCTCTGCCTCTTGGGTTCAAGTGATTCTCCTGTCTCAGCCTCACACGTAGCTGGGATTACAGGTGCTTGTCACTAGGGCGGGCTAATTTTTGTAGTTTTAGTAGAGACGAGGTTGCACCATGTTGGCCAAGCTGGTCTCAAACTTCTGGTAATCCACCCGCCTCAGCCTCCCTAAGTGCCGGGATTACAGGTGTCAGCCATTGTGCCCGGCGTGTGATAGTGATCTTTCTTTAGGTCCCATTTCTGACCCCATTTAGGTCAATTAAATAATAGAGAGAGGCTCTTTAAAAGAAAGTTATGTATTCAGGAATAGGGCATTGCAATGGCAATAGACATGTCATAGTGAGCTGTATGTGTGCTTTAGGTGGGTGAAGGGAGAGAATTTTTTTTTGAGGCGGAGTCTCACTTTGTCGCCCAGGCTGGAGTGCAGTGACTCCATCTCAGGTCACTGCAATCTCCACTTCCCAGGGTCAAGTGATTCTCCTGCTTTAGCCTTCCAAGTAGCTGGAATTACAGGCATGTGCCACCACACCAGGCTAATTTTTTGTATTTTTAGGAGAGATGGTTTTCACTATGTTGGTTAGGCTGGTCTCGAACTCCTGACCTCCGGATTCACCCGCCTCGGCCTCCCAAAGGTGTGCACCACAATGCCTGGCCGAGAGAATGGTTTTTAAAAGAGAAATGGGAAAAATGAAGATTACATAATTGTTTTGAGATTATTTGTGGCTACAAAGATCCATAACCGGGGTGATGCAAGTCCACAGCTAGGCAGGCAGTTGCTGGGTAGATGTCCTTGAAGTATTTTTTTTGTATAAGGCTGTGATGCTTTTTGTACAAGGCTGTGGTTTTTGCAACATTTTGTGATAGTTTTGTTATTGGACACACCAGCATGAGAACTTTCACTGTCACAAAAGACTACAAACCCCACTCTATCTGTTCATTTTTTTTTCTTGAATTCAAGTGACCCCATTTTGATTCTGACAACTTTCATACTTTATTCAAATCTACTTTTTCTGAGATTCAAAGAGCTACATCTTTGGTTAGTATATGTCTACAATACCTTTTCTCATCCTTTCAACTTCTCTTGTCATATTTTAGGTGATGCTCTTGTAAACAGTGTATTGCTAGACTTAAAAATTCAAGCTTATGGCTTGTCCTTGACCTGACAGATTTATTCCATTTACTTTCATTGGGATTTAAAACGTGTGAACTTGTTACTACATTTCTTTCAGATTTTCCTGCTTTTTAGATACCTGGGTTTTTTACTCTTTTCCAAAAAAAAGAAAGACTTTTTATTTTTTAGTTAACCTTTTTTTTTTTTTTGAGACAGAGTTTCGCTCTTGTTACCCAGGCTGGAGTGCAATGGCGCGATCTCGGCTCACCGCAACCTCCGCCTCCTGGGTTCAGGCAATTCTCCTGCCTCAGCCTCCCGAGTAGCTGGGATTACAGGCACGCGCCACTATGCCCAGCTAATTTTTTGTATTTTCAGTAGAGACGGGGTTTCACCATGTTGACCAGGATGGTCTCGATCTCTTGACCTCGTGATCCACCCGCCTCGGCCTCCCAAAGTGCTGGGATTACAGGCTTGAGCCACCGCACCCGACCCTAGTTAACCTTTTTTAAAAAGAGGTTTTAGGTTCACAGCAAAATTGAATGGAAGGCACAGTTCCCAGACTCCCTCTCCACCAGATGGTGCATCTGTCAAAACTGATGAGCCAAGGCTGACACATCATGATCACCCAAAGTCCTCAGGGTCCACTGTGGGTGGCGCACATTTCACAGGCTTGGACAAATGTATCATGACATACATGCACCATTATAGGCTCATACAAAGTAATGTCACCGCCCTAAAAATCCTGGGCTCGGCCTAACCCTTCCTAGCCACCACAGATGCTTTCATTGTCTCCACAGTTTTGCCTTTTCCAGAATGTCATATGGTTGGAATCATATCAATGGCAAAACTATGGAGACAATAGTGTGAGTGGGTACAATGTATCCGCAAGGCTGGACCTGTTCCTGCCTCTGGGTCCTTGGAATGCCAGACTTGTGCAGTTGAGGTTCCCATTGATTCTATCACCAGGTCAATCTTAGGTAAACTATCCCCTAATCCCCAGCTGGCTTCCTGACTTAAGAGTTACTTTGTATCTTGTCATCAAAAGAACTTTATTAGTAATCCCAGCATTTTGGGAGGCTGAAGCAGGCAGATCACTTGAGGTGGGGAGTTCAAGACTAGCCTGGCTAACATGGTGAAACCCCGTTTCTACTAAAAATACAAAAATTAGCTGGGTGTGCTGGTGCAGGCTTATATTCCCAGCTACTCGGGAGGTGGAGGCAGAAGAATGGCTTGAACTCCGGAGGTTGCAGTCAGCTGAGATTGTGCCACTGCACTCCAGCCTGGGCAACAGCGTGCGTCTCTGCTACACACACACACTCAAAACACTTGATGAACAGAGAAGAGACGGTGATCAAATCTGAGAACCCCAAACTTGTAATTAGAGAACTGTTCCTGAACCTCCATGGCCCTGCTCCTGGGTCTTGGCCTTTAAGTAGACCCCAAATAGGCGATCCCAGTCTCGAGAGAGTAAAGAGAGAGAGAGAGAAGGGAGAGGAGAGAGAGAGAGGTTTCATTGCTCCTGGGACCTCAGATTCTGCTGTGGGACAGGAGCCTGGACCTGCTAACCTTTCCACTCTGGGCACCGTGCCCTCACCATAGATAGCCAAGGCTGGTTGGGGACCCAAGCTTCCCAGGCTGAAGTGCATCCTTCTGACCAGTCTGCTCGCTGCCCTGCCCCTCACCTCCTTTCCTGTCTCCCACAGGACCTTAACCTCCCTGGCAACAGAGGGATGCAGACTTGTCCAGGAGCGCCTGCTGCTTCCACCAGCCTCAGCCCCACCATCCACCATGGAGCTTCCACCTTCCAGGAGTGCTCCTCCACTTTCCTCTCCGGGGCAAACTCCTACCCATCCTTTGAGAACCTGCATGAACACTGCCTCTTTCTGTGACGCTCTCCTCCCTTCTCTAAGGCTCTATCCCTGTTTGCCTGCCTTGGCCTGCGAGCTCCTTTAGGATGTCAAGTGTGAACTGCCAGAGGCCTGGCGTGGAGTAGGGACTCAAGGATCTGGTGGGATGAATGAGCAGACGGCCACCCACCCCTCTGTGACTTGCTTTTCAGTCCACAGATGGTCCCTTCAGAAGGCTCCAGGCCTGTCAGTTGCAACTTTACCCCAGGACCTGGAGAACTGCTGTCCTCTCCCCACTGTACATTCTAAGGATGAGAAATTTCCTCCCTACCTCTATCCTAGGTCCTCCCTGGGGCAGTAAGGACATGAGGGCCACATACGGAGAGGACTAACACTGGTTTGTGACAGCAGAAGCTGGGGCCCAACCTCCATGTGCATTTGTTGTGGGACTCTGGGCTTGTTTCCTCCTTGAGAAGTGCATGTGTAACCCAATGCTTGTGCCACCAATCCGGGTACACTTTGGAAGGATCCCTTCCTTCGCCAAGTGCTAGACATGCTGAAAGGCAAGTTGCAGGCCGCCTTCCTGGGAAGCCCACTCAGCTGCACTGGTGCAGGCCGTCTGTCCTCATGGTCCTCAGTCACTAGGGGCACAATGCCATTCTATCACTAGCAGCTCTAGGGCCCATTCTCCCAAGAGCAACACACAAGGGACTGACGTGTCCCTGCCCAGCTCATGGCTGCCCTGTGCCTGTGGTGGCAGAAGCTTCCCAACTAATGTCATCTGTCGGACAGAACTCTGCTTGCTGGGGCCCTGGCACGTGACAGGATGGGCTACCCAATGGTTTGGGGGCTATTTGCAGATACGGGGTCACATGAGAGCACAGCTTGTCCATAGTCACCTGGCTTTGTCTGGGAATCACTAGTGTTGCTGGTGACAACCACCCATGGGCTACTAGGGGCTGAGACAAAGACTGCCCCCTCAAATGCTCCACAGCCAGCAACAGCTCTTCCCTTGCAGCTGCCAACTGCTCTCCTTGTTCCGACTCCTGCTCTAAACGTCTTCAGTTGCAGGCATATTCTGTCCTTTTAGACAATCTCCCCTACTGCCCTAGCCAGGCATTCTGAGGGCTGCACGCAGGTTTCCACCCCCACTGATGTGGAAAGGCAGTCCCCTAGTTTTACAGTAAGGCCCAGGACAGAATCCAGATTTGATCCTAACATCCAAGTGAATCCTCCTCCTCTTAAAAATAATCTACTACATAAGCAAATGGCAGGTGGCAGGACCAACTCAGATCCTGCCACTCGAGAGGCCCCCACACTGCACCTCCATCTAGGTTCCAAGAAAAGAACTCCTCTGTAGCTATTCTCACATCCCAGCACATACAAGCCCTTCATTTTCTGGCCATACAAAAAAAACACAGAAATTTGATTTCCAGAACAAAACTTGCTATGGCTGAACAGACAGGTGGGCATAAATCCTGAGCTCCCAACCTATTATCAAAGGGTCACAGGGTTACTGTGTTACAAACCTACAATGAGACCGTTGGCAAGTCATCTGCTGTCACTCCACTTACAGAATGTCATTATGAGTCAGTATGTGTACAGAGTACTGGGGACAGAGATGACTGAATGACTCCCTGAGCCCTTGAGAGGGCAGAGAGAAGTGCAGCACTGTTTCTGGTGCTGAGATTGCTCTGGTTCTGCAGTCGTCAGAAAGACTGAAAATTTGAACCATCAAAAAGACAATGCAGGGACAAGGTCAACTGTGCGTTTTCTGGTTACTCTGGAATGGAATACTGGTAGGTCAAGCTGTGGGCAATTAGCAAAAAGGGTTGGTTAGGTAAGGACTGTCTGCAGACATGTCAGAGAAATTTAAAATACATCAAGGCTTGGTTATTTTGTTAGACAAGTTACCTTGGTAAACAGTACCTATGCCTCAGGACCATTGTGAGGAGTGACTGAACTAACAGAAAACACAAAGGTTCAAATTCACATATCTGCTTTTTGCAGATGCCCAGCTTTCATTCTTCTGGCATCTCTAGGCCAAAGGCATAAAGACAGTGCTCAGTATACTGGAACAAACAGCTTCGGGACTCCATCCTGATACACCTTCCTTGTCAAGCGGGAAGCACTGGATTAGAGTACCTGTTTGCCCCACTCTAAATTTTAGGACCCATGCTATTTATTTTTTAACTCTGTTAACTTCAGAATATATTTGTTTAGAAAGCAATCCTTGGCCGGGCACCGTGGCTCACGCCTGTAATCCCAAGGCAGGCGATCACCTGAGGCTGGGAGTTTCAACAGCCTGGCCAACATGGAGAAACCCCGTCTCTACTAAAAATAAAAAATCAGCTGGGCGTGGTGGCACATGCCTGTGATCCCAGCTACTCAGGAGGCTGAGGCAAGAGAATCGCTTGAACCCAGGAGGCAGAGGTTGCAGTGAGTCAAGAACGCACCATTGCACTACAGCCTGGGCAACAAGAGCAAAACTCCGTTCCCCCACCCAAAAAAAGAAAAAGCAGCCCCCCCCATTTTAAACTAGAGATATATACTATTTCCACAATTACAGAGCTGTGTATTTGAAGCCTGAGTTCCCTAAGTATCCGTCAATATTTCAAAAAATAAAATTGAGGCAGATTCTCAGTTCACAGACTAGCAAACCTAAAAGAAGCCAGTGACCCGATTAAATGAACTGCTTTGTGAGGCTGGCGAGTGTAACTGCAAGATACATCCAACACAAATTCAAAGCAACAGCTACCAAACTGCAGATTCCAATGCTTTGATCTCATTATAAAATGGAAACTTATTAAAGCAGAGACAAAATACAATTTTATCATTATTTTAATCAAGTAACTTAGCTGTTTGAAACAAGAAATCCTTAAGACAGTTTAATAGAGCAAAGTGAAGAATTACTCTATTAGGATAACCTGCGAACAAAGTTCAGATTATGTGAATTTGAATTCCATTGGAAGTTTGGCACCAGACTGAACACTGGTCTAAGCTAAAATTTTTAGTGTTCTAGAAGCCCTGAACATTTTCCCTCAGATAAAAAGTAGAAGCTTTATAACAGAACCTCATTAGCTTGACACTACACGTTGAATGCAACTTAGCTTAGGTCACCAGTATCTCCTTTAGAATTCCAGTTAATGAAAGCAAACCGACCTCCCGGCAAAGAATCTGAAACCTAGACAACATCGTGTTTGAAGAAACAAATCCTCTTTGGTGTGACAAAGCACGTTCCCTCCAGGTACGTGGCTCCTCTCCACTCGCACTACGATCTAGCACAGGCAGCTGGAGGCCAATTCTTGCCTTTCCAGTAGATTGCTAGGTTTCAATTCCTTACAACAACAAGCCAACACGGTTATTACATCAAATGTTTGTATCGTTTCAATGTGAAAAATTTTTTACGCTTGCTAAGGTCTCATTATCTGTGAGATAAGTCACAAAAAAAGAGGTGAATTATATATAAGCCACTGCTCGAAAATTAACCCTATCGATTCTCAATTCCCACTGTGCACTTTGTGAAAAGGGGTAACTGTCAACAAGTTTAACCTTAAAGATGATTACTCAAACACAATCAGAACTCATATTGAGTTTAGATCAGGCAAGGAGTTCACGGGCAAGTTATTGACTCTTGTGTGTCCAAATCTAAAGCCCTGCATAGGCTCTGTCAGATCTTTGTCACCTGCACTCAGGTGGCCATCAGACTCTTGGGTGCCTGGCTATATTCAATGTGAAGTAAAAAATATCCCAAGTCTTACACCAAAATAGAGGCTCTGACTTAGTAGTATACTTTTAGCTTTCTTTTTAAATAAGACATTCTTGGAAAAAAAAAAAACCAAATTTGAAACACAGTAAACACTTACTTTGGCACCACAGCAACCAAAATCTAAAAAGCATAAACTGTGTCCAAATGTAAAAGGCATTAAACAACCACCATGGGGGGGGGGGGGCCCACACTGAACAAAAAGATACAGCACGTCTAACATTTTAGAATTGTAATTTAAACCCTAAGGGCAAAAGCTGAAAAATTATGCTTAGGTTGCTAGTGAGTGCACCCTTCCCTGTTTCTCCCAAATAAAATCAGTCTATTGTTTAATTGCACCCCAAAGCAAATTCTCTCAGTACAAAGTAACTACTACACACACACAAAATGCTTGCTAATGTAATGATTTCCCTGGCTCATCCAATGTGCAATGCATATGATTTCAAAGACTACGATTTGGGGCAAGTGTACATGATGTACAACTCTCCAAGTTTCAAAATCTGCTTTTATAGGACACTCAGGTCATCAGGTCATATTTACTTCTTGGTAAGATGTTGCACTCATTTATCAATCTACCTCAGAACGGACACTACCGGATGCCGATTTGAGGGACCAGAGATAAAACTTTAGTACTATATTTAATGGGCTGAATAAGGTAATCACAAGTAAGTTTGCTTTACCTTCTGTTGAAGACCTCTTTACAGCCTCAGCACCTAACAACATCTAGCAGGCTCCAAGAATGCTCATCAGGTGAAATGATGGCACATTTAAAAAAGGAGCCAGTTACTTCAGCTTAAGTCATTCAGAGCCAAACATCTGTAGAATGACCAAAATCAAATCTTTATTTTTATAACTGTATAAATGTGATCCAAATGTGTCCACCACTAGTTTTTTCAAAAAGAAACATGCTATAAATAAGCAAACTACATCTGCTCACTGATGTGTATGGACTCCCTAGGTGTCTCACTGGGCTTAATTACAGACCACTCACAGTAATAGATTTTTAGTGTAAAGTGTAGCATGATGTTAAGCCATTTTAGCTTTTGCACATACATGTTGCACTTCTGGCTGATAATGGGAAAAAATCTGCAGCATTACACTGTTAAGCTAGGTTGCATCCATCCCCTTAAATGGCATCAATATCAATGTCGTCGTCCTTGTTGTCAGACTTTACGGTTTCAACTTTCGGTACACTGGCAGTCTTCGAATACACCACCTGATAAAAGGAATAATTTTATTCAACATAAGCTGATAAATCTGTTTATAAAACAAATCAATATAAATTGTGGTCACAAAGGAGGAAAACTGCCTAGATGCAGCCATTTCTTCTTCACTGAACAGCTTTGTTATGCAAAACCTATAGGTTATCTTACACAGGTTCCACAGTCTTAATATTTTACAAGTTTTTTTAATAGACTATAATGTGTAGGAGTAGGAATGGCTTCCAACACCCTATTATTTTCCAAATTATTGGGAAGCTATATTTTATTGCATCTTAAATTCTAAACTTGAAATTACCCCAAACTGCCATTTTATCACTCCTCACAGACCTTTGTAAACCTCAAGCACCCATTGCCAACACTACGCAACACCCTCCCCCTGCAGTGTTTACCTCAATGTTCTCATCTTCATCTTCTTCTTCACCACCGGAAGATTCTTCCTCTGCCTCCTTCAACCATTTTATAAACGGTTCTGCTTTGACACGAATCTCTTTGGCAAGTTCTTTGGAGACATATTTCTTAGAGGCCTAAAAAATTGGGTACAATTCTCTTGAGGACTTAATTTTTTTTTTTTTAAAGACACTCTCACTCTGTGGCCCAGGCTGGATTGCAGTGGCACGACCTTGGCTCACTTCAACCTCTGCCTCCAGGAGTCAAGCAATTCTCCTGCCTCAGTCTCCCGAACTTAACAATTTTTGATTATTTATACAACCCCCCGTTATCTCTTTGAAGAGACTGGGTCATAATAAGTCTGAATTCTCAACAGAATATACGTACTCAACAAACACATTATTAGTCTCACCAGTTCGTCATGACTACAAAACAGACATGGTGGGAATCACAACCTATAGCATAAGGACTGAACTTCAGCGTAGAGACTAGGTATTAAACACTACTTCTTGATCCCAAAACGCTGTCTCAATACTAGTGAACAGCTCTGCACTTTGGATGCCGAAGCAGGTGGATTACCTCAGGTCAAAAGTTTCAACACCAACCTGGCCAACATGGTAAAACCGTCTCTACTAAAAATACAAAAATAGCCGGGCATGGTGGCAGATGCCTGTAATCCCAGCTACTCAGGACGCTGAGGCAGAACTGCTTGAACCCGGGAGGCGGAGGTTGCAGTGAGCCAAGATCACACCATTGTACTCCACCCTGAGACAGAATGAGACTCTTTATCAACTACCACCCCCACCCCCACCCAACCGAACACCTGTGAACTTAAAGAGCCCACCTATATATTCCCCACCTTTTCCGACCAGCTGATGATGACCTCTTCTTCTAAAAGGTCTGCATCATACATCTCCTTCAAGATATGTGGAATCTTGGAGATAAGCTGAGCTTGATGCATTGCTACCACACACTCCAAACCATGAAGAAGGTACCGTTGAGCTTTCTTGTTGTTGTGACAAAACTGCAAATAGATACCTTGGCGTTAACAAGCTTTTTTATATGTTCTAACTTGACAACGCTAGTACCCAAATATTCCTTCCCTTAAGAGTGTTCTGTAAGTGCATGGCCCATTCACCAGTGGTTCAAAAAGGTCAATGCATAAAGATCCCCATTAAGTTTGTAAGGGCCTATGTGCAGCACTTTCAGATGGACAGAGGTGGGCCAATTATCCCCACTTTCAAGCATGACAGGACAAGCAAAAGTGGTTAAAATGACCATCCTGAAAGCCACACAGCTGTAATCTCATTCATGAATCCAGAGTAAGTCACTTACTCGTAGGAAATGGCGCCTATATTTCTTAATCTGTTCTCTGATCTTCTCATTAAAAAGAACTTCAGTCAGAACAAGAGGGCCCATGGCTTTTACATCTAGTCTTTCTGCTTCAGCAACAATTTCTTTGTCAGATGAATCAATAATTCCCTCTTCTTTCTTCTTCTACAAGTAAAAGGGAAACAATTCAGTAAAATAGAGGCACAATTTGCCAGGCTCAAGATATCAATCAGTCCCTACTCTGATGGACGTATTTTTTCCTACCTAATTTGGCAGTTGACATATAGTGCCTGGAACCACCCTCCAATGAATGAACAAAAAAGTGAAAATAAGCCATGCAGAGTAATCCTTTATACAGTTTAAAGTATCACGTATCTAAAGGCCCAAGGCTGGGTTGAAGCTGATTTACAGACCAAGCTAAGGTTTTACCTTAACAAAATCAAACAGGATGTTGACCCGCTCCTCAACTGTTCTTTCCAAATCATCGCTGAGAGTCAGAACTTTCGCATGGTCACTGATCTCATCCATTCGACGTCTTTGAGCTTCCTCAGTTGTATCTTCTCCCCAATCATCATCCTCCTCTTCTTCCTGTTTATGAAAACAGAGTTACTTGATCCAAGGCCATAAACACGAAAAAGGGTCAGATTTTGTCAAGTTAATGGCATCAAGTTCATCCCCTACCAAAATTGGGTTCACCTTAACTCAAACAGCCAATAGTACTTGGAATCCAAAGTATTAGTGTATTACACTGAAAGTGAGTTTCAACATTTCCGTCCACCTGAACCGAACGTCATATACTTTACACAACTTTAGTGCCCACTAGGCCCTTAACCCCACACTCACCACCGTATGTGGAGGAGGACCAATTTCATTTGGCGGCGGTGGTGGTGGTGTCTCACTGCTGGATACGGAGCCATTTTCCTTGTCTTTGCCCTTTCTATTTTTCTTCTCCTTTTCTTTCTTTCCTGTACCACTGTCACTATTCTCTATAGAGAAAAAGGGAAATAAAAATTTAGCCCCATAATTTACCTCACTGCCCATTATGAACATTTAAAACCTGTCCTTACTATACTATGGATCCCCTCAGAAAAATCACGTCACACACAATGCTACTTAAGAGGCTTCACAGATCAAATTCATCATGTATTTCAAATTCATATATTACGTAAGATGAAAACGTCAGCCTAAGAATGGAGTGACACAAAATATTAGGGATATAACTGCTAGGGAAGATTAAAATGAAGTGATGATGTCTCAACCAGGGAGTGAAAGGTGGCCCTAAGGACCCCTCTCTGCCATCCCTCATGAACAAGGTCATTTACTCAACCCAGCTTTAGCCAACAGTTATAACAGTGTTTAAGTCTATATAAGGGTTTATCTCACGGGAGAGAGAACACCGGAATAGGTTAGACTTTTTTGCTATAGCAAGCTCAAATTGTGTCAGACAGTTGTGATTATCTGCCACAGAGTGTTGCTTGCAATGCTTAAGTTTAATAAAGGGGTCCCTCTTTACACAGATCCTTTGCTGGGTTTCCATCAAAATTTTAGTCATTACTTCATCAAGATAAGCTGTCTTAATTGATTATATGGCACAGTTTAATCGGCAGCCTGTTTTTCACCTTTAATGGTTAACAGTACAGTTTTGGAAGATGTCTTAGATTTGATAAAATATAGTGCCAAGACTGAAAATTCCTTATATTTTGAGACAGAAGCTCGCTGTTGCACAGGCTGGAGTACAGTGGCGCGATCTCAGTTCAGTGCAACCTCTGCCTCCCAGATTCAAGTGATTCTTCTGTCTCAGCCACCTGAGTAGCTGGAACTACAGGAGTGTGCCACCATGCTTGGCTAATTTTTGTATTTTTATTAACGGGGTGGGTTTCACTATGTTGGCCAGGCTGGTCCTGAACTCCTGGCCTCAAGTGATCCACCCACCCTGGCGTCCCCAAATGATGGGATTACAGGCATGAGCCACTGTGCTGGGCCTCTCTTATATTCCTATTCCAAAAAAACCTTCTGTTTTATTCCCAACAGTCACTTTGTGTTAGGATCTTAGGAGTTCATCATGAAGACTCACCAGGTGGGTTTTTGAGAATGAATGTGCAGAGTTTATGATGTGTGTCAAGCATGCCTCGATAGCCACAGGCTTTACAAGAATTACCTATTGTTTGCTTCTTTGGATTGACATGCTGCCAAAATAAAAAATAAAAACAAGTTACGTTATCCATAACATAAAAATATCTCATCAGAAGACATCTAAACCACAGCTTCACATACAAAATAAACGTTTTTCACACAGTGACCTATTTTAAAAAAAGAATGGAAATATCCCCAAAACTGGAGGTTTTGGGTTTGATTTACAATTACATCTGTTCTGCCTTCTCAGGAAGGTGACTTTGTGATATTACAGAACTGATCATAAAAGTAGGTATATGGCTTTTGTTTTGACAACAACCACAAAAGCACTCACCAGATCTGTTTCAGGATTCTCACATTCAGGACAGAGAACAAATTTTTTAATGAATCCATCCAACATGTCTTGCAGCTTATTCGCCTCATGAGATCCATTGACAATGTAACGGTCATTCTTAACATCAAACTGGGTCTGTGCTCCCAGCTCACAACCAAAATATTTGGTGGGATCTATTTGAATGAAAAAAGTTTAGATCATTATACAGTTACTTAACTCAACCACCACTCTTTTTTTTTTTTTGAGATGCAGTCTCACTCTGCCACCCAGGCTCGAGTGCAATGATGTGGTCTTACTACAACCTCTGCTCCCCGGGTTCAAGCAATTCAACCGCCTCAGCCTCATGAGTAGCTGGAACTACAGGGGCATGCCACCACACCCGACTAATTTTTGTATTTTTAGTAGGGACGGGGTTTCTCTTTGTCGGCCAAGCTGGTCTCCAACTACTGACCTCATGACCCACCCGCCTTGGCTTCCCAAAGTGCTGGGATTGCACTCCCGAGCCACCACTCTTTTTAAATTACAGGGTTAAAGAAATGTGTTCTCTAGGCCGGGCGCGGTGGCTCACGCCTGTAATCCCAGCACTTTGGGAGGCCGAGGCGGGTGGGTCATGAGGTCAAGAGATCGAGACCATCCTGGTCAACATGGTGAAACCCCGTCTCTACTAAAAATACAAAAAATTAGCTGGGCAGGGTGGCGAGTGCCTGTAATCCCAGCTACTCAGGAGGCTGAGGCAGGAGAATTGCCTGAAACCAGGAGGCGGAAGTTGCGGTCAGCCGAGATCTCGCCATTGCACTCCAGCCTGGGTAACAAGAGCGAAAACTCTGTCTCAAAAAAAAAAAAAAGAAAGAAAAAAAAAAAGAAATGTGTTCTCCTGGTAGTTTTGTAAATTCATGACAACCAATAAACCAGAGTTCCTTAGTTAACTTGTAAGCTAATCAACTAGCATACAATTAGAACAAGTTTCGCAGCTCAAAGACTTTGAAGACTCTATCCATAATGTCCCCTCTTTTTAGACTTTTCCAAGCTTTACTTACACGTTGGAGGCCGATTAAGCGCCTTGGCAACGTCAACCATGTTGACTATAACTGTCTTGATTCCATTTCCTTTGCCCTCAACCTAAAGGAAATAAAAATTTTAATTTTGCAGATTCCCCCGACAGATGGAATCTTCAAAACTCTGCAAAAAGAGCTATCAACTAAAATGAAGAGCAGTATATACTACCTTGGCAATCAGACGGGGCATCTTGTAGCGATAGAACTGGTCTGACACGCTGCGGTTGACGTTGACAGACATTTTGGCTTATTATTAGTGGCTTTATCAATAAGATGAAGAGATCTTTGATTGCAACTTTTTGGTATCTTCTGTCTGGAGAAGAAGGGATGACATAAACGACTGCAAGAGTTCTCGGTCTCTGACATGAAAAAATTTTCGCCACTGAGGCTGTGAGCTTCTTGCTTGTATGCTATGTTTCCCCAATACAGGTACCAATGGCTGCGCAACAGCTCTGAAAGAGAAAAGAGAACACACAACCCCCAACCCCCAGGTTTAACATCACTGCTACTCGAAAACGCCTCCTTTTACGTTCTGGTTAGTTATGCTTCTGCTTAATTCTACCTTAAAAAGCATCTGAGATCACGTGCAAATAGCCATTCTCCTCTAACACAGTACACCTGCGGGAACTTAAAAGGCCTCGATTTCAACGAAGCTTTGACTCTGGCAGGCAAATGCCTGGTAAGAAAACACGCTGTGCTGTCTCAGCCGCCGTGGGTTTCCATCAGACCGAGGGCAAGCAGCAGGTCAGCATCTGCTTCTGCGGCCATCCAGTAAGTGCTGAAGAGCGAACCCGAGCCCCCTCCGCCCCGGATCAGCAGACTGCTCAGGCACACCCCGTTCGTCATCATTCTCAAGGAGAAACTAGGGAACCATCCTTTACAACTAATTGTTGCTTCGGCAACCATGGCCTACTTCAAAGCTGCACTTCCTTCAACGCAGCGCCCGCCCAGCAGTGCCATTAAAGCACGGGAGCGCCGGCGAACGCCAAACGCCAGGCCCGGCCCGGCCTCCCTTTTCCTGGCTAAGCAAACACTCGGTTAACCTTCGCCCCGGTCCCCATGGCTACCGCGCTCCGAGCAGCTCCGCGAAGGCGGGCGGCGCGCGACCCGGGCGTCCGGCCCCATCCCCAGCGCGTCCCCGAGAGCCGGCGGCCCGGGAGGGCGCGCGGCCGGGAAGCGACACCCGGCCGAGAGGCGCCGGGGCTACGGTCGCCCCCGCCCAGAGCGCGCGATGACTCACAAATGCAGCAGCCGGGACCTGAGTCAGCCCGAGCGGCGGGCACGCGCGGCGCGCTCCCGCGAGGCCGGGGAAGGGGCGAGGCCGGCCCGGCGAGCGCGCGGGGAGGGGGCGGCCGGGGCCCGGGCCCGCCCGCCGCCCCCCCAAACTGCGCCACACGCCGCGGCGGGGTCACGCGGCGGCCGCCGCCATCTTGTGCGGCCGCCATCTCCCGGCCCGCCGCGCCCGAGACTCACCGTTTTCGTCAAATAAAGACATAAACCCAACGCTGCTCGCCCGGGACTGGGATGAAGTGAGGCGCGATATAAACCCGAGTCCGAGTCCGAGTCGGCGGAGGCGGAGCGCAGCGAGGAGCGGCCGGGCCAGGTGCCGCCGCCGAGCAGCGGGGAGGGGCTGTCCCAGCGACGTCCGCGGTCCACACCCGTCAGCGCCGGAGCCTGGCGACCTGGCGCGGAGAGACGGCGCCGTGAGCCGCGGGCGGGTCGGGGGGTGCGCCTTCCCCGCCAGCCAGCAGCCCGCGGGGTCGAGGGGGTGGGGAGCACCGGGCAGGGGGCGCGGGGCCGCCGCCCCTCCAGCGGACTCACCTCTGGAATGTTCTCGCTCTGACTGAACAACGCCGCCGCCGCGCTCAAGCTACCCTCGGCCCCAGCGCCCGCCCCCTGCGTCAGGCCTCACTGCCCATTGGCTCGAGGCCTGCCACAGCTCGCTCGTCATTGGCTCGCTTGCGGCGTCAATCGCGCCTTTCCGCACCCCTTCTGCTTCCTGAGGCTCCACTTGTGGCCTCGGCCCGCCTCCAGCCTCGAGCCCCGCTTCCTTCCTCTCCCCTCCCCCTCGCTTCCCAGAGGCCTTCGCGGCGCAGCCTTCGGTTGTCGCGAGAGCCAGAGCGGCTCTGGCGGCAGGGCCGGGCCGCGGGGGACGGCGTTTTGTCAATTTGGGCGCTGCGGGGAAGATGGCGGTTGGTTTCCCCGACGTCGGGTCTGGGCCAGGCCGCGGCGTCGCGGCGACTCCCGGGTCCCAGGACCACCGCGCTCGAAACCCCTCTCGAGGCCGTGTTTCTGAGGCCGACACTTTCGGGGAGAGGAAACCCGACCGCGTTCTGCCAGCTGCGGGCGCTCGTCCGTTTTCCGGTCCCCCCCGGGGACGCAAGTCTCCGGGCCTCGAGGAATGAGTTGTTTTTCCATCCTAAGCCCCAGGCCTGGGTTTTTCATCCCAGGGCTGTCTTCTGTGTCGGACCTGGGTGGAGTGGCCGCAGGCGGAATGAGCCTGGGACTCGCCAGTGACCGCCTGGGGCGGTCGTGAGGCTGCCCCGCCGCCTGGGTGCCGGCCTGCCCCCGGGCCTGCGCGCTTCCCGTTTTCGGAAGAGGAGGCCCTTAACTGGTTTGGAATCCTGGGGCCTCCTGAAGGCGCTTCGTGGTGGGGTCCCGCCTTCTGGTGAAGGCTTCCCCCGCTCCCAGGCTTGAAAAGCGCTGTCCTTCCTTCCTGCTTCCCTGTACCTGCTCCTCGTCGGCATCCTGTCGACCCCACCCCTCCAGTTAATGACTTGTGAATTCCTTGACAGGGAAATCGTAGCCCTGATCAGGAGTTTATAATGAGATTCCAGTGTATTCCATTGAAAATTACTGTTACTTACACTGGTCGCGGTGGCTCATGCCTGTAATCCCAGCACTTTGGTTGGCTGAGGTGGGCGGATCACCTGAGGTCAGGAGTTCGAGATCAGCCTGGCCAACGTGGTGAAACCCTGTCTTTACTGAAAATACAAAAAATTAGCTGGCGTGGTGTCGGGCTTGTAATCCTAGCTACGTGTGAGGTTGATGCAGGAGAAGTCTTGAAGCCGGGAGGCAGAGGTTGCAGTGAGTCGAGGTCACACCACTGCACTCCAGCCTGGACGACAGAGTGAGAGACTGTCTCAAAAAAAAAAAAGTAGAAAGAGGCTCTCATATTTTAGTTCTGTTGAAACTCTCCCATTCTTTCTGAAACTTGGATTTTTGTGTGTGTGAAAACTTGAGACTTAACGCATCCATAGTCCACCCTGAAGTTCGAAGACATAACTTAGCTGCAATAGATTGAGAGCCCCGCTGACCTGCACTCTGGTTTCAGGTGCAATCATCGTGAAGTCCTGAATGGCCGTGCAGATTTCCCGATCTGGAAAAGCGCAGTGTTGCTGAGGACAGGATGAGGTGGATAAGGGGCTGCCTTTTGTTTTAGAGCAGTTGCATTTGCACTAAGGTTAGAATTGGAAGCTCTGTTGATTTTTATTAAAATCCAAGATCGCACTTCCATAACTTAAAAGCTTTATAAACAAAAATCGGCAGTGTTGGTGGGAAGAAAAAAAGGCACGATCCAGGATTGAGAGGTGATTTGTGTCCTTTAGAGCAGAGACTTTTCTAATCCCACAGTGTGTAAGCTGGTGTGTAGTTGTTAAGCCAAATGCACAGTGCCTTATGAGTACCAGGGTTCCCATCAGACAGACTAGAAAAGCGGATCCCAGGCCGGGCGTGGTGGCTCACGCCTGTAATCCCAGCACTTTGGGAGGCTGAGGCGGGCAGATCACCTGAGGTCAAGAGTTTGAGACCAGCCTGCCCAACATGGCAAAACCTCGTCTCTACTAAAAAAAAAAAAAAATTAAAAAATTAGCTGGGCGTGCTGGCGGGCGCCTGTAATCCCAGCTACTCGGGAGGCTGAGGCAGGAGGATCGCTTGAACCCAGGAGTCGGAGGTTGCAGTGAGCGTAGATCTCACCACTGCACTCCAGCCTGGGGATCACAGAGATGCTCCTGCTGTTTCACTGTGGAGCGTGACTTAGCGATATTGAAACAGTTGTGAGTTTTTGCTTGCTTGACAGCACACAAATGATGTTATTTTAGAAACTCTTTTTGTGAAGTATGGGTGTGAAACTAGTCTGAGGTAAGAGGCCTTCCTCTTCAGAAAAGTTTTAATAGCAAAACCTGAATTAGCTTTCTCGTATGTTTAATGGCACAATTTTTAATTTCATTAAAGAAGTTTGTGATAATTTTAACTACTTTTTAGTATGTGTACCACTCATTTATTTGTATGCAACCATGGACAACTTTAAAAAATTACTCTTGGCCCGGTGCGGTGGCTCAAGCCTGTAATCCCAGCACTTTGGGAGGCTGAGGCTGGTGGATCATGAGGTCAGGAGATTGAGACCATCCTGGCTAACACAGTGAAACCCAGTCTCTACTAAAAATACAAAAAATTAGCGGAGCGTGCTGGCACACACCTGTAGTCCCAGCTACTCAGGAGGCTGAGGCAGGAGAATCACTTGAACCCGAGAGGGGAATGTTTCAGTGAACCAGGATCGAGCCATTGCACTCTAGCCTGGGCCACAGAATGAGACTGTCTCAAAACAAAACAAACAAACAAAAAACTTGTGTTATTTTTTTCCCTTTTATTTTTAGTTAACACATAACTACACACAGGATACAAAGTGGTATTTCAGTACATGTATACAATGTATAATGATCAAAGCAGAGTAATCAGCATATCCATCACCTCAGATATTTATCATTTCTTTGTGTTGGGAACATTCAGAATTCTCTAGCTTTTTGAAAATATTCAATAGATTATTGTTAAGTATATTCACCCTGAAATACTACAGAGCACTAGAACTTGTGAAGCTGTAATTTTGTATCAACTTCTCCCTCTCTTCCCCTCTCACTACCCTTCCCAGCTTTTAATAAATCACAATTCAACTGTCTACTTCCATGAAGTCAATTTTTTTTTGAAGCTGTCACATATAAATGAGAATATGTGGTATTTATCTTTCTGTGCCTGACTTAGTATGATACTGTCCTCCATTCTCGGCCATGTTGCTTCAGATAACAGGATATCATTTTTTTTTTTTTTAATGACTGAATGGTATTCTAGCACACAGATAAAACACATTTTCTTTTTTTTTGAGACGGAGTCTCACTCTGTTGCCCAGGCTGGAGTGCAGTGGTGCAATCTTGGCTCACTGCAACCTCTGCCTTCTGGGTTCAAGCAATTCTCCTGCCTCAGCCTCCTGAGTAGCTGGGACTATTGGTGCGTGCCATCATGCCCGGCTAATTTTTGTATTTTCATAGTAGAGTCAGGGTTTCACCATGTTGAACAGGCTGGTCTCGAACTCCTGACCTCGTGATCTACCCACCTTGGCCTCCCAAAGTACTGGTATTACAGGTGTGAGCCACCTTGCCTGGCCTGTAATAAATTTTCTTTATCCATTTTTTTTAACAATAAGATGGGGTCTCACTGTGTTGCCCAGGCTGGTCTCAAACTCCTGGCCTCAAGCATTCCTCCCGCCTTGGCCTCCCAAAGTGCTGGGATTACAGGCATGAGCCACTGCAACCAGCCTATCCTTTCATTTGTGGGTAGACGCTTAAGTTTATTTCATATCTTTGGTATTGTGACTGGTGCCGCAATAAACATGGGGGTGCAGATATCTCTTTGATAATATTGATTTGATTTCCTTTGGATAAATACCCAGTAGTGGGATTGCTGGATCATATGGAAGACCTAGTTTTATTTTTTTGAGAAGCCTCCTTGCTGTTTTTCATAATGGCTGTACTAATTTACCTTCCCACTAGCAGTGCATCAGTTTCCTTTTCTCTGCAACTTTGCCAGAATTTGTTATTTTTTTGTCTTTGTGGTTGTGATTTGTGGTTTCGATTTGCATTTCCCTGTTGATTAGTGATGTTAAGCATTTTTTCATACATGTGTTGGCCATTTTTATGTCTTGGAGATATATTTATTGAGATCCTTTGTCTATTTTAAAATCAGATTTATTTATTTTTTGTGGTTGAGTTGAGTTCCTTGCTTATTCTGGATATTGGCACCTAAAAATTACCCTTAATCATACCATTTGTTGAATGCTTGTATCCTAGAAGTTTTCTAAGTCCTTTGCATACATTATCTTATTTCTCAGACCCTATGAGAAATTTGTATTCCCATTTTACCAATGAGCAAACTGAGGCTTAGTGGGAAAATAATTAAGCAATTTACCCAAATCATGTACCTAGTAAGTGGCAGCGCTAGGATTTAAAGACACATCTGTCTGATCCCAAAGCCTGTTCCCTTAAAAATTATGTGGCATAGCCTCTCCAGATAAACACAAAAACAAAGAAAACTAGGCATTTTACATATGTAGTCCCATTCTTTACTAATCACGTAAGGGGATGTTGTTATGCCCATTTTACAGGGGAGGAAAGAGACTCAGGAAGGTTAAGCAATTTTCTCCAAAGTTACCTCCCTAATAAATGATGGGCAGCGTTTGAACTCCAGCTTGTGTGACGCCAAGCTCATTGCACAATTCCGCTTCCCCTTTCTGGATCTCCACCTCATCTGGCTGCGTTATTTCCCCCAGCAGATGCTCACAGTTCATGAACTAATGGAAACTTAGTGCTTGTGAAAACCTTGTTAACGAGTACACGAGTTACACGTATCCGCACGTGTCCCGATGGCAGACTGGAATAGCTGCTGGAAGGTAGATCGGTAAACTGGCCTTTTGGTTGTGACTTTCTTGAGCATGAATGAGCGTCCCCTCCTTCCCAACCCCCGACCAAGGTCAATTCCGAGAGCCTTGTGTTTCTGAGCTGCGGGCTCTTGAATGGGCTCAGGTATCGTCTACTGTGAGGGACAGTCTGGCCGGCCAGCTGGCCTCCCTCTGACACCCCTCTCTCAACTTTTAAAGCTGCACACTATTAAGTTTTGGTCTCTCCTACTTCAGGACAAGCTGTACAGGGTGTATGCATCATTTTTCTTCTAGCGCTAGCCAGTCACAGGGGTGTTCATAGAGCAGACATTTGAAGCTGCTGGAAGGCGACTGAAAGTTACCGGGTGAGTACAGAGGCGTCGGCTGAATTGAGGGCTGGTGTCCTAAACCATGGTAATCTAGTGCATCCCTATCAATACATAATTCTGTGCTAGGCAGCAAGGGTGTAGGCCCGCCTGCATCACAGACCCTGCCCCAGAGGTCACATGTAAACAAGGAGAGGCTAATATCTGCTTGCCCTTCATGAAATCTCTGACCCTCTGAGCACCTGCCCACTCCATGCCCAGACCACACCTACCCCACACCACTGGCATTCACATCACTTGATCGCAGTTGCCTGCTTCCTTGTCTGACTTCCTTACTGGGCCAAGCAACTGGAGGGCAGGGGACTCATGCTTGAGAAGAAAGGACTCTGGCTAAGAACAGGCCTTCAGTTCCCAAAGGGACAGAGGCAGGAAGCAGAGGTGTCTGAAGAAAGACGGGGGTCCAGGTGAGAGAGCGCTGGAGACTGACATAATGTCTTCCCCATCCCAAGTATGGAGCTGTGACCCCGCCCACCAGGCATCCCGCATTGTCGCGTTTCTGGAAAAAGAAAAAAACACACAGTGGTATTGATTCTGCCTGCACAGTGTCCTGCACGCAGCAGATGATGGAGAAACGTGGAAGGATCGGAGCAGGCCCTACCCTGTCAGGTTGGTTTTGTCTTGGTCACATTGAAGCCACACACAGCACCCCAGTGACAAAGTCCCAGGGGACGCAGGAGCTGCTATTCCCAGGACTGTCATGTGCCTTAACACTGGGGGATCCCCATGATGCTGGAACCCAAATGCCCTTCTTCCCCTCAGCATAGTCTCAGAAGCTTTCTTTTGAGATATTCCAGCTGCCCTAATTTAGGTAGTCTGTCTGTGAAAAAGAAAAACAAAATCTCTGCCCCAGTGGGTGCATTTGAAAAGTGGTCCCCAGATCTAATGGTGACTTGGTGGGAGTGGCATTAGAGCGATTGCACCTGTAGGATTAGGAAGGTGCCACTGTCCTTGCAGTACTGACAAAGTCTGGTCACCTGTGCTCTCTCACTGGCTGCCTCACACCCTAGGAGGTGGCAAGTATACATTTTACCCCTTCATTTTGTGGATGAGGAAGCCTAGACTGAGAGGGATGATTTGCCTCGAGTTGGGGGGTCAGGTGTCCTGACTCCCAGCTTCAGAGCTCTTCCTCCGGACTAGGTCCTGTGTGGTGCATCTAGATCCTAGAGATTTGCTTCTCTTCCCTCAGTTGGATTTCCTTTGCTCAGATGCTTTTTTAAGTTTCACATGAGGAGAGGCAGGATCCAAGTCCTAACCCTGGTAGCTAACACAGGACGACAGGACATCTGCGTGTCAGGGAAGATCCACTTGGCTGTGCGGTCCTCCTGCCTGGCCTGTGAACATGCGTTTTCCTTTACACCACAGACTCCTTAGCCAGTGTGCATCCTGCCCGGGGGCACCAGACGCTGGAGATGCAAATGGCCCCTGAGGGGGGGACTTTCTTCATGAGACAACATTGAAAAACATGGAAGATTTCACCTAAAAATCCAGTTCCTTGAAAAATTGGAAGCACTTGTACTCTGGGACATACCCACATAATAGGAGCCAAGTTTCAGCTGCTCATTTAGACCCAAAGTTGGGGCCTGACATACCCACATTTTACAGGAGCCAAGTTTCAGCTACCCATTTAGACCCAAAGTTGGGGCCTGAGGGCTCACAGAAAAGATCCAGTGACTCCCTGTCCAGGTATGTGGGTGAACACTGTTCCCCTCCAGGTGTGCGTGGGCCCTGTCCCCCTCCAGGTGGGCGTGGGCCCTGTCCCCCTCCAGGTGGGCGTGGGCCCTCTCCCCCTCCAGGTGGGCGTGGGCCCTGTCCCCCTCCAGGTGGGCGTGGGCCCTGTCCCCCTCCAGGTGGGCGTGGGCCCTCTCCCCCTCCAGGTGTGCCTTATCCCTTTGTTTATCTCTACTCATTTATGTATTCATTCAGTGGACATGTGTGGCATGTCCCCCGTCTGCTAGCCCTAGAGGATTTAAACAGTTAGGACGGAGGCAGCCATCTTGCTCTTGCCACTTGCTGGTGTCGGAGGACCCTCCCTGCTTCAGATTTACCAGCAGCATGAATCAAGAAAAGTTAGCCAAACTTCAGGTTCAGGTCCGGATAGGGGGCGAGGGTACAGCTCGCAGAAAGAAGGCGGTACACAGAACAGCTACAGCTGCTGACAAAAAGCTTCAGAGTTCTCTAAAAAAACTGGCTTTGAATAATACAGCTGGTACTGAAGAGATGAACATGATTAAAGATGACGGGACAGTTACTCATTTCAACAGTCCCAAAGTCCAAGCTTCCCTTTCTGCTAACACCTTTGCAATCACTAGTCATGCAGAAGCCAAACCAATCACAGAAATGCTTCCTGGAATATTAACTCAGCTTGGTGCTGACAGCTTAACAAGCCTTGCGAAGTTAGCTGAGCAGTTCCCACGGCAAGTCTTAGTGAAGCAGCGAAGCCAGAAGACACTGACGCGGAGGATGATGACGTTCCAGATCTCGTAGAAAATGTCGATGAGGCATAAAGAGTGAAGCTAACTACAATTTTGGTTTTTGGAAGCTGGCATGGACTGGATGTAACAAATCAGCTATGTGGTTCCAGAGTTTTACAGACATGGAGAACGTCACCTGTTACTAGTTACTAGTTCAGCAATACAAATATTTTGTATATTAATAACGCTGTTTGTTCAGCATTTTTTGGTCATTTGATTTTGCATTTTGCACTTCCTCCCAGGTTATTTTTTTTCGGTCAAAATATGAAGTATTGGTGCAGTTTGCGGGTGTTTTGGCTTTTGATTCCTGTTCTTTGTTGTTTGGGTATTTTTGGCGTGTGTGTGTCTATGTATGTGTGTGAGTGTGTGTGTATACAGTGGAGACTAATTGGAAAACAGTTCTATTTGTCCTTCCCCCTCCCCAGCAGAAATGAAAAAACCTTTACGTTTGTCACTTTCTTTTTCCCCCATAAGACACAGAATTAATGGAAAATGAGTATCTTGGATTTCAGATCTGAAGAGATTTTTACCATTAGTTCTTTGATTTTAATTTGCTTGGTTAACTATCGTATTTTTCATACACTTCTCTGGGTTTAAAATGTCTTGAGGTATTTTGCCACTGGCTTCATGCTGGCGTGATGGGTAACTTATCTTTGGTATGGTTGCCTTAGCTTCCCTTACCTAGTCAGGCGTGGAATAGCTTCTTTTCCTGGCTTGCTTCCTAAATGCCTTTTTCCTCTCCTTTTGGTCTCCAAGTGGCCCGGTCGGTCTTTGGGAATATTATTCCTCCTCTTCCACCTTGCTTGAGAAGGATGTTCTCCATGTAGAGTTAAGCGAGTGCCTACTCGCTCCTTTTGTAAAATTTTGTTCCCTCATCTTGAGGAACAACAGCTTCATCTTTAACTTTTTATTTCTCCCTGATTTTACAGTTTGGTCCATTTATTTATACATTTGTTCATTTTTCCTGTTATGTTTTATATAATATATGGACTTAACAGAATAAAATAACAGTAATAAAATAACAACAACAAAAACCAGTTAAGACAATGTCCTAGTTTTCCAAGGCTGGTGTAACAAAGCAACAGAAACTGTGTGGCTTAAAACAACAGCACGCCTGTAACCCCAGCACTTCCGGGGGCCGGACGCGGTGGCTCACGCCTGTAACCCCAGCACTTCCGGGAGCGGGGCGCGGTGGCTCACGCCTGTAACCCCAGCACTTCCGGGGGCGGGGCGCGGTGGCTCACGCCTGTAATCCCAGCTACTCGCGAGGCTGAGGCAGGAGAATTGCCTGAACCCAGGAGGCGGAGGTTGCGGTGAGCCGAGATCGCGCCATTGCACTCCAGCCTGGGTAACAAGAGCGAAACTCCGTCTCAAAAAAAAAAACAAAAAACAAAAAACAAAAAAACAGAAATTCAGTTTTTGGCTGGGCGCAGTGGCCCACGCCTGTAATCCCAGCACTTTGGGAGGCCGAGGTGGGTGGATCACGAGGTCAAGAGATCGAGACCATCCTGGTCAACATGGTGAAACCCCATCTCTACTAAAAATACAAAAATTATCCATGCCTGGTGGCTTACGCCTCTAATCCCAGCTACTCGGGAAACTGAGGCAAAAGAATCTCTTGAACCTGAGGGAGGTGGAGTTTGCAGTGAGCTGAGATGGTGTCACTGTACTCCAGCCTGGGAGACAGAGTGAGACTCTATCAAGAAAAAAAGAGATTTATTTTTTCACAGTTCCACAGGCCAGAAGTCCCAATCCTTGGGTTGGCGGTGCCGCGCGCTCTCTGTCTGGTGGGTTGGCAGTGCCGCGCGCTCTCCCTGTCGTCTGGTGGGTTGGCGGTGCCGCGCGCGCTCTGTCTGGTGGGTTGGCCGTGCCGCGCACTCTCCCTGTCGTCTGGTGGGTTGGCCGTGCCGCGCGCTCTCTCTGTCGTCTGGTGGGTTGGCCGTGCTGCGTGCTCTCCCTGTCGTCTGGTGGGTTGGCGGTGCCGCGCGCTCTCCCTGTCGTCTGGTGGGTTGGCTGTGCCGCACGCTCTCCCTGTCGTCTGGTGGGTTGGCGGTGCCGCGCGCTCTCCCTGTCGTCTGGTGGGTTGGCCGTGCCGCGCGCTCTCTCTGTCGTCTGGTGGGTTGGCGGTGCCGCGCGCTCTCTGTCGTCTGGTGGGTTGGCCGTGCCTCGAGCTCTCTGTCGTCTGGTGGGTTGGCCGTGCCTCGAGCTCTCCCTGTCGTCTGGTGGGTTGGCGGTGCGGCGCGCTCCCTGTCGTCTGGTGGGTTGGCGGTGCCGCGCGCTCCCTGTCGTCTGGTGGGTTGGCCGTGCCACGCACTCTCCCTGTCGTCTGGTGGGTTGGCCGTGCCGCGCACTCTCCCTGTCGTCTGGTGGGTTGGCGGTGCCGCGCGCTCTCCCTGTCGTCTGGTGGGTTGGCCGTGCCGCACGCTCTCCCTGTCGTATGGTGGGTTGGCCGTGCCGCGCGCTCTCTCTGTTGTCTGGTGGGTTGGCCGTGCCGCGCGCTCTCTCTGTCGTCTGGTGGGTTGGCGGTGCCGCGCGCTCCCTGTCGTCTGGTGGGTTGGCGGTGCCGCGCACTCTCCCTGTCGTCTGGTGGGTTGGCTGTGCCGCGCACTCTCCCTGTCATCTGGTGGGTTGGCGGTGCCGCGCAATCCCTGTCGTCTGGTGGGTTGGCGGTGCCGCGCGCTCCCTGTCGTCTGGTGGGTTGGCGGTGCCGCGCACTCTCCCTGTCGTCTGGTGGGTTGGCCGTGCCGCGCACTCTCCCTGTCGTCTGGTGGGTTGGCCGTGCCGCGCACTCTCCCTGTCGTCTGGTGGGTTGGCCGTGCCGCGCACTCTCCCTGTCGTCTGGTGGGTTGGCGGTGCCGCGCGCTCCCTGTCGTCTGGTGGGTTGGCCGTGCCACGCACTCTCCCTGTCGTCTGGTGGGTTGGCGGTGCCGCGCGCTCCCTGTCGTCTGGTGGGTTGGCCGTGCCACGCACTCTCCCTGTCGTCTGGTGGGTTGGCAGTGCCGCGCACTCTCCCTGTCGTCTGGTGGGTTGGCCGTGCCGCGCACTCTCCGTCGTCTGGTGGGTTGGCCGTGCCGCGCACTCTCCCTGTCGTCTGGTGGGTTGGCAGTGCCGCGCACTCTCCCTGTCGTCTGTGGGTTGGCCGTGCCGCGCACTCTCCCTGTCGTCTGGTGGGTTGGCGGTGCCGCGCGCTCCCTGTCGTCTGGTGGGTTGGCCGTGCCACGCACTCTCCCTGTCGTCTGGTGGGTTGGCCGTGCCACGCACTCTCCCTGTCGTCTGGTGGGTTGGCCGTGCCGCGCACTCTCCCTGTCGTCTGGTGGGTTGGCCGTGCCGCGCGCTCTCCCTGTCGTCTGGTGGGTTGGCCGTGCCGCGCGCTCTCCCTGTCGTCTGGTGGGTTGGCCGTGCCGCGCGCTCTCCCTGTCGTCTGGTGGGTTGGCCGTGTCGCGCGCTCTCCCTGTCGTCTGGTGGGTTGGCCGTGCCGCGCGCTCTCCCTGTCGTCTGGTGGGTTGGCCGTGCCGCGCGCTCCCTGTCGTCTGGTGGGTTGGCGGTGCCGCGCACTCTCCCTGTCGTCTGGTGGGTTGGCGGTGCCGCGTGCTCCCTGTCGTCTGGTGGGTTGGCCGTGCCACGCACTCTCCCTGTCGTCTGGTGGGTTGGCGGTGCCGTGCACTCTCCCTGTCGTCTGGTGGGTTGGCGGTGCCGCGCGCTCTCCCTGTCGTCTGGTGGGTTGGCGGTGCCGTGCGCTCCCTGTCGTCTGGTGGGTTGGCCGTGCCACGCACTCTCCCTGTCGTCTGGTGGGTTGGCGGTGCCGCGCGCTCCCTGTCGTCTGGTGGGTTGGCGGTGCCACGCGCTGCCTGTCATCTGGTTGGTTGGCCGTGCTGCGCACTCTCCCTGTCGTCTGGTGGGTTGGCAGTGCCGCGCGCTCCCTGTCGTCTGGTGGGTTGGCCGTGCCACGCACTCTCCCTGTCGTCTGGTGGGTTGGCGGTGCCGCGCACTCTCCCTGTCGTCTGGTGGGTTGGCGGTGCCGCGCGCTCCCTGTCATCTGGTTGGTTGGCGGTGCCGCGCACTCTCCCTGTCGTCTGGTGGGTTGGCGGTGCCGCGCGCTCCCTGTCGTCTGGTGGGTTGGCCATGCCACGCACTCTCCCTGTCGTCTGGTGGGTTGGTGGTGCCGCGCACTCTCCCTGTCATCTGGTGGGTTGGCCGTGCTGCACGCTCCCTGTCGTCTGGTGTGTTGGCGGTGCTGCACGCTCTCTGTCGTCTGGTGGGTTGGCCGTGCCACGTGCTCTCTGTCTGGTGGCTGCTCACCGTCTTTGGCGTTTCTTGGCTTGCAGCCATGGACCTC
Organism: Aotus nancymaae; assembly: GCF_030222135.1. Lineage (NCBI taxonomy): Eukaryota > Metazoa > Chordata > Mammalia > Primates > Aotidae > Aotus > Aotus nancymaae. The sequence continues at coordinate 86,548,960 of NW_026988422.1, read as the reverse complement.
CAGATCTGTCTCTGTCATCACTTGGTTTCCTCGCCTTTACATAAAGTATCTTCACTTGGCGTTTTCCTCTCTGTGTCTCTTCTTATAAGGACACCAGACATATTTGATCGAGGACCTGCCCTACCCCAGTGTGGCCACATTGTAGCTTGATTAAATCTGCAGTAACCTGATTTCCAAATAAGGTCTCATTCTCAGGTACCTGGGTTTAGGAGTTAAATCTATCAGTTTTTGTTTTGTTTTTTCTTCTGGTGGGTCTAGTGAGAGAATGTATTGCTTTGGGGACGTGAACTAACCACAGACATTTAAAAACACTCAAATCGCATGAAATGTGGAGCACGGCCCTTGCTCATTGTCCACTCTGGGAGACTCCTAAAGTGTCAGCCAGTGCCCGGCGGCAGCTCTGCTACGGTTGCTTCACTGCTTCAGATACACTAATCATTGGATCCTCACGATAGCAATTGTCCAATAGAGATTCTATTGCTGCTCCACTTTGGCTCAGATGAGGAAACTGAGGCACTGAGAGGTTATGCAGCTTGACCAAGGCTGCAATTATAACCTAAGTGACTATATTCAAATATATACAAATTAAAAACCAGGCACCATGTTGCCCACCTGTAATCCCAGCTGCTCTGGAGGCTGAGGCAGGAGGGTCACTTGAGCAGAGCTGCTGTGTGGGCACAGGCAAGAGGCAGGGTCCTGAGAGACGGGTAGTGTGTGCTTCCTTGCAAAGCCCAGCAGGCTGTGTTCTTTCCCATCAGACTCCTCCCTTGTGATATGGACAGCAGGAAACTAATCTATATTTCTGTCACTGTCCTGAAACCAAGTCTGTAGTAACTTACAATCCCCATACGGTAGGACTGGCTACCCTGCCGATTTCCCAGAGTGACCGTCTCACAAGGAGATGGACGGTACAGAAGCAAGGGCTTCTGGTGTAAGGTGAGATGAGTCTGATCCTCTTCTTGACCCAGAAGGTGATTTTCGTTTTGTCTTGTTTTAGACAGTGCCTCACTCTGTTGCCCAGGCTGGAGTGTAATGGTGTGATCTAGGCTCACTGCAGCCTCCGCGTCCGGGGCCCGAGCGATGGAAGCCTCCCGAGTAGCTGGGACTACAGGCGTGTAACACCATGCCTGGCTAATTTTTGTATTTTTTGTAGAGATGGGGTTTTACCGTGTTGACCAGGCTAGTCTCCGACTCCTGGCTTCAAGTGATCCACCCACCTTGGATCCCAAAGTGCTGGGATTACAAGCTGAGCCACTATACCTGGCCTGGAATGTGATGTTTCTAACCTTCCGTTGGCACAAGTTTCTGTCCACACATAGGGTCCATTTCCTAGGTCTCTGTTATGTTCTCTAGTAGATGGAAGAACCATCCAGAAACCATCGCGTGCTCTAAATAACCTTTCTTTTGTGGTACTCCTTTCTCTAAGCAAATATAGTTAGCACCAGATGGGACTGTTGCAATGTAGAGATTTTACAACAGAAAAATGGATTCATTTAGAGTTTCCTTAAATTAGGTGAGGGATTTTTTTTTTCCTTGAGCAATGAACTCCCACATTCAATATTCCCGGCGTGACATTTTGTGCTGTTATACTTGGTAAGCGAAGCTCAGCTATTCTGAGCTTTATGTGCCAGGAGCCTGTGCTCAGAAATCCTTTTTTTAGTTCGGCTCATAAAGGCTACGTGTATGTTTGGGTACTTCGTGCAGAAGGAAGTCTTCCGGGCTGGGTCCTTCACATTCCATGCTCTCTTGCTAGGCATCTGCAAAGTTCATAGCCATTTTTAACACACACCTTTGCTGCTTTCAAATCACGGTCAGAATTTAAAGCCATGACGGGTCTATTTCCCTCAGCATAATGTCTTCAAGGTTCATCAGTGAAACTAAGGGAAGTAAGCCAGTTACAAAAGGAGAAATACCATGGAAGTACTTCATCTGCTAGGATGGAGTACCTAGAGCGGGCAAATTCATAGAGACAGCAAGTAGACAGGGGCAGGGGCTGGAGGGAGTCGTGGTTCAATGTTTCGGACTCTCAGTTTTATAAGATGAAAAACTTCTGGAGATTAGTGGTGGTGAGAGTTGAACAATAATGTAATTATATTTAATGCCACTGAACTGTGCACTTAAAAATGGTTAAAATGGTAAATTTTAATCATTATTTTACCACAATAACAAAAAGCCAGTACCCTACAATAATAGACTAAGTGACTATGTCCAAATATATACAGCATAAAAGCTGGGCATGGTGTTATTCACCTATGGTCCCAGAAACCTGGGAGGCTGAGGCAGGAGGATTGCTTGAGCACAGGAGTTCAAGGTTGTAGTGTGTTATGATCATGCCTGGGAATAGCCACTTCTCTCCAACCTGGGCAACATGGTGAGACCCACCACTCTTAAAAAAAAAAGCAAATATATGCAAAACGGTGAATGTATAAAAAGCTCACATTTTTGCAATTAAACATGATGTATCATAAATATTAATTATAGTCATATATATATACAAAATTTGTTTTCAGTTTGTATCTTTCCAGATTTTTCAAATTAAACATTTCTTTGGCAAATAGAAATTATTTTAACTCTCTGACTTACTAACTGTGTGACTCTGAAGAAGCCTCTGCGTTTTGAGCTATCAGTGTCCTGTGTATAGGAATGATAGTACTCCACAGGGTGCCCGCCCGCCTCCAGATTGTAAAGCCATGAAATTTGCTCAGCAACCAGGTAGAAACCAAAGTACACTGACATCATCTATCGGTCGGGTCTAAGTGGTAATGGGATCAAGTGCGGTGATGGGAATCCCTTAACCTCAGAGCACAGCAATCCCAAGCCCGAGTCCTTCAGGGGCCGAGCAGGTGATGGCAGAGGGAAGCAGGCTGGGGCAAGGCAGTAAGGAACGGCGGTGATTGTGGCAAACTGGAGGGGCTCAATTTAGCGGCATTTCTATTCAGTTAGGAAGAAAAAGCTCCATGCAGCCCAAACAAAACACTGAAGGATTTTACTGGCCAGTAGGCCGCCGGTTTGCAATTTTTGTTTTACTTTTTTATTTTATTTTATTATTATTATTATTATTATTTTTATTATTTTTTTTTTTTTGAGGCGAAGTTTCGCTCGTTACCCAGGCTGGAGTGCAATGGCGCGATCTCGGCTCACCGCAACCTCCGCCTCCTGGGTTCAGGCAATTCTCCTGCCTCAGCCTCCTGAGTAGCTGGGATTACAGGCACGCGCCACCATGCCCAGCTAATTTTTTGTATTAGTAGAGACGGGGTTTCACCATGTTGACCAGAACGGTCTCGATCTCTTGACCTCGTGATCCACCCGCCTCGGCCTCCCAAAGTGCTGGGATTACAGGCTTGAGCCACCGCGCCCGGCCTATTTTATTTTTAAATTTTTATTTGTTCGTTTTTAGACAGAGTCTCACTCTGTCTCCCAGGCTGGGGTGCAGTGGTGCAATGTCAGTTCACTGCAGCCTCCACCTCCTGGGTTCGAGCAATTCTCGTGCCTCAGCCTCCCAAGTAGCTGGGATTGCAGGTGTGCACCACCATGCCTGGCTAATTTTTTGTTTTTGTTTTGGGATGAAGTCTTGTTCTGTTGCCAGGCTGGAGTGTAGTGGCACGATCTTGGCTCACTGCAACCTCCGCCTCCCGGGTTCAAGCGATTCTCCTGCCTCAGACTCCTGAGTAGCTGGGATTACAGGCATGCATCACCACGCTTGGCTAATTTTTGTATTTTTAGTAGTGACGGGTCTCACCATGTTGGCCAGCCTGGTCTTGAACACCTGACCTCAGGTGATCCACCCGCCTCGGTCTCCCAAAGTGCTGGGATTACAGGCGTGAGCCACCGTGCCTGGCCTGCCTGGCTAATTTTTTGTATTTTAAGTAGAGATGGGGTTTTATCATAATGTTGTCCTGGTCTCGGAACTCCTGAGCTCAGGTGATTCACCTGCTTCAGCCTCCCTAAAGTGTTAGGATTACGGGCGTGAGCCACCGCACCCAGCCTGCAATTTCTGCTTTAGAGTGAGAGACACTTAGATTTGGAAGGGACATGGGAAGCCTTTTGGTCCCAACCCCTGTTTTTCGTGAGTAAGAGCTGGGCTGCTTTAGGAAGAGCTGGTCTAGAATCCAGGTCTCAGACAATTATTTTCAGGGGTCTCTTCTACCTCCCTGCCAGCTAGAAACATTTTTTATTTTCAGATACTGTATCCTTCCAAGTTTGAATCTGAACCTTTTTTTAAACATGGATACATTTGTTTAATTTCGCGTTCCTGCCCAGATCAAGTCCGCTCTGGGTACTTTCCTATTTTCATGATAGTCGCCACCTCCCAACAAACTCAACATTCAGTGTTCAGCAGAAATTCTGATATGCACGCGATGTGCCTACGAGCCTTTTTAAATTGCAGTGACATGTTTTTATCTGGTTCTTTGGATTCAATTGCCTACGGAATTCATTGTGAACACTTGTATCTGTTTCTGTTGGCCTTCTGTGAAATTCCATACATCTTAAGACAGACAGGTTTTCGTCTTTGGCGCCCAGGTCATTAACACGGTCTGTGAGAATTTAGATTGTTTTAGTTGAACTCTAACCCGGGGCACGACCTGGCAGGCCTGGGACGAGCAGGGCCTCTGCAGACGTGTCGTGCTCGCTGGCACTATGCTTCAAAATACCTTTTTCCTTGGAATGACACAACCCTTAGGGCAGGGTGTGCTCAGGGGAGCCCTGCACGCTCCCCACTACCCCCAAATAACATTTGCCTCTTCTGAGCTCTTACAGCCCATCCCTGGCCAGTGGAGACATATGTGGTTGTGACGGATCTCAGTAAAGGGAAATCACGTGCTATCAAAGTGAGGCTGGTTCCTTTTTTTTTTTCTTTTGAGACAGGGTCCTGCTCTGTCACCCAGGCCTGAGTGCAGTGGTTCAGTCATGGCTCACTGCAGCCTCGACCTCCCGGGCTCAGGTGATCCTCCCACCTCAGCCCCCTGAGTAGCTGGGACTACAGGCACAGGCCACGACACCCAGCTAATTTTTCTATTTTTTGTAGAGATCGAGGGGGAGGGGGTCTCACCATGTTGCCCAGGCTGGTCTTGAACTCCTGGGCTCAAGCAGTCTGCCCACTTTGGCCTCCCAAAGTGCTGGGATTACAAGTGCGAGTCAGCATGCCAGCCTAAAGCGAGGTTCTTGAGACGTTGTACGGAGATCGAGGGTGAGTGCTGGACACATCATGGCCACCTGGTCCATCGCTGCATCGGGCTCGCTCTTGGCGTTGTGTATCCTATGCAGCAAAGCATTTTTAAAAATGAAAGCGGCACACACCAGGTCGGGGTGCTCCGCGTGCAGTAACGGTTAAGTACAGTATCGTTCTGGGAAATGTTTTGTTTCAGTTCCATGTTTGAATGTATGTGCTGTTTGTCATGCAGAATTCTTCCCTAACTGTGAGTTGTGGTAACAAAAGAGAGAGACTTTGGGAGTTCAAGGGTCGAAGAGGCACGTCAGGTTAGGGAGAGCCTGGAAGGGCTTTTTGGGGTCAGGGACCCTGGAAGGTAGGAGAAAGGAGGGAGAAAGCCCGACAGAAGCCAGGAGGATTGGGGGAGGGACTGAGGGGACAGCCAGCAGCGTCAGGGATGCCCAGGTGGGCAGGTGGGTGGCAGTGGTGGGACCATGGGCGAAGTGGAGCCCTGGAAGGCTGTGAGGGGGGCTGGGGTCTGAATCCTGCGCCTCTGCTTACCGGGTGGGTAGACCCCAGCAGTTACTTCGTCTCTCTGTGCCTGTTTCTCAGCAGTGGGACGGGGGCAGTCATGGTGCCCATCTGGGCAGGTTGGTGTCAGTGCCAGGTGAGTAAATTATGGCATTCCTGGCACAGTACCTGAAGTATTAAATAGAGGCAGCTATTCTTAGCTGTTATTACGGTCAGACTTTGCCTAGGGAGCTTTGTGGGGTAGCCCTCTCTAGAGTAGCTTGGGGAAGGCAGAGATGGTGTGTGAGCCAGGTAGCTGGCCAGTACAGGGCGCATGTGGGAGGGCTGAGAGCCAGGATGAGTGGCTGTTCTGATGAATGGCTATCTTTTATTTTCTCTTCTCTTCTCTTTCTTTTCTCTTTTCTTTCTTTTCTTTTTGAGACGGGGTTTCGCTCTTATTGCCCAGGCTGGAGTGCAATGGTGTGTTCTCAGCTCACTGCAACCTCCACCTCCCAGGTTCAAGCAATTCTCCTGCCTCAGCCTCCCAAGTAGCTGGGATTACAGATGCCCACCACCATGCCTGGCTAATTTTGTATTTTTAGTACAGACGGGGTTTCCCCGTGTTGGTCAGGCTGGTCTTGAACTCCCCACCTCAGGTGATCCGCCCACCTCAGCCTCCCAAAATGCTGGGATTACAGGCGTGAGCCACCACATCCGGCCTCTACTTTTATTTTTTTTTAGAAACCAGGTCTTGCTCTGTTGCCCAGGCTGGAGTGCAGTGCACGATCAAGGCTCACTGCAGCCTCTACCTCCTTGGCTCAAGTGATCCTCCCACCATGCCCAGCTAATTTTTGTGCCTTTTGTAGAAACAGGGTTTCATTGTGTTGCCCAGGCTGGTCTCGAACTCCTGGGCTCAAGGGATCTGCCTGCCTCGGTCTTGCAAACTGCTGGGATTCCAGGCGTGAGCCAGCATGCCGGCTTGGCTGTTCTTTGGCATTTTTGCTCTCGGGGAGTAGTCCACAGGCCACTGTGCCTGCTGTGCTGTCTTCGCTTACGGTTCAGAGGCCGATCTGCAACACGCTGAACTGGGGGCAGAAGAGGGCGCAGGCTATCTATGTCTGTGGCTTCAGGACTCCCCCAGGGCCTGGCCCCATTATGAGGAATGCCAGGTGCAGGGCTGTCTCTGTCATCCCAGCTGGGTTCCCCAGGGTGGCTGCCCACTGTGCCGTGACAGTTTCAGAGTTGGGCCGTGCCTCCCATCCCACCGACACCTGGGAGAGCCTTGGCCATGTTGTTTTTTAAACCTGTGGAGCACAAAGAGATGTTGCCATTCCCCTCACTGAGACACCCCCCTCCGTCCCCTCCCTTGTTCCAGGCCCTGTTGTTCCTGGTTATCAGCTGACTGTAGGGAGCCCCCTACGACTCCCCGGTAGCTTTCCCCTATTGCCTTTTTTTTTTTTTGAGACAGAGTCTCACTCTGTCACCCAGTCTGGAGCACAATGGCGCGATTGATCTTGGCTCACTGCAGCCTCCACCTCCTGGGTTCAAATGATTCTCCTGCCTCAGCCTCCGGAGTAGCTGGGAGTACAGGTGTATGCCACCACGCCTGGCTAAGTTTTGTATTTTTAGTAGAGTGGTGTGTCATCATGTTGGCCGTGCTGATCTCAAACTTCTGACCTCAGATAATCCACACACCTTGGCCTCCAAAAGTGCTAGGATTACAGGCGTGAGCCACCACGCCCGGCCTACTATTGCTTTTGACAACACAAACACAACTGATGCAGCCTGAACGATATAATCCATTGCTTTTAGAGGCCTAGCCCTTGAAAACAAAAAGCCTCCTTCGGTCTGCTGGGATGGGCAGGGGGCTCTCTGCACTCTTCTACTGACCAAAGAAAACGAAGCACCATCCACCTTCAGCAGCCCCTCCACCCCCTTCACCTGTATGCCTCTGCGCTCAGCCAGATGAGTGGCTGTTTGTGGCCGGAGATCGCACAAGTGGTGTGCCCAGAGCAGTTTCCTGTCCCCATCAGCTGCGGAGTGATGAGAGAATCAGCGATGGGACCCCATGATCTTAGGAAATGGCCCCACAGTAAAAGTTCCACGTGGCACAGCCATGCAAATATCACGACCAGCTTCTTTTCACCTGGGAGAGTCAGGGCGGCTGGGGCAAAAGGGCCAGAGGAGGCGTCTTCTCACGGTGAGCTTGAGGGAGGGGGATCTTCACCCACAGGGATACCCTGTATTGGCATCGACCTTTGGTTAATCCAGTAAGCACACCTTGAAGACGTCCCCTGCCCACGCGGAGCCTGACCCTGTGCCTCCCAGGAAACCAACAGTTACGATGCGACGTGATGATTGGAAAATCAGGAGTACCTGAATTCAGAGAAGCAGTGTGCAAAGTGGGCTGGGGCGAAGGGGAACGGAAGGGCGTCAGGGAAGACCTTCGTAAGGAGGCTGCCAGTTAAATGAAGCCCCAAATGCTGAACAGGAAGCAGCCAGGTGAACAGAATAGGGCGGGGTTATGGGTCCATGCTGAGGCCTGACGGATCCTGCTCTGGCCCCTGAGCACACCCCATCTCCTCTGATCTTGGAAGCTGAGCAAGGTTGGCCTGGTTAGTACTTGGATGGGAGAATTAGGGGAGGGCTTTCCAGGCAGAGGGAATAGCCCTTGTGAAGGCTCCTGGAGTGAGAGGCATACCAGAGGCGGGACGGGGGGTGCACCACTGAGGCCGGATGTGAAGGTGGGGTGCCCAAGTCCGATGCACAGATGTTGGAGAGTGATCAGGCCTTGCTGCACAAGGAGTCTGTGGCATGGGAAGGGGCAGAGTTTAAACCATGGGGGTGCCGGGCACAGTGGCTCATGCCTGTCATCCCAGCACTTTGGGATGCTGAGGCAGGTGGATCACCTGAAGTTGGGAGTTTGAGACCAGCCTGGCCAACATGGTGAAACCCTGTCTCTACCAAAAATACAAAATTAACTGGTCATGGTGGTGGTCACCTGTAATCCCAGGTACTCGGGAGGCTGAGGCAGGAGAATCGCTTGAACCCAGGAGGTGGAGGTTTAGGTGAGCTGAGATCTCGTCATTGCACTCCAGCCTGGGCAACAAGAGCAAAACTCTGTCTCAAAAAAACCAAAACAAGCAAAAAATAACAAAAACCATGGTGGAAGTGAGCATCCCAGGCTCTGAGTGGTGGCCCTGGGGACAGTGAGTGCTCTGGGCAGGCTGCCCCTTGCCAGGCATGTGGAGGGAATAGGGGAGCTCAGCAGGCTGCCAGCCCGAGGAAGGAGGCCCCAGTAGGGCTGGTGGCGGGGAGCCAAGCAGATGTGGAGACACGTCTGAGCGCCATCAGCCTCAGGCCAGGCCCTGCTGGGAAATCCCAGGTAAACCGGCCACTGTCCCTGCCCTCCAGGACCCTGTGGTCCTTGAGGGGATCCCGATGTACCCAGGGGCCACTCTGGAGCTTCTTACAGGGTGTAGGGGTGGGGAGGTGGAGGCCGGCGGGACACGGTGCAGTGCCTGCCTCACGTCCTTCTCTCTCTGTGCCTTTGGTTACTGTTGAGCCAGAAACTCCTTCCACACCATGATTAGTGTATTTAATATCGGCCTGAAACCCAAAGAGGTGTCATGAGGCCCATGCCTGGATGCAGATGAAGGAGAGGGGCCTGGGGTCTTTGAAGGCTCCTGGGCAGACGCCCTGGCAGTGTGGGACTGCCCAGAGGCTCAGGAGGACAGAGCGGAGCCAGTGCGATTCTTTGGTGACACCTGTCTCCCCGCCCTGGCTGGGCTGGGATTAACTCTGAGTAGGAGGGGATGCAGGGGAAGTGCTGGTCTCTGACCACAGCGCAAAGGCAGTATAGTGCTGGGCCAGGGACGAGGGGCAGGGGCGGCCTCTGCCAGCCCCGTGTTTCCAAAGAGCAGGCTGGCCACCCCAGCATCTTGTTTAAAGGTCTGGACTGGTATACAGCAAAATGCCAAGTGGTTATGTCACAACTGTTTCGTCACGTTCTATGACAGGAAAGGCCTCATTTCACACCATGCTGAGGCCTGACGGATCCTGCTCTGGCCCCGGATGGGGAGAGTGACTTGACAGTCCACCCCGGAGTAACATACGGCATTTCCTTCTCAGGCCAGACGTTTTTCCATTTTGCCCTTAAAAAAATTAGAATAGGGCCAATGGCTTGTTTTAATTTGAACTGCTATGGTTCGAAGGATGCTGGTGGGCTTAAGTTGCACCTAGACTGTGCCTTCTTCTTTTTCTTCTTCTTCTTTTTTTTGGGGGCAGGGTATTTCCCTGGGTTGGAGTGCAGTGGTTCAATTTGATCTCAGCTCACTGCAACCTTGACCTCCTGGGCTCAAGTGATCCTCCCACCTTAGCCTCCCGAGTAGCTGGGACCACAGGTGCAGGCCATCATGCCTGGCTGTTTTGTTTTGCTTTTTTTTTTGGAGAGATGAGCTTTCACCATGTTGCCCAGGCGGGTCTTGAAATCCTGGGCTCAAGTGATCCTCCCATCTCTGCCTCCCACAGTGTTGGGATTACAGGCATGAGCCGCTGTGCCCAGCCTGGGCTGGGCCTTCTAAGTAGCTGGTGATTCTGTTCTCAGACGTGGGCGGTCTCTGGGCTGGGAGTTCTGTGCACCACGGGTGAGCCCATGGCGAAGACCGCTTATCTTTTCATGGCAAATGTGGCCAACGATCTCCAGTCAACCTGAAAAGCAGATATCAAGGCCACACACGGCAGAGAACGGAGCGTGAGGGGAGGTTCCTTGTGTGGGTGTTGTGTGCATGTTGTGTGTGTGTGTGTGTGTGTGTGTGTGTGTGTAAACAAACGTCTGACCCCAGGCTGCCCGGCGCCCCACTCAGCAGCTGGGAGCCTCACTCTCGAGATGTGCAGGGCACACTTGCGGGTTCCGCCTGCTGTTCTGTTTCTGCCTCACGTTTGGTGCCGAGTCTTCTGCCTGCCTAATTTCCGGAGAGCAAGAGCCGGGCTCTCTGAATCTGGAAGCCAGTATCTTTCTTTTTGCAGTTCTAGAAAACTTAGCCATCGCTGCTTTCCTTCCAGAATTCCAACTAGATGTAGGCATTTCCACTTTGATATTTTTCTTTAACCCGTGAATGACTTAGTGCTGTTTTATGCTGTCCAGAACAAACATGCGAGGCCTTTGAAAAAGCCTCTCCCTTTTGTTGGGAATATCTTGTCTTCCTGCACCTGGTCGGGGCTCATGGGCTGGGTAAGACCTGGTCTTTGAAGTACACGGAGGCCCTTTCTCGTGGCTGGGGTAGTCCGTGGCGGATTTCCATACGTGGCCCCTTGAGCTTTTGTTCTTCATGGGCTGCAAAACCCTGGATGCACGTTGTTGATTGGGTCCCAGATCTCAGCCGTTGCTGCTTTTCTGTTAATAGTTGAACGATCAGTATTTTGAGGGATATGTTGAAACCTCCCAGCGAGATCCGTGCTCTGCCTGCTTCTCTCTGTGTGTCACGGTTTTCGAGGCCCCTCCATCGGGTGCACTTGGGTTTAAAATCGCTGGGCTGGGTGCAGTGGCTCACGCCTGTAATCCCAGCACTTTGGGAGGCTGTGGTGGGCGGATCACAAGGTCAGGAGATCGAGACCATCCTGGCCAACATGGTGAAACTCTGTCTCTACTAAAATACAAAAAAACTAGCTGGGCGTGGTGGCGGGTGCCTGTAGTCCCAGATACTTGGGAAGCTGAGGCAGGAGAATTGCTTGAACCGGGGAAGTGGAGGTTGCAGTGAGCCGAGATCACACCACTACATTCTAGCCTGGCAACAGAGCCAGACTCTGTCTCAAAAAAAAAAAAAAAAAGAGAAAAAAAATCGCTTCCTCGTCTGGGTGAATTGAACCTTTTATCCTCACTTAGTGGCCTCTCTATCCCTAGCAGAGCCTCGTGTCTGAGTCCCTTCCCTTGGCGAGCGTTCGCCCGCTCCATCGTCTCCCGCCTCTGTATGTCCTTAGGCTTCATGTGTGTCTTTGGTAAACCGTGTGTATCAGGATTTTAAAAGCCCACCCTACCTGCGTCTGCTGTTTGACTGTTAGGTACAGTCCACTTTGTTCTATCGTGATTGTTGATATTTTTGGACCAGTTTCTACCATTTTAATCTGTTATTTCAGTTGGTCTCACTTTTTCCGTATTTCTTTTCTTTTTTCTTTTTTTTTTTTTTTGAGACGGAGTTTCACTCTTGTTACCCAGGCTGGAGTGCAATGGCGCGATCTCGGCTCACTGCAACCTCCGCCTCCTGGGTTCAGGCAATTCTCCTGCCTCAGCCTCCCGAGTAGCTGGGATTACAGGCACGCGCCACCATGCCCAGCTAATTTTTGTAATTTTAGTAGAGATAGGGTTTCACCTTGTTGACCAGGATGGTCTCGATCTCTTGACCTCGTGATCCACCCGCCTCGGCCTCCCAAAGTGCTGGGATTATAGGCGTGAGCCACCGCGCCCAGCCTCGTATTTCTTTTCAATGCCGTCTGTTTTCTGAATTAACATCTGTGCTCTCCTGAGCAGACACAGACGTACCAGCCACCCACATGCTTTGGTCTCCCGGGATGCCCTGACTCCTCCTGTGCTCATAACTTCTAGTCTTTGACTTCGCGTCGACATAGCTTTCTCCTGTTCGTCTTGGCTGTTTAGATTTTCTTTCCTCTTAGTCTGTGGGTATGGGTCTTCTTTTCAGTGCTCTGTGAGCCTTTCAATCACAAGTCTTTTTAATAATTTAACGTAACTTACTTAAAAAAAACAACAACTCTATTTTTGTTGCGACAGGGTCTCGCTATGTTGCCCAGATTGATCTCAAACTCCTGGGCTCAAGCAATCCTCCCACCTTGGCCTCCCAAGTGCTGGGATTACACCATGCCTGGCCTTAAATTCATGTTTTCCAAGGGTTGGTCTGGTCACTGCCTGGAGGATGGAACCTGGGGGCCAGGTGTCGGGGTGCCGGCTGGGAGGCCTGTGCCGCCGCTGGGTGAGGAATGGCAGTAGCATGAACCGTGGCATTGGTGGCTGGTCTCTGTGTTAACCTGCACCCTCCAAGAAGCAGCTGGGGAGCGCCGTGGGTCAGCGCTGCAGGTCCGGCCCTGAGGAAAGGGCCCGCAGCGCCATCGGCAAGTTCCCTGTGCCCTGGGAACGGGCCTGCCTCAGTATCCTTGCCGTGCCAGACCTCTGGCTGGGGGCAGCCTGGGGGAATGTGGATTTCAGAGCTCAGCAGCTGGGATCAGGGCTACTGGTCCCAGGTGATACTTTCTGGGGCTGGGGTGGGGGTGTGAGGGAGGTGCACTCTCACGGCCTCCACCCTCCCCCAGCGTGAACAGCTGGACCTGTCCCTTGCCTTGCCTCCGTGGGGTGCACAGAGGGTCAAGGGGACTGTGGCCCTGGCCCGTGCGTCCATCCCCGCTTCCTCCCTACTTCCCGATGCTCCCATATCTTGCTCTGGGGGCCAGGCCACTGTTTGACCAGCGTTGAGGTTCAAATGGAAGCTGATTCTATTGCCGCTGCGGGTCCCTGTGGAGAGTGGATGGAAAGTCAGGTCATGAGATCCAGGAAAGAATGTAGGTTAATTATGGTTTAAAACACCTCTTTCTGCAGAGCTTCCTTGAGTCAGCCCTGAGCGTGAGAGAGAGAGGCGCCGGCAGGGGTCCTGGCTGCCTGGGGGCTGTGGCCTTCGGATGGTGCCAGCGCCATTGTCCCCATGGAAGAGTGGACTGAGTGTGCCTTCAAGCTTTCATGCTTTTAAGCAACATTGAAATTCATCCCTGTACATCCTTGACTGCCTGGGAAACGTCCTAATTCAAGCCGAGAATTTGGGTCAGCCGTTTATAGAATAGTATTTGCTGAATGAAACTGGCAGCCCAGACAGCGGGGACTTCTTGGGGGATGGCCGCCAGAGGGGACCCGGCCGTGAGCTCGCGCCCGTGACCTCCGCTTTGCGCTGCACCGTCACTTCCATTCTCAGAGCGTGTTCATCTCAACATTACACCTCCACGGACCATGCGGGGAAAAGGCAACAGCACAGCGTGGCTTGAGGACAGGCTGCTCTCGAGGACGAGGTGTCAAGGGCAGGAGCTGCCTTACCTGCAGCACAGGTGACCTGGCCACCACGTGCAGCCCTGTGCCCTGCCCACACCCCCGTCCCCAACACGCAGGTGCACACGTGGACCCACACGCAGGGTGCTGGGTGGGGGGCCCTGTGTCCCTGGGCTGGACTCTGAGACTCTGTGGCTCTGGGACTCTGGCTTCTTTGTCTTTTTAAGCTCTAGAGCCTGGCTCAGCGTCTGATTTTTTGGGTAATATAACAAACATTTGTAGAGTAAGTGAGGGAGAAAATGGTCTTTGTAAACTCCGAACCCGAAGACAGCGCTTAGCAGTGCCACGGTCTTACAGGTTATTTTGTAGATGAGGCCAGAGGGACCCTGGGAGGAGAAACCACTCCTGGGAACCAAGGCTGGAAACCTGATATTCCGGGCAGAGCCCACAGAGCGGGCGGGGTCTCCTGCCTCGGGCAGAGGCGTCTCCTGCCCGGTGTTTCTTCTTGATTGAGGAATAGAGGCTGACCCTGCTTCCTTGCTTTCTGACTTTTCCCACTGACCCCCGGGCTGAGCCCTGGACAGGCAGAGGCTGCATTCGGCCCTGTGGCCTTTCTCCCGGAAAAGCTGTCCCCGGGGCGGAGGCTGCGGTGAGGGGCTGCCGCATCTATGCCTGGGTCCCTGGTGAGGGGGGTTGTTACTTGACTCCAAGCTCTCTCTGTTGTCACTGTCTCTTAGTATTTAGTGTTATGACACTTGAGTGTATGCGTGTGTGTGCATGTGTGTGCACGGACGTGTGTGTGCCTGTGCGTGTGCATGTGTGTGCACGGACGTGTGTGTGCCTGTGCGTGTGCATGTGTGTGCACGGACGTGTGTGTGCCTGTGCGTGTGCATGTGTGTGCACGGACGTGTGTGTGCCTGTGCGTGTGCATGTGTGTGCACGGACGTGTGTGTGCCTGTGCGTGTGCATATGTGTGCACGGACGTGTGTGTGCCTGTGCGTGTGCATATGTGTGCACGGACGTGTGTGTGCCTGTGCGTGTGCATATGTGTGCACGGACGTGTGTGTGCCTGTGCGTGTGCACGCACTGGGCAATAACGCAAACGTATATATTTACTTATTTGAGACAGAGTCTTGCTCTGTCATCCAGGCTGGAGTGCAATGGTGTGATCTCAGCTCACTGCACCCTCTGCCTCCCAGGTTCAAGCAATTCTCCTGCCTCAGCCTCCCGAGTAGCTGGGACTACAGGTGCCCACCACCACACCCAGCTAATTTTTGTATTTTTGATAGAGAAGGGGTTTCTTTTTTTTTTGAGATGGAGTTTCACTCTTGTTAGCCAGGCTGGAGTGCAATGGCGCGATCTCGGCTCACCGCAACCTCCGCCTCCTGGGTTCAGGCAATTCTCCTGCCTCAGCCTCCCGAGTAGCTAGGACTACGGGCGTGCGCCACCATGCCCAGCTAATTTTTGTATTTTTTAGTAGACACGGGGTTTCACCATGTTGACCAGGATGGTCTTGATCTCTTGACCTCGTGATCCACCCGCCTTGGCCTCCCAAAGTGCTGGGATTACAGGCGTGAGCCACCGCGCCTGGCCCCAGAGACAGGGTTTCATCATATTGGCCAAGCTGGTTTCGAACTCCTGACCTTGTGATCCGCCTACCTCGGCCTCCCAAAGTGCTGGGATTGTGGGCGTGAACCACCGTGCCTGGCATAAACATATTTCTTATAGTGGGGTCACAGTCAAAAGCTTGAGGAGCGTTCAGAGAGGCTCCGTCCATGTGTGTGTACGTGTGGGGCAGGAGGAGCGTGTAGATAGATTTTCCCACCTTTCTTAAGGTAGAGAACTTTCCAGCAGTTTTCAGGAGCGATCAAGGAAAGGCTGGAAGAACGCTGGGAAGAATTGCTTGGGTCAGTCTCCCTTGGTGGGTGGGTTGGTTATTTATTTATTTATTTATTTATTTATTTGAGACAGGGTCTCACTCTGTTGCCCAGGCTGGAGGGCAGTGGTGCGATCTCAGCTCACTGCAACCTTTGTCTCCTGGGTTCGAGTGATTCTCCTGCCTCAGCCTCCCGAATAGCTGAGATTACAGGTGCGTACTACCATGCCTGGCTAATTTATGTATTTTTTGGTAGAGATGGGGTTTCACCGTGTTGCCCAGGCTGGTCTCAGACTCCTGACCTCAAGTGATCCTCCTGCCTTGGCCTCCCAAAGTGCTGGGATTACAGGCGTGAGCCACCATGCCCGGCCTCCCTGGTTATTTAAATGATGGGCAAGCAGGCCCCAGGATGAGCACACGGGGGTTTCGCTGCTAAAACCAGGACGAATTGGTCCTGCTAGTGGGGCCAACTGGACCAGGAGACGTTTCAGCTTAGAAGGCAGCTACACATCTTGGAGAGACTTGGGCAGAGCTGCGGAGGAGAACGGCCTGGATGGGTTGCCTGACCCCTGGCACCCTGGCTGGAGCTGGGTGAGGGCCTCACCCTGGGGACCACTGTGGTGTCCCGGCAGAGCAGGCCGTGGCTTCCGTGGCTCCCGTGGCTCCCGTGGCTCCCATGGATTCTGTGGCTCGCCCAGCCTTCCCACGGCATCCACACTCTTGGCCTTCTTGGGCATCCCCCAGCCTTGGTCTCTCACAGCTGCCCTTGCCTGGGCAGGGGAGGCACTCTGCCAAACATGGCACGGATGGGGCTCAAACTTCAGGCATTCTGGCAGTTTTTGCTGGGAGCCCCGTTTGTTGGCTGCTGCCGTGGGGAGGGAACAGCCCCCCACCAGCAGTCGTCCTAAGATCAGGGCCTGTGCCTTGGTGGAAGGAGCTGGGATTCCATCTGCCCTCAGACTCACCCCTCCAAGGCCAGTTGACTGAGTGGCGTTGGTAAGACCCGCCTTGGAGCCTTCCTGGGGCCTGAGCGCCCCTCCCTCTGGACCACCTATCTGGCTAGGACTGGGTCTCAGGCTCTGGGCAGCCAGGATAGACTGGCCGCCAGGGCTTCTGCTATTCCCAGTGTGGAAGTGGACATGTTCCATGCCAGGGCCTGACTAGGGCATATCATTTGCACTCCCAATTGTGCAGAGTGACACCTGCATTGCTGAAGCATTCTCCTGCTCTTGTTTCTGAAGAAAAGTTGTGTTATGGAAAGGTCTGACATTCACAGGAGCAGAGCAGACAGCTGCGCCTTGCCCAGCATCTCAACAAAGCGTCAGCCAGCCTGCCTGCCTTCCGTCCTTCCTTCTTCCTTCTTTCCTTCCTTCCTTCCTTCCTCCTTCCTTCCTTCCTTCTTCCTTCTTCCCTCCCTCCCTTACTTCCTTCCTTCCTCCTTCCTTCCTTCCTCTTTCCTTCCTTCCTCCTTCCTTCCTTCCTTCCTTCTTCCTTCTTCCCTCCCTCCCTTCCTTCTTCCTTCTTTCCTTCCTTCCTTCCTTTCTCCCCTCCCTCCCTCCCTTCCCTCCCTCCCTCCCTCCCTTCTTCCCTCCCTTCCTCTCTCTCTCTCTCTCTTTCAAGACAGGATCTCACCCTGTTGCTGAGGCTGGAGCGTGGTGGCATGATCATGGCTCACTGCAGCCTCTACCTCCCAGGCCAGTGATCCTTCCACCACAGCCTCTTGTGTAGCGGGGACTATAGGCACTTGCCACTGTGCTTGGCTATTTTTTTGTATTATTAGTAGACACAGGGTTTTGCCATGTTGCCCAGGCTGGTTTTAAACTCCTGAGCTCAAACAATCCTCTCACCTCGGCCTCGCAAAGTGCTGGGATTACAGGCATGAGCCAGCGCGCCTGGCCCAAAGAAGGTTATTTATTTTCTTTTCTTTTCTCTCTCTCTCTCTTTCTCTTTCTGTCTCTCTTTCTCTTTCTTTCTCTCTCTTTCTTTCCTTTTCTTTTCTTTCTTTCAACAGGGTCTCCCTATGTTGCCCAGGCTGGTCTCATACTCCTGGACTCAAGGGACTCTCCTGCTTCAGCCTCCTAAATTGCTAGGATGACAAGTGTGAGCCACCACCCCCGGCCGAGGTCATTTTCTCACGAACTGAAGGGCCCCGTTAGACCTTACAGCAAGGACGGCGATGGCGTCCCCCTTAGCATCACCACTGGCTGGCTGGGGCCAGAGGACTCTTTACGTTTATTTATTCATTTTTGGGATGGAGTTTTGCTCTTGTTGCCCAGGCTGGAGTGCAATGGTGTGATCTCGGCTCACTGCAACCTCCACCTCCCAGGTTCAAGCAATTCTCCTGCCTCAGCCTCCAGAGTGGCTGGGACTACAGGCACGTACACTGCACCTGGCTAATTTTGTATTTTTAGTAGAGATGGGGTTTCTCCACGTGGGTCAGGCTGGTCTCAAACTCCTGACCTCAGGTGATCCACCCACCTCAGCCTCCCAAAGTGCTGGGATTACGGGCATGAGTCACTGCGCCTGGCCGACTCTTTGCATTTTTAATGCTTAAGTCATTTGAGAAATACAGGCAAACCTCGTTTTATTGCATTTCACTTAATTGCATTTTGAGATATTGTTTTATTTTTTTAAACGAATTCAAGGTTTCTGAGCCAATCTATCATTTTCCCAGCAGCATGTGCTCACTCCATGTCTCTCTTGCCATGTTTTGCTAATTCTTACTGCATTTCCGACCTTTTCATAGAAGCGTGTCTGTTACGGTCATCTGCGATGTTTCCATTGTAACTGTTCCGGGGTGCCACAGACTGTGTCCTTCCGAGGCGGTGAACCGAATGGATAAATGTCGTGTGTTCTGACTCTCCTTGGACCGGCGGCTCCCCTGTCTCTCTTCAGCTCCTCGGGCCTCCTTAAGCCAAGCAGCCAAAAGCTAGGTCTCTTGGGACAGACAGCCAAGTTGTGAGCACATAGGAAAGGTTCTTGACGGAAATTTCAAAGTGCTACTCTGGTGAACACGTGGCTAATGAGAAAGCGAAACACGCTTACTGCTGCTATGGAGGGGGCTGGAGTGGTCTGGATAGGAGGTCAAACCGGACACAACATTCCCTTAAGCCAAAGCCTCATCCAGAGCAGGGCCCTGACCCTCTTCAGTTCTGTGAAGGCTGAGACAGGTGAGGAAGCTGCAGAGGACAAGTCTGAAGCCACCAGGGGTTGGTTCATAGAAAGAGGGCTTTCGACTGAAGGCTTGTGAAATGGGATAGAAGAAGAGAAAGTACACAGAAGCCTTCAGTAGAACGAATAAGCGGTATTCATCCAGAGCATTAGTTCTTCGCATATTTTAGATCACAAGACTCATTTGAGAATCTAATGAAAGTCACGGGACCCTCTTACTGGTAAAATGCACACATGCGATGAGTAGTACATATTGTTTCTTGGGATGACAGACCCCAGATACCTATCTATGCACCCCAGTTTCGGAGCATTTGCCCTGGAATAACTTATTCTCTGGCTTTCTTGAGACAATGATTTAACTCAGGGACCAGCATATTTTTTCTGTAAAGGGTAAGAGACTGTATTTTCAACTTTGGAGGCCGGTCTCTATCAAAATGACTCAACTGTGCATTTGTAGTACAAAAGCAGCCATAGAAAGTATGTAAACAAATGAACATGGCTTTGTTACAATAAAACTTTATTTCCAACAAAAAAAAAAAAAAAGAAAGAAAGAGGGCTTTCACACTCGAGAGGAGAAGTCAGTGCCTGGCTTTACAGCTCCAAAGGACGGGCTGCCTCTCTTGTTAGTGGTCAGCACAGACGGTGACTTTATATTGAATCCGGTGCTCACTTACCATTCAGAAAATCCTGGGACCCTTAAGAATATGCTAAATTGGCCAAGCATGGTGGCTCTTGCTTGTAATCTCACCACTTTGGGAGGGTGAAGTGGGCAGATCCCTTGAGATCAGGAGTTCGAGACCAGCCTGGCCAACATAGTAAAACCCTGTCTCTACTAAAAATGCAAAAATTAGCCAGGCATGATGGTGCACCCCTGTAATCCCAGCTACTAAGGAGGCTGAGGCATGAGAATTGCTTGAACCTGGGAGGCAGAGCTGCAGTGAGCTAGCCTGGGTGACAGAGCAAGACCCTGTGCCCCCCCGCCCCCAAATTCTAAATTGACTCTACCTCCACTCTATAAATGGAAAAACAAAGTTTGGATGACAGCACATCTGTTTGCAACATGGTTTTCTGAATATTTTAAGTCCATTGTTAAGATCTACTGCTCAGAAAAAAAATATTTCAAAATACTACTGCTCATAGACAATGCACCTGGTCACCCAGAAGCTCTGACGGAGATGTCCAAGGAGATTAATGTTATTTCCATGCCTCCTCACACGACATCCACTCTGCAAAGAGTAATTTTGACTTTCAAGTCTTGCTATTTAAGAAATACATTTCATATACATTTCATAAGGCTATAGATAGTGATTCCTTTAATGGATCTGGGCAGAGTCAACTGAAAACCTTCTGGAAAGGATTCACCATTCTAGATACCTTGAAGAAGATTTGTGATTCATGGGAAGAGGTCAAAATATCAACAAACATTGACAGGAAATTTTTTTTTTTTGGTTTGTTTTGTTTTGCTTTGAGAAAGGGTTTCATTTCCATTGCCTAGGCTGGAGTGCAATGGAGCATTCTCAGTTCACTGCAACCTCCTGCCTCCTGGCTCAAGCGAATCTCCTGCCTCGACTTCCCAAGTAGCTGCAGGCACATGCCACTATACCCAGCTAATTTTTTGTATTTTTTGTAAAGATGAGGTTTCACCATGTTGGCCAGGCTGGTCTCGAACTCCTCAACTCAAGTGATCCACTTACCTTGGCCTCCCAAAGCGCTGGGATTACAGGTGTGAGCCACTGTGCCTGACCAACCTTGACAAAAGTTTGGAAGCAGTTGATTTCAACCTCATGGATGACTTTGAGGGGTTTGAGACTTCAGTGTAGAAAAGAACCGTAGATGTGCCGGAAATAGCAAGAGAACTGGAATTAGACATGGAGCCTGAGGATGGGACTGAAGGGTTGCAATCTCACGTGGAAACTCTAATGGATGAGGACCTGCTTCTTATGGATGAGCAAAGACAGTGGTTTCTTTAGGTGGAATCTACTCCTGGTGATGGTTCTGTGAACATTGTTGAAATGACTGCAAAGGATTTAGAATATTACCTAAATTTAGTTGATAAAACAGTGGCAGGATTTGAGAGAACTGACTTCAGTTTTGAAAGTTCTACTGTGGATAAAGTGCTATCAAACAGCATCGCGTGGTACGGAGAAATTTTTTGTGAAAGGAAGAGTCACTTTATGCGGCCAACTTCATTGTTGTCTTATTTTAAGAAATTGCCGCTAGCTACAAAATTATTATAGTAATATGGCATTACCACAGTTAATTTTATGCAGTTATGATTTATGCTTCTTCACATTTCTCTTGACGTAAGTGGTGCCATATACAGTATTGTGTTTGTGTGTTTTGATAAATTTTAACTTTTTGTAACAGATTTTTCTATATTTTATGGTAGTAAATGAGAAAACAGACTACTACCTACATATATTTTATGCATGAATGACATATCTGTTTTTCTTAATTTTAAAAAATATTTCTAGGCTATGCAGTTTGCAAGTTTTTTCAAATAGTTTCAAATCTTAAAACATTTTTTCAATATATTTATTGAAAAAGGTTTGCATATAGGTAGACCTGCGCAGTTCAAAGCTGTGTTTGTTCAAGGGTCAACTGCACTGTAAGGAAAGTTATGTGAATGTTTATTTCTGGAATTTTTCACTTAATATTCTTGGACTGCAGTTGACTGAAGGTAACTGAAACCTCAGACAGTAAAACTGCAGACAAATGGGGGAATACTGTATTTGGAAGTGGGGATTTGGGGAGGTAACTAGATCGCCAGGGTGGAGTCCACATGATGGGTTTAGTACCCTTATAAGAAGAAACGAGAGAGAGAGAATTTCCTTCTCTGCCATATGAGGAATCAGGAAGAGGGCTCTCACTAGACACCAAATCTGCCCATATTTGAGAAGTGTGAGAATTAAATGTTTGTTGTTTAATGCACCCAGTCTTTGGTATTTTGTTAATAGTATCCCAAATTAAAATATTTGCTTTGCTCCAGATAAAGCCTTGCACAACAATCAAAAGTTACGTTTAAATATTATTGTCATGGATTTAATCAGACATTGATCATAAATACCGTGTCAGCACCCAAGGCTGCCACTGTGGTATCTCAGAAGACTTCGAGAGGATGGTAGAAGAAAGTCTTGAGTCACATTTATATAGGGATATAGCTTTAATTTTTTAAAACAGGTGTGGGAGAAGGAAACTCATTGCCATTATTCAGGGAGGGGTGGAAAAGGACGTCTGGAGTTTTTAAGCAATTGAAAAATAAAATCTTTTAAAGTGTCAAAAAAAAAAAAAAAGAAATTGCCACGGCCACCCCAACCTTCAGCAGCCACCACCCTGATCAGTCAGCAGCTGTCAACATCGAGGCAAGACGCCCACTGGAAAATGATCACCACTCACTGAACACTCGTGATTGTTAGAATTTTTTAGCAATTAAAAAAATACATATATATATATATGTATGTATATATACAGGCTGGGTGTGGTGGCTCACACATGTAATCCCAGCACTTTGGGAGGCCGAGGTGGGCAGATTATGAGGTCAAGCAATCAAGACCATCCCGGCCAGCATGGTGAAAACCTGTCTCTACTAAAAATACAAAAATTAGCTGGGTGTGGTGGTGTGAGCCTGTAGTCCCAGCTACTCTGGAGGCTGAGGCAGGAGAATCACGTGAACCTGGGCAGCGGAGGTTGCAGTGAGCCGAGATCACGCCACTGTACTCTGGCCCGGTGACAGAGCAAGACTCCATCTCAACATATGTGATCTCTCTGTGTTGCCCAGGCTGGTCTTGAACTCCTGGCCTCAAATGATCCACCCGCCTCAGCCCCTCAAAATTCTGGGATTGCAGGTGTGAGCCACTGTACCCAGCCGGAAATAAAAATCTTTAAGGTAGGTACGTTGTTTTGTAGACACAAATGCTATTGCACACGTCACAGACTGTAGCTAGACTACAGTGTAAGCATAACTTTCATGTGCACTGGAAAACGTGACTCACTTTCCTGCGTATCAGCTTTATTGCGGTGGTCCGGTACAGAACCTGCAATATCTCTGAGGTGTCCCTGTCGGTCATTTGCAGACGTGAGAATAAAGGGATAGTGAAATACAGCTTCATTAGACATTTTAGAATGAAAACATAGCAAACTCAACTTTTTATTCCATGTTTGTGATTTTGAAGGCCTTTGAATGCACCTAGCTACTTATCCCCTGCCTTGCAGGAGCCTGGAACTCACCCACCTTATAAATGCTAATTCCAGGTTTCAGCTGCGCCTCTAGGGGTTTCTAGACTAATGTTACTTTTTCATCTTCTTGCACTGATATTGTCAAAATGTGATACTTGGGTGAACTTTTCGAAATCATTGACACCGTTTTGTTGGAGAGAGTGTGGTCATTTTCTTTGTTTCATGATTGCAAAACATTTTCATTTTTTGATCTATTAACACCCATTAGAACAATCAATTCAGTTAATTAAAAATTTTCCATTGTCTGTTTTCTCTCAGTATCTTTGTATAAACACCTGCCTTTGGCATTTGTCCACTTATGAAATGTATCCCATTTTGTTCACAAACATCAAAAAATGTGAAAGGATAGCATCACGCGTCCTTTTATCAAAATGCAGTGGTCCAAGTTCTTATCACAAAATATTGAGTGAAGTCCTGCCTGTTAATTGAAGGCAAATATTTCCTTTTTGTCCGTGGAAATGTGGATTTGCGAAAATTTGTCTAGGATCTGGTCATCTGAATCCTCACTGAAATTTCTCCCGTTTGATTAATTTCACCATCATCATTAGCCTCTGGCTAACGGGACAGAGTGGCTATCTATCCTTTCTCCCCCATTTTTTTTTTAAAAGAAATAGGGTCTTGCTCTGTGACCCAGGCTGGAGTGCAGTGGTGTGATCATAGCTCACTGCAGCCTCTACCTCCCAGGCTCAAGCAATCCTCCCACCTCAGCCTCCTGAGTATCTGGGATTACAGACATGTGCCACCACACCTGGATAATTTTTCTTTTTTCTTTTTCTAAAGATGGGGTTTTGTTCATAACAGATTCCGAGAGAAAAAATAAATTCCCAGTAAAACACGTCCAGCTCTCCAGATAATGGTGACATTTTCAGCTTGATATGGTAACATGATTGTGACCTTCAGACAGCATAAGTGTGTGTGCCATCTCATGTGCAATTTCCTATAGACCACCTTGGTTCTTCTCCAGCGTCTCCTTTCGGAGTTGTATCTGATTTTATTACCAGTTTTCATTTGAATCCCCTGCGGAATAGGACAGTTTTGCTTTTGTTTCTTGGCCAGGAATCGCTTAATCCTGAAAGTCTTGTGAGAAGACATGGTGAGAAGTGGAATCAAGCATGCACCACGATGGCGGAGAAGGGAAGGGAGGGGGAATTTTGTATTTTTAGTAGAGATGGGGTTTCTGCATGTTGGCCAGGCTGGTCTCAAACTCCCAACCTCAGGTGATCTGCCTGCCTTGGCCTCCCAAAGTGCTGGGATTACAGGCATGAGCCACCATGACCAGCCTCACTCTGTTTTTTAGGCAAGTTCATCAGCTTTCTGTTTTCTTGTTATTTATTCTCTTTTCGCATAATTGGAAATACTTGATGAGTGATGATGAAATAATTCTCAGGATGATGGAATAGCAAAATATTTCAAGATACAGGAAAAGTAAGATCCCTGATTCCAAAATATATCTTACAAAAGGCTTGAACCAACCATGTAGGAATTGTAAGACAGAATGGGTTTTGTTCTGTAGAAGGTCTCTAAGAAAGAATAAAATTCACGAACTATCAAATGTTATACATTGCTAGAACTACTTAACAAGTAAACTAAAAAAATAAAAATAGGCCGGGCATGGTGGCTCATGCCTATAATCCCAGCACTTTGGGAGGCTGAGGCAAGCAGATCACTTGAGGTCAGGAGTTTGAGACCAGCCTGACCAACATGCTGAAACCCTGTCTCTACTAAAAATACAAAAAAATTATCTGGGTGTGGTGGCGCACAGCTGATACTCGTGCTACTTAAGAGGCTGAGGCAGGAGAATCACTTGAACCTGGGAGGCGGAGGTTGCAGTGAGCCGAGATTACACCATTGCACTAAGGCCTGGGCAACAAGAGTGAAACTCCATCTCAAAAACAAACAAACAAAAAAACCCAAAACAACTCACTGGACTCTGATGGTAAATTGAGGATTAATGGATTAATATCATCGAATCTCCAAGTACCACATTAAATGTACCAAGTACCAAATTAAATTGCTCTGTTCCAAAAAAAAAGCTCTTTTTATAGTTGAGCTACTTAAATCAGGATCTAAATAAGATCTGCTCATGGTATACGCTGCCGTCTTAGGGTCCTTTGAAAGTGTCTTTTAATTTAGAACTATCACCCCTCCTTAGTTTAATGCCATTGACTCATTAAAGAAACTGGGTCAGTTGTCCTGTAGCATGTCCCACATTTTGGGTTTGACTGACTCCCTTCCCGCAGGGTCACGGACCTGCCCCGTATTTCCCGGAGTCTGCATGGATCGAGGCTCAGTTTTGTCTTTGGTGGCGGCAGCAGGGCCCCTCGCCTCTGTCTGGCTGCACTGGTTTGCATAGAGGCCTTCCCTCCCTCCTGTGCCCTCGCTCTGCCTGGTCTGCCCAGGTAGAAGTGGTCGGCTAAGGCCCAGCTGCTCCTCCTCTGTCTGTGTTGGGAGCAGGTGCTGGCTTGGAGCCCAGAGCTCTGGGTTCTGGCCTGGCCTTGCTACCCACCAGTTTGGGTTGGGCTTTTTTTTTTTTTTTTTTTTTGAGACAAAGTCTCACTCTGTCCCCTAGGCTGGAGTGCAGTGGTGCAATCTCAGCTCACTGCAACCTCCACCTCCTGGGTTCAAGTGATTCTCCTGCCTCAGCCTCCCAAGTAGCTGGGATTACAGGTGCCCGCCACCATGCCCAGCTAATTTTTGTATTTTTAGTAGAGACAGGGTTTCACCATGTTGGCCAGGCTGGTCTTCAACTCCTGACCTTGTGATCCTCCTGCCTTGGCCTCCCAAAGTGCTGTATTACAAGTGTGAGCCACCGCACCACACTCGGCTAATTTTTGTAGTAGAGATGGGGTTTCACCATGTTGCTGAGGCTGGTCTCGAACTCCTGACTCCAAGTGATCCTCCTGCCTCAGCCTCCCAAAGTTCTGGGATTACAGGCATGAGCCACCGCGCCTGGTCTGCAGAGTCATCTTTAAATATCTTTAAAGATGTTTCTTCCTGCGGCGTGCACGCACCCCAAATCTGCTGACCCGTGGGCCTTGGAAGGGGGATCTGAATTCCTCCCGACTGTGAGTTCCCCTGTGGAATGAGATACTCCAGGTCCCTGGCCTAAGGAAGTGGGGACTGGGACTCACTGAAGGTTGTAGCATTGGGTCAGAGGGTTGTAACCAGCAGTTTTAAGATGATAACAGGGTGGAACTAGCGTTGCCAGGTGAAATGCAGGATACCCAGTTATATTTGCATTTCAGATAAGTAACAAATACTTTTTTTTTTTTTGAGACAGAGTCTCACTCTGTCGCCAGGCTAGAGTGCAGTGGCGCCATCTCGGCTCACTGTAACCTCTGCCTCCCCAGTTCAAGCGATTCTCCTGCCTCGGCCTCCTGAGTAGCTGGGACTACAGGCGCACACCACCACGCCCAGCTAATTTTTGTATTTTTAGTAGAGACGGGTTTCACATGTTGGCCAAGATGGACAAATACTTTTTTAAAGTATGTATGTTCAAAATATTGTATGGGATGTACACATACTGAAAAAAAAGTATTCACTTGAAATTCAAATGTAACAGGTGTCCTGCCTTTGTGTTGCTAAATCTGGCAATCCTAAGAAGGATGAAAGAGAAGATGCGGGAGGGGCCGCGGCGTGCAGGGGAAATGTGATTTCATGTGTATTTGTGGGCGCATATATACAAAAATCAGCTGGGTGTGGTGGCGGGTGCTCGTAATCCCAGCTACTCGGTCAGATTTTCACCTCTCTTCCAAGGGGAGGCTCAGTTCTGCTCCCTGGGGCTTCACCTGGGCAAAGGTGCCACGTGGTGGACAGTGAGCGGAATGCCGGCCGGCACTTCCATCCACCTCGGTCCCCGAGGGGTGGCCCTGCGGGCATGCGCTGCAGGCTGTTTGCGGTGGGGCTGCTGTAGGCAAACACACTGCACCTTTGGTCATGTCCAAGTCTAGCACAGGCAACTGTGCACCACGGTGATCGTGATAAACAGCCATGTGGTTTGTGGATTTACTACACGGGATGTTTGGTCATTGTTTTAGCGTGCGCGCCTACTTATTACAAATAAGTTTACTTAAAACGGCCTTGTGCAGGTCCTCCAGCAGCCATCCAGAAGACGGCGTTATCGTAGGAGATGACAACCCATGCCTGCCATTGCCCCCGAAGACCTCCGTGGGCCGGATGTGAGGTGGGAGGCACTCGCCCCGAGTAGGCCTAGGCTAACGTGTGTGCTTGTGTCTTACTTTTTGGCAAAACAAGTTTAAAAAGTAAAAAAGGCCGGATGCAGTGGCTCACGTCTGTAGTCCCAGCACTTTGGGAGGCCAAGGTGGGTGGATTACCTGAGGTCAGGAGTTCGAGACCAGCCTGACCAACATGGAGAAACCCTGTCTTTACCAAAAATACAAAATTAGCTGGGCATGGTGGTGCGTGCCCGTAATCCCAACTACTCGGGAGGCTGAGGCGGGAGAATTGCTTGAACCCTGGAGGCGGAGGTTACGGTGAGCCAAAAAAAAAAAAAAAGGAAAAAGGATTTATATGGCTGGGCGAGGTGGCTCACGCCTGTAATCCCAGCACTTTGGGAGGCCGAGGCAGGCAGATTACTTGAGGTCAGGAGTTCAAGACCAGCCTGGCCAACGTAATGAAACCCCCATCTCTACTGAAAATACAAAAATTAGCCGGGTGTGGTTACATGTGTCTGTAGTTCCAGCTACTTTGGAGGCTGAGGCAGAAGAATCGCTTGAACCCAGGAGGGGCAGAGGTTGCAGTGAGCCGAGATTGCACCACTGTATTCTGGCCTGGGCAACAGAGCAAGACTCCATCTCAAAAAAGAAAAAAACAAAAACCAGAAAAACAGAAAATAGCTTACAGAATAAGGATATAAATAAAGGAACTATTTTTATACAGGTGTACAATGTGTTTCTGTTTTAAGCTAAGTGTTATTACAAAAGAGTCCAAATATTTTTTAAAAAGTAAAAAGTGTAATTAGCCAGGTGTGGTGGCTCACGCCTGTAATCCCAGCACACTGGGAGGCCGAGGTGGGTGGATCACGGGGTCAGGAGTTCAAGAGCAGCCTGGGTAACATAGTGAAACCCCGTCTCTATTAAAAATACAAAAAATTAGCTGGGCATGGTGGAGGACACCTGTAACCCCAGCTATTTGGGAGGCCGAGGCAGGAGAATTGCTTGAACCTGGGACGCAGACATTGCAGTGAGCGGAGATGGCGCCATTGAACTCCAACCAGGGTGACAGTGCCAGACTCTGTCTCAAAAAAAAAAAAAGGAAAACGTATATGAAGTTAAACCATTACAGTAAGCTAAGGCTGATTTATTAGCAAAGAAGGAAAAATAGCTTTTATAAACGTAGTGTGGCCTCAGTGTCCAGCGTTGATAAAGTCTACAGTAATGGCCAGTGGTGTCCCGGGCCTTCCCATTCCCTCACCATCCACTCATGACTCACCCAGAGCCACGTCCAGTCCTGCAAGCTCCAGAAGTGCCCCATACCTGTGTGACATTTTATATTTTTTATACCATACTTTTACTGTACCTTGTCTTTGTTTATATCTGTTTAGATACACAAATACTTTTCTATTTTTTTTGAGACAGAGTCTGGCTCTGTCACCCAGGCTGGAGTAATGGCGTGATCTTGGCTCACTGCAGTCTCTGCCTCCTGGGTTCAAGTGATTCTCCTGCCTCAGCCTCCCGAGTAGCTGGGATTACAGGGGCCTGCCACCACACCTGGCTAAGTTTTGTATTTTTAGTAGAGATGGGGTTTCACCATGTTGGCCAGGCTGGTCTTGAACTCCTGACCTCAGGTGATTTACCTGCCTCGGACTACAGGTGTGAGCCACCGCGCCCTGCCTAGATCAACAAATGTTAATACTTACCATTGTGTCACAGTTGCCTGCAGTGTTCAGTACAGTCACACGCTGTGCAGGTGTGAAGTAGGCTGTCTCATCCAGGTCTCTGTCATGATGTTCACACAACCACAAAACTGCCTAATGACATGCCTCAAAACGTATCCTGTTCTTAAGCAACACATGACTGTATAAATAGATACATTTGAAAGTCAATTCATATTTTAAAAGTATTTGTTTAGAAATAATATTTATCTTAAAAGAATGATAAACCCATAACATGTTAACATTAGTAATTTTGTTTTTGTTTTTGTTTTTGTTTTTTTGAGACAGAATCTTACTCTGTCGCCAGGCTGGAGGGCAGTGGTGTGATCTTGACTCACTGCAACCTCTGCCTCCCTGGTTTGAGTGATTCTCCTGCCTCAGCCTCCTAAGTAGCTGTAATTACAGGTGCCTGCCACCGCACCCAGCTAATTTTTGTATTTTTAGTAGAGACGAGGTTTCACCATCTTGGCCAGGCTGGTCTCGAACTCCTGACCTTGTGATCCACCCGCCTTGGCCTCCCAAAGTGCTGGGATTACAGGCGTGAGCCACCACGCCCAGCTTAGTAATTATGCTCTGAAACCACAACAACAAAGTTAACAATAAGGGCGGCGTGATCTTACGTGTTTGTCAATATCTTTAATGCCTGGCTTGGCGGGAGACGCGTGGAGTGTCACGTTGCTTCTGCGTTCGTCTGTTGTGACGTGCTGTTGGGAAGGGAGGAGTAATTCAGCACCGTTTTTAGACAGTCGCGACTATTCTTCCTTGACACCACACCAAAACCGGACGTGTTTGAAGCTTAGTTATCATGATTAGTTAAAGATTCTTTCATTTACAAGATTAGTCACAATCAAACATTGGTTAACATGTGGATTAAAGGCTAGTTGCAATGTGGATTTGAGATTAGGTATAATGTTTTAACTGAAAGGGTCCTGACACGTTTTCATTTACGTTTTGTTTGTGATGTGAAGTAGGGCTCCATGCCTGTGGCTATCAGCTATCCCAGCTGGAGGAAAGACTGTTCTTCCCCCGCTTCACCTTCACATTTGGGGGGTCAGTTGATTCTGAGGAGAGCCAAGGCACTTTCATCAAAATCAGGTGACCCCCAGATGTGAGAGTTCCTTTCTGGCCTCTCGGCTCTGTCGTGCTGGTCTGTGTGTCTGCCTTATACGGGCACACACCGGCCTGATTACTGCAGCTTTGTGGTAAATTGTGAAATCAGAAAGTGTGACTCCTCCAATCTGCTCGTTTTCAGGGTTGTTTGGCTGTCTGGGTTCCTTGAGTTTCCACGTGAATTTTTGTTTTTTTTCTTCAGCGTTGTGTTTTACTTTTGCGGGGAGAGGCTCAGAGGAGGAAGGGGTGAAAACGGTCTCATTGGAGTCTCCAAAGGGTATGAAACCTCTGGTAGTACAAGGATGGGATGCGATGGCCAGGCAAGTCAGATGGGAAGTCCCCAAGATTCTTTTTGCTACTGATTTCTATAATTAAAATACGACATGTGTAAGGGACTAGTACGTGGTATTCAATAAATGTCAGTTGTCTTTCCTAACTACGTTCCTCACAGGCTGGGTTATGCCTAGATATCATCATCCTTCTCCTTTCAGGGAATGAAGCTCACCTAGAAAACTAGGGAACTAAAAGCGCGATACAGTTTGGGTAATGCAGTTGGTTAGCTGTCTCCCCATCCTACCAACTCCGCTGTTACAGGGAAGGGCTGAAGGTAGAAGCAGCTCCCCTGAAGTCTGGCTCGCACGTCGTGGCAGAGTCCACGTGAAGGGCTGTGGGCTGCAGCTCTCTAGGGCACAGCCCGCTGCTTTTCGTGATGGTAATCGCAGGGAAAGAAGCGGACACGCATGCTGATTTCACGAGCTGTCTTCAGGATCTCAGCAGCCTTGCTGTGCTCAGTATCTTGGAGATCCACATCACTCACAGGTAGAACTTGGTCCCTTGTCTGCTCTATGTGCCTCAGAGTCAGGAATCACCTTGGACATGAAGATGCCTAGCTGGGAGGCCTTTCCTCCTCGTATGTTAAATCCCAACTGAGCTCCAGGAGGCTTCTTCAGTGTGATGGTTCGGGGCAGAAACTGGGTCAACTCATTGTTGTAGTCTGGGTGGTGTACCCTCTCATGAGAAGGAATCCATGCTGGAGGACTCTCATAGGCAGGCAGGAAAACCACCGGGTAGTCATCGTAAGGAATCCGGCTGTCCATCTCGGGCAAGGCCCAGTGGGGCAAGGTCCCCAGCGACCTCAGGCTCCGCTCACCGCCAATTCAGACTCTTCCACGTGAATTTTAAGATCAGCTTAATTCCTACAAAGAAGACAGCTGGGATTCTGATAGGGATTGTCTTGAATCAACGTTCCTTTCGCTACAAGTTAAAGAGTAAATGAAACCATTGAAGGAAGGGCCCTGTGAGCTGCGGTCCCTGGAGAAGAGGAACCCTGCAAAGCGGATTCTGGAAAAAACAGCCTTAGCTTTCTCTTGAACAAAAAGTTCTGGCCCAACTGGACCCGGGGTGGGTGCCGGGTGTGCAGGCTGATAGCCCTCCCCTGCCAGCCCGGTGCGGCGTGGGGAGCACCTGCAACGTAGCTTGGCCGAACCCAGCCCCCAGGCCCACGGCCTCCGAGGGATGAGCGCTGGTCCAGAAGCAGGTGTCGGGGAGGAGGGCAGAGGGATGGCCCGCAGACGCCCCTGGGCTCCCTGGCACCCGCCTGCCGATGCCGCCTCGGTCAGACAGAGGTTTCAACACACGTGTACCCTTCCCAACGCAGGCCAGGCGTCTCCTGGGCCTGGAAGAGAACCAAGGTCTGGGGATCTCCTGGTTCAATGGGGGAGTCCAACATGTAAGGAAGAGAAAAATGAATGCAGTGTATGATGTGAGACACCAGCGTCTCATATGACAAGACACAGGGACAGAAACAGATGCGAGTGGACTGCAGGCTGGGGTGGGCTGTGGAGAGAGGAGACCGGGGTGGGGCCGGGAGAGGGGAGGCCGGGGAGAGGGGAGGCTGGGGAGAGGGGAGGCTGGGGCGGGCTGTGGAGAGAGGAGACTGGGGGTGGGGCCAGGAGAGGGGAGGCTGGGGAGAGGGGAGGCTGGGGAGAGGGGAGGCTGGGGCGGGCTGTGGAGAGAGGAGACCGGGGATGGGGCCAGGAGAGGGGAGGCTGGGGAGAGGGGAGGCTGGGGAGAGGGGAGGCCGGGGAGAGGGGAGGCTGGGGAGAGGGGAGGCCGGGGAGAGGGGAGGCCGGGGAGAGGGGAGGCTGGGGCAGGCTGTGGAGAGAGGAGACCAGGGGTGGGGCCGAGAGAGGGGAGGCTGGGGAGAGAGGAGGCTGGGGCGGGCTGTGAAGAGAGGAGACCGGGGGTGGGGCTGGGGCGGGCTGTGGAGAGAGGAGGCTGGGGAGAGGGGAGGCTGCAGCGGCCCAGGGTGAGGCGTGGGATCCAGGAAGGTTCTTAGAGGAGGAGCAGATGCCGCCCACACTGGGGTTACAAGGAGGATAGGAATTTGTCAGAGGGCAAGGGGACAGCGGGAGGGAGTGACCAGGGGGTCAGCAGGGGCAAAGGCCAGGAGGTGGTCACGGGAGTGCTGTGTGTGGGGACGGAGGGGCTCAGCACGGCTGATGCTGGGGAAGGGCCAGGCAGGGCATCCCCATCCTTGAGAGCCAGGCCAGAGCTCTTGGGGACTGTCCTGTGGCCAGCAGGAATCTGAAGGGCTTAGGGGTGTCCCCTGGCAGCCAGACACAGGATGGAGGGGAGGGGCGGGACGGTGAAGCGCTCTTCCTCTGGAGCTCTGCCCCTCTGGAGACACAGGAGTGGACTGGCGTGGCTGTGCAGTCTCGTCGGAACGTCTGAACTCTCGCATCACTAGCAGTCTTGGGTTTTGTTTGTTTGTTTTGTTTTTTACGATAGGGGATAGGGTCTTACTCTGTCACCCAGGCTGGAGTGTGGTGGCACAATCATGGCTCACTGCAGCCTTGGCCTCCCTGGCCCAAGCGATCCTCCTATCTCAGCCTCAAGAGGACCAAGGCTCACAAGCACACACCAGCACGCCCAGCCAATTTCCTTTTTCTTTTTTGGTTTGTATGGACTGTGTTCGCTCAGCTAATTTTTAATTTAATTTATTTTATTTTATTTTTAGCAATGGTAGGGGCCGTTCTCATCTTGCCCAGGCTGGTCTCAAACTCCTGGGCTCAAGCGATCCTCCCACCTCGGCCTCCCAAAGTGCACCTGGGAATACAGGCATGAGCAGTTGCCCCTAGACCCTGGCAGCCTTTGGAAATGGAATGTATCTGTCACCATTTTTGCAGATTAGGAAACCGAGGCTAAGAGAAGAGAGTGACTTCTTCAGAGTCACCCTGTCGTCAGTGTCGGTGGGAAAACCCTGGACAGCCCCACGCTGCCTGATTTTCCCTCACCTCTGTCCTCAGATTGGTCAGCAGGGCACGCAATGCCCACCAGAGGGCACCAAACGCCAGACTTTACCATGCACTCCCGATCGTTTTGAGGCTCAGGTGTGGCCACCATTGATTAGTCTCAGATGCAGTCCCCGTTGACTGAGATTCCCCACATGCAGTCTCCATTGATCGAGAGCTTCACGTGCAGCCCCTACTGATCGAGAGTTTCAGATGCAGCCCCTACTGATGGAGTCTCACATGCAGCCCCTACTGATTGAGCGTCTCAGATGCAGGCGCTATTGATTGAGTCTCAGCTGCAGCCCCTACTGATCCAGTCTCACATGCAGCCCCTACTGATTGAGAGTCTCGGATGCAGCCCCTACTGATTGAGAGTCTTAGATGCAGCCGCTACTGATTGAGAGTCTTAGATGCAGCCGCTACTGATTGAGTCTCAGCTGCAGCCCCCATAGACTGACAGCCTCAGAGGCAGCCTCATCAATTGAGAGCCCCGGAGCAGCCCCCAGTGACTGACAGTCTCAGCTGCAGCCCCCAGTGACTGACAGTCTCAGAGGCAGCCTCATTGATTGAGAGCTTCAGATGTGGCCTCCATTGACTGAGAATGTCACATGCAGCCTCCGCTGACTGAGAGCCCCAGATGCAGCCCTGTTGACTGAGAGCTTCACATGCAGCCCCCTCTCTGGATTCCCCACTGAAGGGTCGCCCTGGTGGAGCTTTAAGAGAATGAAGCTCAGGTCCAGGTGGCTCTGTGGCCCTCATTCTGAGCCTGAGGTGACAGGGTGGGTGGGGCTGGGTGCAGAAGGGGGTGCATTACCCCTGAGGCTGTGACCAGGGAGGCTCTAGTCCTCCTTCTCTCTCCCTAGACTTTTGGGAAACTCTTCAAAGTCCTGGAGAGGCTCTGGAGTGTGACTGCTTGGAGCCCTGTGTCTGTAGGGAGCCACTGCCTGGATCTGAGCATGGTCTGGGTCAGGGCTTCCCACTGGACAGTGGCTGGTCGGGGGAGATCGCTGCCCCCACCCCGGGCTCCGGGTGGCACACATCAGCTGGCCTGGCTGGGCCTTGAGAGGACGGACACTCACTCCTCAGGACTAGAGGAGCTCTGCTGGTGCCTCCTCCCGCTCTGGGCTGCACCTGCTGCTGCCCCCACTGTGACCAGGCTTTTGGGGTGGACGGGGGCCTCATCCCCTCTGTATCCCTCCCAGGGGTCCCTCCCAACTCCACACTGTGGGACTGGGCTGTGACAGGACTCTGGCCGAAGAGATGTATGGGGACATCACAGGAAAGGGGCTGGTGAAGTTGAGGGCTACCCAGGGGGTCCTAAGAAGGGCCGGTGCTTTCCTGCCTTGGGCTGCAGTCACAGCATGATGTGAGGCATTGCTTCCCACCACGAGCCAAAAAGAAGACTGCCAGGGAGAGGCTCAGAGCCGGGGTTCCATCTGGTCCACGGAGTTCACAGTCTCAGAGTCACCTGGTTAGTTCCTGGTGGTGAAAGCATCCTGCAGATGCATGTTCTCACTCTGGGAGATGGTTCGGGGTGCAAGTGCCCCAACAGCCCACCGCTCCCACAGACTCTGCTGGCAGGGGCTCACCCCCTGCAAGGCCACCTGCAGAACCAGAGTGCTATGGTGCCCACCTGCTCCTGGTGGGTCAATAGAGTCCTGACAATATTGTCCAAGTCATCGACAAATCCAAAGTGAAAGTTTTCCCGGTCAATATGCCATTCGGGTTCTTTGAGGAGCTCAGGAAATACTCTACAAACGGAAGGAAAGACCACAGCTGCAAAGAGCTAAGCCAGCTGTGAAAAGCAGGACCCCAGATGGCAAAACATACTGGAAGTTTCCTCAGAGGAGCAGCTTCTGGGAGCCACCCCCAGAGTAGGGTGGGGCTGGGGCAGGGCGAGCATTGTGAGAATATCACATATGACCACCGTGGGCAAGGAGTGAGTCTTTTTTTTTTTTTTTTTTTTGAGTTTTTCTGTTGTTTCCCTGGCTGGAATGCAATGGTGTAATCTTGGCTCACTGCAACCTCTGCCTCCCAAGTGTAAGCGATTCTCCTGCCTCAGCCTCCCAAGTAGCTGGGATTATAGGTGCCCACCACCATGCTGGCTAATTTTGTATTTTTAGTAGAGATGGGGTTTCACCATGTTGGCCAGGCTGGTCTCGAACTTCTGACCTCAGGTGATCTGCCCGCCTCAGCCTCCCAAAGTGCTCAGATTACATGCATGAGCCACTGCGCCTGGCCAAGGAGTGAGTCTTTTAAGCAATGATGTAGAACAGTAGTCCCCAACCTTTTTGGCACCGGGGACTGATTTCATGGAAGGTAATTTTCCCACCACTGCTGGGGGGTGGAGGATGGTTTCAGGATGAAACTGTCCCACCTCATGATTGTCAGGCATTAGATTCTCAAAAGGAGCACTCAAACTAGATCCCTCATGTGAAGTTCACAATCAGGTTCATGGTCCTATGAGAATCTACCCCCACCCTGATCTGACAGGAGGCGGAGCTCGGGCGGGAATGCTCAGTCATCTGCCACTCACCACCTGCTGGGTGGTCTGCTCCTAACAGGCCATGGACTGGCACTGGCCTCAGCCCAGGGGTTCGGAACCCCTGGTGTAGAAAACTGGATCTCTGACTTAGTGGGAAAATAATGGATCTTTCCTTAACCTCACCTACAAAGCAGGACTCTAGAGAAAGTAAAGTTCTAAATATCAAAGGTAAACATAGGCAGCCAGAAGAAAATGTAAAAGAATCTTTGTGAGATACAGGTAGAGAAGGGCTTGTTATACACCAGGGTTCAAATGCCTAACCCATTGCTTCTCAGGCTTCTGGCTAAGATCAAGTGTAGAGTCAAATGCGTAATCCACAAGGCCACAATCGCTGTAAATTACATAGAAACTAAGATGCTATTTTCCAGGGACACCAGAAACAAATCAGAAAGAGATATGAGGCAGCAATAATTGAATTCTCTAAAAGAGATATGCAATTAATTACTCCAGAATGAACAGAGGGATCTGTGAGTCAGCAAGGCTGACAGAGGGACGAAGCCAGGGTAGGGGAGGAGCCTGCACCCACCATCGCCGGGGCCTCCAGGCAGCCACAGCCAAGGGCTATTTAGAGTCTGGGGTCAGTGGGACCAGGAGGAGGCCGCTGGGGTTGAGGCGGGTGGACCTGCCCCTGCAGCCCCGGGTGGGGGCTGAGCCAGGGAGGGGCACTCAGGAGGGCAGCAGGCCCAGATGATCGCCTGAGGCCTGGCCCAGCTCCTCAGTTTCTCTTGCAGGTCAGACTTGGGTATTCCCCGGGGCACGCCCAGGCTACAAAGGACATAGGGGATCTGTCTGTGTGTGAGTGGGGGGCCGCAGGGCGGGGCTTCTCCTGCCTCTGGCCAGGCCCTGGTGTGTGTGTGTGTGTGTGTGTGTGTGTGTGTGAGAGGTGGCCTGGTGTGTGTGTGTGTGTGTGAGGTGGCCTGGTGTGTGTGTGTGTGTGTGTGTGAGGTGGCCTGGTGTGTGTGTGTGTGTGTGAGGTGGCCTGGTGTGTGTGTGTGTGTGTGTGTGAGGTGGCCTGGTGTGTGTGTGTGTGTGAGAGGTGGCCTGGTGTGTGTGTGTGTGTGTGTGAGGTGGCCTGGTGTGTGTGTGTGTGTGAGGTGGCCTGGTGTGTGTGTGTGTGAGAGGTGACCTGGTGTGTGTGTGTGTGAGAGGTGGCCTGGTGTGTGTGTGTGTGTGTGAGAGGTGGCCTGGTGTGTGTGTGTGTGCGAGAGGTGGCCTGGTGTGTGTGTGTGTGTGAGAGAGGTGGCCTGGTGTGTGTGTGTGTGTGAGAGGTGGCCTGGTGTGTGTGTGTGTGTGTGTGGTGGCCTGGTGTGTGTGTGTGTGAGAGGTGACCTGGTGTGTGTGTGTGAGAGAGGTGGCCTGGTGTGTGTGTGTGTGTGTGAGAGGTGGCCTGGTGTGTGTGTGTGTGTGAGAGAGAGGTGGCCTGGTGTGTGTTTGTGTGTGTGTGAGAGAGGTGGCCTGGTGTGTGTGTGTGTGTGAGAGGTGGCCTGGTGTGTGTGTGTGTGTGAGAGGTGGCCTGGTGTGTGTGTGTGTGAGAGAGAGGTGGCCTGGTGTGTGTGTGTGTGAGAGAGGTGGCCTGGTGTGTGTGTGTGTGAGAGGTGGCCTGGTGTGTGTGTGTGTGTGTGAGAGGTGGCCTGGTGTGTGTGTGTGTGTGGTGGCCTGGTGTGTGTGTGTGTGAGAGGTGACCTGGTGTGTGTGTGTGAGAGGTGACCTGGTGTGTGTGTGTGTGTGTGTGTGAGAGAGGTGGCCTGGTGTGTGTTTGTGTGTGTGTGAGAGAGGTGGCCTGGTGTGTGTGTGTGTGTGAGAGGTGGCCTGGTGTGTGTGTGTGTGTGAGAGAGGTGGCCTGGTGTGTGTGTGTGTGTGTGTGAGAGAGAGGTGGCCTGGTGTGTGTGTGTGTGTGTGAGGTGGCCTGGTGTGTGTGTGTGTGTGTGAGAGGTGGCCTGGTGTGTGGGTGTGTGTGTGTGTGAGAGGTGGCCGGGTTGTTCCTGGGAACAGCATGTGTTTACACTAGGTCCTGTGGCTGCCATAACAAGTCACCACCATCTTGGTGGCTGACAGCAACAGAAACGTCTTCTCTCACAGTTTCAGAGGCCAGAAGCCTGCAGTCAGCATCACTGGGCTGAAGTCAGGGGGTGGGCAGAGCTTCGCGCCCTCCTGGGGCTGTAGGGGAGAACCTGCCTCTTCCTGCCTCCTCCGGATTCTGCAGCTGCTGGTGCTCTGGGCTGCGTAGCCCCGATCTCTGCCTCATCTTCACATCGCCTTCTCTGCTCTGTGTGCAAGCCCCCCTCTACTTGCATCATAAGGATACAAGTGATTGCATTTAGGGCACACGTGGCTGATCCAGCGTCCTCTCCCGCCTTAAAACCCTTCACGTAATCACATCTGCAAAGACTTTGCCGTATAAGGTAACATACACAGGTTCCAGGATTAGGAAACTTTTGGGGCCCTTATTCACCCCACCGCAGTGTCCCCATGAGTACAGAGAGGGAGTCCTGACCTCAGGAGATCCGCCCGCCTCGGCCTCCCAAAGTGCTGGGATTACACGCATGAGCCACCACACCCAGCCAAGGAGTGAGTCTTTTAAGCAATGGTGTCAATTTTTAAGACAATACTGTCTTAAGAAAGTGTCAAGAGAGGGAGGGCGCCCAGGCCTCACACACTCTGCCTCACCCCTGCCTTCTCCCTGGATGCGCTCGGGAGCTGGTGTTGGGATCCTGAGTCTGTGTTTGACACATCAGGAGGAAACAGAGGGGCCTAAGGAGCCCAGGGCCACACGTCGCAGAGTGAGGACGGGACCCCTCCTGCCACCGTCAGCGCTGGAATTGAGTGCCGATTCCGCGTGGAGCTGCCTGCGCTGCCTCTCATGCGCACCTGACCCCAGGAAGGTGCTGTTGTTATCACCCTCATCTTCCTGTGGAGGGAGAAACTGAGGCTGAGAGAGCCAATCATCTTGGTGGAGGCCACATAATGGATCCAGGATTGGAGCTGGACAGCCGCCACAGCGCCGAGTGTTAAGGAGGAACATGGTCTGCAGCTGTCCCCACCCCCGCAGGCCACGGCTCGTCACCATCAGCTCCATGTAAACTAGAGGCTGGTGCTAAAACTGCCTTTGCAAAAGTTATGACCGTGAGAGAGACCCGACAGCTGGCTCCATTTTGCTTCTGCTCTCACAAGAGAACTGTTTTTGCTCATTCCTGGGCGTAGGCCAAGCTAACTATGGGAGAAATTTCGTTTATAGCTTAACTATTTACTTATTTATTTGACGGAGTCTCACCCGGTTGCCAGGCTGGAGTGCAGTGGCGGCTCACCGCAACCTCCAGCTCCCTGGGTCAAGTGATTCTCCTGCCTCAGTCTCCCAAGTAGCCCAGATAATTTTTGTATTTTTAGTAGAGATGGGGTTTTGCCATGTTGGCCAGGATGGTCTCGATCTCCTGATCTCGTGATCCACCTGCCTCGGCCTCCCAAAGTGCTGGGATTACAGGCGTGAGTCACCGCGCCCAGCCTATAGTTTAACTTAAGAACGAAGATGAGCTAACAGTCCCTTCCCGAAATGACCCCCCTCATTCTTTGGGGACCAAAACTGCTTTTGGTCCCTAAGCAAGGAGGACCAAAATTGGCCACAAGGTCAGAATTATATTTCCGGAGTCAAGTAGCCAGAGATCACAATGGCTTCTATAGATGACGTCATTATGGTAAAACCCAAGCCTGGCGTTTGAGGTATTTTTCAGACCTTGCATTCTGCGAGACCAGCTGGTGTCACGCAATCCATAATCATGACTCTAGTGCTATTAAGTTATAAACCAGTCATAAAATGATAAGGAAATGGCCCGTATGTTTGGGAGTTACGGAACGAGTCCCAGCGGAGGCCGTCTTCACTGGTTCCTGCTGCCGTAACGAAATACGCAAGACTGGGTAATTGAGAAAGAACAGACATTTACTTCCCACAGTTCGGGAGGCTGGAAGTCCAAGATCAAGGCTCATCCAGTGTCTGCTGGGGGCTGCCCTCTGCTGCTTTTTTTTTTTTTTTTTTAAGATAGAGCCTCGCTTTGTCGCTCAGGCTGGAGTGCAGTGGCACGATCTCGGCTCACTGCAACCTCTGCCTCCTGGATTTGAGCGGTTCTCCTGCCTCAGCCTCCCGAGTAGCTGAGATTACAGGTGTGCGCCAGTATGCCTGGCTAATTTTTGTATTTTTAGCAGAGATGGCGTTTCTCCATGTCGGTAAGGCTGGTCTGGAACTCCCGACTCCAGGTGATCCGCCAGCCTCGGCCCCCCAAAGTGCTGGGATAATAGGCCTGAGCCACCGTGCCCTCTGCTTCTAAGAAAGTACCTTCTCACCGTGTCCTCACAAGGCAAAAGGCAGAGGGTAAACCAGCCTCGCTAATTCCTTCTAGCCCTTTTATAAGACATTAACCTCATCTGTGAGGGCGGGGCCTGCATGGCCTCGTCCCCTGCTGAAGCCTTAGCTCTTAATCCTGCTGCACTGCAAATGAAGCTTCAACGTGAATGATGGGGGCGCTCACAGCAGCGAGATTGCCAGAGGCTAAATCAACACTCAAAACCAACGGCCTCTCTACGGACCACTAGGAAAGGATTAGAAATGCAGTTGAAAGTGATCTTCTTTCAATAACCAGCGACATGGAAACGCACCTGGGATAAATCTAGCTGCAACTGCACGAAACGTTTTTGGAGAAAATTATAAAATATATTGAAAGATGTTAGAAAAGAGTTAAGTAAATGAGACGACGCACCATGTTTACGGGTTCTAGTCTCCATTTCCAACTTCATTTAAGAACTGAAAGCATTTCTAATTAAAATCGCAACAGGTGTGTGTGTGCAGGTGCGCCATTCCTTGTGTTTTCAAATCAACATTTCCTGTTACAGAAGCAAAAGAGGTTTCAGAGCAACTGAAGGGCATGGAATGGTTGCTACCCACCGAACTTAATCGCTCACACCACTGTTGACAGAAAAAGCCAGCTTCTGTGAAACAGTTGAAGAGCTTTGTTCAGAGCCAAATGTGAGAGCCATGACCAGTGACTCAGCCTCAGGACTTCCTGAGAACATGGGACCAAAGTGGTTGGCTTACAGCTTGGTCGTGTACGTTTTGGGGAGATAGAAGACATTGGTCAACATGCACAAGGTATACAGTGGTTCGGTAGGAAAGACAGGGCAGTCTGAAGCAGGGGACTGAAAGGTCACAGGTGGCTTCAAAAGTCTTCTGATTGGCAATTGGTTGAAAGGGTTAAGCTGTTGCCTAAAGACCTGGAATCAGTAGAAAGGAACGTCTGGGTTAAGATAAAGGGTTGTGGAGACCAGGGTTTTTATTATGTAGGTGAGTTTCCTAGGTGGCTGCCCTTAGAGGCAACAGATGACAAATATTTCCTGTTGTGACCTTTCAAAGAATATCAGGATCTCCAGAAAAGAGCCAGTAAGGGAAGGAGACTCTCTTCAGAACACAAACTTCCCCCAAGAGGCAGCTGTGCAGGACCATGTCAAAAGTATATTTTGGGATAAATACTTTGATTTCCTTTAGGGTCTGCTGTCTGTCATGAGACGCTATGTTAGAGTCAGGCTGGAATTTTGGGATCTTACTGCTACAAAGAGGCCGTCAGTTCTAAGGTCTCTGTTTTAAGTAATGCTGGTCAGCTGTGCCTGAGCTCCAACGGCAGGAGGGCTTATAACGCGGTGTGGCTGACCCCTCCCTTCCCATCATGGGCTGAACTAATTTTTTGAGGTTTCTTTGAGTCCCTTTGGCCAAGAAGGGGGTCCATGTGTCCATTCAGCCAGTATTTTGCTTTTGGTTTACACAACCAAATCAAGAACCAGCAGGCGCTATTTGGCCCCATGCATCCTGAGAGTCAAAAGCATCAGGTCAGGATTTCCCTCGGAACTGCCCTGCCAAGGCTCTGGAAACTGGGGTCTGTGGCCACTGGTTCCCGTAGG
Organism: Aotus nancymaae; assembly: GCF_030222135.1. NCBI lineage: Eukaryota > Metazoa > Chordata > Mammalia > Primates > Aotidae > Aotus > Aotus nancymaae. The sequence goes on along the minus strand of NW_026988422.1, from coordinate 86,507,199 downwards.
CTGCTCCTGGGGATGCAAGCTCCCTGGCGCTGGCCGAGCAGGCACCTCTGCCCAGAGAATGCCAGCAGCGGAGACACCGGCTCCCGAGGCAAGGGGCCCGCTCTGTGCCCGCCGCTTGCACGACTCAGATCCACTCAGCCCCGCATCCACCTTGTCCTATGACTGAGTCTTCACCCTGGTGGCTGGTTGCAGCCTCTCTAAAAGCAGACACAGTAGGGTTGGTGGGACGAGTCTAAGTACAGTCTCCACCGCTGCCCTGATCTCAAGGCTGAGCGGCGGCCCCCACCTCCTTCCTCCTTCCCCACCACTCACTTTAGACCCTCCTTACTCTGGGACGGCAACGCAGCTGAGCTAGGCTGTTGCTTCCTGGGAAGACTCAGACCTTCCTCCTCGAAGGGTCCAAGCCCCCGGTGACCACAGTTGTTGCCATGGCTCCTTTCCTGCCATGACCAGGCATGGGAGCAGCACTTTCTCTCCATCAGATGGGTTAACACGGCCCTTTACTACTAGAGCCAGCACACTGTTCTGTGGCATGCCAAGACCCGTCATGGTCCTTCAGAAGAAGTGACAGAGAGCAGGATAGTTAACAAGATCACCAATGTGCACTTTAAAAAAAAAAAAGCCAAGTGCCCTGGCTCACGCCTGTAATCCCAGCACTTTGGGAGGCCAAGGCTGGTGGATCACCTGAGGTCGGGAGTTCGAGACCAGCCTGACCAACATGGAGAAACCCCATCTCTACTAAACATACAAAATTAGCCAGGCATGGTGGTGCACGCCTGTAATCCCAGCTACTCAGGAGGCTGAGGCAGGAGAATCACTTGAATCCAGGAGGCAGAGGTTGCAGTGAGCCAAGATCGCGCCATGGCACTCCCGCCTGGGCAACAAGAGCAAAACTCCATCTCAAAAAAAAAAAAAAAAACCCACCAAAAAACCTTTTAATTGCATTTATTTTAGTGCTGAATTTATTCCTGTGCCATCAGTTTTCGTCTCCTCAGGGGTATCTTTTCCTTGTGGGCAACCTCCTCTTCCGGTTTGGGAACAATCCGTTCCTCTTCAGGAAGGATCATTTCCACGCGGCACGGAGAGCTCACGCATGGGTTAGCCGCCGTCAGCGCTGCAGGGCCGGCGGCGCACCTCAGGTGCTTATTCACTCGGAGAATCTACATCTGAACCCTTAAGTTCAGCATTGCTGTCTGCACTGTTCAGCATGTGCGGTAATAATTAGCACCCTTCTTGGGCCACCGAGCCTGTGTCCCGCTGCTGGGCCTGGGCACACCTGCCAACTCCCCGACTGTGACGTCGGAATGGCACATGCTGCTTCTGTAAAGTGACTTCTTTGAGATACTCGGTGGCTTCTCGTACATGGTACACTTGGTTGCCTGGGCAGTTTCACGAGTGTTCCTAAGGTTACCACGAAGGTTTGAACCTCTTGATTTGCGTGATTTTGTGGGGTTTTCCGGGTCAGGTGAACAGTGAGTCATTTTCACAGGTCACCATAGGCGGTTTTAGGGAAGAGAGCAGGATGTGCATGTCTGTCTGTCCCAGGTGAGTGCAGACACTCCACACTCTGTCCCCAGTGGGAGTGAATGCGTTCTTCAGCTCCGTGGCTGTCTTCCAGATGCCAGCCAGGGCGGGTCTCTTCCGGCAGACGCCACCTCGGCTGCAGTGGCCGTGATGGAGGCTGCCGCTTGGTTAAGTTCACGGCCATGCACTCTCATTGCCATGAGCCCCTCTTTCTATTGTGGGAGATGAATTAATAGAAATGCATCTTTATGTCTTCGACGATGGCCAATTCTCTGTCCTCTCAGCTGGGGTGGCTTCCAATCTACTATCTTGACTCAGTGAGGAAGGAATTACAGGGCCTGACGCTGCTGTGTGCATGCACCCATGGACAGGGAGGTGTCTGGGGCGGGGGAGACGACAGAGAGAGGGAGAGACGGTGTAAGCCGGGGGAAGGGTGGGAAAGGGCTTAGCCACCCACATGAGCAGAAGGGGGCTGCCCTGTCCTCCTGCCTGTCCGGCAGCCGAAAGCCGGATCACAGCTGAGCAACTGGATGGGAGTGGGAGGGTGTGAAGCCGTCGGGAGTGGGCTTGTTTGGAGAAGATGGGGTGCTCTTTCCTGGATGGAGGCTGAGATCCAGAGGGACCAGGCCACTGAGCTCTCCCAAAGCATTCCCACAGGCCGGCAGCCAAGCAGGGTTGAGTTGTGGCATCCGCGTGAGGCCCATCCCGCCCTGTCCAGCATGGCTTAGCAGAGTCTTGCCCGCCAGGGGTGTTGGGACTGGAATAAGGCGTTGCTGATTTCCAGTTGCTGTCCCTGCACGTCCCCACGCAGCCCAGAGCACAGCAGAAAGCCGCTGGTGTTTTGTTCCCTTTCCAGCAGAGGGAGGGAGCAACTTGGCGAGGACAACTCACCCTTGAGGTGGGGGAATGTGATCAGCAGCCCCCACCTCCCTTGCCAGAGGGAGCTGCAGCTACGGTTCTCCTAGAACAGCTATTCAACCCAAGGCAAAGAAACACCCAAACCGAAATGTCATAAAACTTATTTTATTATAAAACATTGTTTTTACTATGTTTAAAAACAATGATTAGGGCTGGGCATGGTGGCTCACACCTGTAATCCCAGCACTTTAAGAGGCTGAGGTGGGTGGATCACCCGAGGTCATGAGTTTGAGACCAGCCTGGCCAACATGGCAAAACCCCGTCTCTACCTAAAAATACAAAAATTACCTGGGCATGGTGGCAGGCGCCTGTAGTTCCAGCTACTCGGGAGGCTGAGGCAGGAGAATCATTTGAACCCAGGAGATGGAGGTTGCAGTGAGCCAAGATTATGCCATTGCACTCCAGCCTGGGCAACAGAGTAAGTCTCCAAAAAAAAAAATTTTTTTTTTTATAAAGCTTGCCATGCTAAAAATCAACAAAAAGATGACCTATTCTTCATAGGTTTCCATGCCCATTTCACTGTTTAAAAATGCCAGGAATTCAGGCGAAGTATGAAGCGCCTGCTGCCTAACCGCGTGCCCTCTCTCCTCTCACCTCCTGGAGTTTTCTCTACAACAAACAAAACCCTGAAAAATGATAGTAAAGAGATCCAACAGCACCTAGAAATCTGAGAACATACTGCTTTAAATATTATTCACAAAGTCACATGGTAAGAATTACAAAGTTTAAAAACGATTTAGGCCGGCCATGGTGGCTCATGCCTGTAATTTCAGCACTTCGTAAGGCCGAGGACGGTGGATCATGAGGTCAGGAAATCGAGACCAACCTGGCCAATGTGGCGAAACCCCATCTTTACTAAAAATTCGAAAATTAGCCGGGCGTGGTGGCGCTTGCCTGTAATCCCAGCTAGTCTGGAGGCTGAGACAGGAGAATCGCCTGAACCTGGGAGGCGGAGGCTGCAGTGAGCAGAGATCGAACCACTGCACTCATTCCTGCCTGGGCAACAGAGCGTGACTCCATCTCAAAAATATACAAACAAGCAAACAACAACAACAAAAAAAACTCAATTTATCTGTGCTCCATCTTCATGTGCATAGTCAACCAGATGTTACTTACAAAACTGGCAGCCAGAGCTGGGCTCTCTTAGGTAGGAAATCAATTTGCCGGGGACACATATCCAATTGCAAGGTTTTGCTAAATAGGTTGTAACTATATTTAGAACTACACAGAAAGGAAAAAGTGATTGCTCAATTCAGTAGTGAAAGTCAGATGAAAACTTCACGGAACTAAGATCTGAACTTCAGCTAAATGCTCCAAATCTAAACTCTAATTCCCAGAACCAAGTAGTTCAAAAAAATATATCCCAAATTGCATTTAAAGAAAGCAAATTCCACCCATTCAGGCTTAGAGCAGGTATCTTTTAAAGAAGAAAAACTCGCGAGTTAAAACACAGACGTAGTGGCTTCCGTTTCCTTTACTGCCCTGCGTATCGCTGGGCACCGAATAGTTCATCCCGGGCTCTCACGCTGGTAATGGATCTGGCGGAGGAAATCGACTGACTACTTGGGAAGTGAGCCCCTGCCGTTTACCTGTTACAGTAACGTGGAAAGCTGCGAGGGGCCGAGCGGTGAAGAACAGCTTGAAGACCTCGGGCGCTGGGGCCGCAGGCCTGCTCTGGACCCGCGGGTCCTGGGGCACAAGGCCCCGGGCACCGGTGGGACCCGAGTCCGCGCGCGGGCTAGGAGCGCCTCGGCAGGTTCGGTTCCCAGCGCGGCCCCAGCCCGTGCCTCCCTCCCCGCGCTTATCGGCTGCCACCAGGGCCATCTTTTTCTGGATGGAGTCAAGGGGACAACGGAGAACTTCCCAACAGTCCGCCTCCTCCCCGGGCGCGGCCAGCCGTCGGCCGTGACCTCCGGGAACGGGCAGCGCCCCTCGCGGCCCTGCGCCGTCCGCACCTGGCGCTCGAGGTCCCGGTCGGCCTGGGGGCCCAGCAGCGGCGGCGGGAAGGCCCGGAACGAGGCCTCGGGGCACGCGCCGGGGAGCCCCGCGATGTCGCTTCGGCGGATGTCCGGGCCCCGGAGCGTGACCAGGTGCGACCTCCCGGCCGAGCCGCTCCTCCGGCCGAGCCGCTCCTCCGCCCGCGGCGCGCACTGCTGGGGAGCGGCCCACGCGAACGGAGGGGCCCGCGCCGTCTTGCCCACGGCCACGCTCCCCGGCTAATTGTTTTTCTTTGTATTTTTAGGAGATATGGGTTTTTGCCATACTGGCCAGGCTGGATAATATACGTATCGAAATACCCGGACACGATGGCGCGTGCCTGAAATCCCAGCTCTTCGGGAGGCTGAGGCAGGAGAATCGCTTGAACCCGGGAGGTGGAGGTTGTAGTGAGCCAAGATCGTGCCACTGCACTCCAGCCTGAGCAACAAGAATGAGACTCCATCTCAAAAAAAAAAAAAAAAAGAGAAAGGAAGAGAAAGGAAGGAAGGGAGGGAGGGAGGGAAGAGGAAGGAAGGACGGAGGAAGAAGGAAGGAAGGAGGAAGGAAGGCAGGCAGGAAGACTACATTGTAGTTAACGACCGTCTCCGCTATCTGTGCGTGTTCATTAACTGTGTGTGGGTCCTCTCCTCACCCACCCGCCACACTTCCCCTTCGCAGCCTCTGGAATCTGTCATTCCGTTCTCTACCACCACGAGATCACTGTTTTTGCTCCCACACGTGAGGGAGAACATGTGAGTGACACCTCCCAGATGGGGGACTCTGGACAAGCCTGTGGGGTGCTCTTCAGTGCACGAGGCCCTGGAGCGTGAGGCCCTCTGTGGCTGCCACCCACACACGGAAGCCGGAATGGGGCCTGTGCTGCCCAACTCAAAAGGCTGCTCTTCCACCCGGTGAGGGACCCAGAGAAGGAAGGAAGTGTGGAATCCCTGCCCCCTCAGCCCTGCATGGGTCACACGAGGGTGTGAGGCAAAGGGGGACTGTAGCGGCCCTGGGTCAGTGGGTGGGATGGTTAGAATCTCTGTCCTGGCATGTGATGACCACCACCTGCCCCTGAGTCCTTTCCTGATGCCTGAGAGCCTTCACACACTTTGCTGTCATGATGAGGCGGGGAAGGTGGCTGCTACCTTTGACAGGTGGCTTGGTGTGGCTGGAGACCTGCTCCCTGCTCCCCCTCAGTTGTGTTTGTTCAGCCCACTCTTTCCAGGGGCACTGATAAGAACTGTTCACTGGCCTCATCAGTCTCCCTGGGAAATGGGGTATCGTTGGGTCAGGTTGGGGTCCATGGACTGGCAGTGGGGTGGGTGTGATCCTGGGCCACCCCTGGGTTCCCATGGCCAGGCCTGCCTCCCTCTGAGCTATGGCCCTGGGGACAGGTTTCCGCCTGTAACCATGATCCTGTGGAAACACCACTGCTTTTATCCTCTGTGACCTGAGCTTTTCTCTAATCAGAAATAGACAAGTCATCATTATAGTGGGAGATTTCACTGTATCTCTATCAACAAGCAGCAGAGCAAAGCAGACAAAACCCAGCAAGTGACAGATTTACTGACCAAGTGAGCATTCAGAGAAGCCTGCACCCAATAACCACAGAATACACATGCTCCACAAGCACGTGGAAATCTTTACAAAGTGACTATGTGCCAGCTTATTCTGTAAATCTCAATGTATTTCAAATAATAGAGATTGCAGTGAATGTTTTCTGGCTACAATAAAATTAAGCTAGAAATAAATGAGAAATAATCAACTAGATAATTCTCATATTTGGCAATTAAAAATACATTTCTGAATAACTCATGAGTCAAAGAACTCACAAAGGAAAGTAGAAAATATTGTCAACCAAAAAAGGAACTATCAGTAGAGTGAACTGGCAACCAACAGAATGGGAAAACATTTTGCAATCTGCACATCTGACAAGAATCTACGAAGAACTTAAACAAATTTACAAGAAAAAAAACCAAACAACCCCATCAAAAAGTGGGTGAAGGATATGAACAGACACTTCTCAAAAGAAGACATTTATGCAGCCAACAAACATAAGAAAAAAAGCTCATCATCCCTGGTCATTAGAGAAATGCAAATCAAAACCACATTGAGATACCACCTCACGCCAGCTAGAATGGTGATCATTAAAAAATCTGGAGACAACAGATGCTGGAGAGGATGTGGAGAAATAGGAACACTTTTACATTGTTGGTGGGAGTGTAAATTAGTTTAACCATTGTGGAAGACAGTGTGGCAATTCCTGAAGGATCTAGAAATAGAAATTCCATTTGACCCAGCAATCCCATTACTGGGTATACACCCAAAGGATTACAAATCATTCTATCATAAAGATACATGCACATGTATGTTCATTGTGGCACTGTTTACAAAGACTTGGAACCAACCCAAATGCCCATCAATAATAGACTGAATAAAGAAAATATGGCACATACACACCATGGAATACTATGCAGCCATAAAAAATGATGACTTCATGTCCTTTGCAGGGACATGGATGGAGCTGGAAACCATCATTCTCAGCAAACTAACACAGGAACAGAAAACCAAACACCGCATGTTCTCACTCATAAGTGGGAGTTGAACAGTGAGAACACATGGACACAGGGAGGGGAGCATCATACACCAAGGCCTGTTTTGGGGCGGGGAGGGGGAGGGGAGGGATAGCAGAGGGTGGGGGAATTGGGGAGGGATAGCATTAGGAGAAGTACCTAATGTAGATGTTGGGGGGTGGATGCAGCAAACCATCATGGCACGTGTATACCTACGTAACAATCCTGCAGGAGATGCACACGTACCCCAGAACTTAAAGTATAATAACAAGAAAAAAGAAAAACAAGTATGCATCAAATCTGTGAGAAGCAGATGAAGCCATTTTTAGGAGCGGATTTCAGTTTCACGTTTTTTATAATAGAAAAGAAGAAGAGCCAAAAAAATCAGTGAGATAAACATTCACCTCGAGAAGTCAAAAGGAGGCAGGATGAGGCGGCTCACACCTCTAATACTAACACGGGGAGGCTGAGGCAGGTGGATCGTTGGAGTCCAGGGAGTTCAAGACCAGCCTGGGGAATGTAGTGAGACCGCATCTAAATCAGTCTGTTCCCACGCTGCTATGAAGAGATATCCAAGGCTGCATAATTGATAAAGGAAAAAGGTTTAATTGACTCATTGTTCTGCAGGGCTGGGGAGGCCTCAGGAAACTTACAGTCATGGTGGAAGGGGAAGCAAACACATCTTACTTCACATGGCGGCAGGAAGAAGTTCTGAGCAAAGGTGGAAAATCCTGTATAAAACCATCAGGTCATGTGAGAACTCATTCACTATCCTGACAACAGCAGCACGGAGGTAACCACCCCTGTGATTCAATCACCTCCCACTGGGTCCCTCCCATGACACACGGGGATCGTGAAAACAATTCAAGACGAGATTTGGGTGGGACACAGCCAAACCACACCACCGTCTCTACAAAAAAACACAAAATTAGCTGGGCATGGTGGCATGTGACTGTGGTCCCAGCTACTCAGGAGGCTGAGGTGGGAGGATCACCTGAGCCCAGGGACGTTGAGGCAGCGTGAGCTATTGCTGTGCCACTGTACTCCAGCAGCCTAGATGACAGAGTGAGACACTGTCGCAAAAAAAAAAAAAAAAGAAGAAGAAGAAGAAAAAGTCAGAAAGAAAGAAAAAAACCTGTAATCCCAGCACTTTGGGAGGCCGAGGCGGGTGGATCACCTGAGGTCAGGAGTTTGAGACCAGCCTGGCCAATATGGTGACACCTCATCTCTACTAAAATACAAAAATTACCCGGGTGTGGTGGCACGCGCCTGTTGTCCCAGCTGCTTGGGAGGCCGAGGCAGGAGAATTGCCTGAAGCCAGGAAGTAAAGATTGCAGTGAGCTGAGATCGTACCACTGCACTACAGCCTGGTGACAGAGCGAGACTCCATCTTAAAAAAAAACGTTCTAGAGCAGGAATGAGGGGAGTAAAGTACATCTGGAAGAGGGTGAAGCAGGCGACTTGAGAGATTCAAGTGCACTGTTTGGCCTCTGACTCGGGGTTTTATAAGTTGGCATGCTTCTGGGGGTTGCGTCCTTCTGCCCTGATTCTTCCCTTGGGCTGGGCTGTCTGCTGCGCGGTGGGCTGCCAGCGCTTGGGCGGGGCCGTATACACAGTGTGTTTACTGCAGTTGTACGTGTGCTCGCCTGAGGCCTTCTTCCCTTCCTAGCTGAGTGTTGTTAGAAGAAGGTCAAACACCACTGAAACTCTACCATTTCGCCGCTTTGTGCACGTGTCCACCCTCCCAGCTCCTGAGATCTCATTGGGAAGCTGCTGATCACATTTCAGATGTTTTTGTCTACTTCGAGACTGCCTTTCTCTGGTGCTGGATGTGACCTATTATTATTTTAGACAGGCAATGTAACAACGGCCTGACCACCACCTGATGGTGGTAGGGGCAGGGCCTCTCCTGCTGTGTTCACGTCTGACTGACTACCTACTGTAACACTTCTATTTTCCAGGCCAAGCTTGTCTTGGCCTGATCTCTGGATAGAGAAAAATCTGTTTAACTTGGAAGCCAAGGCCAGTCTTCACAGCAGCGTGCAACTCAGATTCATGCCATGTGCACTGTCTTAGGAACTGCAAGCTGAGACTCTGACAGGGGGCGTGGGTAGTTGAGATGACCGTGTTTCTAGCTTCTGCGTGTGATGCTTACATCTGGGACCTTGGTTAGCCCATTGCTAGAGAGTAAAGGACCAGCCTACACGCACACCGCCATAGGGCAGCCACTAAACCAGAGCCCCTACCCGGCCACCCCCTCTACTGCCTCTAACACTCTGGGCCCCTCTCCACCCACCCTGAGCACCCTAGAACCAGGTGCCGGACATCCAGGGGCAGCCCCTATGCTCCAGAGCCTGTGAAATTATTCACACTTGGCAACTCACTTAAAGCACTCATCCTGCCTCACCTGTTCCTTCCTGCAGAAACCCTGATAAAGGTTCCTGCCCATGTTTTTCCTGCCCTTTCTGCCTCCTGCTGGATGCTGGTGCTTCCCTGTGTGGCCCTCTGTGGCATGGTCCCTGGTCTTGGGATCTGTGAGTATAACAAGCTGTCTTTCAATAGCACTTATTTCTTGATATGCTGGGCTTGCTGTCATGAAACACCCACACACATATAATACGTATACATATGTGTGTGTGTATATATATATATATGTATAAAGAGGGTCTCACTCTATCACCTAGGCTGGGGTGCAATGGTGCAATCATAGCTTACTGCAGCCTTGATCTCCCAGGCTCAAGCGATCCTTTCATCTCAGCCTCCAGAGTAACTGGGGCCACAGGTTCGTACCACCATACCCAGCTAATTAAAAAAATTTTTTTTTTGTAGAGACAAGGTCTCCCTATGTTGCCCAGGCTGGTCTCAAACTTCTGAGTTCAGGTGATCCTTCCACCTTAGTCTCCAAAAGTGCTGGTATTACAGGCATGAGCCACCATGTCCAGCCAAAAACCTATAATTAAAGCAGTAGAAGCCCCCCAGGACACACAAAAGGGGAAGTTTATGGAGCAATGCACCTTCAACATAGACAGGCTGCCAGGATGTCCCTGGACACAGCCCAGGTGAAGGAGAATCTCTAAGCCATGTTACAGATCAGAGAGGGCACAGACCCCTGAGTGAGCATCTTCACACGAACAATGAACTGGGGCTATCTGGAGCTTCAGACTACAGGATGATGTGATAGATACACAAGGTTGACATTTAAGGGAGAAAATACTGTTTTCTTTCTTGTGTTTAAATTCTATTAAAAATACCAGAAAAAGGCTGGGCGCAGTGGCTCAAGCCTGTAATCCCAGCACTTTGGGAGGCTGAGGCGGGTGGATCACGAGGTCAAGAGATCGAGACCATCCTGGTCAACATGGTGAAACCCCGTCTCTACTAATACAAAAAATTAGCTGGGCATGGTGGCGCGTGCCTGTAATCCCAGCTACTCAGGAGGCTGAGGCAGGAGAATTTCCTGAACCCAGGAGGTGGAGGTTGCGGTGAGCCGAGATCGCATCATTGCACTCCAGCCTGGGTAACAAGAGCGAAACTCCGTCTCAAAAAAAAAAAAAATACCAGAAAAGTGTGAGAGAACTAAAATGATTTCTAGCCACCCTGCTGCTACCACCAGGGCCCACACATCATCCAGGGGACTTATGGTCAGTCCACCCTGTCCATCACTGCCAGTTCCTGTACTGCTGAGACTAGCTTGGTTGTGGAGACCCCAACCCAGGTGGCGCTAAAGGAATTAAGAAACAGACACAAAGACAGAGTGCAAAAGTGGGAAACAGAGTGGGACGTCAGGGGGCTGACAGCATTTCATAGCTGGAAGCCCAGAACAGAAATGAAATTAACACTATTCAGCATTGTGAATACTCTTGGGCCTGGTTTTCGTCATAAACCACCCTGTACCTGTTGAGATAAAGGTTCTTCACTGGGCCTTGAAAGCTTTCAGACTCTTACAGAGTGTCTTACGTTGACAGTTGGCTCACTTAAGCCTGTCATTATTATTTTGAGGCTTTTAAAGCCATTAAGAAAAGTCAGCTCATGTTGTTAAAAAGAAAAGAGAAGAAGTCAGCCAACTCCACAGTCCTTCTTCTGACTATTGCTTCAGTGCTTTTAAAGAACCCCCCTCTTGCTGGGCGTGGCAGCTCACGTCTGTAGTCCCAGCACTTTGGGAGGCCAAGGCAAGCAGATCACTTACGGTGAGGAGCTCGAGACAAGCCTGCCTAACATGGTGAAACCCCTGTTTCTATTAAAAATATAAAAATTAGTCAGGTATGGTGGCAGGCACCTGTAATCCCAGCTAGTCGGGAGGCTGAGGCAGGAGAATTGCTTGAACCCAGGAAGTGGAGGTTGCAGTGAGCCGAGATTGTGCCACTGCACTCCAGCCTGGGTGACAGAGTGAGACTCTGTTTGAAACAAACAAACAAACAAACAAACAAACAAATAAAAGTACCCCTACCACATGGACCCAGGCCTCACCTCCCAAAGTGCATATCGTCATCCGCCCTGGGGGCCATGGCAGCTGTCCTGCAGGCCAGCGCTCAGCGCCTGCTCACTTCCCCCAGCAACAAGGCCCTGACCACAGGCTGCAGGGTGTGTGCTCTCCGACCCTGAGGTTCTGCCTTTTAGAGCCACTTCTGGTACTCTCTAAATTCGGGTTCCCCGCAAACGCAGAACTTATGATGTGGGTTTTGGGCTTGTGTGCAAGTAGTTTAGTTGTAGAAGTGGTGTCGGGTCAGGAATGGGGGTCCCTTGTTCAAACGTCACTTACTTAAAGGCGGCTTCCCTTACCAACTGTTGTAGGTAGAACCGTATCCCCTCAAAATTCATGTTACGTTCCCGGCCCTTGGCACCGCAGAATGTGACGTTGTTTGGAAACAGGGTCATTGCAGACGTGATTAAAGATGAGGTCACACTGGAGTGGCTGGGGCCTCATCCACTATACCTGGCATCCTTATAAAATGGGGAATTTGGACACTGACACGCACAGGGAGGACAGCACATGAAGACAGAGGCAGGGATGGCGGGGATGTGACCATGAGCCAAGAGCCGGACAAACCACACAGCTGCGAGAGGCCTGGAAACCATCCTCCCTCCCAACTCCCAGAAGAAACCACCCACGCTGATACCCCGATCTCAGACATCTGGCCTTCAGAACTGAGAGGGAATCATTTCCGTTGAAGCCACCAAGGCTGTGGCACTTCGTTGATGGCTGCCCCAGGAAGCAAATACATCCACATACCAAAAAATAAAAACAAAAATGGTACCACAAAGCCGTCCCTGGCTGTCCTGCCCTGCTCCTTTTTCCTTCACAGCACTTCTCATCACCTGAAATGAGATTGTGGATTTGTTGATTGGTTCCCCCATTGCCAGGGAACCCCACGAGGGTGGGACGCACGTGGCTCGCTGCCGTCTGCAGCATCGAGACCAGCGCCTACCATGTGGTAGGTACTCTGCGACTGCAATTCTACCGCCGTGCTTGCTTTGAAAGTGTGGATTCGTTCCAGTGCATTTGGACAATTAGGGAACCATTTGAGCACAGTGTGAATTTTGCGATTGCTTATGTGTGGTTTTTGTCTATATTCACACCAGGTGAATACAGGAAACAGCCCAGTGGAACCGAGGTGCACAGGAATACGGAGTGCATGTGCACACACCTCGCACAACCACCAGCGACCTCAGTTTCCCGCTGGGTGGTGAGCCATACCCACTGAGCATCAGTCCACTTTTACACTGCTATAAAGAACTACCTGAGACTGGGTACTTTATAAAGAAAAGGGGTCTAATTGACTCACAGGTCCAAACGGCTGGGAGGGACTCAAGAAACTTACAATCATGGAGGAAGGCGAAGAGGAAGCAAGGCATGTCTCACATCGTGGCAGGAGAGAGAGCGCGTGAAGGGGAAAGCGCCACACTCTTCTTTTTTTTTTCCTGTTTGAGACAGAGTCTCTCTCTGTTGCCCAGGCTGGAATGCAGTGGTGCGATCTTGGCTCACTACAACCTCCACCTCCTGGCTTCAAGCGATTCTTCTGCCTCTGCCTCCCGAGTAACTGGGACTACAGGCACGCGCCACCATACCTGGCTAATATTTGTATTTTTCGTAGAGACTGGGTTTCACCATGTTGGCCAGGCTGGTCTTAGACTCCTGACCTCATGATCTGCCCACCTTGGCCTCCCAAAGTGCTGGGATTACAGGCGTGAGGCACTGCACCTGGCCAGCACCACACTCTTAAACCATCAGATCTCATGAGAACTCACTCACTATCAGAAGAACAGCGAGGGGGAAACCCGCCCCCGTGATCCAATCACCTCCCACCAGGTCCCTTCCCTGGCAATTCCGATTACAATTTGAGATGAGATTGGGGTGGCGACACAGAGCCAGGGACCCATGGGACCCTGTTTTCTGCTTCAGGCATCTCACAGGCTACACCCTTTCCTCCATCTATTTCACAAGCGAACTTCAGGCCTTCGAATAAAGTGCCATGCTCATTGTAGTATTTGTGTATTCCTCAACAACTAAGCATGTAAACTCTTCTGCCCTTTTTGTTATGTTCCTATCATTTTAAAAAATTGTGTCACTGATGAGGTGTTTTGAGTGTCCTGCCCACCCTCATTCTTTCCTGTAAGTCCTGTGGTTTTTATTGTGCAATTTTGCACAGCCCAGTGAATTTTAGGAATGTGTTTGTTGCATCGTAGCCGAACTGATATATTTGTTGAGTGACTGAATCAAGGCTTGTCTTTCTGAATTAAACCCTAATTTAGGCTGATATATTTTTTCAATATATATATATATTTTGAGACAGAGAGAGTCCCTGTCTGTTGCTCAGGCTGGAATGCAGTGGCTCCATCTCTACTCACTGCAACCTCCACCTCCCAGGCTCAATCGATTCTCATGTCTCAATCTCCCAAGGAGCTGGGGTTACAGGCGCCTACCACCACCCCCAGCTAATTTTTGTATTTTTAGTAGAGATAGGGTTTCACCACGTTGGCCAGGCTGGTCTCGAACTCCTGGCCTGATGTGATCCACCCACCTCAGACTCCCAACTTGCTGGGATTACAGGTGCGAGCCACCACGCCGGCCCTACCCGGCCTATTTTTCTAATATTCCAATGAAATAAATTTGCTAATTGCTCGCTGAGGCTGTTTACAGCTGAAAAGCTTATGGCACAGCACGGAACAATGTAGTGTGAATGTGAGGACGGGAAGGACCCAGTAAATGACAGCCTCCTTCCTCCTGCCCAAGACCCACCCAGTACAGAGATAACACGACAAATGGGACTGAAGCACACACACGCAAAAGCGCCGGCTCTGTCACAGGTAATGTGTGGGCTGGAGCAGGTAACTGTGGTGGCTGCACCATGCATCTTCTTATCCATAAGTCACAGCTTTGGTCTCACTGCCCAGCGTTAGGTGACCGCAGTGGGAGTTCCCTCTTGAAGTTCGTGGCAGGGAACTGCAGGTCAGAACGTGACCTTCCTGCAGGCGGCAAGTGCCACCCAGATCCCAGGGGCTCCCGTCCCTATCTCTGGGCTGAGAATCCAGGAAGGCGTGGCTCGATCCACTGTGTCCCTTCACAATGGGGGCAGAGGACCCTGGGCAGCCTGTGTCCCAAGCTCACTCCCCACATCTCAGCGGCTGAAGACACAGTCCTTGGAGGCTCCTCGCTTATTTCCTGCTGAAAGATCCCACTTCCTGTCTGCAGGTTGAAGTACGGTCCTCAGGGTAAGCTCAAGGGAAAAGCAGAGACCACCTGTTGATGACAGTCACGGGTTATGGTCAGAGCCCTCAATATCAGCAGGGACGAGGACAGTCCTGGAGACAGAGAGCGCCAGCCTCAGCACTTCCCCAGCGCCGCCCTGGGAGGGGACGCTGGAAGAACTGGCAGGTCACTAGATTCTCCCACAGGGCTTGTTTCCTGGTCACCAGGTGATAGGCACATTGAACCTAGAACTATAAGATGTCACTTTGTTAACTTATACCAGCTTGTCTCTGAACAGCAGCGAGCGCGCTTCCTCTGAGAGGCACACAACGAGCAGCTAGACCCCCACGTCTGTGTGTCATTAACCATTGGTACTGACCAAAGGACAGAGGAAGCTTAACTGGCCAGATTCCCTCCTTGCCGTCAGCCACGGGGCAGTTCCCCAAAGCACTAAAACGTGGAGAACGCAAGGCACATCCAGTTACTTAAAAGCAGTCTCTCTTCCCACAGAGAGAATCAATCCTTCATGCAGTCCAGTGGCCACCCAGGAAATACCAGAAAGACTGACTGGCCTCAAAGACTGTTTCTGTCCCTTTGCCTTGAATGTGGGACAGACAAGATCAGAGCAGCGATGACGAGAGAATCGCCCTCACACTTAGATTCCACAGCCCGGGAATGGCTGTTTATACTATAAACACACACGCAGCTACAAACTTGGCTTTTCCCAAATAAGACTTAAAAGGACTCGAGAATGTAACAAAGGACAAATATCTTCCCTCTTTTCTAAGAGACCAGCTCCAAGATCTGTTGTAGTAATAGATATAAAACATAAAACTAGCAGGCACCCCCAGCGCCCAGCCCGACGTGACCATGCTGTCCCACCTGCTAAAAGGACACCAGGCCGTGGCCGGGCACGGTGGCTCATGCCTGTAATCCCAGCACTTTGGAAGGCCGAGGCAGGTGGATCACGAGTTCAGGAGATCGAGACCATCCTGGCCAACACGGTGAAACTCCGTCTCTACTAAAAATACAAAAAAAAAAAAAAAAAAATTAGCCGGGCGTGGTGGCACGCGCCTGTGGTCCCAGCTACTCGGGAGGCTGAGGCAGAAGAATCAATTGAGCCCAGGAGGTGGAGGTTGCAGTAAGCTGAGATTGTGCCACTGCACTCAGCCTGGTGACAGAGCAAGACTCTGTCTCAAAAAACAAAAAATAAACAAAAAAAAGAACACCAGGCCAAGCAGAATGAACACAAGCGCTGCAGGGGAAGAGGAGGCGAGCGGCTGTCACTGCAGCGACCTGCCTGACGGAAGCTTTGGTGGATCACCTCAGTGTGGGCACAGCCCAGGCCTACGGGAACCAGAGAAAGCTGGACCACGAGGCGAAGACCCTACAGGTCCGGGCTGCCCAACTTGCCAAGCAGACTGGCCAGTGGATCGGAATGATGGAGAACTTCAACCAAGCACTCAAGGAAACGGGATGTGGAGAACTGGGCTCGGAGCCTGGCGCTGGACATGTGGACCACTGCACTGGGATATGTCTACAAAGGACAGTGCGGTCTGCCGCTTCCTAGCCCCTGTTCCCTTCCTCCCCCATCCCTCCTACCTCACCCACGGCGGGAAGGAGGGAGACTGACAAGCCTTCAATAAAACACAAGCCTAAAAAAACAAATTATATATATATATATAACTAGCTTTGTATTTTCTCTCAGCTGGGCTCGGCTCACGCATGTAATCCCAGCACTTTGGGAGGCTGAGGCGGGTGAATCACTTGAGGTCAGGAGTTTGAGACCAGCCTGGCCAATATGGTGAAACCCCGTCTCTATTAATAATACGAAAATCAGCTGAGTGTGGTGACAGGCGCCTGTAATCCCAGCTACTCGGGAGGCTGAGGCAGGAGAATCATTTGAACCCGGGAGGCGGAGGTTGCAGGGAGCAGAGATTGCGCCACCGCACTGTAGCCTGGAGAACAGGCGAGGCTGTCCCAAAACAAGAAGACAGTAGCTTTGTGTGTTCTGTCAAAGAAAACGTTCTGCTCTGAGGGCTTCTCAAACCCCTCGCCACAGAGCAGGCTGAGTAATGTGAACGCGGCTTCACTGCCAAGCTTCTCTGCGGGAGCTGAAGACCCAGGCAGATGCGAGTCACTTCCCCTCAGAACTGCCGCCCGGCTGAGCTCCCGGAACCCCAATCTGTCCCCTCTTCCTCTTCACTCAGGCCCAGCCGCGAGGACGAGCTTATTTTGCTTGTGGATTTTCCCAGGTGTTGTTACCACGGGATCATTTTCATTTGCCCCATTTTTTCAAAAATAATACTATCCTGACGATGCACACTGCACTGAACCACCTCGAATGTCCTGTGCAGCCCCGGCCACTCAGCCCGACCTGGGGAGGCGGGTCCTGCCAGGTGCTGACCCAGAGTTTTCGATTCCTGGGCTGTCCAGCAGGTGTCTGAAGACTGTTCTTAGACTGCTAGTTACACATCAGTCCAAAGCCTCAGGGATGACAAGGATTTTGAAGTTATTCAGGCACCTGACGCTGGGCTGAGCCTCCCGTTGCCACCTGTACCTACTTCCGTGTCACCGGGAGGGGCTGGCTCCGTCCCACGCACACCTGGGTCTGCGCACTCACCTGCAGGCCTGAGCTCCACCGGGGGCTGCTCTGCTCCAACCCGGAAGCCTCGCTCGAGAGGGAGGTTGTTCAGTCTCACCAGGGGCTTGGGGGTGACCAGGTGGAAGGCTGTGGGGGGCTCACTGGGCGCATCTGGGCACCTGGTAAGACAGGCATACGATCTTCCTCTCTGAGGGCACAGCTCATGAGCAGCCAGGCGATTCGGGAGCAGACCTGTGTCAGATGGGATTTCAGGCCACTCTGGAGAGAAAGCCTCCACCCCCCACCATATACACACAGACACTCGCCTTGCCCTGGGCAGCGTCTCAGCTGCTGGTCCTGAGCCCCCAAGGCTGCAGCAGTTACACTTCCTCCAGGGCCAGCCTGAGTTGAGGCAGGGTATGGACCCTCTCCCAGAGCTCTGCCCAGCCCTCCCCTGCAGGAAAGACCCCCTTGGGGCTGGATCCACAGGAAGGGCCGGCTCCCTGGAGAGCTCAGAGTGCACAGAGGAAACAAAATTACACATAGGACTCTCATAGGATCCAGCAGTCCCAGCACTGAGCATTTATCCAAAGGAAAGGAAGTCAGCGCACAGGGACGCCTACGCCCCATTCACTGCAGCGCCGCTCAGCTGCAGAAATCCGCCTAAACAGGCAGAATGGATAAGGAACGGGTGCACGCGATGCGATACCATTCGGCCATAAAGGGAAGGGAATCCTCTCACTGCAGCCACACGGATGGAGCTGGAGGTCACGACGGGAAGTGAAATCAGCCAGGCAGAAGGAAACTGCACGTCCTCACACTCACAGGGAGCTACCGTGGCTCTCAGGGAGGCAGAGTGGGATGGTGGTGGATACTGACGCGAGGCTGGCAGGGACGTGGGTGGGAGGGCCGCGGGTGGAGAGGGTGCTGAACGGCTGCACACGTGGGTGCAGGGAAAGCCTCGAGTTAACCGCAGTCGACCTGGTCTGTCATGGAACGACTGTAGTTACTGCATTCTCCAAAACAGCCAGAAGAGAAGATTCACAATGTTCCCAACACTTAGGAACGATGAGTGCTCCAGTGAGCCTGTCCTGAATATTCTGACTTGATCGTTACACTTTTTTTTTTTTGAGACGGAGTTTCGCTCTCATTGCCCAGGCTGGAGTGCAGTGGTGCAATCTTGGCTCACTGCAACCTCCACCTCCCAGGCTCAGGTGATTCTCCTGCCTCAGCCTCCCGAGTAGCTGTGATTACAGGCACCCACCACCACCACGTCTGGCTCATTTTTTTGTATTTTTAGTAGAGATGGGGGTTTCTCCATGTTGACCAGGCTGGTCTCAAACTCCTGACCTCAGATGATCCCACCACCTTGGCCTCCCAAAGTGCTGGGATTACAGGCGTGAGCCACAGCGCCTGGCCGATCATTACACATTTGACACACGTAACAGAACATCAGGTGTGCCCCATGGGTCTGTACAATTATACTTATCAATAGTAAAAGGAAAGAAAGTAGCCTGGGACCCAGGCGGCCAATGACTCTGTGCCGGGCCCTGATCACAGCCACCACCTGGAGGGCATTGGCCACGGGGGCCCGATGGGCATGGCTGATGCAAAGGGCGTGTTTCGGTCCGTAAACCTCCCTGCAGAGCAGAACAGGCCCGGGGGTCACCCCACCGCACACCTGGGAAGGAGTTATTGATCCGGAGGCAGCCGCAGGCAGAGGGCAGGGACAGCTAGGAGAGCCGGACCCCCTGCCCTGAAGATGCTGCCTTCGCAGGGATGAGCACGAACCTCATAGACAGAGGGGGACCCAGGCCACAGGGACTGAGAGCTGGACACCAGCGAGCACTGACTGGACAGCAGAGACTCAGCACGGAGACAGGACAGTCAGACAGAAGGAACGAGGGAGGGGAGGAGTCTGCGCTAAGGGTGTCGGAGCGAGCTCGGGACAGCGGGAGCCACAGGGTTGAGGACTTCCTGGAGGAGGTGGGGTCCATCACAGGGAGGCCTGAGGAGCAGAGAGGGCGAAGAGCAGACGGGAGGGTAGGAACTGATCCAGAGGGAGCAAGCCACAGGCAGCCCCGGCACCAGTGAGGTCTGATTGCAGGGGCCACTGTGGCCACCACAGGGAGGTCGGGGGAAAGACAGGAGTCAGGAGAGAGGCGAGGCCCAGTTAAGGCAGGACCCTGGATGCAGGGGAGCGGGTGAGGGAGGGAAGAGCCTGGAGGAGGCAGCGTCCAATGGGGACTGACCAGAGGCCAGGCCCAGGGACAGTCCCTCTCACTCACCAGAGCCTTAGGCCAGGAGACCCAACCTCCCTAAGCTCAGCATGAAGCTGAGATGGACACAGCCCCTCCCCCAGCAGGCAGGGAGCAAGGGGACAGCGGGGTCCCTGTCCTGAGGTCAGCCATGCCTGCGGCTAGCTGGACTCGAGGCCTGTGTCCCCAGCAGTACACATGTGGCTTGGGTCGGGATAGAGCCCACTGGGCAGGTATCCCCAGCCCACCCCATCCTTCTGAGCCTCCAGAGGCCACAGGAGACCCAGACAGGTACCAAGTCCAGGGATGGGAGGGGTTTGGGACCCAGCGCTGCCCCAAGTTGCGACCCTGAGCAAGACATCGGGGCTCTGAGCCTCAGTGTCCCTCCCTGGGCCCAGGGGTTCGGGAGACCCTGGGGTCAAGCAACTCTGACCTGCCTGCGCCCAAGTCCCACTGTGGTGCCCATGGCCCTCCAAGGGGCAGGGGCGGGGGGTTCAGGGTCCACTCGCCCCCCTTTCACTACACCCTACCTGGGCGGCCACAGCCCCCTGTCTCAGGCTCACAGTCCACACAGGACCCCCTTCTCTCATCTGCCCATGGAAGACCACAGCCTACTTCTGAGAGCACCTTGACCCCCCCAGGCAGGGCTAGGGTGCCTGTTCTCCATCCTGGCACACAGGCCCAGGCCTGCACACACAGGTGGCCCCCAGTTTTGTCCCTTCAGGTTTGTTACAGGGGACCTTAAGTCTCCAGGCCAGCAGAGGGGGTGTGGCCATGCCCCCCACACCCAGCAAGAAATGTGAGAGCAGGACAGACCATCAGGTCCCCTGCCTGCCCCCGCCTGCCCACACCTGCCTCACCCCTGCCTCACCTGGAAGGATCCAGAAGCACTGATGGGAGGGCCTAGGGCCTTCAGGAGGTGGAGGGGAGGGGCCAAGAGAGCGCCCAGAGGAGTCATTAGACTTTAGACTTAAGTGCTCGTGTTTGTGGAGGGGATGGGACAGGGCCCTAACAGGGAGGGGTGGGGGGACCTTCTAGCGGGTGCAGGGGTGGCAGGGCCGGGCGGCCTCATGGGCAGGGACGTGGGACTCTTGAGTTTACAAGTCAAAATGCGACCATTCCACCCTGGACAAGCCCTTGCTCTAAGTGCTGAGTGTTTGCGCGAAGGAGGGGAGGAACGAGGCCCTGTGGGGAGGGGAGGGGAGGGGAGGAGAGGGGAGGGGAAGGGAGGGGAGGGCCTTCTAGAGGGCACAGGGGTGGGGGGCCCCACGGGCAGGGATGTGGGACATGCAAGGCTGCCATGTTTGCAGGACTGACTAGTGATAAACCCTAGGCAGGGCCCAGCTGTCATCTCTGAGGTCACAGGTGGGGAGGGCTGCAGGCCTGCGGCCCAATAGGTCTTGAGGGGCAGGAGAGGATGGAGGCCCGGGGTCCTTGAGGCCTCGCGTGCAGATGATGGCAGCTGCGTGGAGTGGCCGGCCCTGTAAACCAAAAGGTGTGTGGACGATCATGGAGCAGAAAGGGGTGACCAGAGCCCTGGGCACAAGCAGGTCAGGACAGGGCAGGCAGAGCCAGGTCTGTGCCCTACAGTGGGGGCTCCTGGAGGTGCTGCTGGGAGCAGGGCCCCCCTAGCCAGTCCACCTGCCGTGACAGATGGGGACCCTGAGGCTCAGAGGCAGATGTTTGCTGAAGGTCACAGCCATCAGGAAGGGGCAGGAGCCATGGAGGGCACAGGAAGGAAGGAGAGAGGCGGGGAGACCCCCACAGGAGACCACAGGGACCCTGTTCCAACGCAGCCCAGAGCCGGCCCCTGCCCCAGGAGGACAGCTGTGCAATGCGCTGGCCCAGGGGAGTCTGTGTCCCCCAGGCCAAGCTCCAGAACCAGAGAGCCGCTGTCCCCGCTCTGGCTGGCCTGAGCCCCAGGTCACAGCTACAGCCAAGGTCATTCCATATCTTCCCTTTACCAGGACTGAGGACTGTGCTCCCAGCTGGAGGGGCCCTGGCTGTGGTGGGCTCCCTGGCAGGAGTCTGGACACACCAGACATTCTTCATACCCCAGAGGGAGATACCAAGTCCCAGGCTCGTCCTCTCTCCTGACCTGACCCAGGGGAGGGACAGCACAGGCCGGGGCAGACAGGGGAGCTGGGCACTGGTGAGGAACCCCTGGACAGGCACCCGAGGAGGGCCAGAGAGTGGGCATAATCACAGGAAGATGGCCACGATGGAACCAGGGTCACTGAGAACACCTGAGAGCAGGCAGCGCCTCTGCCCACCCAGCCAGGGGATGACGGCAGCAGAATCACCTGGGGGCTCCAGCCGCGGACCCAGACCCAGATGACCCAGGAGGATGGAGCTGGGCCAGGGCCCCACAGCTCTGCAGACTCGGGCCCCTGCAGAGCAAATCCCCAGAGGGTGAACAATCCCCTGTCTCGGACACATGTTGTCCTGGACACCAAAGTGGGAACCCCAGATACACGAGTGGACCAGCAAGCGCCCCAGTGACTGTCCTGTGCTCTGGGCCTGGACTGAGACCACAGGGGTCCAGGCGGTATGAGGTGGGAGACATTAGGAAGTCCCCTGTCCTTGAGCGAGGAGATGGGCACCATGTCAGGAAAACAGCCCCCCAAACCCCTGGCCTGCTCGTGGAAACCACCGGAGGGTCATCGGGGAGATGTGCCGACTGCCCAGGGGGCCAGGATGCAGTTGGCTCAGGTGGGAGTAGACAGGGCTCCTTGGCTGGGCCAGGTGAGGCTCAGGTGGGCCAGAGGGGAGGGCTGCGGAGGGTCCGGGAGGTAGAGGGCAGCGGGGGCTCTCCCAGCACAGAGCGGCGATCTCACCCCAGCAGGATGCAGGTGCCAGTGCAGGAGGGGTGGGTATCAGGATGTCAGAAAACTCACCCGGAGCACATGTCACAGGAGGTCATTCACACAGGCAAGACACAGAAGGTTCTGGTGCAAACCATACCCCAGCCAAGCACCCACCCCCGGCAGAGGAACCTCTAGGCTGAAAGAGCTTGTCCCCACTCCAGTGGGGAGCAGCCCCTCCACTCCAGGGAGCTCCCTGCCCCGAGGTCCAGCCCCTGCCACTGCCCCTTGGCTGCAGTGTGTCCAGTGCCTGGCCCTGCCCTCTCACAGCAGATGGCACCCAGAGCACATTCAGACACGCTGGGTCCCCTCTCCCCTCTGCTAGGCTCAAGGCCCAGGGAAGGGAGAGACCGGGGTGGGGACTGAGGGAACCCACTTTGGGCCTGGAGCAAAACGGGACAGAGAGCCCTTGGGGTGGTAAAAATGGGCTGGGGAGGAGGCCGCTGGGCCGGGAGGGGCTCCACCCTCCATGTGCGGGATTTTCTGGGAGCCTCCCAGGGGATGAGACCCAGGCCCCCTGCCTGCTTTAAGATTTGAGAAGAGCAGGCTCCTTGGCCTGGGTCTCCGCAGTGCATTTGGGGAGCAAGACGGAGAGTGGGACCCACTGAAGCACCGTCAGGGAGCCCAGCCAGACCCAGGTGCCTCGGCTCCTTATCCCCCTCCCCCGGCCGGGATTGGGCCCTGGAGGGCTCACCTGCTGGGCCTGCCTGAGTGAGCCCAGCTGGGAGGGCTTGGCGGCAGGAGGGCGGGGCTGGGAGGCAGGGGCGGGGCTTGGCGGCAGGAAGGCGGGGCTTTGCAGCAGGGGCGGGGCTTGGCGGCAGGGGCGGGGCTTGGCGGCAGGAGGGCGGGGCTCGAAGGGAGGCTAGCTCCAGGGGAAACAGCAGGGGGATGGGCAGCCCCTCCCATAAGCGCCAGGGCTTAATGAGACTGGGGCAGGTGGAGACCATCCCAGGACAGGCCACCACCCAGGCCCCTCCCTTCAGGTTCCTTCACTCCTTCTGAACCTCCAGCCTCCCCCAAATACCAGCCCCCTAAAATCTTGCTTCCCGGGGCCACACTCAAGAGACTCCATATTCCTCTGCACTGACCGGACCTCAGGTGCTGACCCCTTGCGACCATGGCCCCTGGATCAGAAGGAACTGAGGCCCAGAGTGACAGGACCCGCTGAGGGTCCCCTCTTGTTGGCATCACAGCTGGGACCCTGGATTGAGCACAGTGGGTGTCCTGGCCCTGTGCCCAGCCTTCTCCTTTCTCCTCCCCCTTCCCCCTCACCTGAGCCCCCTGAAGCAGCAATGTTACCACTCACATTGCTCAGAGGAGAGGAGCCGAGGCCGAGAGGCTGAGGACCTGGCTTGGGTCTCAAATTCTGAGCTGGCAGCAGATGCCCCAGCTCCCCCAGCAGCCCGGCCCACTCTCCAGACTGGCTGCCTGGGAGAGGAGCACATGGGACCGGCTCCCCTCTGCGGCTCCGGGAGGCTCCTGTGGCACACACATACCTGCTCAAAGTGACATCGCAGGCTCCTTTGATGCAGTAATCCCACTTCTAGGAAGATAGAGCTTCAGGTAAAATCTTTTGGTTGCCTGTGCTAGACAATCCAACTTTAAAACGTCTTAAGAGAAAGAAGACATAGTGGGGCAGCTTATTGGTGTATTTAAATGAACAACCCAGGAGGATAGCTTCAGGTAGGGCTGGATCCAGGGCCGTACCATGTTCACCACGCCCCCAGTGCCTTCATTCTAGGGGTTCCTGTGCTGACAAGCTGTCTGTGTGCAGCTCCAGTGAGAGGACGCCTCTGCCATGCAGTCCTTCCCTGATCCTGTCTGACCGTCACTGTGGCTCCTGGGGACCTAAGGTCCTACCAGGGCAGACTCTTTCCTTTCCCCCTAAGTGCCCTGTGTCCTGGGTGAAGCCCAGATGCTGCCTTTACTGACAGGCTCTCCAGGACATGGGTGTCTCTGAGGCTGAAGTAGCAAGGCTCTGCCACCCCCAGGGAGTGTGACCCAGACCTGGCCATGTTAAATGTTTGTCTAATCCTGGAATGGAACTGATGCCTCAGCTGAACTGAAGGCTGATATATAACGACAGGAATCCCTCCGTCCTTCTGGGATAACTGATGCTTCCAGTAGGAAGCATCTGTACATTCGATGTGTTTCTAGAGTGAAATGGTGTCCACAACTGACATTACTTTTCTCATGGCTACAGATGGTATTTTCCCTGGAGATCTTCCTCCAGCTCTGGGAGTGGTCTCAAGTGTGGGGGCATCGGAATTGCTTGGGGTGCTTGGGAAAATACAGACCCAGGCTGTAGATGGTATCAGCTCATGGATGATTGGATTCACCACAAGATATGAGAAACATTTGCTCCACAATGTTGTTTTTTTAAGTTATTTCACTGTAATTGTTAGTTGGGATTTTGTTTTTGTTTTTTGAGACAGGCCTCACGCTGTCACCCAGGCTGGAGTACAGTGGTGCAGTCAAGGCTCACTTGATTGCCGCGGGCTGTGGGGAGGGGAACATTGATTGCCATGGGCTGTGGGGCAGGGAACACTGATTGCCGCGGGCTGTGGGGAGGGAACATTGATTGCCGCGGGCTGTGGGGAGGGGAACACTGATTGCCATGGGCTGTGGGGGAGGGGAACACTGATTGCCGCGGGCTGTGGGGGAGGGAACACTGATTGCCGCGGGCTGTGGGGAGGGAACATTGATTGCCGCGGGCTGTGGGGAGGGGAACACTGATTGCCATGGGCTGTGGGGGAGGGGAACACTGATTGCCGCGGGCTGTGGGGGAGGGAACACTGATTGCCGCGGGCTGTGGGGAGGGAACATTGATTGCCGCGGGCTGTGGGGAGGGGAACACTGATTGCCGCGGGCTGTCGGGGAGGGAACATTGATTGCTGCGGGCTGTGGGGGAGGGGAACACTGATTGCCGCGGGCTGTCGGGGAGGGAACATTGATTGCCGCGGGCTGTGGGGGAGGGGAACACTGATTGCCGCGGGCTGTGGGGGAGGGAACACTGATTGCCGCGGGCTGTGGGGGAGGGAACACTGATTGCCGCGGGCTGTCGGGGAGGGAACACTGATTGCCGCGGGCTGTGGGGGAGGGGAACACTGATTGCCGCGGGCTGTGGGGGAGGGGAACACTGATTGCCGCGGGCTGTGGGGAGGGAACATTGATTGCCGCGGGCTGTGGGGAGGGGAACACTGATTGCCGCGGGCTGTCGGGGAGGGAACATTGATTGCCGCGGGCTGTGGGGGAGGGGAACACTGATTGCCGCGGGCTGTGGGGGAGGGGAACACTGATTGCCGCGGGCTGTCGGGGAGGGAACACTGATTGCTGCGGGCTGTGGGGGAGGGAACACTGATTGCCGCGGGCTGTGGGGGAGGGGAACACTGATTGCCGCGGGCTGTGGGGAGGGAACATTGATTGCCGCGGGCTGTGGGGGAGGGGAACACTGATTGCCGCGGGCTGTGGGGGAGGGAACACTGATTGCCGCGGGCTGTCGGGGAGGGAACACTGATTGCCGCGGGCTGTGGGGGAGGGGAACACTGATTGCCGCGGGATGTGGGGGAGGGGAACACTGATTGCCGCGGGCTGTGGGGGAGGGAACACTGATTGCCGCGGGCTGTCGGGGAGGGAACACTGATTGCCGCGGGCTGTGGGGGAGGGGAACACTGATTGCCGCGGGCTGTGGGGGAGGGAACACTGATTGCCGCGGGCTGTGGGGGAGGGGAACACTGATTGCCGCGGGCTGTGGGGGAGGGAACACTGATTGCCGCGGGCTGTGGGGGAGGGGAACACTGATTGCCGCGGGCTGTGGGGGAGGGAACACTGATTGCCGCGGGCTGTGGGGGAGGGAACACTGATTGCCGCGGGCTGTCGGGGAGGGAACACTGATTGCCGCGGGCTGTGGGGGAGGGGAACACTGATTGCCGCGGGCTGTGGGGGAGGGAACACTGATTGCCGCGGGCTGTCGGGGAGGGAACACTGATTGCCGCGGGCTGTGGGGGAGGGGAACACTGATTGCCGCGGGCTGT
This sequence comes from Aotus nancymaae, assembly GCF_030222135.1. NCBI lineage: Eukaryota > Metazoa > Chordata > Mammalia > Primates > Aotidae > Aotus > Aotus nancymaae. The sequence goes on along the minus strand of NW_026988422.1, from coordinate 86,480,783 downwards.
GGGGGAGGGAACACTGATTGCCGCGGGCTGTGGGGGAGGGAACACTGATTGCCGCGGGCTGTGGGGGAGGGGAACACTGATTGCCGCGGGCTGTGGGGGAGGGGAACACTGATTGCCGCGGGCTGTGGGGGAGGGGAACACTGATTGCCGCGGGCTGTGGGGGAGGGAACACTGATTGCCGCGGGCTGTCGGGGAGGGAACACTGATTGCCGCGGGCTGTGGGGGAGGGGAACACTGATTGCCGCGGGCTGTGGGGGAGGGAACACTGATTGCCGCGGGCTGTGGAGGAGGGAACACTGATTGCCGCGGGCTGTGGGGGAGGGAACACTGATTGCCGCGGGCTGTGGGGGAGGGAACACTGATTGCCGCGGGCTGTGGGGGAGGGAACACTGATTGCCGCGGGCTGTCGGGGAGGGAACACTGATTGCCGCGGGCTGTGGGGGAGGGGAACACTGATTGCCGCGGGCTGTGGGGGAGGGGAACACTGATTGCCGCGGGCTGTGGGGGAGGGAACACTGATTGCCGCGGGCTGTGGGGGAGGGAACACTGATTGCCGCGGGCTGTGGGGGAGGGGAACACTGATTGCCGCGGGCTGTGGGGGAGGGGAACACTGATTGCCGCGGGCTGTGGGGGAGGGAACACTGATTGCCGCGGGCTGTCGGGGAGGGAACACTGATTGCCGCGGGCTGTGGGGGAGGGGAACACTGATTGCCGCGGGCTGTGGGGGAGGGAACACTGATTGCCGCGGGCTGTGGGGGAGGGAACACTGATTGCCGCGGGCTGTGGGGGAGGGGAACACTGATTGCCGCGGGCTGTGGGGAGGGAACATTGATTGCCGCGGGCTGTGGGGGAGGGGAACACTGATTGCCGCGGGCTGTGGGGAGGGAACATTGATTGCCGCGGGCTGTGGGGGAGGGGAACACTGATTGCCGCGGGCTGTGGGGGAGGGAACACTGATTGCCGCGGGCTGTGGGGGAGGGAACACTGATTGCCGCGGGCTGTGGGGGAGGGAACACTGATTGCCGCGGGCTGTGGGGGAGGGAACACTGATTGCCGCGGGCTGTGGGGGAGGGGAACACTGATTGCCGCGGGCTGTGGGGAGGGAACATTGATTGCCGCGGGCTGTGGGGGAGGGGAACACTGATTGCCGCGGGCTGTGGGGGAGGGAACACTGATTGCCGCGGGCTGTGGGGAGGGAACATTGATTGCCGCGGGCTGTGGGGGAGGGGAACACTGATTGCCGCGGGCTGTGGGGGAGGGAACACTGATTGCCGCGGGCTGTCGGGGAGGGAACACTGATTGCCGCGGGCTGTGGGGAGGGAACATTGATTGCCGCGGGCTGTGGGGAGGGAACATTGATTGCCGCGGGCTGTGGGGGAGGGGAACACTGATTGCCGCGGGCTGTGGGGAGGGAACACTGATTGCCGCGGGCTGTGGGGGAGGGGAACACTGATTGCCGCGGGCTGTGGGGGAGGGGAACACTGATTGCCGCGGGCTGTGGGGGAGGGAACACTGATTGCTGCGGGCTGTCGGGGAGGGAACACTGATTGCCGCGGGCTGTGGGGGAGGGGAACACTGATTGCCGCGGGCTGTGGGGGAGGGGAACACTGATTGCCGCGGGCTGTGGGGGAGGGAACACTGATTGCCGCGGGCTGTGGGGGAGGGGAACACTGATTGCCGCGGGCTGTGGGGAGGGAACACTGATTGCCGCGGGCTGTGGGGGAGGGGAACACTGATTGCCGCGGGCTGTGGGGGAGGGGAACACTGATTGCCGCGGGCTGTGGGGGAGGGAACACTGATTGCTGCGGGCTGTCGGGGAGGGAACACTGATTGCTGCGGGCTGTGGGGGAGGGGAACACTGATTGCTGCGGGCTGTGGGGGAGGGGAACACTGATTGCCGCGGGCTGTGGGGGAGGGAACACTGATTGCTGCGGGCTGTCGGGGAGGGAACACTGATTGCTGCGGGCTGTGGGGGAGGGGAACACTGATTGCTGCGGGCTGTGGGGGAGGGGAACACTGATTGCCGCGGGCTGTGGGGGAGGGAACACTGATTGCCGCGGGCTGTGGGGGAGGGAACACTGATTGCCGCGGGCTGTGGGGAGGGAACATTGATTGCCGCGGGCTGTGGGGGAGGGAACATTGATTGCCGCGGGCTGTGGGGGAGGGAACACTGATTGCCGCGGGCTGTCGGGGAGGGAACATTGATTGCCGCGGGCTGTGGGGAGGGGAACACTGATTGCCGCGGGCTGTGGGGAGGGAACACTGATTGCCGCGGGCTGTGGGGAGGGAACACTGATTGCCGCGGGCTGTCGGGGAGGGAACATTGATTGCCGCGGGCTGTGGGGGAGGGGAACACTGATTGCCGCGGGCTGTGGGGGAGGGAACATTGATTGCCGCGGGCTGTGGGGGAGGGAACACTGATTGCCGCGGGCTGTCGGGGAGGGAACATTGATTGCCGCGGGCTGTGGGGAGGGGAACACTGATTGCCGCGGGCTGTGGGGAGGGAACATTGATTGCCGCGGGTTGTGGTGGAGGGAACATTGATTGCCGCGGGCTGTGGGGAGGGAACACTGATTGCCGCGGGCTGTGGGGGAGGGAACACTGATTGCCGCGGGCTGTGGGGGAGGGGAACACTGATTGCCGCGGGCTGTGGGGGAGGGAACATTGATTGCCGCGGGCTGTGGGGGAGGGGAACACTGATTGCCGCGGGCTGTGGGGGAGGGAACATTGATTGCCGCGGGCTGTGGGGGAGGGAACACTGATTGCCGCGGGCTGTCGGGGAGGGAACATTGATTGCCGCGGGCTGTGGGGAGGGGAACACTGATTGCCGCGGGCTGTGGGGGAGGGAACATTGATTGCCGCGGGCTGTGGGGAGGGGAACACTGATTGCCGCGGGCTGTGGGGAGGGGAACGTTGATTGCCGCGGGCTGTGGGGAGGGGAACGTTGATTGCCGCGGGCTGTGGGGGAGGGGAACGTTGATTGCTGCGGGCTGTGGGGGAGGGGAACACTGATTGCCGCGGGCTGTGGGGGAGGGAACATTGATTGCCGCGGGCTGTGGGGAGGGGAACACTGATTGCCGCGGGCTGTGGGGAGGGGAACATTGATTGCCGCGGGCTGTGGGGGAGGGGAACACTGATTGCCGCGGGCTGTGGGGGAGGGAACATTGATTGCCGCGGGCTGTGGGGGAGGGAACACTGATTGCCGCGGGCTGTGGGGAGGGGAACACTGATTGCCGCGGGCTGTGGGGGAGGGAACACTGATTGCCGCGGGCTGTGGGGAGGGAACACTGATTGCCGCGGGCTGTGGGGGAGGGAACACTGATTCCCGCGGGCTGTGGGGAGGGGAACACTGATTGCCATGGGCTGTGGGGAGGGGAACACTGATTGCCACGGGCTGTGGGGAGGGAACATTGATTGCCGCGGGCTGTGGGGGAGGGGAACACTGATTGCCATGGGCTGTGGGGAGGGGAACACTGATTGCCACGGGCTGTGGGGAGGGAACATTGATTGCTGCGGGCTGTGGGGGAGGGGAACACTGATTGCCATGGGCTGTGGGGGAGGGGAACACTGATTGCCGCGGGCTGTGGGGGAGGGAACACGGATTGCCGCGGGCTGTGGGGAGGGAACATTGATTGCTGCAGGCTGTGGGGGAGGGGAACACATTGCTGCGGGCTGTGGGGGAGGGGAACACTGATTGCCGCGGGCTGTGGGGGAGGGGAACACTGATTGCCATGGGCTGTGGGGGAGGGGAACACGGATTGCCGCGGGCTGTGGGGAGGGAACATGGATTGCCGCGGGCTGTGGGGAGGGGAACACTGATTGCCATGGGCTGTGGGGGAGGGAACACTGATTGCCGCGGGCTGTGGGGGAGGGAACATTGATTGCCGCGGGCTGTGGGGAGGGAACATTGATTGCCGCGGGCTGTGGGGGAGGGAACACTGATTGCCGTGGGCTGTGGGGGAGGGAACACTGATTGCCGCGGGCTATGGGGGAGGGAACATTGATTGCCATGGGCTGTGGGGGAGGGAAACCGAACACAGACCCGTGTGCCCTGGTGGGATGTCCCCAAGGAAGCCCCTTCCACATTGTACTGGGTGTACAAAGGGTCTCACAGTCAGAGTTGGGTCTCACAGTCACAGTTGAGTCACCCAGAGTGAACCCACACTTGGCAAATGCTCCCCTAAAACTCACATTTCCTGTTGCGAGAAATAAACTCATCTGTCCAAACCTAAAGAATGGACTCAGAGACCCAGAGAACAATGAAACTGGGACTTTTATGACAGCCTTGCCAGATCGGGTGGTGGTTGATGAGCTGGCACACCCAGTACAGTGTCAACGAGCAATTTATCCCAGTGCGCAGGCCCCTCCCCTGGTTCCTCGTAGGCTGAGTGCCATGGGGGTCACCATCTTCCCGGACATCGCCTGTCGGTTGTTGGGTAGGGGCGTGAGCTGTTTTCTTTAGGGTTATCTTCCTTCAATGCGTTGCAATCCTGGCCAGTTCAGGGGTTCTTTAAGTATTTGACTTATGACCTAAGTAGCTGGGCAGGCTCATAAGAACAGACAAAACGAGCTATTTTGCAGGCTAGTAAACTTTCATTTTCGACTAAACTTTTTTGGTTTGGGTGAGGGCAACTAAGGCCGGCACGGGGAGGAGGAGGAGGCCGAAAAGCAGGCCTCAGCCATCCCAGCAGGGGCCTGGTATATTTGCTGCTTCTGTAGTTTGCTGACCTAAGCTGATTCAAGGCACGTTGTCTTGGAAACGGACCACTGTATACATCATTTCCTTCACTGGTAAGTGTAATAAACCACTCCAGCCAGGGCCGGGCAGGAAGCAGATGTGCAGTCTGGGGAAGGTGCCCACCTTGCAGGCCTTGAAACATTGCTGCCATTGAAGCAGGAAATTTTCCCCTGACCCCTTTGTGGGCAGGAACTGAACTGCGGGCACTGGAGCCAGCTGGCAGCTTCGGCACCAGCGGGGAAAACTCCACTCACTCGACCCTTGTGGGAGGGAGCACACAGGTGAGCAGGTGCAGGAGCCGGGGCGAGTGCTTCTGGGTGCCGGCAGGGGCAAAACTCTGTGTGGGCCCCACAGCAGCATCTGGGAGAAGTACCCATGACCCCAGAGCCCCAGAAGGAGTGTTAGTCATTGCTGTTTTAGCTCTGCCATCCACAGATCGCTTAAGTGTTAACAGCTCAGTGAGCCCTCTGCCTTTTCTGGTGAGGTGGCTGCTTTCCACTAGCGAGGGCAGAACACAAATCATCAGAGAAGAGGAGACGCAGCTGGACATCAGCTGGGTGTGGTGGCTCACACCTGTAATCTCAGCACTTTGGGAGGCCAAGGCAGGTGGATAACCTGAGGTCAGGTGTTCGAGACCAATTTGGCCAACATGGTGAACTCCTGTCTCTACTAAAATTACAAAAGAAAAATTAGCTAGGCATGGTGATAGTCACCTGTCAGCTACTCAGGAAGCTGAGGCAGGAGAATTGCTTTAACCCAGGAGGTGGAGGTGGCAGTGAGCGGAGATCATGCCGTTGCACTCCAGCTGGGCGACAAGAGTGAAACTCCGTCTTAAAATAAAATAAGTAAGAAATCACTGGTGAGAAAAGGCTGCCCATACCTCAGTTCAAAGAGACTCAAACCCTAGCTCTGAAGGGGTGTTTCTAACACACAGTAGGGCTGCGAGGAGAAGGGTAGCCCAGGGGAGCTGAGGTGGCTTTTCATAAAACCATTTGTCTTTTCCGCCTTTCCTGAGGCTTGTGGTCTCCGAGCACAGTGAAGATGGTGTTTTGTGCCTAGTGCCTCTGAGACCCCCCCGGCAACGGCCACCCTGACCGAGAGGCCATTATCGCTCTGGAGATACTTGGGGAGTTTAACGCAAGAAAGTATCTCAATGAGTCCTTTTATCACCTCAGAGGCTTTCTTTGTCTGGCACGGAAATGCTTCCACCCAGTTAGTGACGGTACCCATCCGTACCAGGAGGCACTGGATGCCCCTTGCCTTTGGCACATGGGTGAAATCTATTTGCCAGTCTTCCCCTGGGTAGCCTCCTGTCCTTTGGATTCCTAGGAGAATAAGCCATCGATTAAGGGGATTACTTTTTAGGCAGGTCTTGCAAGCATTAACGACCGATTTAACTGTCGGTATTAGGTTTTTACCTGAGAACAATCTCTGAGCCAGTTGATAGATTTTATTGTCACCTAGGTGGAAGGCCTGGTGAAGGCTTTTAAGAACTTTCCACGGCTGGGCGTGGTGGCTTATGCCTGTAATCCAACCACTTTGGAGGCCAAGGCGGGTGGATCACCTGAGGTTGGGAGTTCAAGACCAGCCTGACCAACATGGTGAAACCCCGTCTTTAAAAAAAAAAAAAAAAAGAACTTTCCATTGGTTGGCAGCTGATAGATGAAGCTTGTCATTCTCCAACTGGGGACATCCTGAGGTCTGAAGGATAGATCCTTGAGAGGTGGCCCAATCTATTTCTGCAGGAAAATATTGAGGTTTCATTTCTCTTATGGGGCTCAGATGAGTGGGCTCCAAGTGGTCAGAAATCTGAGGCCCTTTCGCTGCTGATTTAGCTGGTTGGTCTATAACCTGTTTTCCTCGCCGACTTCATCCAGCCCTTTGATGGCCTTTACAATGTATCATGGCCACTTTCTATGAGAGGAAAGCCGAGGATAGCAGTCTGCTAATTTCCTGATGATATTTCATGGGAGACCCATTCTCTGTGAGGAAGTTCCTCTCTTTCCAGATAGCATGGGCACGGGGGGTGGAAAGTGTACTTCAAATCAGTATAAATGTTAACTGCTTTCCCTCTGCGTAACTCTAGTGCCCTCATGGGAGCGGCTAGCTCAGCTGGTTGAACTCTTGTGCCCAAGGAGAGAGATGTGTTCTCAACAGCATCATTCAGAGTGACTATTGCATACCCGCTTTACAGATCCCTTGTTCTACAAAAGAACTTCCATCTGTAAAGAGGGAGGGTTCTCTAAGGGGGTTTCCTTGAGGTACTCCCTGGCTGCATAGATTTGCACTATTATCTGTTCACAGTCGTGTTCAAGCTCCCTAGCTTCCTCAGCTGGCTGGATTTAGGAAGGGACAGGTTCTTAACTGAACTGCAGATCCCTCTAATAACAGAGCTGGATACCTGAGTAGGCAGTTGTGTGTTAGCCAGAGACTCCCTTCAGAAGACAGCGGTCCTTCCACATTATGTGGGGTGTAACCAGTTACGTCATTCCCCACGGTTAACTTAGTATCTTCTAGTACCAGTGAGGCTACAGTGCCACTGCCCAGAGACAGGCTGGGCATCCTTCGGCTACCAAATCAAGCTCCTTACTTGGGTGGTCTACAGGCTGCTGGGCTGGACTTTGGGCCTGTGTTAGAACTCCCGGGGCCATTCCCTTTCTGTGTGACACATAAAGATTAAACGTCTTCCCTATGGGGAAACTAAAGGCTGGTGCCTTGAGCAGGGCTTGTTTTAGTTAGTCAAAGGCCTTACCAGCCTCCGGTTCCCAAATTAGGCCGTAAGTTTTATCTGCCTGGGTCTCCTTTGTTAGATGACATAAGGGATGAGCTATTTCACCGTACCCAGTTATGAATCCTGTAATGCCTACGAATCCCCCCAGCTCCTTGAGGGTTTGGGGGAGGGGAAAGGAGGAGGTGGGTTTAATCCTCTCTTCACCCGACAATCTGGTCCCCTCTGACAAGACCAGGCCTAGGTACTTCACTGAAGTCTGACAGCTGAGGTTTAGATTTTGAACCCTTGTATTTTCTGTTAGCCAGAAAATTAAGAAGAGCCTTTCTGCTCTCCTGAGAGATTTCCTCAGTTGGAGCACGGAGGAGAATGTTACTTATGTGTAAAACTTTAACCCAGGGATAAAGGAACTCGGAGACGTCTCTTGACAATGCCTGAAGTGGGGGCTGTCTCGGAACCTCTGGGGTAACGCTGTCCAGGTCAACTGGGTGTTTAGTTAGGGGGCTCCTTAAATGCAAGCAAATACTGAGAGTCCGGGTGTAGAGTATGCCAAAGAAGGCATCCTTTAGGTCCAGGACTGTGAACCATTTAGTTCCTTCAGGTATTTGAGCTAGCAGGGTATATGGACTGGGAATCTGGATGAGTTGGAATCACAGCCTTATTAATGAGGCAGAGGTCCTGAGTTAGTCTGAGGACAAGAAGAGACAGATCTGGCAGATTCGCCTTTACTCACCCTTCTGACATTTCCCAAAGGAGCCCCCAAAATGGAGCAGGAACTTTCCTCTGACCCTTCACAGGCAGGAACCAGAGTGTGGGCGCCGGAGTTAGCTGACCACTTTGGCACCAGCAGAGGCAAACTCCACTCACTCGAACCCCCTGTGCTCAACCCCTTGTGGAAGAGAGCTCCCAGGTGAGCAGGTGCAGGAGCTTCTGGGTGCCAGCAGGAGCAAAACCCCATGCCAGCCCCATGCCAGCATCTATGGGGGAGTACCCATGACCCCCAAAGCCCCAGAAGGAATGTTACAGTCAACACTCTTTTAGCTCTGCCAACCATAGATGGTTTAAGTGTTAACAGCTCAGTGGGCATCTGCCTTTTTACATGAGGCAGCTGCTTTCTGCCAGTGAGGGCAGACGGTCAGTGCGACAGCCTTTTGCATCTGCACTCGTGGTATCCAAACTACACAAACAAATTGAAGGGTGGCGAATATGGAGGATTTTATTGCTGATGAAAGTGGCTCTCAGTGGGAAGGGGAGCTGGCAGGGGGATGGAGCGGGAAGGTGATTTTCCCCAAATCCAGCCATTTCCAGCTGGACTCCTCTCCAAAGCAACACCATCAAGTTGTCCTTCTGAAGTCAAGGTGCTTCTCTCTGATGTCCAACCATAGTCTCCAACGTCCAGCTGCGTCTCCTCTTCTCTGCTCTTTGCTGGTGGAACCTGTGGTTTCTATGGGCACAGGATGGAGGCAGGAGCAGATCACGAGTGTTTAGTGGGGAGATCCCATAAGCACCGAGGCAGGAGCAAAAGGCCTCAGCCTATTTCCATATAAATAATGAAGAAGAAAGTAACTAGAAATATAACCACAGTAGTTATTAGTTATTCATATGTAATCTTAGTTATTCATAGGTGAACTTAAATCTTTTACTAATGCCTCTCAGGTGGAAGTGTGAACCTGGGGTGACATTGCAAAATGAATGACACTAAGGCAAGCTGCTCTAAGCCCTCTGTCACGCCGCATAAGTGCTGCTGGAGGGCGCCTCGGCTGTGTGACGGCGCCAGCGCTGTGAAAGCACCCGCTGTTTAGTCAGCTAGGGAAGGAGATGTCCAAAATGGCCGAGACATCTCCTTCCTGGGGAAGTTTGGAGAAAACTCTGCTTCTCCAAGCTCTTGTGGTGGGCCTGACGGCTGTCAGGGACACCCACAGACATCCAGGGGCTTGACTGTCTCTGTGTGATGCTGTGCTTCAGTGGTCACTCTCATGTTCTGCTTCTGCACCTGGTTCCTTTTTTCTTAGAAAAGATAATCAGTAATAGTAATATAAATCTTCATGTTTTAGTTCTTTCTTGATAAGTATGGAAAAAGTGCTGATGGATTATGCTCCTTACCTCACTTTGGGTGCCAGAAACTCCTAAGCCCCTACCTGAATGACAGGTGAGGTACTTAACTCTATCACTGCCACACTGTATCTACCCTGCCCCCAGATTTGCAACTCAATAAAAGTGAGAGTCTCCCAGCATTCGGCATTCGGGACCACTGCTGGTCTCCACGATTTGGGTAGGAGTGGACCCCTGGGCCCAAACTGTCTTTTCTCTATCTCTGTGTCTTGTGTCTTTTATTTCTACAACTTCTCGTCTCCGCACCAGCCGGGAGCGGCTCACAGAACCCTGCAGGGCTGGACCCTACGTGAGTGTTTTAGGAAAAGGCAACGTTCAGGTATTGCCACACCCTTACGCCTGGAATTCCAGCCCAAAGTGAGAACATGTATTCCTGTTTTCCTGCTTGAATGCTGCTTAATAAATCCCACTCTCCACACCCTTCAGTGTGTCTATACGCCTAATTTTTCCTGGTCATGAGACAAGAACCCAGATTTAGCTGAACTGAGGAGAAGACTGTAAATCTCAGCTTGCAGTTCCGAAGGGAGCAAAACAGCCTACATTGATACTATTGAAAGACAGCTTGTTATACTCACAGATCCCAAGACCAGGGGCCATGCCACAGAGGGCCACACAGGGAAGCACCAGCGTCCAGCAGGAGGCAGAAAGGGCAGGGAAAACATGGGCAGGACCTTTATGAGGGTTTCTGCAGGAAGGAACGGGTGAGGCAGGATGAGTGCTTTAAGTGAGTTGCCAAGTGTGAATAATTTCACAGGCTCTGGAGCATAGGGGCTGCCCCTGGATGTCCGGCACCTGGTTCTAGGGTGCTCAGGGCGGGTGGAGAGGGGCCCAGAGTGTTAGAGGCAGTAGAGGGGGTGGCCGGGTAGGGGCTCTGGTTTGGTGGCTGCCCTATGGCGGTGTGCGTGTAGGCTGGTCCTTTACTCTCTAGCAATGGGCTAACCAAGGCCCCAGATGTAAGCATCACACGCAGAAGCTAGAAACACGGTCATCTCAGCTACCCACGCCCCCTGTCAGAGTCTCAGCTTGCAGTTCCTAAGACAGTGCACATGGCATGAGTCTGAGCCATATGCTGATGTGAAGACTGGCCTTGGCTTCCAAGTTAAACAGATTTTTCTCTATCCAGAGATCAGGCCAAGACAGGCTTTGTCCTTGACACCATTTGAAAGTTGGGCTGGGCACGGTGGCTCACGCCTGTAATCCCAGCACTTTGGAGGCCAAGGCAGGCGGATCACGAGGTCAGGAGATCGAGACCATCTGGCCAGCGTGGTGAAACCCTATCTCTACTAAAATACAAAAAACTTAGCTGGGCGTGTTGGTGTGCACCTTTAGTCCCAGCTACTTGGGAAGCTGAGGCAGGAGAATCGCTTGAACCCAGGAGGCGGATGTTGTGGTGAGCAGAGATTGCACCACTGCACTCCAGCCTGGGCGACAAGAGCAAGACTCCATCTTAAAAAAAAAAAAAAAGAAAAAAAGAAAGTAGAAGGATGTTTCTCCTCTTAGTCCACCGGTTCCCCCGTGAGGAGAGCCCTTCACATTTGTGGGCTTCATTCAGGGGTGTCAGTGCTAACCTTTCATGGAACAGCAGAACAAGGCCTGGTTCTGCCTCCTAATATGGCCATTGAAATGGAAGTGTCTCGGTCACCCACAGTAGCAAATCTCCCCAGGACCCCGCGTTGCTCTGTAGCGCCTGGTGTGCGACTTCTTCTCACTTGCGGCCAATAGCAGTTTCCCTTGATTTGGACCCCAGCTGTGATTTAAAGGACCTTTGGTATTTCCTCCAAAATTCCCACGCGTGCACCGCAGGAGGTTTCGCAGGGGACCAAACCCACCTGAATTCTGGACGGGACAGTGGCATCTGTTTTGCAATGGCTGCTTCTGCCCCACGTTCAGAGTGGCAGGCAGAGGATGTCACTGTGTGAACATCCGAGTGTGGACGTCACAGTGGCCGGGTGACCCTGGCTCTCTGGGCTTCCTCTCTGCAGTGCAAGCAGATTCCAGGGCTCACTTTCCACAGGTCCTGAGCCTGAGGAATCTCAGGAATGCAGGCAGAGCCATTACCCTCTGTAAGAATGGCACAGCCCAGCTAGGATGAGGTCACTGCAGGGACAGCTCCCAGGTTGCTGGGAGCTTGGGTTTCAGCGCTGGAGAACTCACAGTCAGAGTCCTTGCCTCTGCTGGAGGAGTGAGCCGGAGTGCGGCAGGAGGCTGTCCGCGTGCAGGCTGTGGGGGGCTGTCTCATGGCCCAGTCAGTGACTCGTCCCCCTGGGTCTCTGGGCATCGTGTCTGATTGATCATCGGAATCACTGCAGGCAGGGACGGGGTGTTGAAGATCTGGGTCCTGATTCACTATCTGTGTTATTCTGATTTGGTGGGGTGGGGCTGGGGCCTGGAGGAGACCCTTCCGGGGTTCCTGCAGCCCAGCCCAGCCCTGGGATCCCTGCTCCTGTGGGCAGAACACGGGGGACTTTCAGTGGCCATGAGGGAATTCAAAAGTGGATGGACTCTTGCTCTAAATTGTCATTTTGGCTCTCCCAGACTCCCGGCGGCCAAGGAGAAGGAAGAGACCCTGACTTCGTGTCCAGCGAGGCTTTGTAAGTGTCCCGACATGCGCACACCTCCTATCGGGCCAGGCGGGGGAATCCAGCGGCAGGGAACCACTGGTTCTCTTCTTAATGCTTGTTCTTCTTACACCTGTGAAAACTTAGAAATAGTTAGAAACAGACCAGCCGCAGTGGCTCTCAACCTGTCATCCCAGCACTTCTGGAGGACAAGGTGGGTAGATCACTTCAAGTCCTGAGTTTAAGACTAGCCAGGACAACATGACAAATCTCTACTAAAAGTACAAATTAGCCAGGCTTGGTGGTTGGTGGGTGCCTATAATCCCAGCTACTCAGGAGGCTGAGGCGAGAGAATCTCTTGAACCCGGGAGGCAGAGATTGCAGCGAGCCTAGTCGTGCCATTGCACTCCAGCCTGGGCGAGACAGAGCAAGACTCTCTCTCAAAAAAAAAAAAAAAAAAAAGAGCAGGACAGTGGCCATGGAAGTTGGAATCCGCTAAGGAGTGTGTAACAACTCGCCTGCAGAAAAAAAATAATTAATGAATTAATTTAAAGAAATTTAAAAAAATACTTAAAAACAAGGCTTTCCTGTCTCAGCTTCCTGTTGCAACAGAAGCCACCGGTAATTTCGGACAGTTCAGAGTTAGACTCAATTCAGATTTTAAGACAGTCTCTCAGACTGTTTTAAACCATGTAAGATGTCAATAAAAAGAGTCAAACTCTGTAAAATGTTTGAAGGGATTTATTCTGAACTAAATATGAATGACCCATGCCCGTGACACAGCCCTCAGGAAATCCCGAGAACATGTGCCCGGGTGAACAGCTCACCGGCTGCGTTTCACACATTTCGGGGAAACATGTCAGATGTACATCGGTTCAGTCTAGAAAGGTGGGACGGCTTGAAGTGGGGGGCCTCCGAGTTATAGGTAGATTTAATTTAAGATTTTCTGATGGCAATTGGTTGAAAGAGTTATTATTAGCCAGGTGTGGTGGCTCACACGTGTAATCCTAGCACTTTGGGAGGCCAAGGGGGGCGGATCACCTGAGGTCAGGAGTTCAAGACCAGCCTGGCCACCATGGCAAAACCCCGTCTCTACTAAAAATATGAAACATTAGCTGAGTGTGGTGGTGTGCTCTTGCAGTCCCAGCTACACGGGAGGCTGAGGCACAGGAATTGCTTGAACCCAGCAGGTGGAGGTCGCAGTGAACTAAGGTGGCGCCGCTGCACTTGGGAAAGAACGAGATTCTATTGAGAGCCTGTGTGACAGAACGAGACTCTCTCAAAAAAACAAAACAAAACAAAATTCCTGAGAAAGAAAAATCTACCAGACGAGCTTTGACGACACTGAGCGTCAGGCAATGAAGGACAATGGGAATCATGTGGGGTGAGCCCTGGGGTGCCGGGCGCCGCCTGCAGAATCTGCAGGCCATGGAGTAGGGAGATGGGACCCAGCCACCTCCCGAGCAGAGCACAGGGAGCTGGGGGTCCAGGGCAGCCCGGGCGGTAGAGTCCACAGGGCGGAGCAGGAGAGCCAGCGCTGCGCGGGGGGAGCTGGGGGTCTGCGGGAGGTCCCCGCGGGGGGAGTCCGGGGGTCTGCGGGAGGTCTCCACGGGGGGAGTCCGGCGGTCTGCGGGAGGTCTCCACGGGGGGAGTCTGGGGGTCTGCGGGAGGTCCCCGCGGGGGGAGTCCGGGGGTCTGCGGGAGGTCTCCACGGGGGGGTCCGGGGGTCTGCGGGAGGTCCCCGCGGGGGGGTCCGGGGGTCTGCGGGAGGTCTCCACGGGGCAGGGCCGGGGGTCTGCGGGAGGTCCCCGCGGGGCGGGGCCGGGGGTCTGCGAGAGGTCCCCGCGGGGGGGGCCGGGGGTCTGCGGGAGGTCCCCGTTGGGGGGAGCTGGGGGTCTGCGGGCAGTTCTCGGGAGTGTTCAGCGAGGAACCTGCCTGAGCGGGGAAGGAACCACCTGAAAGGATTAGAAGCCACCGTGTCTGGTGCTCACCCACGGCTGGGAATCGTTGCCTGTTCCCATCAGCCAGAGTGGAAGAGCTCGTACTTCACCCGACGTTGCTTAGGGTCCTCAGAAGGGTGTCAGCTCAGGGGTAGGGAGAGTCAGTCCTGGGCTCACTGCTGCTCGGGTCTCCTCTAACAGAGCTGTAATGCAAGACCCAAAGGACCAGTCTTTCCAAGTACCTTGGAAAAAGTAACTCGGTACAGTGGGGGAACTGGGAGGCTCGCCGCTTTCAGGGGAAAGACAGGGTGAGTTGCCCTTGCCCAGGCCTGCGTGGGGTGAGGCTAAGAACAGCCCTTCACGGTGGAAATGTGGACCCTGCACCCCTGTTTGGGCTCGGGAAGGACCCCAGGGCTCCTGCACACATGAAGGCCAGGCTGTCTACTTGACCAGGAGTGGGGCCAAGGTCATGGCAACAGCAGGGTCTCGGAGGGTGGACAGGATTGGTCCTAGGAAGTTCCTGCCCTTGAAGTTCCAGACTTTGCCCAACCCTGAGAGTCAGCTGCCCTCCAGGTGGGGGAGCCCCTCTGCTGACCAAGCCTGCCCTGTCCCCAGATGAGCATGGCTCCCCCAGCCCAAGCTCCGCCTTCAGGCCTGTCTGCCCCAAACCCAGGACAAGCTGCTCATTCATCCCCGACAGGGGCAGAGACCAGGCAGTGAGGGTGACGGGATTTTCCTGTGGGATCAGGGATGATGGAAGGACTGAGCAACCCAGAGGGCACAGGACAAGTGCGCCTGAGCCCAGCCTGTCCTGGGGTCGCAGCCTGGCCCCTCCCACTGCCCCTTGGTGTGCTCTGTGCCTCTGCAGGCCTGGAGTCTGGACCAAAGTGACTTCCCCTTGAAAGGGGAAGGTCCCACCCGCTGCCACCAGGCTAAGCCTCCAGCCTCGGCCTGGATTGACCTCTTCATGGGGTGAGCTGGCAGAAGGACTGACCAATTGTCCCAGCCTGGCCCTCAGCGACGGTCCCGCCCACTGGCCTCAATGCACAACGGCCATGTGACACGTTCACACTCAAGAAGAGCCCTCGGCATCCTTATTTAAGTAAAGCTAAGAATTTATTATATAGACTTAAATTGTTTTTTCTAGTTTTAAAAGCACTTCTTATAGAAAATGTTTAAACTAAATATCAAAATAAGAAATGTGAAATTACTCAAGCACTACAGACATGAATATGTCTTAAATGCCTTTCCCCACCACATTTGTACAAAATACCATCTTGTTTTCAAAAATCTGAACAGAGAAGAGTCACCCACCATCCACACATTTGAAAGGATTACGTGAAGTACAGATCGGATCCTGCCACGTTCACCTTCCCCTGGTGCAAACACATGGACATTAGCACAGCCGTTCTGCACAGACTGCTCTCCACATCTGCATTCTTCACTAATGTCGTGTCACGGACGCTTTTCCAGATCCGTGGAGAGAGATCTGCCTCCTGGTCTGAATAGCTGCACTGTGTCTGTGGTATGATTGTTTCCCTCTTTCCCTCTTGCTGGATAGTTTGGGAGTTTCTAGTTTTCCCTACAATGAGAATCTTGTATGAATAATGACAAAGGTTTGTCCTGTTATTTCTGATAACATACATTCTCTACAAGTAGAATTATTACCTCAAAGATCCCATTCAGTCTCTCTCTGTTAAGATAAGGAATCTCTTTACTAAGGTAAATACGTTTTCGCTGTGATGCAAACCATCTTGTGTGTCTGAGAACTCTCCCAGGACCTGTGTGACTTAGGAATCCAGACAGGTGATCACAGCAGGGCGACCAAGGCAGCAGGTTACCAAGACAACCAGGCAGAATTCCAGGTTGGTTGTGTTGTTTTTGGGACAGAGTCTCATTCTGTCTTGCCCAAGCTGGAGCGCAGTGGTGTGGTCTTGGCTCACCCGGCAGCCTCCGCCTCCCGGGTTCAAGTGATTCTCTTGTCTCAGCCTCCCGAGTAGCTGGGATCACAGGCATGAGGCACCATACCTGGCTAATTTCGTATTTTAAATAGAGACGGGGTTTCTCTACTAGGAGTTCGGAATTCCTCTAACTCCTGACCTCAGGTGATCCACCTGCCTCGGTCTCCCAAAATGCTGGGATTACAGGTGTGAGCCACCGCACCTGGCCAGAATTCCAGGTTTTTATTTGAAGTTATTTTCAAAGACCACGTCCACAGATTCTAAAGCCTTAGAAACATTGCAAGGCTCTTCTGTTTCAGTAACAGTTCATGGAAATCGAGAACCGAGAAAGTTGGTGACAGTTCCAAAGCGTCACACAAGACCTCACGTCCCACAGGAGAGCAAGATTTATACTCTTGGAAATGGTCTCAATTCAACACCTCATCCAATCACGATCTTGGATTAAGCTTTGTCATTTGGAATATCTCTCCTCCATGGCTTCAGGGGAAAGGAATTAGATTTTTTTTTTTTGCTAATGCACATTTTCATTTTTAAGGACAGGATCTGAAAATTCATTAGTTGCCTGAGAAGCAAAAATCAAGCCCATAGAACTCAGTTTTACCCAGACAAAAAGGAAACGCATTAATAGGATCTTAGTCAGAACAGCTGAATGAGGAGCAATATAACTTTTCTGCCACAAAGAACAGAAACACTTTTCAAATGAATACTTCAAAAATTAATTCCAAAAAACATATGCCAGTTCATTCTTTCACAGATAGGGTGGGTTTCCTTACAAGTTGCCAGGGCTAGAGGCAATTACCTTATCTTTTTGACAATCTGACAGGATCAAAAAAACTACTGTTTTGTGACTTTTGAACAGCTTTACTGAGCCATAACCGACATGCAGTAAGCTGCACATATTTAAAGTATGTGTTTAATTACTTCACACGTGTGCATATACTTGTGAAAGTATCACAGCAATAAGCAGAACGAACATATCCACCACCACCAAAGGATTCGCCACGCCCCTGGGTGGCCCATCCCTCTCATCCTTCCCTGCTGCCTCATCTCCAGGTTCCAGCTGATCTTAGCTGAATAGTTAACATTTATAATGGCAAGTCTGTCGGCTGCCAGGCGATCTCACTCACTGCTTCGGGGGAACTGCTTTGCACAGCCCCTGCAGAGGGAGGTTTGGGCTCATGGGTCAGGCTGACAAATGTAGGAACCCTTCCAGGAATGCATCTCATTCATGCTCTAACTGCTATGCAACGTGGCCGGGCGCAATGGCTCACGCCTGTAATCCCAGAACTTTGGGAGGTCAAGGTGGGCAGATCACGAGGTCAGGCTTTGAGACCAGCCTGGCCAACATGGTGAAACCCTGTCTCTACTAAAAATACAAAAATTATCTGGGCTTTCTGGCAGGCACCTGTAGTCTAGCTACCCAGGAGGCTGAGGCAGGAGAATCGCTTGAACCCGGGAGGTGAAGGTTGCGGTGAGCCGAGATGGTGCCATTGCACTCCAGCCTGGGCAACAGAGCGCGACTCTACCTCAAAAAAAGCACACACGCACACAGAAAAAACACAAGGTGACTCCGGCGCTGGCTAACCATTTCAACTGTAGTAGCAAAATACTGGGAACTCCCTACATGCCCATCCGTAGTCACCAGGGAAATCACTGCAGTGCACCCAAACAATGGAATACTGTAAGCTGCTTTAAAAAAAGAACAAAAGGGGAAAGAAAAACAGGAATTGCTCCAAGATTAGCCATGTGGAGGGGAAGCCCATGGGCAGAGCAGGGGGCGGGGGTGGCACCTTTGTTCCTGTGTAGAATCCACCAGAGCCATGACCGGTCCTCAGCTCTCTCACCCTTCCCCACCCCTATCTGAGGCAAAGAGGGGCTCACGTGACTGGCAAATGGCTGAAGGTATTAAACCTATTTCTCTGTGTTTTAACGTGTTCAATTTATTCAGTGTGTCTCTTTTTCTTCTTCTTTTTTTAAGATGGAGTCTTGCTCTGTCGCCCAGGCTGGAGTGTCGTGGGGCAATCTCGGCTCACTGCAACCTCTGCCTCCTGGGCTCAAGCGATTCTCCTGCCTCAGCCTCCTGAGTAGCTGGGACTACAGGCGCCCGCCGCCAC
This sequence comes from Aotus nancymaae, assembly GCF_030222135.1. Taxonomy (NCBI): domain Eukaryota; kingdom Metazoa; phylum Chordata; class Mammalia; order Primates; family Aotidae; genus Aotus; species Aotus nancymaae. Next base: position 86,462,632 of record NW_026988422.1, on the reverse strand, counting down.
ACTTGGCTAATTTTTTGTATTTTTAGTAGAGACGGGTTTTCACAGTGTTAGCCAGGATACTCTCGATCTCCTGACCTCGTGACCCACCTGCCTCGGCCTCCCAAAGTGCTGGGATTACAGGCGTGAGCCACTGCGCCCGACTGCGTGTGTCCTTCTTATGTCTCCTGGGGGGAAGCGCTGCGGCCCACATCTGGGTCAAAGCGTCCGTCCATTCGCTGGTGGCGCTCACATGGGGCAGCAGTGGCCTGCAGATGACAGCCACATTCTTCACAATGGCTTTTTCAGAAAGGACGATCATATGTGACCTTCGCCTACCTGCCACTCTCAGGTTGCGCCTGGGAGGCTGTTTGCTGGCACCCTAACAAATATGCATCTTATACGTGCCATTGGACAGGGTACGTGTGGTTTATGCAGACATGACCCAATGCCTATGTGAATGTATCATCCCCCAAATGACAGAATTGTTCACCCAGAAAATCAGAGACGAAGCCAAAAGCCTCTTAGAACAAATATCACAATCTGGAAAGGTCACTGATGATAACACGAATACAGGAAACTCAGTAGGCTTACATTTTATGCTGAGGACCTGGTTAGATCATCTTTAGGGGGAAAGGGTCTGATTCACAATATTGCCTAAAACTATGAGAAGCCTGGTAATATGTTTTAAAAGAATTGTTCAAGACCTACCTAGTAACAACTCAACGCAGAACATTCAAAACTGAAACTCAAGAGGGACCGGAGACGTGGGTAGAGGTGGGAGGGGCTGCCTGGGGTGGTGGTGGCAGGGGCACAGGGCGGACATTGTAATGTAAGTTCTAGAGCTGTTATTTGATTTTTGAAACTATGTTGACGTACGACTCTGGCAAAATGTAAATCAAAAATTTTAAATTCACAGGAAAAAACAAATTTGTGAAAAGTAATGACAATTTTGAAAGCTTGGAATTAATTTTTTTTTCTTTTTAGATGAAATCTCACTCTGTCACCCAGGCTGGAGTGCAATGGCACAATCTTGGCTCACTGCAACCTCTGCCTCCTGGGTTCAAATAATTCTCCTGCCTCAGCCTCCCAAGTAGTTGGGATTACAGACGCACATTGCCACGCCCAGTTAATTTTTGTATTTTTAGTAGAGATGCGGTTTCACCATGTTGACCAGACTGGTCTTGAACTCCTGACTTCTGATCCACCCACCTTCGGCCTCTCAAAGTGCTGGGATTACAGGGATGAGCCACTGAGCCCAGTCAATAATTTTTTTTTTAACTTAGCAGGGCAATGTGGCACAGGCCTGTAGCCCTAGCTACTCTGGAGATTGAGGCGGGAGGACTGTTGAACCCAGGAGTTTGCAGTTACAGTGAACTATGATTGCCTCACTGCCTGGCGACAGAGACTGTCTCAGAAAAAAAAAAAAAAAAGAGTAAGGCATGTTGGGCACAGAATCCATGTGCCGGCTCAGCTCCGGCATCATCCTGAGACCCTCCCATTGTGTGCCCCGGTGCCCTCTCATCCCTCTCATCCCGGCCTTGACTGCACCCCTGGGTAAGTGCAGAGATTAATGCCACCACTAAAGGCTTGCAAGAAGCAGAGACGGGGCTACTGCATTCCGACGCTGTAAAACCCACCAGCTCAACCTGTGATGCTGCAAACCTTGGAGAATGGCTGTGGCCTCTCGTAACCGTGAGCGGGTGGTTGACTCCGCTCACGGCTGCTGTCCCAGATGCAGCACTTTCACTGGTGCAAATCCACCTGGCCCCTGGCCCTCGGTATGCAGCCATCGGCATAGCTAATGTCTTATTTTCCATACTAATTTGCAAAAACAATTTGCTTTTACCTGGCAGGCTCAACAGTATTCGTTCGTGTCTTACCTTCGTGGATCCTGGCCTCTGCTATAATATAGTCCACAGATATCTTTGTTATCTTTTTTTAAGCACGGAAATCTTTTATTTTTTGAACACCTATTACGGGAAGAGGTTCCGGCAGCTCAGGCTCCTTCCCATTAGTTCTCACGGAGTGCGCTTCTGCGGGCGAGCAGGCTGGCGCTGCCGTCGAAACTTTCTCTGTGGTTCTTTCCTGATGCTTTTCCTTCACGCGTTTCAGGAAGCGGTCTCGGCTCTTAGCAGGCTCAGTGTGCGCAGTGCGCACATTCACGGGGGGAATCTGCCCTTAGCTCGTTTGTTTACAACGGCCCGCTGGGGAACAGCCTAAGCGCCTCCAGTTTCGCATGGTAACACTTGTGGGGCTTCCTTTGTGAACAGTACCAATTCCTTGATGTCTACGGCGTCACCTTTCCTGTAGGTTTGCCTATATGCGGCCAAAGGAACAACTCCGTGTTTTTTAAAAGGCTTAAAGAAACGTACGTCGGAGCCTCCCCTCCTCCCCTTCGCGTTTGTCACTTTGGCAAATGACTGGCTTTGTTCTCCTTCACTTCTGTGTTTAAGTAAACTTTGCTGCTTTGTACATCATACTTCTTAAAAAGCTCAGAGAAATATTTAATTTGTATGAGTCACCTGGAGATTGTACAATTGCAGACTCTAATCTAGTAGGTCTGAGGAAGGCATTCTTTTGATTTGTTTATTTATTGAGACAGGGTCTCACTCTGTCACCCAGGCTGGAGTGCAGTGGCCCAATCTCGGCTCACTGCAACCTCCAACTCCCAGGTTCAAGCGATTGTCCTGCCTCAGCTTCCTGAGTAACTGGGATTACAGGTGCGCACCACCATGCCCAGCTAATTTTTGTATTTTTAGTAAACACAGGGTTTCACCATGTTGGCCAGGATGGTCTCAATCTCTTGACCTCATGATCTACCCGCCTCAGCCTCCCAAAGTGCTGGGATTACAGGTGTGAGCCATCTTAACCATTCTTACAGTATCAAGGTCCTAATACACGGCTTTCTAAAATGTCAAATAACATGAAAATCTTTTATTTTAATCTATGCTTCATTTCTTTCTTTCTTTATACCTGTTATTTATTTATTACATTGTGGTAAAACGCACCTAACATGACACTTACCGGTTCAGCCACGTGTAGGTCTGCACTTTGGTGGCACTGAATACATTCACGTGCCGTGCAACCGTCATCAGCGTCCATCTTCAGAACTCTCCACCTTGCAAAACTGGAGCTCTGCACCCAGCACGCAATAAACCCCCATTCCCCCCAGCCCTTGGCAACCCCGTTCTACTTTCCATCTCTACGAATTGATTTTATTTATTTATTTAGAGGTGGATTCTCATTCTATCACCCAGGCTGGAGTGCAGTGGCGCCATCTTGGCTCACTGCAGCCTCCGCCTCCCGGGTTCAAGCAGTTCTCCTGTCTCAGCCTCCTGAGTAGCTGGGATTACAGACACCTGCCACCACGCCTGGCTAATTTTTGTATTTTTAGTAGAGACAGGGTTTCACCATGTTGGCCAGGCTGGTCTTGAACTCCTGACCTCAGGTGATCCACCCGCCTCGGCCTCCCAAAGTGCTGGGATTACAGGATGAGCCACCGCCCCTGGCCAAATTGATCTTTATTAATTTTAACATTCCACACACCACTACCCTGACCCCCTGCGCCGACGGCGTAACGCTGATCGGATCTGCTCAGAAGTAGCACATCCTCTAGATGCTGTAATAGAACATCTGTCAGCCAGAAGGTGGGAGATAAATCCCCCCAAATTTGGGACCTATGATTTATAAGTTTCTTGGGGGTTATTTGGTCTGGAGAATTTTGAAATATTCCCTCTAAGGTGAAAGGCAAGTTGCTACACCTCCCACTATCTACCATGAAAAAAGAGGCAAATGCTTGGAAGGGCTTTTTGGGTTTCAGAAGCAGCATTTTTTTTGTAGGGGGTGGGTCTCACTATGCTGTCCAGGGTGGTCTCGAACTTCTGGCCTCAGGCAATCCTCGTGCCTCAGCCTCCAAAGTATTGGGATTACAGGCGTGAGCTACTGAGCTGGCCCAGCACATTTTAGTGTGTGTTGGAAACAGATGCTCGGTGCCACAAAGAAAAATCGGCACTGAGACAAAGGATCTTGCAGCAAGCAATTTTTACTTCCTGGACGCAGGAAGGGTACCCTCACTAGCCATCGTGCCACGAGAGTACAATGAACACAGGCAAACACACAGATTTATCCCTTACGCATTTGGGGTCGTCCTTGCTGCTGTGTCTGATCTCTGTTGGCTGGAGCCAGACCTCACGATCTAAACTAAAACCCGATTGGCTAACAACTTAAAACTTTTCTAAACAGGTGAAAGCATGGAGAGCTGGGGCACGCCTGTGAGCACGTCCAGCACAGACATCTTGGTTAAAGTACAAGGACACAGGATGTACTACGTGCCTGTAAGCGTGGCATGTCTGACAGCTGCATAGGACAGGGCTTAACAAAGAGTTATTAGCACACTTATGATTTATTCTTTAACAAAAAAGGAAACTCTAAAGAAGAACTTTTCTACTTCCCACAGTGTGTTACCGTGACCCATCCTGCCGAGTGCCCCATAAGGCAGCAGTTTCCACGGGAGGCCGAGCAAGAGGAGGCCGTGCAGGTCCGGGCTGCCCCATGCTGAAGCCGCCCCACCGCCCGCCCTGTGAGCTCCTGGTACTCAATGTAGCCATGACGAGTGCCGATGGGAAAATTGCCGTCCAGACCTCTAGAACTGTGGAGCAATTCCCTGCTCTCTTCTGTGGATAACCAGTTTCCTTCTGAGAAACTGCTTCTGGCTTTCTACTGGGATTTGGTGGCGTCGGAATGCCCACCCGTGTCATCAGGTGGTCATTCAGCCTGAGTTCCCAGCAGCAGCCGAGTGTGGTGGCCACAGGCGTGGGACATAGTGCGTGAGAGGCCAGCTGGGCCGGGTCCAGAAGGCACGCGACCTTCACAGGAAAGGCGGGTGGCCCAGACGCCCTCAGCGCCTACCTTGCTGCCCCGCCTCCCTTCCCCTCCAGGCCGCCAGCCTCCTGGGGTGCTCCTCACAACCAGCTGGCTGAGGAAGCAACTCAAGCCTGGTGACAGAGGGCTCAGCAGGCTGTGCTGGTCCCCCCTGAGAGCAGACGTGAGTACCACAGGCCCCCCGACAGTAGTGAAGGAACCCCTCCCTCCCTAGGCACACAGTGTGAGCCGTTCACTCCGATGTCCACTACGTGACGACAGAGACAGCCAGAGGGAGGGATCTGTGCCCACTTAGAGACAGCTGCTAACGGTTTGGTTGGATGATCAGGGACTTGGAACAAAAGGATTGAGAGTTTGGTAACAAGGATGTCTGGGGAAGAAGTGTGTAGACAACCTCTCAGAATGGACACAGACCGTAGAGACGTTTGTGCATTGTATAAATGCCCGCCAAAGGGTGTCCCCTTCAGAACAGGCCGAATCAAGTCAAAGAAGGAGGCTCCGTGAAGTCGTCAGCCAGACCCCGTGTGTTTCCTGGGGATGCCACAACGAAGTGCCACAAGCTTGAGGGGCTTAAGCCCTAGAAAGGTTCTGTCTCCCAGTTCTGGAAGTTAGAAGTCTGGGGTCAAGGTGTCAGCAGAATTGCCTCCTTCCGAGGCAGTGAGGGAGACTGTCCCACGTGTCTCCCAGCTGCGGTGGCTTCTAACAGTCTCTGTCCTTTCTTGGCTTGTAGAAGTATTACTGGGAAGGGGTCCCAGTGCAGACCCCAGGAGAGGGTTCCCAGATCTCACACAAGAAAGAATTAGGGGCAACTCCACAGTGCAAAGCGAAAGCAAGTTTTTTTTTTAATTGTATTATTATTATTATTATTATTTTGAGATGGAGCTTTGCTCTTTTTGCCCAGGCTGGAGTATAATGGCACGATCTCGGTTCACTGCAACCTCCGCCTCCCAGGTCCAAGCGATTCTCCTGCTTCAGCCTCCTGAGTAGCTGGGATTACAGGCGCGCACTACCACGCCTGGCTAATTTTTTGTATATTTAGTAGATACGGGGTTTCACCATGTTGGCTGGGCTGGTCTCAAACTCCTGACCTCAGGTAATCTGCCCACTTCAGCCTCCCAAAGTGCTGGGATTACAGGCGTGAGCCATCACACTCGGCCAATTTTATTCTATTTTATTTTATCTTTTGAGATAGGGTCTCACTCTGTCACCCAGGCTGGAGTGCAGTGGCGTGATTTCGGCTCACGGCAACCTCTGCCTCCCAGGCTCAGGTGATCCTCCCACCTCAGCTGGGACTACAGGTGCACACCACCACGCTCGGCTAATTCTTTTTATTTTTTGTAGAGACAGGGTTTCACCATGTTGCTCAGACTGGCTTCAAATTCCTGGACTCACGTGATCCGCCTGCCTTGACCTTCCAAAGTGCTGGGATTACAGGTGTGAGCCACCACACCCAGCTGCAAATGTATTAGGAGAGTAAAGGAGTTCCGTGGATGGGTGTGGTGGCTCACGCCTGTAATCCCAGCACGCTGGGAGGTCCGGACAAGAGGACTGCTTGAGCCCAGGAGTTTGAGACTATGCTGGACAACATAGCAAGACCCCGTCTCTATAAAATATATATATATATTTTCGGCCAGGCTCAGTGGTTCACACCCTTAATCCCAGCACTTTGGGAGGCCAAGGCAGATAGATCATCTGAGGTCAGGAGTTTGAGACCATCCTAGCCAACATGGCGAAACCCTGTCTCTACCAAAAATACAAAAATTAGCCAGGTGTGGCGGTGCGTACCTGTAATCTCAGCTACTTGAGAGGCGGAAGCACAAGAATTGTTTGAACCTGGGAGGCGAAGGCTGTAGTGAGCCACTGCACCCAAGCCTGGGTGACAGAGTGAGAATCTGTCTTAAAATGTATACATATGTGTATATATATTTGTATCCAGAAAAAACAAAATATATATATATATATATATATATATAGAGAGAGAGAGAGAGAGAGAGAGAGAGAAAGAGAGAGAGAGAGAGAGAGAAAGAGAGAGTATCCCGTAAAATAGTGCCCTAAAAATATATATACTGCCAGGCGTGGTGGCTCGTAACTGTAATCCTAGCACTTTGGGAGGCCGAGGTGGGCAAATTGCCTGAGCTCATGAGTTCGAAACCAGCCTGGGCAACACAGTGAAACCCCGTCTCTACTAAAAATACAAAAAAAGCAACCAGCCATGGTGGCATGCACCTGCAGTCCCAGCTACTCAGGAGGCAGAGGCCGGAGAATCACTTGAACCTGTGAGGCTGAGGTTGCAGTGAACTAAGATCACGGCACTGCACTCCAGCCTGGGCAAGAGCGAGACTCCATCTCAAAAAATAAATAAATAAATAAATAATTGCTTTTTTTGGTGGAGGGGAGACAGAGTCTCCCTCTGTCACCAGACTGGAGTGCGGTGCTGAAATCTCCGCTCACCTCAACCTCCTCCTCCCAGTTTCAAGCGATTATCCTGCCTCTGCCTCCCGAGTAGCTGGGACTACAGGCGCACACTGCCACGCCCAGCTAATTTTTTTGTATTTTTAGTAGAGACGGGGTTTCACTGTGTTGCCCAGGCTGGTTTTGAACTCATGAGCTCAGGCAATTTGCCCACCTCGGCCTCCCAAAGTGCTAGGATTACAGGCGTGAGCCACCACTCCTAGCCACATTTTTTTTTTTAAGAAAAAAAAAAGAGAATGACTAGTCATAGACAGAGTAGGGCATTCCTTAAAGGAAAAGGAGGGCCAGGCCCAGCCCACGTACAATGCCTAAGATAAGAAAATCATGGGAGGTGTGCTTTACTACAGGGGTTTGTGATAAAGGATTGATCTTTGTAATTACAATTTTTCACAAGAATCAATATTATTCTCTTTAAAACAAAACTTCTTAAACTAGGAATGCTTTCGTTCTCAAGATATTGGGACATCAGGGCGTTCCGGGCTCTGTTAAGTCCTGGCTCTGTTAGCAAACATTACTAATCTGCTCCCTCAGCCGTAAGCGTCTTGTGACCAGCAATGCCTGACCTCCTGGAAGTGCAGCCCAGTAGGCCCCAGCCCCATTTTTCCTAGCCCCTGTTCAAGATGGAGTCACTGTGGCTCCGATGTCTCTGACCGGAGCCGCACCCTGATCTGTCTCTATCCTCACATAGCATTCCCCCTGTGTCTATCTCAAAATTTCTCCTTTTTAGGACACCAGTCTTATTGGATGAGAGCCCACCCAATGACCTCATTTAATGTGATGACCTCTGTGAACACCCTCCCTCCAAATAAGGCCACATTCCATGGTACTGGGCGTTAGGACTTTAGGATGAAGTTGTGGGGACATAATTCCCCAGCCACACCAGCACTTTTTCTTTTTTATTTATTTTTTAATTTTTTTTTTTGAAGGAGTCTTGCTCCGTGACCCAGGCTGGAGTGCAATGGCACGATCTTGGCTCACAGCAACCTCCGTCTTCTGAGTTCAAGCAATTCTCCTGCCTCAGCCTCCCAAGTGGCTGGGATTACACGTGCCTGCCACCACGCCTGGCTAATTTTTGTATTTTCAGTAGAGACAGGGTTTCACCATGTTGGCCAGGCTGGTCTCAAACTCCTGATCTGTGGTGATCCACCTGCCTTGGCCTCCCAAAGTGCTGGGATTACAGGCGAGAGCCACTGCACCTGGCCATCAGTGCTTTTTCAATGAACCCAGAAACAATGTATTTATGATGACCAATGTATTTATGGACGCTATGCATGGGCCCAGCGACGCAGGCTCACCTCTCCAGGCTGGTCTGACTCATCTTGCTGCTGGCAGCCCCCTCTCACAACCACAGAGAGAGGCACTGAGCGCCTGATGCCACCTTCCCCCACAGAGAGCAGCCAGCATCTGGTGGCAGGTGGATCCTGGTCTCTTCCATCATGGAGGGGACACCGAGTCGCCTTCCTGGAAGGGACACACTTTGCCTGCCTTGCCCAGAGCGCTTCTGCAGCGCTGCGGCTTGGAGCCTCACGTGATGCCTTCCACCGTCATGGCATCCGCGCAGCACTGCTTCTGACCAAGGAACTCAGTTCACTGCCAAGGAGATGCCACAGTGGCTCGTGGCCATGGAATTAACTCATCTTACTGCTTACTCTGTCACCCAGAAGGAGCTAGCCTCAGCAAAAGCTGAGTGGCAATCTGGGAAGGATGGACTCTATTTTACAGGATTCTATGTACACTTTGAATCAGGGACCAGCACGTGGTTCTGTTTCCCTTATAGCCAAAATGCATGGCTCCAGGAATGAAGCTGTCACAGGCAGTGGCTGACTGGGACCAGTGCTGCATGCAGTAAAGGAATTTACCAAGAGTGTTGCAGGTAAAGACAGGCAGGCTTATTAGAGAAAGTGGGAAAATATGTTGCAAGAAAGCAATGGGCAGATCAGGAAGAGGGGAGCTGACTGCAAGGAAACGAAGACTTGGGGATTTTGTAGGATGGCGCTTGTGCTGGGAGGGCTGTGGGCAGAACTGGTAATGCCAAGGTAGCAGTTAGCTAACTTGCATTTGTCTGTCGGCCAAGGCGCTGGTGATAAGTTGGGCACAGGAAGATTGTGTTATTTGCATAGGAGGGCTGTGTCCCGGGCCGTGTGCAGAGGCGGACTTCAGGCTTATCTGCTTTTCTTTTTTTCTTTCCCTGCTCCGCACGGCCTGACTCCTATTCCCTGATTAGAACTCCATGCAATCCATTGATGTGAGGGGGATCTGCTCACTATTACACCCGGTAACCAACTGCGGGAGCTTTGCTTCCTGTCCCAGCGATTTTGAGCTCTGCTAACGTGAAGATCTTAGCCCCAGAGGGGAGCATTCTTCAACCAGGTGACACAACAGTGGTTTCATTAAATTGAAAGATGCCGCCGCCAGCTGGCCGTCTGGGGCTCATTCCGTCATGACACCAACAGACCTCAAAAATGATCGTTCTCTTGACTGTGATGATAGATTCTGATTCTCCTGGAGACCAGGCAGCAGCTACTACATATGGAAATCAGGGCATTCATTCTCTGAGGCACTTCTGACTCCTTCCATGGCTAGTTGAAAAGGTTCCTGGAAAACTACCCCAGCCATAAAAAGGCAGGATAATTGAGGACTCAGAACTTTCTGGAATGAAAGTTTTGGTCATTTCATCAAGTAAAGACCATCAGCTAGCTGAGGCCCCATTATTTGGAGGTTAGTGTTACAATTCAGTCTTTAGGTAACAAGAAATTCAGTGGACTGTGGTTGAATTTGTGGCGTAACTGACAGAGCCAGCAGCGGCTGCAGGAACCACTGGCACCTTGTCCTCACTGTCGCCTCATTTTGGAGACCGGGTGAGTGCGTCTTCATCTGCGGGAAGGACACTTGTATCACATTTTTAGAAAAGGTTCAATGTGTGTGCATATGGAAGGCAACTGCCTGCTGTCAATCGACTGCCTCTGACCCAGGCCCATCTTTCACGCCCTGCTTGGGGATTCTGGAGCTTTTCCCTCTCGCCGGCTGGCGCGGTGCTGTGCCTTGTCAGTAGAGGGCGCTGGAGGGACAACAAGGGAGCGAGGGGGTTTTCTTGTTCGCTGTGGTGGCTGCTCACCTGCACGGCCTCCCGGGACGGCTTTCCCGGCCCTGCACAGGTAGCTTTGCAGCAAGTTTGGAGGCACAGCACCTGGCTGTGCATGACTTACCTGGCATCTCAGGAGGTTCTGCTGGTTCTTTCCCGCAGGTTTCTTCCAGAGCACCTGGTGAAGTCGCCAAGGCTGCGTCCTCTCCACCGAGGCCTGCATCCCGGTCCCGGTTTGGGGGTGGGGCACCCTTCCAGACCTGCTCCTTCCATGGAGCTCTGCCTCGACCTAGGGGCTCTCCCATTCCTGTATTGAGCTCTCTTTAGTCCTCAGTAGCTAGTCCCTCGTTAACTCCGGTCCCCTGTTACAGTCGGTGACTCCTCGTCATAAACATTCCCTGCTCAAGCTGCTGTGTGGTTCCCGCCTCTCGACGAGACCCTGACTGGCACAGACCACAGACCGAGGAGGCTGTTTGGCCGCAGACATGGACCGATTGTTACGGCAAAGAAGGACCCCTCAGGAGCACAGGGGACAGGGGGAGGAACCAAGGGCTGTGGGGAGCGATGGATGGTTAGAGCACCCGGGGGCAGAGCTGGGCTCCTCCGAGGCAGTCGCATCTCCTGGCGCGGGGAGGGACCTGGCCAAGTGCGGCGGCTGGACTTTAGCACGGCCTCCTGTCCTGCCCCTTTGGATGGCGCTGCTGGCAGCTGCTGTCTGTCCCCGTCATGCCCCCCCCCATGTTGAGTGTGTCCTTTCCATTCACAGCCAGTCCTGTGGAAGGTCACAGCATGGTGAACAGCAACCATGGTCCATAATGGGAAGAGACTTTGTGGGGGGTCTTGGGAGGGAGGTAAATATATTTTTCAATGGGGGATGTAAATAATTGCAGTCAGAGGGCAGCTGCGGCAGGTGGGCAGGGAGCCAATTTCTCCAACCTCAAACCTGGGCTTGGTGGCGTGACCGGCTTTGACCAATGGGACATCAGCAAATGTGACATGAACAGAAGCCGGAAGAGCGCTTGTGCCCTAGGCCTGCCCTCTCCCACCACCGTGTGACCCAGCCCAGGCTAGCGCACTGGGAGATGAGACACCCACTGTTCCAGGGGTTCCCCTCGAACCCGACAGCTCCCGCCATCCAGGACCCTCCCCTGGGGTCTTGCCAAACCTGGGTACCCAGGGGCAGCTGATAGAGAGGCTGTGGGTCCCGCTTTCGGGGGCAGCACAAGCCATCTGCCAACTCGCCGTCTGCCCAGCAGGAATGGAGTCCTGGACGGAGCCCTTGAGACAATGTCCCTACGTCCTCCCAACACTGGGTCATCCCAGGCCCTCCAGGTGTCTCTGCAGGGACAATGACTGTCTGTAGAGGGGGGCTGACCTCTGATTCACTGCAGTCCTTTAAGCAGGTTCAACGTCTATACCACCTACCTGGAAGGCTCAGGGAATCAGGGCATCCTGGGCTCCTTCCGTCCTGGAGTCACCACTGCCTCAGCCTTCCCAGCTGAGGCTCTGGCACAGCGGCTCCCAAGCCGGATCCAGCCACTAAATCTGGGGATTGTCCATCTTCCTGGGGCCAGGGGCAGATGCTAGCAGGTGAGACTGCGGCCTTTTAGCGACTACCCACGCCGCAGGGCAGGCCACCTCTCAGCCACCTCCGCTTTCCTCGTCGCTGTGGTCATCTGCTCACCTCTGAGCCTCTCCTCTCCACCCTCAGAGGACGTCAGTCCCTGCCCACTGCCCCCTCCACCCCTCCACGAGCATCCACAGGCCCCCTCCCAGTTCCTCGAGCCCTCAGCTCCTGAGGATGTCAGGCTCCCAGGCTCACACTCCAACTGTCCTCACCAGGAACTACAGCGCCTGCACAGCCTCCATTGCAAGGGTCCCCCTCTGTGACCAGAGCCTCAGTCCCTGCACTCATGGATTCCAGTGACCATACCCAGCAGTCCCAGCCACCCCCACAACCTCCATCCTCTGACCCTGTGCTGCCTCGAGCCCTCAGCCCCTCACGCACGCCCCCACCCTCCCTGCAGTGAGACCCGACAGCCCGTCAGTATGACTTCTCCCTGGCAAGCCCCTCCCACGGCTCTGCGATCATCCTCCGGAGTGACGGCCTGACAAAACCAGAGTCTTGGTTAAACCCAACCCTGTGACTGCAGCCTACACCTCGGCGCTGAGCTTGGCTGGAGAAAGTCACGGGTTCCTGATAAACCCGCTTCAAAGAGGCACTGCCCACGGCTGGTCGAGCCCACCCCCAAGACACTGAAGTATCTCCTCCTGTCTCCTCCAGTCTCCAGCAACACTGCTTTCAGTTCCTCAATTAAACGTTCAGTTATAAAATGCTAATAATATAACACATTCACATGGCTCTCAGTGAAAAGTTACAAGGTATACAGTGAACTAGTTCCTGCCTAATCTCTGTCCCCATCCAATGCTGTTCCTTCCTCCCTCTCTCCCTCTCTCTCTCTCACACACACACACATACCCCACACACAAACTCTGCTCTGCACTGTTTTTTTCCATTTAACATTGTATGTCCTGAATTTCAACAACAGAACAGAGAGAACGTCCTCATTCTTTTTCACAGCCGCATAGTACTCCATTGTCTGGGTGCACTGTAGTGATTCCCCGGTGACTGCGGATGGGCATTTAGGGAGTTTCCAGTGTTTTCCTACTGTAATTGAAGGGACTAGCCCAGCGCTGAACCCACACTGGACAGCTGCCAGCGCATGGAGAGATACATTCCTGGACGGGGAATGGCTGCCTCACAGGTTGCTGCGTTTGTCAGCCTGAACCATGAGCCCACAGGGGGTGCGCAAAATAAAGCCCCCAAAGCCATGAGCTCACCTGGTGGCCGACAGCCTCACACACAGTGTTGTCACTCACTGAGGTATTGGTCACGCTAATGAACCACATGTCCGTTGTGCAGACATCTCAAAGTTTAAAAAAATAAATGATTAATAGAAGATTTACTGCTGGGCGCGGTGGCTCACACCTGTAATCCCAGCACTTTGGGAGGCTGAAGCAGGCGGATCACCTGAGGTTTGGAGTTCAAGACCAGCCTGACCAACATAGAGAAACCTCATCTCTACTAAAAATACAAAATTAGCGGGGCGCGGTGGCACACGCCTGTAATCCCAGCTACTCGGGAAGCTGAGGCAAGAGAATTGCTTGAACCCGGGAGGTGGAGGTTGCAGTGAGCTGAGATCGCGTCACTGCGCTCCAGCCTGGGCGACAGGAGCAAAATTCTGTCTCAAAAGAAATAAATAAATAGAAGATTTACTTAGCAAAAATACATATGGCCATCATTGCAAGACTCGAATGAGATGTTAAGTGTTCGACCCAATTTTCTCTCCTGGGTAAGTTTTTCTTTTGTGTCCCTGTGAGTTTTGAAAACATAACACCAGAAGAAGGGGCCCCCAATTCCACAGAGAGTGAGTGGAATTGGGAGTGGAAGAGTGAGTTTCTGGGAGTGGGTCAGAGGTTGGGAGAGACCTCTGCTGATCCTGCATAGGTGCAGGCATGAGGCAGTGTCTTTGATGAGCCCTGGCGTTCTGGCTGCAGTGGGGCAGGCCCCGGGTCTCTTGTTTAAGCAGGGTTTTAAGGCCACCCCTGCGGCTGGCGCCTGCCGGGTTTCTGAAGACGTGTGGTATTCGGCCGGGATGAGGGTCCAGGGCAACAGCCAGGCGTGACAGAAAATACTTTGGGTCAATACCTGTGAAAAGAAGGAAAAAATAAAAATAAAAAAACGGGAGAAGACTTTGGGAACATCCTGGCGACCCAGCACGCACGTGCTGACAGAGCTCTCCCCCTAACTTGGCCGGGCACTTAGGCCTTCCCTGTCCCTAGAAGCAGCCCCGCCAGCCTGGGGGCTCTTAGAAGGCCCTGGGGGGCTCTATCCCTCAGCCACCTAAAGCCCCCTCCATCTCACTCCACGGGGGTGCCCTCGCTGCCGCCCTCATCCCTCCCCTGGGGACCCCAGCGCCCGTGAAGGGCAGAGGGGTCTTTCCAAGCGGTAAATGCCATGAGCCGAAAATCGCAGTTCCCCTCCACAGCTGGAAGGAGCTGCCCTGCCAGCCCCCTCCCTCCTGCGGGCTCCCCCTCCACGACCTCCGTCCCCAGCCCTGCCCTCTTTCTTTGCCTCAGACCTGGAATCCCTCCCCATTCCCGCCGCGGCCCCCGCAAGCTCCTCCCCCGCTGCCGCGCCGGGCCCCCCAGCCCGGGTCTGGTCCAGGCCCCTCCTCAGGACGGGGCTCCAGCGACCGTCCCCCAGAGCCGCCCCTTCACCCCCGGGGACCCCAGGCCCGTCCCCTGCGCCTGCACCCGAGCTGCTCGGTTGCTTGCTCCCGGCTCCTGCGGGGAGGCCCTGGCCGGCTGCTCCCCACCGCTGGAGTTCGGGGCCCCGGTGTCCCGCGGGGGCCGCGACCTCCCCGCTCAGCCCCTGCTCACAGGAGCCCGGGGCCGGTCCTCGCACCAATGGCAGCAGGCGCTGGCCCCGGCCCCGCTCGGGCCGCCCAGTCCCCGCGCCGGGGACTCGCTCCTCCCCGCCCGGCAGACCCTCCTCTCCGGAGATTTTCCTGGAGAAGTTACGAGGGCAGATTCGAGCGCTGGCGGGACACTGACCCGGAAGGCCCCGCCCCAAAGGCAGGAACAGCAGGAACCTCCGAGGCGCCGCCGCACCCTCTTCCTCCTCTCCCGGGATCTCGCGCCCGGAGCCCGCCCCTCTGCGGGGGGTGTTGGGGGGATGCGCAGCCCGGGGGTTTCACCTGGCCCCGAGTCCCGCCGCGCTCGGAGGACTCGGCCCGTCCTGGCCCCCGCGAGGCTGGGGGTCGCTTTGGGACCTAAGTACCCACCACCCTTGGGTGAATGTCTGCCAGGGCCCACCGACAGCTTCCATCGGGGCTCAAGCCCCGTCTCGCCTTCCCCCCAACCCTGCCAGCTCACCCGGGGTCAGGGGGCCATGCAGGGGAGGATTGCGCTGCCCCCCACTCCGAGGGGAGGAGCAGGACACGCTGGTCCGAGGCCTACGATCCCAGGCGAGGGGTCAACCAGGCCAGGACCCGCAGCCTCATGGACGGGCAGGTCCAGGAGCCAGGCAGAGGGTCTCCTGGCGTCCCCCTCCTAGGCAAGCCGCACTGCCCCGACCCTCGTCTCCCTCCTTTTCTGTCACTGCACGTGGGCCCCATGCCATCCCCTTTGGCCCCAAAAATGGAACTCTTGAGAAAGGGCTTCCCCCCTGCCACCCCAGCTCCCTGCCGCCCCAGGCCCTGCTGAAGCCCACACCCTCTGCAGGACCCTTCTGCAGGCCCACACGGCTCCCCTTGGGGCCCTCCTCCAGCCTCCTGCAATGTTCATCAAGGTACCTGCTTCCCTTCCAGGCACTCTGCTCCTTCCCAAATTCCAGGCCAGACTGGGGTGCAGAGAGGCCCCCTCTTCCCCGGCAGCTGAGGCCCTGTGATCACAGCTGTAGCTTTCAGGTCAATTCCAGAAACGTTGAGTCAGTTCCCACTGCGATCCATGCATGGGGTTAAATGGCTGCCCTGTGTCCACCCCACTCTCTTCCTCAGTAATGGACGGTGGAAGAAGCCCCAGGGGGTCACGATCCCCTTTTTACAGATGAGGAAACTGAGGCACGGAAGGGTGAAGTGACTGGCCACGTCCTGCAGGCAGACACTTCCAAAGCTCTTGCTCACAGCGAGGGTGTGAGGGTGGGGGACATGTCCTGCTGGGACCACAGGAGATGCTCTGGGGGCAGGGACAGGCTGGGGGTTGACACAGAGCCTAGGAAGACAGGGTTAGCCCAGACCAAGAGGCTGAGAAAGCCGCTAAGGCCACTCCCCAGCCCCTATCATAGTGCAGCTCTCCAAATAAGCCACTCCACAGCCGATGTTGAATTCTGTTTTATTTTAAGCTATAAAAACCTGGATCCTGTTCCACACACATAGAAAAGCAGTACTATAAAAAATACATATATTAACAATATCAAACACACCAACTCCTACAAACATACTTTGTGCATCACTTATACGAGCCAGTTCCTGGCTACAGCTTCATAAGGGAGTACCTGGGAAAAGGGGACGGACCCTGACTCAGCACTTCAGAGGCATCATCGGGGCTGAGTCATGCCTGAGTCTGAAGGGCCCCCTCTCGGGCTGAGAGGGAACTTTCAGGCCCAGGGAGGAGCAGGGCCTTAAACAGAGCTCATGTTTCCCTGGGGTAGAGCGAGGCGCCCTGCAGGACAGGGGATGAACAGAGGCTGCAGTGGGCAGAATAACGGCCTCCACATGACAGTCCCCAGAGCTTGTGACGTTAGGTCACACAGCCAGTGGGAGTTAAAGTTGCAGCTGGAACTAAAGTGGCAAATCAGCTGACCTTAAAATAGAAAGATGACCTGGGTTCTCTGGGTAGGCTTGATGTGATCACAGGCGTCCTTAAAAGCAGCAGAGCAGGCTGGGTGCCGTGGCTCACACCCATAATCCCAGCGCTTTAGGAGGCTAAGGCTACAGGATGGATTGAGCCCAGGAGTTCCAGATAAGCCTAGGCAACAGAATGAGACCCTGTATCTACAACAGGTAAGTAGCTGGGTGTGGGGGCGTGCGCCTGTAGTCCCAGCTACTCGGGGGATTGAGGCGAGAGGATCACTTGCACCGGGAGATCCAGGCTGCAGTGAGCCTCGATGCCATGATCAGGCCACTGCACTGCAGCCTGGGCAACACAGTAAGACCCTGTCTCCAAAACAAAACAAAATAAAAAGCGGTAGAGGGAGGCAGCAGAGGGGAGGCCTCAATGAGGTGATGGGAAAAGGATTCAGCCACCCACAGCTGGCTCTGGAGATCGAGAGGCCTGAAGTCAGGAGGTATGGACAGCCTCTAAAAATGAAAAGGCCAGAAATGAATTCTCCCCTGAGCCTCCAGAAGGAGCGCAGCCCTGCCAACACCCAGATTTGCGCCCCTGGTCAGCTTCTGACCCGCAGAACTGGAGGACCTCGTTTCGATCCACGAAGTTTGTGGAAACCCATCATGGCAATAGGAAACAGAGGCCAAAGGGTCAGAGGTCAGAGGTCAACTTTGCCCTGCCCCTGCCCAGACCTCAGCCAGACTTCTGGGTGGCAGGGCCCACAGAGGCACCCTCTGGGCCTAATCCTGCTGGGGGAAGGGGGAGCCTGAGATGACGCAGGAGGTCCCAAGCCCTTCTGTGGAGGACACCAAGGCCTTGGGGAACACCCTCTGGGTGAGGCCTTGGGGGGATGCAGAGGGAGGTCAGGGCTTCATTGCAGGGCCAGCCTGTAGGGGCCGTGGGGCTGTCTGGGCGTGACATCTTATGCCAGCTGTGCCCCTAACTCGCCATGGGAACCCACTAGCCCCTGCCAGATGAGAGTTCATCTTTTCCTTTCCTTCTTTCTCTTCCAGTTCTGTCATCCATTCCAGCCGTGCTGAACCCAGCTCAGGGTGGCCCGGGGCTGAAGAGTGCAGATGGGTGAGGCTCAGCCCCTGCCATCAGGGAGCTGGAGAGGGCCCTCGGCCTCACTCACGAGGAGGAGAGTCATGAGGCTGACGGTGGAGGGCGCTGGACAGAGGTGGCCCGGGGTCCCTGAGCCTGGCCGCACTCTCCCTGCTGGGTCTTTCCTTGCGCGCACGGTCAGCTATCGTTTACAAAGAGTTCTTGGTGTTGCCTGGTTTGCTGCCCACAATGGGGGCTCCTACCCCCATCGGACTTGTAAACAAACCGAGGTCTGTCCAGTTCCAGCCACCAGGGCCTGCACCTCCACCAGGGCTAGGCAGAAGCAGCTTCGGAGCGCAGGAGGCCCAAGAGCCAGTGCTGCTCTTAACAGCTCCCAGCGGGGTGTCCAGGACGCTTGCTGGGCACTCACAAGCAGGTCAGGCCACAGGAAAAGCTAACCAACCTTTATAAGGGAAAACAGGGGCCTGGAGGGCTCCTGCGCGCCTGTGCTGACGTCCAGGATGCTCCGGATGCTCTTGACATCACTATTGGATAGGTTCCCCTTGATGGCCAGGATGGCGCTCAGGTGGCCTTTGCTGGCGAGAAGAGCATCCCGTTAGCCCAGCCTGACACACCCCTGCTCACCGGCTCCCTGCACTCCCAGCCAGTGCCACAGGGCCCTACAGCCATGGCCCGGCCCACGAGGGGGCTGCGCTTCCCTCTCCCTCGCCCATGCACTCCACCTGGTGGTCCCAAGAGCGGCCATGCCCCAGCCTGCTTCGGGCCTGCGCACTGGCTGTTCTCCCTGCGATGCTCTTCCCAGGCTGTGAGATGATCGCCTCTTCCCACCCCATAGGTCTCCGCTAAGATGTCCACCCCCAAGAGGCTTTCTTGTCTCTAAACTCGTTCACGACCTTGGGTAAACGTCTTTACAGCTTGCAGTTGTCTGTCTCTTTCCCTGATTATGTCATTGCTATTGCTGGCCCTAAGCAGAATGTGAGCTACCTAAGGGAGGACGGAGACCTGGCCTCGCTTGTACTTCATTGCATCCGGTAACTAGAACAGAGGCTGACACCTCGAAGCCTGCTCCATAATTTTGTTGGTGGGACGGGTAGATGGATGATGGGTGTGTGAGCAGATGGATGAGAGCTAGATGGGTGGAGGGATGGGTGCATGGATGTGAGTAGATGCACGGGTTAGTGGGTGGGCGGGTGGGTGGACAGCTAGATGGGTGGAGGGATGGGTGCATGGGTGTGAGTAGATGCACGGGTTAGTGGGTGGGTGGGTGGGTGGACAGCTAGATGGGTGGAGGGATGGGTGCATGGGTGTGAGTAGATGCACGGGTTGGTGGGTGGGTGGGTGGGTGGATAGCTAGATGGGTGGAGGGATGGGTGCATGGGTGTGAGTAGATGCATGGGCGGGTGGGTGGTTGAGTGGGTGGATAGCTAGATGGGTGGAGGGATGGGTGCATGGGTGTGAGTAGATGCACGGGTTGGTGGGTGGGTGGGTGGGTGGATAGCTAGATGGGTGGAGGGATGGGTGCATGGGTGTGAGTAGATGCACGGGCTGGTGGGTGGGTGGGTGGGTGGATAGCTAGATGGGTGGAGGGATGGGTGGATAAGTAGATGGGTGGATGGGTACTTATGTGGGTGGTTGGAATAACAGATGGGTGGATAGATGGGTGTGTGGGTGCTTATATGGGTAGGTGGATGAATATATGGATGGGTGGGTGGGTGGATAGACAGGTGATTGGTGGGTGAGAGGACAGATGGTCAGATGGGTGGAGGGATAGGTGCATGGATGTGAGTAAATGCATGGGTGTGTGGCTGAGTGGATGGATAGCTAGATGGGTGGAGGGATGGGTGGATGAGTAGATGGGTGAATGGGTGCTTGCTTATATGGGTAGGTGGATGGATAGATGGGTGGGTGGGTGGATGGGTAGATAGGTGGATTGGTGGGTGAGAAGATAGCCAGCCAGCCAGTGGGTGGAGGGATGGGTGGATGAGTAGATGGGTGCTTGTATGGGTGGGCGAATGAATGGTTGGGTGGAATGGATCGGACAGGGGCTGGACTTGGCTAAACTGGGGCAGTTGGGGTCAACCCCAGTCAAGACCCGTTCAGACGGAGCCTAACATGTCAGAGGACCCAGCCTAGGCAGAAACAATGTCCCTGGCTTACCAGACCCTCAGGCAGCCAGGGGCTAAGCCTCCACTCCTGAATATGAGCCCTGGATCCCAGGGCATAGGCCCAGGTCCCAGAAGCCCCCAGGCTTGGTGACCCTGGCCTCTCTGGTCTCAATCTCCCCTGCGAGAGGCAGCATCAGGCAGAGCTAAGAGTGTGGGCCGTGTAGCCAGTGTCACCTTGGACACATGCTGGGAGCTCTCCAGGCCTCCCCCGTGAAATGGGGATGGAACGTATCGGCCTCATAGGGCTGTGGCGAAGGCCATAGGGGTAAGCCCCTGGGGAGGTTCACACGGTGACTGGCATGTGGGCAGCTGCCAGGATCTGGGTTCCCAATGCCAGCCCTGTGAGGCCCCGGCTGCAGTGATGTGACGTGGTCCTGAGGTGCCCCATGTTCTCACCTGAAGTCAGGGTAGCAGGTGGCATAAGTGGCCACCTCAATCTTGATGGCACTGGGGTCCTGCAGGCGGACGATCTCGGCCAGTGTGCGGAGAGCAGGCTGCAGCCAGGTCGCACGGGAGCCCTGCAGGAGTGGACGTGGTTGGAGGGACCCAGGGGTCCAGAGGCTTGGGTCAGCACCGGGTTGGGCTTGGAGAGGCTGTCTCTGACCGGAAAGGACTAGGGCGGAAGAGGCAGCCGTTCCAGAGGGGCTGGGAGGGTGGGCAGGGGCTTACGTGCTCGGTGCAGAAGTGCTGGATGGCGTCAGCGTTGGCCAGGATGTGCGCCGCCAGCTGCTGCTGCTGCTCCGCCGTCTTGAGGACCAGGCGCCGCTTGCTGAGTTGAATGATGTACTCCTTCACCAGGTGCAGGTGCACGGCCTCCATGAGCTCCTGGGAGGGCGAGCGGTGGGCGCGTGTGAGCTGTCCGCTCAGGGGAGCCCGCCACCTCCCTTGAAGCCGTGTAGCCAGGAAGCCAGGGAGAGGCAGATACCAGAGCAAAAGGCTGCACACGTGCT
The DNA here is from genome assembly GCF_030222135.1 of Aotus nancymaae. Classification (NCBI taxonomy): domain Eukaryota; kingdom Metazoa; phylum Chordata; class Mammalia; order Primates; family Aotidae; genus Aotus; species Aotus nancymaae. The sequence goes on along the minus strand of NW_026988422.1, from coordinate 86,441,648 downwards.
CGTGCGTTCACATGCACGTGGGCACGTGTGAGTGAGTGTACACAGACGTGTTAGTGTGCGTATCCGGCTGCCCCCATTCCCCGAGACCCAGCCACCAGCCCACAGCCTCCTCACCTCCTGGAAACAGTCCTGAAGTTCCGAGAACTCAGGCAGCCTTACGCCCACGGTGGCAATGATTTTCTCCAGGGTCTCCATGGGGACCGCCCAGCGGGTGTGCGAAAACCTCTTGAACAGCGGCTGAGACAGGAGATGCAGGATGTGTGGTCACGCCCCGGAGAGGAAGGGCTGCCAGCCACAGACACGCAGACACGCACATCGACACATGTGCCTGGCGGAGGGGCAGGGGCACTCAAGGACTCCCAGGGAACCCGGACCGAGCTCAGGTCCCTGCTACAGACAGGAAGTGGGGGCCAGCTCTGTGCACCCTTCTCCAAGGTTACCCAGCCTTGGCTCAGGAGCCAGGACAGGCTGTCTGCAGCCCTGAGGCCAAGTCCACTGCCTTCTAAATAAATAAATTCCTGCATAAACAGGACCTTGTGCTTGGCTGAGCCCGGGAGATCGGTGCCGAGCGATCTGGGGTCACTGCTCGGGCTTCCACCACATTCAGGCCATGGGGCAGGGAACCCCACCCCTTCCCACACTTTACCCCCTGCTAAAGGAATTACTTGTTTTCACAGCATTTTCTGTGGATTTCTTGGCCCATAACAGATGTGACCCTGGCTGCCAACAGCCCTGAGCCTCAGCTGCTGGGAGTCTGATGTGGGGACAGGGGTGGGGAGGAAGGGCTGTGGCGGCTGGAGGAAAAGGGGCTGCAGGCTTGGGACTGGGCTGGGTCTGAATGGGGGAGGGGCAGTGAACCTTCTCCAGGCCCTCCCAGCCCCAGGCGGCCCCTCTCAGGCCAAGCCCCAGGACAGTGGCGGACGGAGTTAAAGCCTGCCAGGGTCCCCGCCACCAGGCCTCACCCCTGCACCAGAGCTGGCCACAGTGCCATTCACAGGCCTGCAGCATGTCTCCCCACATCTTTGCTTCTGCCACTCCTCCCCGGGGGCACCTCCCAGCCCCTCCCTGAGCACCCCGAACATGGAGCTGAGGGAAAGAGGCTTCCGCTACCTTCAGGTCCTCACACAGGCTCTGGAGCAGGGTGGAAAAGCCGTGGCTCTTGAGCTCACCCAGGGGGCCCAGCAGGAGGCTCAGGGTGTCCTGGGGTACCTGCCACTTCTGCTCCATGGATGTCCTGGAAGGTGGAGGTAGAGAGGTCACACCAGCCTATAGCCCTGTACCCAGGGAGCCAGGCAGCACCCCCCCACTCTAGAACCCTCAATGGCTCCCCATTCCCTGGGGATCAAGTCCTCCCATTCATGTTCTCCACGCCCTCAAGACACCCGTCCACTGCATCCCCTTGTAACTGAGGGCGAGTTAGCCTCCTCCAGCGCTTCGCCCATCTGCCTAATAGACAGATCACTGTTCCTACGTCACAGGGTTGCTTTAAGGATAAAATAACAGGCGAAGCATCTGCCTGTGTGCAGCCAGCGCTGGGGAAATGTTCGCTGCTGCTGCTGCTGCAGGCCCTGGCGGCTTCCGCTCACGTCCTGGTTTGAATTCCACTTCTTGGCCTAAGCAGCTCCTCCTCCTCCACCTCCCAGCCATCCTCTCCCAGTCACTGCCCGCCAAGTGACTCCCGCTCCGCAAGCCCCTCCCAACACTCACCGGAAGGACAGGCAGTTGTTGATGTTGGCAATGACATTGGCCCTGTAACTTCTCAGCCTTTTGCCTCTCTCCAGAAATTCATTAAAGTCGTGCTGGTAGCTGGCGAAGTCAGAAGGGGCACATTCAGGACCAGCACAGACCCTGGGACGGCAGCAGCAGCCTCCCAGCCGCCCTGCCAGCTCCTCGGGGGCACAGGGCGCTTTTCTGTTTGGCTCCCCATCGCCCAGAGAGGGGCCGCTAGCCCCTGAGCATCATAGAGCTGGCTTCAGAAGCTAAGGCCAGGGCTCCTGAAGAGGTACCAGCCCAGCTCTGCTGCCCCCAGCTCCTATCCCAGGCCCCCTCTAGAGTTGGGAGTCCAGGTAGCGGTGAGGGTGTGGTTGGGTGGAGAAGCCCTCAGAGGTGGACAGCGAGAGAGCAGAGAGAATTCGGGCAGTGCAGACTGGGGGTGTTGTGTGAAGGGGTGCCGGGGTCTCAGCCCCTCACAGGGCATCTTTGAAGCCGGGAGGCTGCTCTGATGGGAGCTTTGCTGCAGGGTGGACGCACGAGCCTCCCACATTGAATCCTGGTGGAGGTGGGACCACCTGAGGTCTCAGTGCCCTGGCTGGGTGGGAAATGACTCCTGGCTCAGAATGACAGGGATGGGGTGGGGGGTGGGGAGCCAGCTCGGCTCCTCACGGAGGCACTTAGGGAGGGGCCGTGGCTCTGAGAGAGGTGGCTACAGGGACCCCGTCCTGGGCACACACCCACCTCCTCAGGAACGCAAGCAGCTCCGCCAGCAGCACCTGCCTTATCTGTGAGCCCAAGTCCAGCGTGATGCTCTCGGCTTTGGCCTGGGCCTGGGAGATGATCTGTGGGGCGGTGGTGGGTGAGCTGAGCAAGGGCTCGCTTGGACGAGGGGGCGGGGTACAGGGAGGAAACAGGCTGGAACAGAGGGGCTACCCGAGGCGGGTGTGGGTCGGCACACAGGAGGAACGTGCCCCGGGGCAGAGCGCAGTACCTGGATGATGTCGATGGCCAGCTCGCTGTGGCAGTGGCCATCCAGCCTCTGGGGAGGCACGTCCTCAGCCCAGCGCTGCGCCTCTAGCTCCAGCGCTCGGGTCATCAACTCCTTCACATTGGCCTGGGGGGGAAGGGCAGGTCATGGGGGCGCTGACCCCTCACCTTGCTCACCTGGAAGCCCCTGCCCATGTTCTGTCTGTCTCTGAGCCTCTCCTCTGGCGCCTCCCTGCCCCTCCCTGGCCCAGGTGCAGACTCACCGCCTCATTGGACAGGAATGTAGCCTCCAGCAGCCGGATCTGCTTGGGGGGCAGGAGGCTCCCGAGCCCCACACCCTGCAGCTCACCCACCAGCTTGGGGCTGTTGAGGATGTCACTGCAGGCAGGGGAGGCTGGCATGAGGACAGCTATACCCACTCAGCACCACCCAAGCAAGAGCCCATGCCCTCGGCCTTGGTCTCCGGCAGGCCCAGACTCGGCCCAGCACACCCTCCCGCACCCCAACCCTGGTTCCCATCCCAGACGATGGGTCTTCCGTCTACTTCGTTTGGTTCGGAACAGAAACTCCGAAGTCATTGTGCCTCCTCTGACTCTCACCCTGCTCTTTAGGTCCTGCTCCAAAATACCCCCTCCCCCACCTCACCAGCCTCAAACCACCCGGGCACCCCGGCCGGCCGCCACCAGCTCCCTGCTGGCTCACTGCACAAGCCTCCTCCTAGCCTCCGCTCCTTCTGTCACCTCCAACGGGTCCTTCTTGACCCAGTAGCCAGAGCCACCTTTAAGACCTGATCTTCCTGCTCCGAGGCTACCTCTCATCCAGATAAAACACTGCTCCTAGTCACAGCAGCCCTGGGATCCAGCCAGCTGCCAGCCCACTGCGCGCCAGCCCCAGCCACCTCCCAACCCCAGGAGTGGGACATCATGGGCAGGAAGGGCTGTGCCAAACTGCTCCACAGAGGCATCTCAGCTCACACTCCCGGCACCTCTGCAGGGTCCCAGAGTTCCCAGGGGACTGCCCAGCCCTGGCACTTCCTAAGAGACCTTTGTCTGCCTAGAGGCTTACAATGACCTCCTCTCTGCCCCTAACCAAATCCAGACACAGCTGTGTCCCTCTGTTCCCCACATTTCTGGCACAGAAACTTCAATGATGCCCCCGGACACCCTCTCGCCAGGACTCCGTGCCCAGCTTGGCTTTGGTTGCCTGTTTTGCTAACCCCAGGCCAACAGATCCCGAGGTCGCTGTGACAGGAAGACTGACAGGAAGGGGCACAGGTGCCCAGCACTTCCTGGTGAGTCAGGACGAGAAAGCAGGCACTGGCTCTGGGCTAGGCTGTCTCTTCCACGGCCCCCGCCCTGTGCCAGTTCCCCTATGCCCTGCTCACCCCCTCCCACCCTCCCCACTGGACCATTTCTCTGTCCTTCTGCCAGAGGCTGACCCTTCAACACCAACTGAGCCCATAGGCCACCCAAAGGCCCCGAGACAGCAGACACTGCCCACGCTGTCTACACCTCCCGCTTCCTTCCTAAGACTTCACACTAGGATCTGGGGCCAGCAGTGGTCAAGCCCCACAATAACAGCCCCTGGACTCCCCCGCCCTGGGCCTGTCCACACAGCAGTACGAACTCTCCATGCAGACCATGTGCATGATGGGCACACCCAGGGACCCATGGAGTCAGGGGATGCCTGAGGCTGCACCCGAGGGCTCCAGCTCTGCTGGGGGCTGACACGGTAACCCCACACAATGGGGGTCTTTCCAACAAGACACCTGGCCCTAGCCCCCCCATTGTGGACTCTCCTGCCTGGGGGTGCCCGCATAGCCCACCCAGTAAATCCAAACACTCTGGCAAGCTCTGCTCAACTCCAGAGTGCCCTGGAAGAGGACATGCTCAGGCACACCGACCTTCCTCTCACCTTCTTCCCTGCCTGCCCTATCACCCCTTCTCCAGCCTCCCCGCCTGATTCCCTGGCTCAGAGAAGAACCGCTGGCTTCCGCTTCCTCCAGGCTGGCTTCCCTGACTTCTCCAGGCCTGCTCTGGGTCCCTGCTCTGGGCTCCCAGGGCCTGGCCTCCGCTGCCACAGCCCTTTCAGCTCTGCGTGGTTATTGATTGCTTTGCCCCCTCTTCAGACTGGGCACCCGTGAATGAATGAAATCCCTACCATTTTCTGTGCCTCTGTTTCCCCAACAGCAGAATGTAACTGAGGCCTAGAAAATTAAGGATTCCAAAAGCAAAGCGGACCCAGCCCCAGCCTTATCCCTGTGCCCAAGCCCAGTCTCTGCCCCAGGGAGTCCAAGTGCCACCCCCGCACTGTCAGACCCAAAACTCTGCAAGCACCGCCTCACTAAAGCTGGCGGGGCACAGCTCACTGGCCTCCTGCAGAGGACACCCTCCCGGCCCGCCCGGGCGAGCCCCGCCCGCTCACTTGGGGTAGAGGTTCTGCACCCAGACCAGCAGCATGAAGGCGTCGCGCTCGCACAGCTCGAACTGCGCGGTGGCGGCCACGTGGGCCGCGAAGTGCTGGTGGTAGCTCTCGGCGTAGGCCGCCACGACGCCGAACTCGGCGGGGAACAGCGGCTTCAGCCGCTCCACCACGGCCTCCAGGTCCTCCTTCATGGTGCGGCCCATGTGCAGAAAGACGCCCTCGGGGACCTCGGCGCCCTCGGCCGGCCGCCCGCCCATGCGCTCCTCGGCCGCCTCCGCCACGCCGCGCCGCCACAGCTGCAGCCAGCGCCTCGGGCGCGTGGTCGCCAGCGCCGAGGTCCCTGGCCCGGCCGCCGCCGCCTGCCGGTCCTCGCGCTCCTGCTCGGCCACCACCGCCAGCGCCTGGCGCAGCCGCTCGGGCGCCGCCTCCAGCGGCCGCCGCAGGACGCCCAGCACTTGGTCGCGCAGCAGCTCGTACAGCGCCTCCACCTTGCTCTGCCGCCGCACCAGCTCCTCCGCGCTCGCGCCGCCCGCCGCCGCCGTCGCCAGCTCCCGCTCCAGCGCCAGCAGCGGCCGCGCCGCCTCCAGCCGCCCGCGCTCCAGCGCCGCCTTCAGCTCCTCCACTGCGCCGGGAGCGCCGCGTCAGTCCCCGCCCCAGCCCGCCCGCCTGCGCCCTGCGGGACCGTCCTCCCCCAGTCGCGCGCAGGGCCGGCGGCCGACACCCCAAAGGGTGACCTCGGTGTCCCGGACTGAGCTGAAGGCCTGGTCTCCCCCGTCCCAGCCTCCCAGACTGGGGCACAGGTGAAAGCAGGGAGACAGACGCGGATGCCAGCCCCACATGCTGGCCCACGGTGCAGGTGGCTCACTCACGTGGATGAGGCCCACCCCGTCCAGGCCTGGACTAGCTCTAACCCCGGACCCAGCCCCACCCGGGTCCCAGCGCACCTGTGGGCATTGGGCCATCCAGCCCCTGCCTGGACCCGGCCGCGTCCTCGGGCTCCGCTGAGCTGGGCTGACCCTTCTTCTTCTTCCCTTTGGTGAAGACGCTGAATACATTGGCCAGGCCTTTGGACTTCTTCTCCTTCTTCTTCGCTGCCTTTTCCTCCTCCCTATATAGGGCTGCCCCAGCCTCCAGGGCTGGCACCAGGTCCTCAGAGGAGGCTTCCGACATGGAGGTCTCTGACTCCGCCTCTGATGTTGACTGCAACTTTTGGGGACTTCTGGGGAAGTCGAGGATGACTGGCACAGACTGATGGCCTGAGAGGCCTTGGAAGTAGGTCATCATCTTCAACATCCCCCTGGCTCAGGCCTGCAGGCTGCTGCAGGGGAGAGGGGAAGGCATCAGTGGTCACCATGGCCCGGCCCTGGCTCCCAGGCCGGAGCCCAGAGCTGTGGTGGCTGCACTGACTGGGCTCTGTCTGTTTTCACCCACACGAGCACCAGGGCTCTGGCCATCTCCTGGCCCAGATCAGCACCCACAACCTTGCTCCCTCCCTGGCCACGAGCGCCTCACCACCCACAGCTGCGCTTCCAGTACCCCACAGCCCCAGAAGCCCCCCAGACAGAGGGAGGCCTTCCCTTTATTTGGGCAAATCCCTCCCTGACAGCCCACCCTCTGGGCAGGGAGCAGGGGCTGCAGGGAGTGAACACCTCCCTGACCCCACAGGACCCTGGGGAAGAGGAACAACATGGGACAGTGAAGGAACAGAGGTCCAGAAAGGTCAGGGACATGCCAGAGTCTAGAACACCAGAAGCTGGCCTGAGGCTGGAACCCCGCCTGCTCTCCCCAGCCCCAGCCCCTCTGCCGTCTTGCCTAGTTCTGATCCAGCCGTGGAGTCACAGAAACACAGCGCCTGCAGCTGGGCAGTGAAGGGGAAGAGCCTGACAGGGGTCTACAGAAACCACAGCGGGTGGGACCTCAGGGACCCTTTCACACACCACTGGGGGCAAGAGGCTCAGTGAAGCACAGGGCTGCCTGAGGTCACGCAGCAACTCGGGTCCAGAACCCAGGCTTCCTGGCTCCCCCGCCCCCAGCCCCCACCCACCCAATCCCAAATGGGATGACAGCTTCATCACAAAAGCTTCCGGTTTCTGCAGCCTTTCTGGGTGCCCATCCCATCTCTTCCTCTCTCGTCCGGAAGGGTGTTATTTTGGCTTAAATTGTGCCTATGGTCAACAGCTTGGGCTTGGAACTCAGGTCACCTGGTCCCAGAGCCCAGCTCTCCCCCTGCCTCCACATCCCCCACAGCCCTGCAAGCTACATCCAGAGAGCCAAGACCCGAGCCTCCCCCAGTCCCCACCCAGCACCTGGCCATTGTCACAGCAAGGCAGGGCCCCTGGAGGCGAGCACGGCTAACCTGAAAGGGGGAAGCAGTCAGGGGCTTGGGCCTCCCCGAGAACCGAGGTGACCTGTGACCATGATGCCATGGCTGCCCCACCCCAAGACTAAATACATGCAGCCTTGTCTCATGTATCATGTTAACTTGTCTCATGTATCATGTTAACTTCAAGTGACCCCTGAAACAGCCCCACAAGGCAGCAGGATGACCCGCCATCCAGAGGAGAAACAGGCTAAGTAGGAGGTGTTTGCCCCGAGCACAGCAGGCATGGGGGCTCAGATTGGCCCTGCTGCCTCCGCAAGAACCGATACCCTGTCCCCATCCTGGGGAGGCTTGGCCAGAGCCTCCTGAGGGACGGGAAACCCGGGCTTCTCCCACCCCCAGCCTCCCCCATGCTCACCAGGCGCCATGGGCAGGGTCACACTGGCCTCCCGGGTGCCATTTGGGTTGAGCGTTCCACTCCAGGACCAAGAGGGGCATGCTCCGGGGAGCCTCCAGGGCAAGGCCACAGGGCATCTCTGCCTCCCACCCAGGGCCCCAACTTCGCCTCCCAGCCCCTCTCAAGTGCATGCCAAGCACCCACAGGAGCTGGTCTGTCTGGAAGGGCTGCTCAGCCCCACCCTGGGCACCCAGGCCCCACCTCTGCCGTCCTCCTGGGGTGGGGGAGGGCAGCCCTTACCACCAGTGCTCCCTGCCAGCCTCACCTCAGCCTTCCCTGTCCCACCCCTCCCAATAGGACGCAGCTCCTCAGTCCCCGCATGTGCTAGGCTCTATCCGACCCCAGGCCAGCTCCTACAGGACCCCTCAACATGGCCGCCTTCTCCCCTCTGTGACGCGAACCCCAGCGCGCCTCATCCCAGGCACTCTCAGAGGCAGCTGGTGCCATGGAAAGAGAAACAGTCGCGGTGAGGGCTCCGCGCACCTCTCACTAGGGCGTGGACTGCGCACCTCCTTCCTCCGCAAGGCTCAGTCTCCCCATCTTTGGAATGGGGGTGAGGACCCCCACCTCACAGTGCTGCTGAAGGGATGTGGCCAAACCGCACAGCGCGGCCGTCGGGGTGAGTCTTTTGCGCCCCGAGTCTGTCCTGCAGGTGGGGGCGAAGAAGGGGAGGAGGGGCGCTCCTTTGAGCCTCGCCGCTGTTTGGGCCCACGGAGACCAGAACGGGCCTGCTCGGAGGCTCGTAGTGTGCGCACGGCCAGTGGCTCCACAGCGCCCCCAGCCTCCCACTGCCCAGCTTCTCCTCAGGCCCACGGGCCTGGCTCGCCTTCCCCGTCCGGGAGCTCCCTGGGCCCGGTTCCTTCAGTCCTGGGCAGGATGTGGAAGGCGCACCTATCCCCCGATGAGGGCACGCGGGCACAGGTGAGGAAGTGGCTTGGCCTGTGTCGCGTGGCCGGGGAGTCACGCTGGGCCTGGTCCTCCCTGCTGCTAACGGAGGGGAGACTCCTGTGCCTTCCCCAGCCCCGCCCTCCCTGTCTCTGGCAGGACCCAGCCCTTCGCCGCGAGCGCCAACCCCGACCCCTCTGTGCCCGGGCAAGGGGACGCTTGGCGCCAGGGCCTCAGTTTCCCTGGCAATGGGGCCGCCCGAGGCTGGGGGTCCTGGGAGCGTCCCGCCCCCTCCTGTCCCCGCCGCCGCGACAGGATCCGGGGGAGCCTCGGGGTCGGGGCGGGCGAGGAGCCGCGCGGAGATGCGGGGATGGGCGCGTGGAGGCAGAGGTCACTCACCACGTCCTGGCCCGGCCGCCGCTGTCCTGGCCCCAGTTCCGCGAGGTCTGAAATAGTCTCAGTTCAGCCCCGCCCCGCCCCGCCCCCTGCAACCGCGGAAAACCCGCGGGCAGAGGCCCAGGCCCTGTGCCGCCCCGCCGTGTCCCTGCGTCCCTGGGGCCGGGCGCGCCCGGCCTGCCCAGCGGGGGATGCGGGGCGCGGTCACTTCCTCCCAGCAACCAGGCTGGAGTGGGGGGGTCCGACCGCGCGTCTCACGTTATGTGGGGCGCGGGGGACGCCACGGGAAGGACCGGGCTGGCGGGCGCGGGGCCATTGTCCGACGACTGCTTCTGATAGGCCGCCTGGAAGGGGAGCGCTTGACCGCGTTCCAGCGTCACAGACTGGCTCCGCGCCAGCTGCGGGGGCGCCCGGTCCCACCCCAACTCCCCCAGACGCCCCTCTGAGGAGGCGCCCTAGGCGGGGCTGCACAGGCGGCGCGCTGTGCACAGGGCCTGGCGCCCCTCTCGCCGTCTAGCCTTGCTTGAAATGCGTAAATGCGAAGAGGTGAAGCGGCTGACCCGGGTCACACCGCATTAAGTAGGAGAGTGGGGTTCCCAGCCAGGCCTGTGGGACTCCCGCTGGAGCCTCTCCCCCTCTGGGGCTAGGGCTGGGCCCCACAGGCTGCTGGAGCCGGCAGAAGGGGAGGGGCCCAAGGGCCAGACTCCAGGGCCTTGTCCCCATCCAAACCCTGTCTCTCGGGGTCTGTCTTGGGGGACGCAGGGGTGGGGCATGTGGGGAGGATAGGAGAGGGCTGAGAAGGGAACCCAGAGGAGATTCACTTCCTTCCTTATTTCACAGGCTAGGAATTCCTGCCCTCTGGAAAGGCCCCTGTCATTTAGGAATTTCCCGCTGGGCACCCGCTTCCCTCCTGCCTCGCCGGGGCCTCTGCTCCTCCCCTCCTTTGTTTGGCCCTTTCCCCTGCCCCCTGCTCAGGCCGCCATCCCCTCTCCAGCCTGGGAACAGGTCTTCCAGGACCAAGGGGGCAGCGGAGCGGGGGCGGCTGTGGGTTCCGGGTGCCCTGGGAGCTGAGAACTTCCTCTTGGAGTGGTGGCCAAGTGCCAGGTTTGCACTTGGATTGTCATCCATCCTGTCCCTGGGGGACCTGCAGGGGAGCGGACGCAGGAGGCCGCCAGGATGGGGTGCTAAGGCTGCCAACACCACCCGCTCTCCAGGGATGACACTTTTCAGATGAGTCCGCGGAGCCACGGCATCCCGAGGCTGGGAGAGTCCTTCCATCAGCAGTGCACAGATGGAGTTCTTCCACACAGGGCCCTGAGGACACGGGCTGAGGGGCCTTGGCCGGTGCCTGCCTTCGCGGCTGGCTGCTGTGGCTCATTGTGCAATCCTCACAAGACTCTCCTGCCAGACTCTGTTCCCCGACCCCACCTCCTCCACCTCCCCTCCCAGCCCCAAGCAGATCTGGAAATTGCTCGGGAAGTCTGCATCTGCCAGGAGGCCATTGTCAGGCCTTGGACCCCACTGCCCCCTGGGAGGCAGCCCCTGGTCTGCATGGGCTTTGCAGGGCTGGACCGGGGCTGCCAACCTTGTCCCCTGCTGCTGAGAACAGCCCCCGCAGAGCACTGGCCAGGATTGCGAAATGAGACTCCTGCCTTGGGCTTGTGTCTGCACCCGGCCCTTCCCCTCTGGAAGCTCAGGCATGAGGGTCAATGGTCACATTTGTGAAGTCTTCTGAGAATGGGGCGGCATGGAGGGCCAAGGGATGACAGCCAGTGGCACCCACAGGGCCGGAGCAGTCCTTACCCTCTTCTCAAAGATGCGGAAAACAGTTCCCAAGAGGCCAGGAACTTGCAGAGGAGCCAGAGCCAGCCCAGGGCTCCACCCCAGCAGGAAGCCAGCATCACATGCTGGGTGGGAATGTTCGTGACCAGCGGGCCCGCGGCTGTCCTATTCCCCAGCTCCTCAGGGCAGAGGCCAGGGCAACGAGCGAGTGGGCTCTGCCTGGCGGGGAAGGCAGCAGACAGGAGCAGACTGGCAATGACCTCCCCATTTAGCCTAGAAGGCAGGTGTGCTAGCACCTGGCCAGGAGCCACGGTCAGCTCCTCGCACGCAAGCCAGGACTTCAGAGGCCAGGACACATGGGATGTCCCCTCCCTTCCCTCTGTCAGAGCAATGACAGCTGACTTTTTTTTTTAAATTATTATGGTGCAATACACATAACTTTATATGTATGAAAATACATATAAAATTTATAATCTTTTAAGTGTGCAGTTCGATGGCATTAAGTATATTCACAGGGTGTGCAACCATCGCCACCCTCCACCCGCAGAACTCTTCACCTGGCAAAACGGAAACTCTGCCCATTATGCACCAACTCCCCTTTCCCTCTACCCCCAGGGCCTGGCAGCCACCATTCTACCTTTTGTCTCTGTGGCCTTGACTATTCTAGGTACTGCAGGTAAATAGAGCATTGTCCTTTTGTGTAAATACAGCATTTGTCCTTTTGTGTCTGGTTTCTTTCACTCAGCATAATGTCTTCGGGATTCATTCATGTTGGAGCAGGTGTCGGAATTCCCTTCCTTTGGAAGGCAGAACCATATTCCATTGTGTGGATGGACTACACTGTGAGCATCTGTTCATCTCTCTGTGCACACTGGGGTTGCTGCTGCCTCTGGGCCGCTATGTACACTGCTGCTATAAACGTGGGTGTGGACTGGGTGTGGTGGCTCATGCCTGTAATCCCAGCACTTTGGGAGGCCGAGGCGGGTGGATCGCTTGAGCTCTGGAGTTCGAGACCAACCTGGACAACACGGTGATACCCTGTCTCCACCAAAAATACAAAAAGCTAGCTGAATGTGGTGGCACACACCTGTAGTCCCAGCTACTTGGGAAGCTGAGATGGGGGAACCACCTGAGCCTGGCAGGCTGAGGCTCCAGTGAGCCATAATTGCACCACCACACTCCAGCCTGAGTAACAGAATAAGACCCTGTCTCAAAACAAAAACAAAGAAACAAAATAACAAGGGTATGCAGATATCTGTTCACATTCTGCTTGCAATTCTTTTGGGTAGACAGCTGACATCTGCTGATCTCCGCCGGTGCCAGGCGCTGCTCGAAGTGTTTTGTATACATTAGTCAATTTCATCAAACAACCTAACGACGTGGTACTAACTATCCCCTTTTCACAGATGAGGAAACGGAGGCGCAGAGAAGTCTAGTCATGTGCCAGCCAGTGGTGAAGCTAGGGGGCCTTCAGTAAGCACGGGGTTATCCTGCTTCTCCTCCAACACTGCTCAGCGTCCAAAATTCGGCTTGATGTATTTAAGTCGGACACAAGAAAGGACTTCCAGACCAAGGAGTTTAGATGCAGAAATGGGAGGTATCTCCCTTTTCATCTTGAAAAAAAAAAATTTCCCAATCTTTTACATTACATTGTTTAGTCCATTTATTAAACCTCCACCTGCTCCCTGGAGGGCCGCAGAAGAGGCCGACTCAGCACGGGCCAGAGAATAACAGCGGGAGCTGCGCCACTGGCCCTTCCGCTCCGCGTTCTGGAGCGTACAGGGTACCGAGAGGGAAGCTCTCTGGAGGAGGAGCAGTTGGAGGCCGGAGGAGAGTAACGTGGGCAAGGCGCAGGCTGTGGGGGGGTCATGAGGGGCACAGGGCCTGTGGGTGGGTTGGCCTGGCCAGGGGCATGGCTGCGGCTGCTAGCCTTGGGCACAAGAGCAGGTTGATCTTGGGGGGGTCCCCAGCCCCTCCCCCAGCGCCCGGCTGCTTCCCTCTGCACGATGACTTGCACTTCCCACTGCCCCGGCCCTGGCTCCCAGGACCCCACATTCACCCCGCTTCTCCCTTTCACTTCTCACCAGACCTGGGTCTCTTCCCGGGGCCTCTTGTTCCCCCTGGGATGCCCTCCTCACTCACTGCATGGGGTGGGGCCATGATGTCCCGTGCTGACAGATAAGGAAACTGAGTCTCAGAGAATCGAGCACAGAGGTTGAGGCCTTAAGGCTGGGGTCCCTGCTGCCACCCAGCCTTCCCCAATAGGAGCAGTGACTCGCTCAGCTTCGCCTGCAGCTGCATGAGACCCTGGCTGAAGCCTGCTGACCTCCTCCGGGACTATGGAATGGCCAGGACAGCTGACCAGGAACCACTCTCACAGTGCATCCCCTCCTGCAAAGGCGGGAGCATGAGGACCCTCAGCAGACCAGACATGCGCCATAGGCGGTGCCCCACCCCGCCCCAGCCCCACGGGACACTGTTGACCTCCCCTTCCTCCTGGGAGGAAGCCAGGCCGAGGACTCCTCCTCGTATTGGGCAGCTGGAGAAACCAAGGCCCGATGAGTTCGGTAGGTTTGGCTTCTGCAACTGTTCCATGGCCTGGCCCACTGTCCTCCTGAGGAGGGCCATGGGAGAGAAAGCAGGGCCTGTGGGGCAGCAGGACCCAACCCCAGCGCCTTCCCAAAGCTCAGTGCTCCTAAAACCCAGTCTCAACACAGCTCTCCGGTAGTGATAGAAAATGCCCGCGTTCAGCTCCGGTTCCTTCTCCTTGGGAGCAGAACACGGGCGCTTCCCAGAGCCGGCATGATTTCCAGGAAAACGGCTGCAGAGCCACGGTCCACGCAGGGTGGACCAATGACAGAGGCCAATCATGTGGCGGGAGCTCTCTTGGGAAGCCCAGCGAGGCTTCATGGGGCAGGGTGCGATTTGACCTTTGAGAGGGGAGAGGAGGAGAGGGGAGGAGAGGGGAGGGAAGGGAAGGGGAGGAGAGAGGAGGGAGGGGAAGGAAGAGAAGGGGAGGGAGGGAAGCAGAAAGGGGAGGGGAGGTGTTACCAGAGGGACTGTATCCAAATCATGAAGCAACAGGGTATGTGCGCGGCCCCAAATCCACAGCGGTCTGCAGCAACCTCAGTTCTTGCCTCCTCAGGAAAAAGAATTCAACCAAGAGGTCTAAGGCAAAGTCAGAGCCCGTAGCAAGTTTCAAAGCAGGAGGGAAAGTTTGTTTAAAAGTTTTAGAGGAGCCTGGGCAACATGGCAAAACCCCACCTCTACCAAGTAATAGTAATAATAGGTCGGGTGCGGTGCTCACACCTGTAATCCCAGGACTTTGGGAGGCCGAGGCAGGCGAATCACAAGGGCAGGAGCTTGAGACCAGCCTGGCCAATATGGTGAAACCCCGTCTCTACCAAAAATACAAAAATTAGCCAGGCTGGTGACACACACCTGTAGTCCCAGCTACCCAGGGGGCTGAGGCAGAGGTTGCAGTGAGCTGAGATCAGACCACTGCACTCCAGCCTGGGCGACAGAGCGAGACTCCATCTCAAAAAATAAATTAAAAAATTATAATGACACAAAAATTAGCTGAGCGTGATGGCGGGCACCTGTGGTCCCAGCTACTCGGGAGGCTGAGGTGAGAGGATCTCTTGAACCCGGGAGGTGGAGGAGGTTGCAGTGAGCCCAGATCGTGCGACTGCACTCCAGCCTGGGATACAGCACAAGACCCTATCTCAAAAAACAACAACAACAAAAAAAAAAACTTGTAGGGCAGGAATGAAAGGAAGGAAATTGGGTGACTAGAGGGATTCCAGTGTGTGGTTTGACCTTTGACTTGGGGTTTTATACGCTGACCTGCTTCCACTTCCAGGGGGATTGTGTTCCTTCTCCCGGTTCTTCCCTTGGGCTGGGCTGTCCGCGTGCCCTGTGGCCTGCCAGCACTTGCTGCCTCCGTCCCCCTGTCACCTATATCTGGCATTTCTCCCCATGTTATCCCTCCCCAACCTCCTACATGGAGTAGGCACCCCATGAGCGGTGTGGTTACTGACGCAGGGCACGTGCTTATCTGAGGCACTCTTCTCTTACCTGGGAGCGTTTCTCCAGGAAGGTCATAAACCAGTTAAGCTCTGCCATTTTGCCTCTTAGCCCTCATGCTTGAGCCCACTCCCCGGACTCCTGAGATCTTGTCGAGAAGTTGCTGATCACGGTTCAGGTGCTTCTGTGTAGGAGAAACGCCTGTGTTGGGAGACTGCCTTTCCCTGGTCCTGGCTGCGACCAATTATTATTTTAGAAAGACAGTGTAGCAACTGCCTGACCATCACCACCTGATGGTCACATGACATTCCTAGGCGCTCTCCTGCCCTGCTAATGTCTGTCTACCGTAACAGAGGCTGCTCAAAATCACCACAGGGCCTGCCACTGCCTCCAGCCCAGGTGTTCAGCCCAGGTGCTGAGAGCCTCCTCCTTGCCAGCCGGCCAGGAGCTCTGACTTCCAGACTTTGGGGAAGGAGGGCATCCGTGTGTGGGCTCGGGCGTGGAGACCACCTGGGCCCTGGCACTCCATCACTGGCAGCTGTGTCTTTCCACATGTTGCTTGGGACAGTGCCATTTCCTGGGAACCTCCTGGAGATGGCGTTGGCATGCTCAGAGGGTTGGCAGGGATGGCTTAAAGGAGGTAGTGCAGATAAATGGCAATGAATGCCACGGGCAGGAGATGCTCCCAGACAGCCAGGCCCTCCTCCAGCCAACTCTTGCATTTTCTTGTGTAATGCTCCCAAGTTTACATAGGGAGACGGAACCCAGAGAGGTGGAGTAACTCATACAACGTCACACAGCTAGGAAGGTGCAGAGCTGGGATTCCAGCCCATCGGTGTCTGAGTCCAGAGGCTGATTCGAAATGCCAGCCCTGAGTTCAGGGGAAGCAGGAACACCATACACCGCCATGCAGAGCCCAGCACACAGTGGGTACCCCATAAACGGCAGGACTTCTCACGATGAGGCAGGAGAACAGGGTCTGGAGGCAGGGAACCTAAGGCTATTTCACACCGACTTCCTAGACCTGTATTGAAAGGAAAACCCTAGCTTTCCACACCTAAGTAACCACAGGACCAGAGACTACTCCCTTTGCAAACCCCTCACCTTTTCCATTACTTTTTTTTTTCTTTGAGACAGTCTCGCTCTGTCATCCAAGCTGGAGTGCAGTGGGGCAATGTCGGCTCACTGCAACCTCTGCCTCTTGGGTTCAAGTGATTCTCCTGCCTCAGCCTCCTGAGTAGCTGGGACTACAGGTGCCTGCCACCATGCCCAGCTAATTTTCGTATTTTTAGTAGAGATGGGTTTCACCATGTTGGCCAGGCTGGTCTGGAACTCCTGGCCTCAGGTGACCCACCTGCCTCAGCCTTCCAGAGTGCTGGGAGTACAGGCGTGAGCTACCATGCCCAGCCTCCCTGAACTTTTCTGCATGACAGATGGGAAATTGGCTGTCTGCAACAAATCGGACTGTGATTGTCAGTCAAGTCTTCACGTGCAACTCTGTGACTTCACTCCAGCCTGTGAATGGTTGCTGTCCACACCAATCAGACTGATTGCAGCCGAGTCTTCCTTTGCATAGAAGAGTAACTGTAACTTCACCATAACCTCTTTTTTTTTTTTTTTTTTTGAGACTGAATCTCAGGCTGGAGTGCAAATGCACAATCTCGGTTCACTGCAACCTCTGCCTCCCAGGTTCAAGCGATTCTCCTGCCTCAGCATCCTGAGTAGCTGGGATTACAAGTGCCCGCCACCACGCCCAGCTAATTTTTTTGGTAATTTTAGTAGAGATGTGGTTTCACCATTTTGGCCAGGCTGGTCTTGAACTCCTGAGCTCAGGTGACCCGCCCGCCTGGGCCTCCCAAAGTGCTGCGATCCATGCTTGGCCGCATCCTAGCCTCTGATTGGTTGCTTTTTACAACCAATCAGATGTTTGCATGGGAGTGTGGCCTTTGTAACTTTAGTCTCTGGTTGGCTGCTTTCTGCAACCATTCGGGCTGATTGCAGGCCGCCACATGAGGTGAGCATGAAGTGGCCAATGGGAAACCTGTCGGGAGTATTTAGACCCGAGAAGATTCGTACCCAGCTCCTGAGCGGCTGCTCCCGCGCTGTGGCACGCTGTGGAGTGTACTTCCATTTTCAATCAGTCCCTGCTTGAGTTCTTTTGTTGCTCCTTTCTTTCTTTGCTTTGCTGGGTGTTTTGTCCAATTCTTTGTTCAAAACGCCAAGAACCTAGACAACTTGCAGTCATGACCCTCTACCGGTGACAATGACATCTGTCTTTCCCAAGATCCTGAGTCCCGTATTTGCAGATTCTATCCATCTAAGAGCATTGGGTTCCTCATTTGATGTTTACAGGGATCAAGAACGACTGCCCCGGCCAGGCGCAGTGGCTCACGCCTGTAATCCCAGCTCACGCCTGTAATCCCAGCACTTCCGGGGGCTGGGCGCGGTGGCTCACGCCTGTAATCCCAGCACTTCCGGGGGCCGGGCGCGGTGGCTCACGCCTGTAATCCCAGCACTTTGGGAGGCTGAGGCAGCAGAATCACTCGAGGTCAAGAGTTTGAGACCAGCCTGACCAACAGGGTGAAACCCCATCTCTACTAAAAATACAAAAACTTAGCCGGGCATGGTAACAGGTGCCTGTAATCCCAGCTACTTGCTTGGAGAGGCTGAGGCAGGAGAATCACTTGAACCCTGGAGGTGGAGGTTGTAATGAGCACTGCAGTCTGGGCAACAGACTGAGACTCCATCTAAAAAAAGAACAACTGCCCATCCTCCCAACGACCTCCAGCTAAAACAGGTTCTTCACCAATGCCCAGAATGTCATTATTCATATAAATTCCTTGGGCAAGAATCACTTTTTACCAATTCAAGTGTCCTGCAAGGCACCGTAGTTACTTCTGGGAATGGGAGCAGGAGCAGTAGTGACAGGAGACTTTTTACCTTAGACCCTGTTCGTATCTTTTAAATTCTGACCTATGTAAATGTATTGCTACCCAAAACATTAGTAAGTATGTAACACATGTTTAAGGCTGCTAATAGATGGGTGGGCACACGTGCAGACCGAAGTGAGGGTGTCCCTGGAGAGGCCCCAGCCCCCAAGGCCCAGGAGAGGATGGACTGAGGGGTGGGTGTGACTTGTCCAAGTTTCACTTCCCTCCAAGTGTTTCACAAGAACAGGGTCCCAGGAGGCCAGGCTGAGATTCGGGTGGCTCCCAGTGAGATCTGATCCTGTGACCCGGGTGCTGTGGACCCGCCCTCTGCAGTGGCAGCCTTGGCACAGCACAGTGGCCAGCAGGTGCCCACCGACAAGCTGTCCACACGGAAGGGCGGGGACAGGCAGTGCTGTGGGGCAGCCCAGTCCTGGCCGCCCCCCCGGGCCTCATGATGGACTGTGAGCTGCATGAGTTGACAGCGACCCTGGGGCTTCTTTGTGACAGCAAAGGAAGGAAGTGAGATTGGGGACGGGGGTAGCCTTAGGTACTGCAGCCTCCTCTCCCAATGCAGGCAGTGGTGAGGGGTCCTGCAGTCACCTTCCAGCTGCTGGGGGTGCTGCCCCCACGTACAGGGGCCCACTGAGTACTGAACCCAGAAAGGAAGGGACCAAGGTCACCAGGCAAGGAAGGAAGAGGGGACAGGCCTGTCTGTGCAGGCCTGGAGGGGACACGTGAACCGCTGCTCACAGCATGGCCGCTTGCCAGGACCACTGTGGACAGGCTCACCGGCTCCCTACTGGACGCTCCCTCCCACATTACAAACAAGACTCAGCTGGTTCCCCGCTAGAAGGGCCACAGCTGAGACTGGAATTCAGGCCTGCATGGCTCAGCCTTGTGTGTCTCCCACATGACACACTGAAGCAGGGGCCAGGCCCGGACGCCAGGAGACCAGGAGGGAGATGCCATGGAAGGCTGCCGACCCAGCCTGAGCTTCGGGGGGCTCTCCAGTCTCCTCTCACCCCAAACACGCTGTCTGTGGGCCAGCAGGCATGCATGTGCACACACACACACATACACACATGCAGGTACACGCAGATAACATACACATACATGCATACATGCACACGTGCGCACACATGCATGCATATACACATGGACATACACATATACTATACATATATACACACACATGCACACACATATACATACACACACATATACACATGCACACACATGCATGCACACACATGAACACACACATGTACTATACATGTATACACGCATGCACATACATGTACATACACACTTATGCATACACACATACACATACATGCATGCATATGCACAAACACGCACATACACATATATACATATATACACATACACATACATACATATGCATACACGCATACACACACATATACATATACATGTGCACATGCACACACATACACACATATATACACACACATGCACACACATACATACATATGCACATGCACACATACACACATACATATGCATATGCACACACACACCATACACACACATATGCACACGCACACACATACACACACATGCATATGCACACACACACATATACATACATATGCACATGCACACACCCCATATACACATGCACATGCACACACATACACACATATACACACATATGCACATGCACACACATACACACACATACATATGCACATGCACACACACCATACACACACGCACATGCACACACACATATACACACATGCACATGCACACACATACACCATACACACATATATGCACATGCACACACACATACACACATATGCACACGCACGCACACACATACACATACACATATGCACATGCACACACATACACACATATGCACATGCACACACATACATATGCACATGCACACATATGCACATGCACACACATACACACATATGCACATGCACACACATACACCATACATGCACACACACGCGCACATATGCACATGCACACGCACACACATACACACACATACACACATATGCACATGCGCACACATACACACACAGTGCAGACCAGAGCGTGCCGGCCTGGGGTATGTGGGCCCCCTTTGTCTTCTCACTGCCCTTCCAGTTGGGCCTGGGGTGGGGCCCCAGAAGATTCTCAGAGCAGACTCTGCCTCAATGACCCCAGGCTCAGGGGCAGAGACCAGAAGGACCCCCAGGACACGCAGGAGCCACAGGCCACGGTGGCACTGGGGGAAGCCCAGCTGGTTCTGAAGAGGAGCCCTGAGCCACGCAGCAGGGAACGGGTGGCAGGCAGAGGCTGGGGACCAGGGGCCGGCAGGCAGGGCCTGGGGAGAGCTCGAGGGCAGGTAGGATGGCACCAGGCTGTCCAGCCAGACAACCCACTGGTGAGAACGAAGGAGCTCTCTGAGAGCACCTGCAGGCTTGGCCTGGACAACAGATGCCCCAGGAAGCACTCCAGGCTCTGCAGGGCCTCCTGGGCTCAGCCTCCACCCCCTGGGGCAGAAAGGCCAGTGGCCAGACCCCAGGACTGAGGCACCCAGGGTGCCCTGGTCTCGGGCCCCCCTGTCCCCAGCCTCCCTGACTGCACCCTCTAGGAGCTGCCACCCCAGCTCAGCCTGGCTTGGCCTGGGAAGTCCCAGCCCGCAGCCCCCAGCCCCAGCCACCGCTGGGCTCACGAGAACCCGCACACACGACGCACGCACAGCCTCCTGGCGTGGAGATACGAGTGCACATGGGTACACAGTTCCTGCCAGGAAAACCCGGACTTCCTGTCTCTGGGTGAGGAACTCTCAGGGTCTAAGCCGGGCCCCTCCCTCGGCCACCAGCCGCTCAGCCTTCGGCAGCTCTTCCCAGCCTCCCTTGGGGCCTCCCAGTGACCTCCATTCAACTCAGGTGTTGCTCCAGCCTCAGCACCCACCACCCCAACCCCAGGGCGCCCAGGGCCTTCTCGGCTTTTCCTTGCAACCCATGGCCTGGGAGGGCCTCTAGGAACATGGGGTCACAGGGAGGCCAGGGCTCTGGCTCTATGGCTGACTGTGACTTCACCCTCCCCAGCCTGGGAGGCACTGACAGCACCCCCATTTCGCAGCTGGAAAAAAATGAGGCACAGTGAGATAAAGGAACGTGGCTGCGATCTCACAGGTGGGAAGTGACAGAGCCAGGACGGAACCCCCCCAACCCCACAGCCCAGTCCCAGGACCCTCCAGCTCCAGCCAGGCGGCTCAGTGAGGAGCCTGGGACAGAAGGGTGGGGAAGGGGGTGGCAGGGGTCCTAAGGGAGAACCTGACCAGGACCAGACCACACCAATGCCTCCTCTCTCCCCTCCCATGCACCCTGCCTGGGACACTGATGGCCACCGGGTCAGGGGTGGGGTCAAGCAGGGGACAGACTGACCTGTCAATCCTCTTGGGCCCCTCCCCTAGGAAAATACATGCCCCTCTGGCCCCTGGCTGGGAGGATTCCGGGCATGAAGCAGTGCCCACCTGTCCTCTGCCAGCCTCGGTCTTCCCATCAGGTACAGGAACCGCTTATCGGCACCAGCATCACACACCCGCCCCCACTACAGTCCTGGAGATGGGGAACCCCAGCCCTCCTACTTCCGCATTCCTGCCCCACCTGCCCAACCCTGCCAGGGAGTTCTGGATACTCCGTTGCCCCAGCCTGCCCTGCTCCTGGCCTCCAGCCCTGGTGCCCCCATGGAGGAGGGCAAAGCCCGAGCACTTGCCCCCAGAAGAGACAGACAAGCCCTGGGAACTCAACCCCCACGCACCAGGCCCCAGCAAGACTCAGATCCCAGCCCCCAGCCCTGGCATGGGAACTGGGGCAGGGCTGCCTGGGGAACTGGCCCCTGGCTGTCCACAGTGCCACGAGGGGACCTGGAGGGAGCGAGGAGAGACACAGCCCTGCCTGCCTGGCACCACAGCCCTTCAGGCCCCTGCCCTGCCCTCAGGTGACCCAACTTTGTTGAGCTCTTAGAACCCTGGCCTGCCTGCAGTCACCTGGCCCCCACTCTCGCCAGGGTCAGGGTCAGGCCCAGAGACGCTACAGGGGCCACTGCGGAGGGCTGGGAGGGGCATCTGTCACCACCTGTCTCAGCTGCTCCCTGGAAATCTCCCCATCTCAACTTTCAGCCTCCCCAGCAAGCCTGGCTGCCAATGCGAACGGATTTCCCGGCAGCTCGGCCGCAGGCTGCAGCCAAGCTTCAGTGGCAGGTTGTGGGAGAGACGCGGAGATGCGGGTGTGTGCTGGAGCAGTCTGCTCGTGCTCGCCTGCATACACACGCAGCGTCGCCCCATACACACTCCACAGGTGACACCGCCCTGCACTAACTTGACAACTTTCACTGCTGGAAAGTCCCTCCCACATCTAACCCGAATTCTTCAAGCTGCAGAAGCAGCCTTAGTTTCTTTTTGTCCCCAGGAAGCCCTGAGTCTGCCTTGCCTGGGACAGAGCAGTGCCCAGCCCTGCTGCGCAAGGCTGACTGGGTACAAGGCCAGCGGGCCCAGGCAGTGGCGGAGGCAGCCACTGGCATGCGCCTGCCCCGCTCCGGACCTGCCTCAGTCTCCCCATGGGTTCCACGGGCAGGAGAGGGCCACCCACCAAATGGTGTCACCACAGAGCCTCCGGCCCGGCCCTTTGGCACACGAGGACCCAGGCCTCCCGTTCCCTGCCCACTCCTTAGGGAGGCACCATCTTAATTCACATTTATTTTTTAAATAAATTCTCTGCTCTTCACTTTCAGACTGGAGGGCGAGGCTGGGCAGTGGGGCGGGAGGCCCTCCCTGCCGGGCAGCATTGAAGGGAGGTCTGTGACACAAAACACTCCCCCCGATGCCTGAAATGCCTCCAGCACGGCTGCTCCTTCTGGCCTGGCAGCTGTGCTCAGCTGCTGACGACAAAAATTCTCTAACTGTGGTGTCAGAGTTGGGAGCAGGGCCGGAGAGTGACTCCCTGGGCTTCTGGCTGACCCCCATGGACCACAGCTCCCCACCGACGGCCGCCCCCTCTCCGGCCAGAGAGCACTAGATGCAGGTGATCAGCATCGCCATGGCACTGGGCACCTTGATCTCCTCGAAGAGCACGCGGCCCCGGGGGGCCTCCGCACCCGCAGCCCCGGCCGCAGCTCTCAGCAGGTCTTGGGCGTGCTGCAAGAGATGCTGGTTCCGCCGGCGGCCCAGGCGGCGCAGCGCCAGGATGGCCAGTACGTGGTCCCGCCTGCAGAGACATGTAGGTGCTCACTGAGACCCACACCTCCGCAGCACCCCCAGCCCCAGGAGGCAGAACCCGTGGGCTTGGGAGTTAGTATGAGTCACCCTGCATTCCAGGAGTCTGTCAGGGTCAGACTGACTGAGGCCAGGAAGAGCTATGCTAGGGGAGGGGCGGAGCATGGGCCTGGGGTGCACGGCAGCTGGGCTTGAAGGGGCACAGGAGAGGGGTTTGCAGAGCAGGGAAGCAGCCCACACAGAGGCACAGAGGCACAGAGGGAGACCCGGGGACAGGTGGTGGAGAGGGAAGGAGGGGGTCATGCCGCTGTGGGAGACAGGGCCGGCAGCGGGGAGGGAGGATTGGAGGGGAATGCGCAGGGCGCTCTCTGAGCCACAGCCTGAAAGGCAGTCTGGCTGGGGACGAAGCATTCCCCCCCACCCCATGGCAGGGGGGCCCAGAGAAAGGGCTGAACCAGGACCTTTCTGTACACTCCACATCCCGGAATCTCCAAAAGAATGGAGCGATTCAAGCTGGGATTTCCAAGGGCTTGGATGACTCACCGTCCCCCCAGCACATCCCGGGATCAAAGCCTCCTTCCTCCAGGCCCTGTCTCAGAACCCCTTGCTTTCAGGGAGGGCTTTCTCCCCAGGGATTTGGGGTCCGCCTCCCTCCTCAGATTCTAGGACTGGAGGCGTGCCCTCCCCCAATGGGGCTGATGGAGGATGGCTGAGAACAGATTAGGATAAGGGACGCTCTCCGTTCCCCTCCAGCCTCGAGGGTCTGAGGGTCCAAGGCCCACCACCAGCCTCTGGTCTTCAGGCCCCTGGGCAGTCAGGTCCAGGCCAGGGCCCCTCCAACACCAGCCCCCTCGGCCCTGAAGCCAGCGAAGCAGGTGCGGTTCACACCTGATGTCAGGGTAGTTCCGGATGAGAGTCTCCAGGTGCCGCTGGATGTCGTCTTTGTAAGTCTCGCCCAGGATCTCGGCCACGCACTGGATGGCTTGGTCCAGCCACGTGGCCTCGGAACCCTGTGAGACAGAGCCGCCACCTGCCCCAGGAGCCCTCTCCCCGCCCCTGCTCCAGCTCCTGCAGGGGTGTGAGGTCAGCCCTCCCGCAGCCACTCCGACTCGGCTCTGGGACTGCCTTCCCCAAACTGGACAGGTGTGCCTAGACACCGAGGGCTCCTGGGCCTCAGCATTCGTCTCCCCTCCGGTCCCATCCCCACAGGCATCTTCCTGCCTCTGCTCGGACAGGAAATCCGAGGCCAGCCTGGGAGTGCTCGGGCCAGACAAGGGGTGGGCAGGGGCTCTGTGCCTCCGCACTAGGGCTCTGGCCTGAATGGGGGACACCTGCCACAGGCCCTGCCCGTGAGATGGGGCCGCGACCCTCGCGCTTCCCCGTGCCCCTGCAAACTGTATGCAAATGTATGCAAAGTGACATCCTCCCACCTGATCCCACCCCAACCCTACAGGCGCCCCAGTCCCTGCTCCACCTGATCCAGAGTGGGGAGAACCACTCCCGCCAAAAGCCCTCCCGGAGCTAGGGCCCTAGTCACTGCCACCCGCTCCCTGCACAGAGGCAAACGCCCAGGGGCAGCAGACACCGCCCCTACCAGGCCCTGGAAGATGTCACCGATGGCCTGGGCATCCAGACTCATCTTCTGGGAGCCGCGCAAGCGCTCCATGCCCCGGAACCGCTCCCGTGGCCTCAGCGCTTGCGCCAGGTACTCTCGGACCACGAACCGGTGCACCTCCTGCAGAGTCTCCTGGACGGCCCAGAGTCAGGGTCAGGGTCAGGGTCAGGGTCAGCAGCCCCAACCCTGGGCACAGCCCTGCCGGGGCGCTCACCCTTGGGGTACCTGTGCCCGCGGCCGGGCCACATGCTGGAGATGACCAGCAAAGACCACCACCTTGTCCATGAGGGGTCGCAGCCAGTCCCCTGCCAGCCAGCCCCTGGTCCACACGGCCCTGAAGAGCGGCTGGGGACAGGGCGGGTGGGAGTCTGCAAAGCACTCCCCCGACCCAACCCCTCCCTCGAAGCCAGTGTACAATCCTGACGCCTTCCCTCCTGGGCTGGGGCCATCCCCTCTCCCAGTCACAGGTGATGTCAGGTGCCCTTTCCCAGAATGCCTCTCCCAGGTCCCAAGCTCCAGGGGCAGGGTTTGACTTTGTCCAGTCAGATCTGCTCAGGGCGTGCCCCAGGGACGCCTTGAGGGACTGGGTGAGGGGCCTAGGCCTGGGTCCGGGAACCCACTATCCCAGGCTTCGGGGTGACCACCAACAGCTGGAGACTGAAGTGAGAAGGCAGGCGTCTCCCAGTCGTCGTGCTCAGCTGGGACCTCCCCTGGGTTCCCTGCCCACTACCCTTCACACGCACCCATGAGCTGGTCCCTGGAATAAATGAATGCTGTGTCCTGGCCCCCAGGCTGTAGGAATAGGGAGTACCTGCTGGGCATGGACGGTGGGGAGAGAGGGCCTGTCACAGTCACCTGCAAGTCACGCTGCAGGCCCCGAAGCAGGTGCTTCTGGAAGCTGCAGGTGGCCGCCACCAGGGGCTTCTCCAGCTCCTCTTGGGTTCCTGGGAATCTGGAGAGAAAACTGGTCCTGGGGAGGGGCCAGGACCAGCGATGAGGTGGGCAAAGGAGGGCAGGCTGCGGAACAAGGCCAGGCACACAGCTGTGTAGGGTGAGGCCGCTCCAGCTCCACTCACTTAGACTGCAATGTGAAGGGCAGCCTGTGGGCTGCACCGTGTAGCCGCCTGGGCGCAGAGTCAAGTGAGGGACAGCACGGAAGCCCAGGGAGCCCGTCACAGAGGCAGGTCAGCGGGTGGCTGGCCCATTCCCCCTGGCAGCTCTGGGACAGACTTTCCTTCCCTTTTGGTGATAAAGTGTGACATAGCCATACCTTGAGCCTCATAACTGCCCCCCTGAAGATGACAATGTCCCTATTTCACTGTTGAGGAAACTAAGATGCAGGCTATACCCAGTTCCCACACCCAGGGACACAGTAGGGCGGGCTGGAGTTCCATCAAGGGTTGGCCAGAGGCTGCCTGACTTACCAACGGGCAGAGAACGCTCCCTGGAGCTGAAACCCAGGGTCCTAGTGCCAAGGACAGGCCTGGCACAGATTAAGGACGAGAGAGTGTTAGGGAAGCAGTGCCTCATGGTCATGCTTTGGATGTAGGCAGGCCTGGTTCAAGTCCCAGCTCCACCACTTGCCAGCTGCGTGACTGTGGGCAAGTGGCACCTCCTTGCCAGGCCTGTATACCCACCTGTGTGTGCTTGGGATGAGACTCGGCAGGCAGGGAAGGCACTGGCTCAGTGCGTGGCCCTCACAAGTGCTCACAAAGAGCCAGTGGGAGCTGAGTCCCCTAAGGCACAGAGTTCCACACTGCCCCAGGGAGCAGCTGCTCTGATCCTATTTGCCAGGTGGCAAAACAGGCACAGAAGGGAAGTGGCTTGTCCCAGAGCACACAGCCAGCAGGTGGCACAGCTGTTCTTTGAAATCGGATAAATGAGAAGTGAGCACTTCGGGACACTAACATCTACAAACTTTAAAAAAAGGATGAACCCAGGCGGGGTGGCCCAGTCTGTGCCCTGATGCATCTGCTGAGGCCTGGCCAGGAGCTGAGGGCACAGAAGGCTGCCAGCCGCTGCCAGCCCACAGGGAGGGCCTCCACCTACTGGGGGCACAGAGACCCAGACCCCACCCCAGCACAGCCCAGGGTTCAGGCTCAGGGAGGCTTCCCAGAGGAGGAGGTGTCCCAAAAAGGAAGAAATGCTGTCTGGGATGAAGGGAGGGAAAATGGAGACCGAGGCAGCGGGCAGGGAGCTGGGACCTTTGGCCTCTGCGCCGCCTTGAACAGCTGCCCATACTCCCTCAGGGCCTCCGCTTGGATGGACACACACACACACACACACCGGAGACACACACCCCTCAGCTCTGACACACACACACACCCCTGAGACACACCCCTCAGCTCTGACACACGCACACACACATACACCACTCAGCTCCACCTCACACACATGCACACACACACCCGAGACAAACACCCCTCAGCTCTGACACACGCACACACACATACGCCACTCAGCTCCACCTCACATACACGCACACACACACACCCGAGACAACCCTCAGCTCTGACACACACACCCCCAAGACACACGCCCCTCAGCTCTGACACACACACACCCCCTCAGCTGTGACACACACCCCTGAGACACACGCCCCTCAGCTCTGACACACACACACACCACTCAGCTCTGACACCCCCCCCGAGACACACGCCCCTTAGGTCTGACACACACACACACCACTCAGCTCTCACACACACATACACACCCGAGACACACACCCCTCAGCTCTGACACACACACACACCTCAGCTCTGACACACACACACCAGAGACACACGCCCCTCAGCTCTGACACACACACACCCCTCAGCTCTGACACACACACACCCCCGAGACACATGCCCCTCAGCTCTGACACACACACCACTCAGCTCTCACACACACATACACACCCGAGACACACACCCCTCAGCTCTGACACACACACACCATTCAGGTCCGCCCCACTCACAAGCACACACACACACCCAAGACACACCCCTCAGCTCTGACACACACACACCCTTCAGCTCTGACACACACACACCCCTCAGCTCTGACACACACACATCCCTCAGCTCTGACACACACACACACCAGAGACACACGCCCCTCAGCTCTGACACACACACACCCCTCAGCTCTGACACACACACACCCCTGAGACACATGCTCCTCAGCTCTGACACACACACCACTCAGCTCTCACACACACATACACACCCGAGACACACACCCCTCAGCTCTGACACACACACGCCATTCAGCTCCACCCCACTCACAAGCACACACACACACCCGAGACACACCCCTCAGCTCTGACACACACACACCCCTGAGACACATGCCCCTAAGCTCTGACACACACACCCCTCAGCTCTGACACACACCACTCAGCTCCACCCCACACACATGCACACACACACTTCTTAGCTCCGCCACACATACACACACCTGTTCTGCACACGCACACACACGCACATGCACACCCTCAGCTCCATTACACACGCACACACACACCCAACTCTGCTACACACACATGCAAACACTAATCCTCAGGTCTGCCACAGGCACACACGCACACACTCCACTATACGCGCCCACACACCCCTCAACTCTGCTACACACACATGCACACACGCGCACACACCCCTCAGATCCACCAACACACGGAGACACACACGCTCCTCACCTCTGCCCCCTCCACGAGCGCGCACTCCCCTCCATCCAGGCTCCCGGCGCTCGCGCGCCCCCTGCCGGCCGCGCCGCGCCCGCGCAGGAGCGGCCGAGCCCTACCTGAGCTCCTCGCAGGCGTTGATGTAGGCGCCTAGGTGCGGGTCGCTCACCGCCTCCGACGCCAGAAAAGCCTCTTCAAACCTGGGGCAGGATACACAGCGCCCTTGGGGACCCTTCCTGGCTGTGCGATGACCCTGGGTCCACCCTCCCATCAGGTCCTCGCGCAGAACCCTCCCTCCCACCTGCAGAGCACACCGGGCCTGGTCGCTCCCCTACCGAGGATGAGTCCGCACCTGGGCACGAAGAGGCCGAGCGCCCGCGTGCAGATTCGCAGGGTGGTGGCCTCCAGCTCCGCGGAGATGGCGCCGGCCGCCTTCACGTGCTCGGCCACGAGCTGCGAGCGAAGCCCCGCACTGAGCGCGCGTCCCAGCCGCCGACACCAGGCCGCAGTTCACCCGGTGGCTCCGCCACGCCGTCAGCCAGCCCGGCTGTGTCGCTCAGTCGGAAAGCCGCGCAACCCGAGAGTCAACTCCTGCAAGCCCCCGTCCAGCTGCCTCCCAGCCCCTCGACGTGCCCGGGGTCCCGATTTTCCCCCACGCGGGGCCTCAGGCTCCCATCTAGCGGAAGGGTTGGTTAGGACTGGGTAGGATCGTTCTGGGTGTCCCCATCGTGTGCGTGAGTCTTGAACACGCGCCCCTTCCCAGCCCCTGCTCTGGGCCGCACCATGTGGACGTCCGTGGACAGCGGCGCCCGGTAGAGGCCCTGCAGCACCTCGGGGCCCTCGGCCGCCGCCCAGCGACTCTGCTCCAGCTGCAAGATACGGTCGAAGCAGCTTGCGATCCTGGCCTGCGGGGAGAAGGGACGACCGCGGCGAGATCCTCCCGGACCCCGTCCCGCGCCATCCGGGATGAGGGCCGCCCTGTCTTGTCACAAGCCCGTGCCGGGGGCCGCAGGGTGAACCAGCGCCAGCTCTGGCCGCCGCGCGCTTGGGCGCCGCACCTCCCCCCGGAGCCTGCCCCCTCCAGCCTGGCCCGCCGGGACTGACCTCGAGGAAGCTAGTGTAGTCACTTTCCAGTCGGGCCCACACGTCGGGCGCCAGGAGCGGGGGCAGCGGCTCGGTGGGCAGCGCCAGGCCCGGGGCGCCCAGGAAGTCAGGACTGGAAGGCAGGGCAGGGGGCTGAGGGCGCGCGGCTCTGATGCTGCAGCCGCTGCCCCTCTTCTGGCCAGGCTCACAGTCTAACCCCTGAACCTGGGCATCTGTTCTCACACACACGCGCGCACACACAGTGCGCACACACACACACTGTGCACATACACAGTGCGAGCACACCCCCTCCCTCCGGAAGCCTCTGACAGCTGTTCCTGCCCTCCTGCAGGACGCTGAAGGACGGTCACCCAGATGGCACTCCGCCCTCTCTTCAAACACAGCTCAGGGAACCGCCACCCTCCAACCCACAGCAGGGACGCCCACAGCCAGGAGGATACAGGTCTGAAGCCACACAATTTAAGGAATGCGGGACTTCAGGCAACCGCCCCACACCCCACACCCCACACTCCCCACCCCCCACCCCCACCGTGAGGAGTCCTGCTGGTGGGGCTGGGATCCGCTCCTCGGGGAAAGCAATTCACCCTCGTCCCACGAGCAGACAGGGAGGTGGCCACTCCCCACGGGCTGTACCCTGAACCCGGATGCCTATCCAAAGGGGAAAGCGCGGGTGAACCCACGCCAAGCGCTGTGAGCCCGTAGGGGTTGAGTCCGCCCTAGAGAGGTGCCTCTCTCTCTCTTTCTGTTTCTTTTTTATTTTTTTGGAGTCTTGCTCTGTTGCCCAGGCTGGAGTGCAATGGCGAGATCTCAGCTCCCGGGTTCAATCGATTCTCCTGGCTCGTCCTCCCGAGTAGCTGGGATTACAGGTACCCCCGCCACCATGCTCAACTAATTTTTGTATTTTTATAGAGATGGGGTTTCACCATGTTGGCCAGGCTGGTTTCAAACTCCTGGCCTCAGATGATCCGCCTGCCTCAGCCTCCCAAAGTGCTGGGATTGTAGGCGTGAGCCACCGTGGCCAAGAGGTGCCCTTTTCTGATGCGCCCAAAGGCACCTGGTGAACCAGCACAGGCCTTGCTCCCGTGGGAACCTCCCCGCGGAAACTTTCCAAATTCTGGAACTGTGTATGGGTGACCCCTAGAAAACCTGGGGCAGGAGCGCCCCACGGACTAACCCGCGGAGGAAAGCATGTCGAAATCCTCGGCTCTCAGCCCTCCCCCAGGGAGGGAACGGAGAAGAAAGGCCCCGTCCTCCTCAAAGTGGGCTCCCCAAGGCCTGCGGGGCAAGCGGCAGGCGTCCTCGCCGCTTGGTGCCCTGGCCGAGCCTCACCTGCCGTACACGTTGGCCGCCCAGTCCAGCAGGAGATAGAGCTGCTCGCAGCCGCGGGCATCGCGCGCGAGCTCCTGGAGGCGCTGGGCCACGGCGCCGTGGAAGGCACGCAGGTAGACCTCCCAGGCCGGGAAGCCGGCCGCCGAGTACGCGGGCTGCACCTCCTGCCACACCTTCTGCAGGTCGCGGCGAACCACGCCACCCAGCTCGGCCAGAAGCTGGGCCAGGCCCGACGCGGCCTCGGCCTCCCCCGCGCCCGGCCTCCGCACGCGCTCCTGAGCGCTCCGCCTCACCGCTTCCTCCCAGTGCTGGCGCCAGCGGCGCGGCGTGCGCAGGAAGTCGCCGTCGTCGGGGGGCGCGGGGTGGGCCTCCTCCTCCGCGCGCACCACGCGCGCCAGCTCGGCCAGCGCGGCGGCGTCCACGCCGTCGGCGCCCAGCGTCTCGCGCACGATGGCCCCGATCTCAGCTGCCAGCCCGTCGTAGTGCAGGCACACGTCCATGGCGCGCCGCGCGAAGGCCGTGGGGTCCTGCTCAAAGGTGCGCGAGGCTTTCTCGGCCACCAGCCGCGTCTCCAGGTGCAGAAGCTGTTCCAAGGCCGCCAGCAGTTGCCGTTCAGTAATGAGGTCTGCCACGGATTTGCCTTCTGCGCTGGCAGGCGAGAAGAGGGGCGGTGAGAGGGACTGCCCCAGCCCCCTACCTGGACGAAGACCTGCAGGCCATGGCTCCATCTATCCGGGCTGGACTGCCTGGCCTCTGCGCGATGCCCAAGCCCAGCTGAAGGCCTGCTCCAGGAACAACAGGCTGCAGCTGCCAGGAGCCCTCCCTTAGAGCCACCTTTGAAAACGCAGAACCTGGGACCCCAAGCCTGGCTGAACAGGGCCATTTATCAGCCCTACCTTCTGCCCGGCTCCCACGCCCGGCTGAGCCGGACTTGATAGCTTCATGCACAGCCTTGATTGCAGGTCTAATAAGGTCAGAGCTCAGGCAGGGTGTGTCCTGCCTGTGTGCACTTTTACATTCCTGCTACTCCTGGCTCTCTGCCAGCCTCCACCCCACAGGAGCCCTCCACCTCTATGGTGGCCCCTCTTCCCACCCCAGTGTGTCCTCCTCTGGACAATCCCCCTGACCTTCCTCCTGGCACCTCTGCGAGCCTTGCACCCACTGCAACCCTGTGATCAGCTGTGCACATGGCCCTAGTTTGACCTGGAACCGGCAGTGAGAGACCATGGAGAGGCTGGGGATCTCGGCCGTGCAGATCTGTGTTCAAGTCCCATTCTCCATGCTGTGAGACTCGAGGCAAGTCACTGCACCTCTCTGAGCCTCACTTTTCTCATCTGCCCAATGGTGGGGGGCTCCCACTGCAGGGATGCTGCAAGAATTTCAAGTGCAATTGTCCAGCTGGGCACAGTGGCTCATGCCTGTAATCCCAGCACTTTAGGAGGCCAAAGCAGGAGGACTGGGTGAGCTCAGGAGTTAGAGGCCAGCCTGGACAACATAGCAAGAACCCTATCTCTACAAAAGTAATACAAATACATTTAAAAAATTAGCCGGGTGCAGTGGCTCACGCCTGTAGTCCCAACTACTTGGGAGGCTGAGGTGGGAGGATTCCTTGAGCCCAGGAGGCCAAGGTCGCAGTGAGCTGTGATTGCACCACTGCACTCCAGCCTGGGTGACAGAGTGAAACCCTGTCTCAAATAAGTAAGTAAATAAGTGCCCGTGTCCGGGCCAGGGTTTGGGGAGCTAGGGAGGAGCCTTTCCAGAAGCCTCGGCTCAGCTGCCCCGACCTCTGGCCCGTTTCCTTTCATGCTTAGTGTTTCTGAGGCCCTTCCTTACCTGCCTCGGGTTTCAGTTCCTTGGACGCTGCCCCAGGAGATGCCTGCTGGCTGACAGCACTCATGACCTCTGAGGGCACCTCAGGAGTGGCCTGGGAATGGCCAGCAGCTGGGCCCTCGTCCAGGGCTCGCCGGAGGGACCGGAACAGGGCGCAGGAGCTTCTTCTGAGCACACCTGCATCCTCCTTGGAGACCCGGGTTGAAGCCCGCTGGCTGGCCCGGGAGAAGGCCTGCTTCAGGGTACCCAGGCTCAGCCTTGTGCCATCTACGTGGTGGCCACTGGGCTCTTTCCCACTGCCTGTTCGCCAGGAGCTGTGAGCTGGAGTCTGCGACTCCTCAGCCTCCTTGGGGCTCTGCGGTTCCAGCCCAGGAGTCTCTGTCCGCGGTGAGGACATCTTGGCAGCAGGAGAGCTGGGGGCAAGAAGGAGGCTCAGCAGGCCTGGAGGCGCAGCCCAGGAGCAGCCACAGGGAACTGGGAACTGTGTGCAGCCCTCGAGGCCTGGCCACACCCAGGGGCTTGGTCGGGGGAGGCTCCCCAGAGGAGGCAGCCCTCAGGCTGTCAGAAGGAAGCGTCACCGGCGTCACCAAACCACTCTCTCAGTGAGAGCCCTCAGTGTGCCAGGCCACAGCTGGGCATGGAGATACACACAGCTGCTGCCATCAGGAGCCTTCCCCGAGACCATCCCCAAAAAGTGTCTCCCCAGGTGCACAGTGCCAGGCGGGACTCTCCGTTAGAATTGGAGGAGGGAGTTGACATGCAGGTTGTGGGGCGCAGTCCAGGCCACAGCTCACAGCACCGAGGGCACGACCAGCAGCCACGTCTAGGCTGTCCCGGATCCCTGACCCCCTCCCCCAACCGCCACCAGCCCCTTCACTGCCCTCCGGGTCCCTCAGCTCACCCCCCGTCAGCCCAAAAGGCCTGATTACTTTGGCTCAAAGAGGAGGGCAGGGATCCCCACGGGAGCCCACCCCCTGCCCTGGGTGTCACAGAGCCTGCGGAGCTGGTGTGGGGCCTGAGGGCACTGGTCGAGGCCACCCTGAGGCTTATCATGGCCGTGCAGCTGCATGGGCGGCAGCAGGAGGAACCTCGGGTCTATATTTAACTGGGGACTGGGGAGGTTCTCAACACTGTTTCCCACCCATTGCCTCTCCCCCTCCCCCCGTCCCTCCACCACAGTGTGCTCTGGCCCCTCCCAGACACAAGGAATGGAATGGGGGAATCCCAGGGACACGGGGGTGGGGGTTGCTGAGCATCGACTGCTCCTGCTCCCCACGGCCTCAGCACCCGGCCTGCCAGGCTCCACCCACACCCCCTTCCAGCCTTCGGAGCTGTGCTTGCTTTAGGCTGGGAGAGAGGAGGGGCCTCCCGCCCACCCCACTGTGGAAGCTGGGCCATGGGCAGGCCAGGGCATTAGGCCAGCAAAGTCTCACTTTCCCCTGGGAGAAACTGGAGCCAAAGAAGGGCTGGACCTGCCTCTAGCCCAGCCCCAGGGCTTCCCCACCCAGGTGCCAGGGCCAAAGCCCCAGCCGGACCCCGCACCCAACTTCTGGGTGACACCGGACAGGAAGTGTGCTTCCCCAGGCCCAGTTTGCCAGGGTGGAAGGACACCAAGGTGGGCAGGGCCCAGACCCCACTCCCCCTCACCCTCCAGCAAGGTGCCTACCGACCTTCCTTGAGGTTCCCGGAGGCGGCCAAGCAGCTGGACAGAGGCCCAAGGTGGGAGCGACAGCCAGGTGATTGATGGACTTTATCAGCCCTGCCCTGGCCACAGGTCGGCGACTTCCCCCAGCGCCAGGGTTCAGAGACCCTGCCTGATTGAGACGTGACCCACACACTTCAGGCGCCGTCTGTCCCAGCCTCCACTCTCCCCTCTCTCCCTGGTGCCCTCCATGCTTGGCATGGGGGCTGGGGCCCAGCAGGGCAGGGTGTCGTGAAAAGAACCATTCAGCACACACCTCATCCTCCGCTGTCGAGGGGATGGGGCCCGGGGTGTGGGGCAAGGGCGAGCCAGGCTCTGCCTTCCTGTTGGGGAGAGCTCACACTTAGTAAGCACCTACTGTGTGCCCAGCTCGAGGCCTGACACAGATCACTTCTGTGACAACAAAGATAGGCAGTGTCATTTGCCCATTTCACAGATGAGGAACCTGAAGCTCACAGACAGAGTCTACAGCTCAGAGCCGGGAGCAGAGGCGGGGCCTGCCGTGTCTCCACCCCCAGGGAGTCAGAGCTGCCGCCCAGAAGCCCCTCCTCCCAGCTGAGCCCCCCAGGGTGTCAGCAGGTCCCAGAGTGGGGTCGGATGTGGCGGTCCTCTCCCAGGAGGCCCTGAGGAAGGCCGGGTAAGGAGGGCAGCTATGCCAGTGAATCTCTTAGGAGGTTGCACAGGCAGAGGCTTGAGGCCGCTCAGCTTGCTTTTGTCCCAAACCAGAACTGCACTGAAGGGCCATCGAGGTCCCCAGGTAGCCCCCCAGCCTGCAGCCATGCCACCTTCCACCCTGCAGCTCCCGACAGCGTCCCAAGCCATTCTCGACCTTCCCAAAGCAGAAGTCCAGCCAGGTCACTCCCCTGCTTTAAACCCTTCCGTGGTTCCCACCTGCCCAAGCCCCACAGCCGGGCATCGATCCTGGAGCCAGCTTCCTCCACCTCCACCTCCCGCTGACCATGCCTCAGCAGCTTCCCCCGGGGTTCACGGACGACCCGCAGCCCACCCAGCCTCCTCTCTGTCCTCCCAGCTGCACGCCCAGCCTCCGGCTTCCCCTCCAGCTGCTCCCTGTCCTGGCCTTCCCCTATTTATTCTTCACATCTGACCTGGGTTTCAGGACATTGGGTACAGATGCCTGGCACCACCCACTGTCACCATCTGTCTGTTCAGTGGGCACTCGGCACTGTCCTTGTGGTGACGTGGCCCCTGCCCTGGCCTGGCAGCCTTTGTCCATCTACCCCTGTCACCGCAGAGCACAGCCTAGAAGGAGGGACATCGATGTCAGGGTCGCCCCGCCTCCCTGGGCTGGCCTGCCTGCTGCCGCGCCAGCACCTGCAGGCTGAGACCTGAAGGCCCCTCTCCACTCCCTGCTCCACCTCCCAAGGCTGTCGCTTGGCCTGTCCCTGTCCCTGTGCCTGCCTCTCCACAACCCATGGACTCTCTCTGGCTCTCTTTCTGTCTGGGTCTCTCTGTCCCAGTGCCCGGAAGGTCCAGGGGGCCCGGCTCCTGTGCTGTCCCTCCCTGACTGCAAGGCCCTGGAGACCGAGCTCCGGCCTGAGCCCCAGGTCCTACAATTCCCAAGTCAGGCTAACACACCGTTTGTGGGCCCCACAGCAGGGGCAGGAAGCCAGCCAGAGACACAGTCACTGAGAGTTCCCACACCGGGCCACCCTAGCCGTGACCGAGAAGTCATGTCCGGACTTCCCCACCCTGCCTACCCCAGCCTCTGCTTCTCCTCTCCGCTTTCACCAGACCTTCTCTCCTGCAGCTGCTCCTCGTCCTCCCGGCCACTCCCAGCCTCCCACCTACGCTGGGACTGGCCATCACTCCATTCCTCAATGCTCGAAAGGAGCCTCTGAGGTGACTGCCTGTATTGCACCCTGGGCTGAAGCCCTGGCAGGGCTGGTCCCCTCTCACGTCCCCACCTGCCACCCACCTCCCCGATCACAGCATCCGAGCTGCTATCCTTCCCAGGCGCCCTCAATGCCGCCTCCTAGGATCAGTCATAAGAATCTTGCCAAAATGTAAACCTCCTTTGTTTATTGTTTTTAAGAGATAAGGTCTCGCTGTGTCACTTCACCCACTGCTGGAATGCGGGGGTGCGATCACAGCTCACCGCAGCCTCGAACTCCTGGACTCAGCCTCCCAAGCAGCTGGGACTACAGGTGTGCAACTCCATGCATGGCTAATTTTTTTATTTTTTGTAGAAACAGGGTCTCACTGTGTTGCCCAGGCTGGTCTCAAACTCCTGGCCTCAAGTGATCCTCCTGCCTGAGCCTCCCAAAGTGCTGGGACTACAGGAGTGAGCCACCATGCCTGGCCCTATAAACCGCCTTTGAAAACTTTCCTTGCAGCCCCTCAAAATAAGGAGAATGGCAAGGAGGTGTGTTCTCACCACTCTCGCTCCTCAACATTTGCCCGGAAGAACTAGTTAAGGCGATAAGGAAAGAAAAATCACTAAGAACTATAAACGCTGGAAGGAGCAGGTTAAACTGTCATTATTCACAGGTGACATGATTATTGACTTAGAAAATCTGAGACTAAAAATTATTGGAGCTCATAAAAAGGCTTAGTGAGTTGTGTGCGTTGATCCTGTAAATACAGCCGACACCTTTCCATACCGTAGCAAAGCCTGTGAGAGCCACTTACGACGATTCCCTACACAGGAGCAACAGAGCCTAAGCCCCCTGAGCCGCCGTCACCCTCGGAAGAGGCACAGCGCCCTCCTTAGCTTGGCATTCAAGGCCTCTTCTAATGACCCGTCTGGCTTCAGTCCCAACTCACTCCTCCACTCTGATCACTCAGAAATACCCGCCTCTCCTCCACGCCTCTGCACTGTCCTTCCTGCCTACAATGTCAACTTATTGAAAGCTCAGCAGAAATGGCTCCTCCCCTGAGAAGCTTCCC
The DNA here is from genome assembly GCF_030222135.1 of Aotus nancymaae. Classification (NCBI taxonomy): domain Eukaryota; kingdom Metazoa; phylum Chordata; class Mammalia; order Primates; family Aotidae; genus Aotus; species Aotus nancymaae. The sequence goes on along the minus strand of NW_026988422.1, from coordinate 86,404,329 downwards.
TGAGCAGCTGAGCCCCTACCATAGTCGGCCCCTCCTGCTCTGGGCCTGGGCACACCTGCCTTGACTTGACGGAGGGACAGTTACTGAGCCTGGAGGCCAGGAGAGCCCCAGGCAGCGGGGGGGCCTGACTCAGCCCCCAGCCACAGCTGGTACTCCGCTGTCTCCGGGGGAAGCCAGGAAAGCGAACCTGACGCCTGGGCGTGAGCGCCTGGCCCCCGCACACTTTAGGGCACCGCTTTCACACACCTGAGTGTCAGCTGAGAGTGTCTCCCTGTATGTGTGACGCTGCCCCGGAGTGTGCCCTGGAGGGGCTGGGTCTGTGTCTGTGGCTGCAGGCCGTCTCTCTGTCTGTCTGTCTGTGCTTCCTGCCTCAGTGTGTCTGCCTGTGTATCGGGTGTGAGTGTGTGCCTGTGTGTCCGCTGTGATTCATGCTGCCGCTCTGGCCCGGGCAGCCTGGGGTCTGAGTGAGGCCCTTGGCCCGCAAGGCCACACGCAGAGCCGGAACGGTCCTCAGGCCTGCGAGTCGCCCCCGCCCGCCCACAGCACCCCATGCCCTCCTGCTCCACCTTCCCGGAACATACCTGCTGAGCATGCAGCCTCGGCCCAGGAAGAATGCAGCCACCTGAGAAGCTGGGCTGTGGGGCCTTCAGAGTCGGGCCCTGGCCATGGGGCCTCTGGAGCAGCCCGAGCGAGTGACTAACAGCTGGGACTTCCCAGCCATGGTCAGCGCCTGCCAGGCCCACCCGGCCCCACCTACAGCCCTGCCCTCCACCGGGACCCCATACTTTCACTTTCAGAGAAGTTCCCACTTCCTTTTAATTCCAGAGGCAGTCACTCCAGCTTTCCACCGCAGATAACACAGCGCTCAGGCCAAAGGTCAGAGAACGAGGGAGGGGAGGGCTGCGGAGGACGCACTCGGGGGGTGGATGCCACCTGCGACCTCAAAACACCACCAGCCCCTCCTTTGCTCAGAGGCCAGGAGAAGCAGGCACCGGCCTGGGGGGACACTCGGCCCATAGTGCCTGAGCCCAGAAGGACCCCCCCCTCCAGGGCAGAGGCTCTAGCACCAGGCCAGCCCATCGAGTTCATCCCGAGATCCTGCACCCCCCACCAGGGAAGCTCATGTTGAGAGCCGCGTGCCGTTCCCTGGGGCTTCAGGAGCTGGAGTAAGGGACAGGGCCCTGGGGACAGACAGGCACACTCAGGAGTGAGGAGGAACAGCATCCTGGGCAGGGGCAAAGGTGTGGAGGCGGGGCCCACTCCCCACACAGGAGCCAGGCGGGGCGAGCTGCTGCGGGGAGGACCACTGACACTTCCCAGAAGAGGCACTCTCACCCCTGCACAGGGGCATTCCATGGCCAGCGTCTCAGGAAGGAACTCAGGGAAAATCCAAGGAGAACAGATCCAGACCTGTCTCAACCTGCGCTGGGGCCGCTGCAGGGTGCTGAGGTGGGCAGAAAAAGCCTCCTGCACCAGCATCCTCCAGCTGAGGGCCCGTGCTCCAGCGTCCTGGGGCTCAGGGCAGGGATGGCCCCGTGCACCCAGCGTCCTAGGGCTGCCACAGCAGGACCAGGGACTGAGCCTCAATGACAGATGTTTATTCCCTCCCGGTTCTGGAAGCCCGAGGTCTGCAGCAAGGCTTCTGCGGGCTGGCTTCTCCCGGGGCTCTCTTCTGGGCTGTAGGTGGCCGTCTTCTTCCCAGGTCTTCACAGGGTCTTCCCTCTTCGTGTCTGTGTCCATATTTCCTCTTCATACGGGTTAGGCTCCACCCTAGTGACTTAATTTCAACTTACTACCTCTTTAAAGGTAATAAGCATTTTTATAAGGAATTTTCCAAATAAGGTCACATTCTCAGGTTGGGACTTCAACATATAAAATTTTTTTTTTTTTTGAGACAGAATCTCTCTGTCACCCAGGCTGGAGTGCAGTGGTGTGATCTCGGCTCACTGCAACCTCCACCTCCTGGGTTCAAGCCATTCTCCTGCCTCAGCCTCCCAAGTAGCTGGGATTACAGGTGCCCACCACTAATCCCAGCTAGTTTTTGTATTTTTAGCAGAGACATGCTTCACCATGTTGGTCAGGCTGGTCTCAAACTCCCGACCTCGGGTGATCCGCCCGCCTCAGCCTCCCAAAGTGCTGGGATTACAGGGGCAAGCCACTGTGCCCGGCCCATCATATGAATTTTGTGGGGGAAAATCAGCCCATAACAGACTGGAAGGTGTCTGAGATGCTGCAGCAACATCTGCAGAGGGGTCAAATTAGACTCAAAGATGCCAGCACCTCCTCCAGGAAGCCCTCCAATTAACCACTTGAGTCACTACCCCCCTGAGCCCTGGGTTCCCTCTGTGAAGTGGGGTGCTGAGTCCCAGTTCAAGACCGAGAGATGCCCAGCAGACCGTAGGCCCTTCCTCCCAGCCCAGTCCCGCCTGCTGGCTTGAGTCTCACCCCACCTGTCTCCAACAGGCAGAGATGAGGGGTGACAGGGAATAAGCGTAACTGAACAGAGACAGCCGGGCCAAGGTGGAGGGCTTCCCGGGGCTCAGTGACCTGCTCACCGCCACACAGCTGGCCAGAGAGGCCAGGACTGAGCCCAAGGCCTCTGGCTCTGTGTACTGGGTATTCCCATGGAGCCAGGCCCTGGTGGACTGAAGACTTCCCGGTCTGATTCTCCCACCCCCCAGCTCACAGGGCATGTCGGGGTCCCAGGACTTCCAATGACCGGTCACTTCATTCAATACATAGGAGCCTGAAAATCTGGTGGGGCCAGGACCTGGGGGCTGCTCCTGGACATCCCCTCAACCTCCATCTGCACCCCATGGCCACCTGAGCCGGTGCCCAACTTTTCAGCTAAGGTCGCAATGTTTCTTTCATTCTATGTCCATGTTTTTCCCCCAAATTTCTCAGTAAAATCCCTTTGGAAAAGCCCCGGCCTTGTCTCAGAGAAGCCTGGGGCACAGGGTTGATGCGGGGTCAGGAGAAGGCAAGGTGGGGGGCCATTAGTAGCTGGAGGCCTAGCCAGGGACACCGAGCAGAGGTCAAGCCCAGCTCCCCACGATCTTGGAGAGGCGCTTCGATCTCTGAGCCTCAATTTACTCCTCCAGAAAATGGGATTGTCATCGGGATCAAGTGGGTTCACTTTGGCTGAGGACCTGGCTCCCAGGTAGGGAAGGCCAGGGAGTAAGCCCCCCACCACCAGAAGCCTGCATGACCTGGGGGTCGCTGGGAGGCCAGGCTGTCCCACCCGGGATGCAGAGGCCAGAGGCGGCGGCTTCCACCCTCACTGCTGCCGGGTCCAGCGCGAAGCTCAGCGTGAGAACAGAGGCCCGGGCTCCCTCCCTGCCCTGACGAGGCTGCCGGCCGCGCACAGCAGGCCGCTCTGCCCCAATCCCGTATTGCAGGGTCGAGGTGGGAGCCGGGCGGTGGCCCCAGCCGACATCCTGGGGAGCCGCAGGATGACTCCCGCCGGGCGTCCTCAGGTGGCCGCGTGCTGGGGGCGTGGCGTGGGCGGGGCCTCGCTGACACCGCCCCTGCCGTCTCCGCCCACGGGCTCTGGGCGTGGCTGGGCGGTCCTGGCCCCGGCTGGCGGTGGAGGGCGGCCGGGTGGAGCAGCGCCCCGCGGTCGGGCCTCCCCACCCCCGGCTCCAGGCCACGCAGGGTCCTGGGACCTGCGGGGGGTTCGCCTCAGCCCGAAGGCAGCCCTGCTGGACGGGGCGTGGTGGCCTCCGCCCGAGCTCGGCCGCTCCGCTGTGTGGGCCCGGGGCAGCCGTGTGGAGACGCGTGTCATAATTCTCGCCCAGGAGCGGAGTGGTGGGAATCAGATCTCAGTAAACGGCCTCGTCGCCCACCCACGTGCCGGCCTCCTGCACCCCACACCCCGCGTGTCCGCAACGCTTCCTGCGAAATGTCTGTTCCCATTCACAAAACGACCCCACGTCCCCGATCCTGGTCAAGCCTCTCAGGCCCGGCAGGAAGCGCTGGATGAGGACGGAGAGCACCCTGAAGGCCCGCCCCACCCCTCGCCTGAGCTATAGTCCAGCGGAGGGCCCACGGGGTCCTGAGGTTTCAAACTAAAGCAGGCTGCCAGGCGAGCTTCCGCACCTGTCTCCCACCTCTCCCGCATTGGGGGGAGGGCTATTTTTAGAAGGAAGGCGGTAGGGGAAAGGGCATCTTTGTCTTGGAGGCTGGCGAGGCAGCAGGAAAGCACAGAGGGGCAGCGCCTCCTGCCTCCCTCGCTCACGGGTCACGGGTCCCCGGTTCCCGGCACGCCTGCCCGGACCGTCGACTTGGCGAAGTTGACATTTATGGTGTCCCACTGCCCGGCCCTAAGCTTCCTCGGCCTGGCTCAGGCTGGCCAAAGGCAGGGGACCAGGTTGGAGGACACACCCTGGGAGTGGGCCCTGGGCCACGCTCAAGGCTCTGTCCCCCATGCCAGCCGCAACCAGGCAGCAGGGCTCCCCTTCTGCTGTAGAACAGAGCCCAGAGATAATGTCGATGGACCCCCACATAGGGCAGGAAGAGAGGCCTGCTTACCCAACCTCCCACGTGGGCTCTGTGGCAGCCTGGTGGCTTCCTGACCTCAGGGATTCCCCTCGAAGCCTCTCTCCTCTGGCGCCTCGCTTTGCACCTCAGTTCCTACACGTGTAAAATGGGACCTTCACAAGGATTTAATGAGATCCAACCTGGAATGGGGCAGCCCACGCCAGGCACCATCGCTGTGCCCTCCTGCACGCAGGGGAAGCAGGTAGCAGAGCCTTCAGGGTCCCGCCCCGGCCCCAAAGCAGCCCCACAGAGGGTTGGGAGGCCACCTGGAGGAGGCTGGTTCTGCCTTGGGCAGCCTTGGCCAAAGCAGAGAGAGGGTCCCTGGGCAGAGGCACCAGCCGCAACGCCAGCTCAGCCCTGCCTAGCCTGCCCCAGTGCCACGCCCGAGTGGTCACGCACTAGGCGCTCTGGACTGGCCAGCCTGGGCTGGTAGCTGAGGCCCTCACCTAGAAGGCCACGGGCAGAACCCAAACTGTTCTCAGGCCCCTGCATCCCCACCACGTGTGCCCACTGGCCATCAGGAAGTGCCTTTATTTCTGCATCAAACCATGGAACAAAGCAGGGGGTGATCCAGACCTGGACCACAGGCAGAAGAGGGCAGGGCTGCAGTCCTGTTGGACCCGGTGAGACAGGAAGCAGCCTCCGGGCTCTGCCTGAGGGGTGTCGGGGCAGGCCGGGCCCTCCTGTGCATCAGCCCGGCCACCCTGCGGCAGAGGCCCTCAGCAGTCAGACAGCAGACCCTGGCCACGTCCTTGTCCTATCCCCGGGCTGGGGCTGCCTGGTCCTCGGAGCAGACACACTCGCTGCCAGCATCATCTGCAGGTCTCCCTGGTTCCCCAGCGGGACTCGGGGAGTGGGCTGCAGAAACATAAAGGCAGCCGTGTTGGTCGGGGGACTGCAGCCAGAGAGGATCCCAGCGGTCCGAGATGAACTTTCGCAGGCGGCTGGGCTGGGGCAGGCCGGGAGGTCCCCTTGGGTGATGAGAAGGGGAGGAGTGCTCGGCCAGGGAGGCAGAATGGGACTGGGCTCCGCCAGCAGGAACAGCTCCCAAATCCACCAGAGGAAGGGGTGGCAGAGGGAAGGGAGGTCCGGGGCAGACTCAAGGGCATCCCCAGAGCCCAAGTCCAAGGACTGACCCAAGGGGTGGTCTCTAATGCTGTCCTGGGGCCTGGGCAGAAACTGACAAGAAGTTGAGGGGGCTTTGGGCAGAGGTGGGGGTTATGGGTCCGGACAGACCCCTTCTGAAGGGGGTTTCCTGGCCAGTATGGGCTGAGGTCTGGGAGAGGGCAGGCAAGGTGCTGAGCAGCTCCAGCAACGGCCGAATTCACTTCCTCCTCAGGAAACAGACTCCCAGGGGTCTCCAGGGGATAAGACCTCCCAGGGCACAGCTCACGCCCCTCGCCCAGCCCGAAGTGGCCCTCAGAGCCGTCCACAAGGACCCCACAGCCCAGCCTGCCGCCTCTCCTGTGCCTTGGACCTGGCCCTGGCTGCCTCCTCCTGCCCACATGGTCTTCCTCTCGGAAGCTTTAGCCTTTATTTATTTATTTATTTATTTTGAGACTGAGTCTCGCTCTATCACCCAGGCTGGAGTGCAGTGGTGCAATCTCAGCTCACTGCAGTCTCCACCTCCAGGGTTCAAGCGATTCTCCTGCCTCAGCCTTCCGAGTAACTGGGATTACAGGTGCCTGCCACCACACCTGGCTAATTTTTGTTTTAGTAGAGATGGGGTTTCACCATGTTGGCCAGGCTGGTCTCGAACTCCTGACCTCAAATGATCTGCCCGCCTCGGCCTCCCAAAGTGCTGGGATTACAGGCATGAGCCACCACACCCAGCCTGCTTCAGCCGTTAAACAGGGTACCTGCAGCCCCCCAGCACGTGCACCTGCACCTCACAGCCTCCCAGGCCCTAGTGAGCAAGGCACACTTGCTTCAAAGGTGATGACAACAGGGGAGGACTAGGTGACGAGGGGGGAGACTGTGTCGTCACTCATTCAACAAATATGCACCGTGCACCTCCCGTGCCCAGGCCTGGGACTGAGAGTGGATGAGGGACCTCACTTCCAGGTGGGAGGGAGGACGGTGCTAGGGAGGGGGTCAAGGCCAGGCAGCACCTAGGGCCCCAGGCAGAGGTTCCAAGGGCCGGTGGAGGACGGGGTGTGAACAGGCAGGAGGCGGGAAGGCCTTGCCTGCCGGAGCCGCAGGAACCATGCCCCGCTTCTGACCCTGGCAGTGGTCCCCTCCTCCTCTCAGCACCCCCTCAGGCACCCTCACTCACGAGCAACAGCCCAGCTCTGAGAGGGGCCCCTCTGGGCACGCTCCGGGGGCCAGCGCAGCTCTCCGCTCTCCACAGGGTCCCCCTGGCTGGGCTCCACCACAATGGAGGGCAGCCGCTGGCCCAGCTGAGGGCCCTTCTCCTGGGCGCTTGCCACAGCCTACAGGGAGGGTGAGCAGGATCACAGCCATGCCAGGCCTGGCACTCCTGCTGTCTCCCACCCCCGTCCTGCACACTGCCCCACTGGGGGGTCAGGGAGCCTTCCCACCCAGTCTCCAGGGCAGGGGTAGGCACATGTGTTTGCACAGGCACATCCCTGAGACGGATCCCAGCCCCGACCCGGTCCCAACCTGGCGGGTAGGGTGCTCAGCCCCTGTGGTCACAGCTCTCAGAAGGCACCAGAGGACGCAGCTGTGCTCAGCCCCGGAGCCCATTGCATAGCCAGAGCCTGAGGCCAGAGACACCAAGGTCACCAGGAACCAGCCAGGCTTCTGCACACCCCCAGCTGCCTCCTGCACCTGGACTCCCCCCAGCCCCTTCCTGGGGTCTTCCCTGCTGGGCCTGTGGCCTCCTCCAGGCTCATAGGAGCGGGGAAGCAGTTGCCATGGCCACCCGAGCGGCTGGCTCTGGGCTTGCTCTTGTTGAGTGCCCACAGGAGTGTGCGGGGGCTGCGTCCCCAGGCCCTCCCGGCGCCCTCAGCATCTCCGCCTCCCATTCGGGGCCTTCGAGGCTGCAGTGCTACGTGCAGAACGCCGTCCCTCAGTGCCCCAGTGACCCTGACTTGCCTCCCTGTCCTACCTCCACGCCTGCGCTCAGGCAGATGCCCCTGCCTGGAGCTCCCTGTCTCCCATCTCTTCACCTAGAAGGAAAGCTGCTGGGTCCACCTTCCCGGAAGAGCATGAGGGTCACGAGGAAGGGCAGCCAGGCAGCGGGCAGGACTTGGGTGAATGGTATGAAGCAAGACCCCCGAAGAGTGCACGGTCTTGGGCTCCAGCCCAGAGTCTCTTTGAACCAAGGACCACAGGTGACCCTCAAGTGTGAGAACAGACGTCACTGGGACATTTGTGGAATGAAGGTGCTGTCAGAGGACAGCAGAGCAGGGACCCACATCCCTACCCCACAGGCTGGACCCTCCCAGGGGCCACCTCTCATGCTGGCATTGCCAGCCCAGGGGCTCATTCCCCAGCCAGGTCTCACTCCCCGTGTGCCATTCTCCTTCCTGCCCCACCAACGGCGCTGGTCTCCAAGTCTGCCCACTGGGGTGAGCGAGGCCCGGGCCAGCAGAATTTGCCGCTCCGAGGCCTGGTGCTCACCACTGTCCACCTGCCCGGGAGGCTGTGTCTGCAACCCCAAGTTCCAGACTGGTCCCTGTGTGACTCCAGGCTGGTCCCCCTCTCTGGCCCCACTGCTCCCCAACAAGGAGAATGGCTGGGCTGTAGAACTCAGAGCACTAAGGCTGCCACCCTGTGTAGGGAGCTTTTTTTTTTAGCTTCATCAACACCCCCATGGAAAGGTGGCACTGGGGGAGGGGACCCTGGCATTTGCTCTGGGCAGAGAGCAATCCCTGGGGTCCTCAGGTCAGCAAGGGAACCAAGTAAGCCAGGAATGCTGGCCTTCAATTGTTTTATCCATTCTACTTTTATAAAAGAGCAACGAGCCGGGGGCAGTGGCTCATGCCTGTAATCCCAGCACTTTGGGAGGCCAAGGTGGGTGGATCACCTGAGGTCAGGAGGTCGAGACCAGCCTGGTCAACATGGCAAAACCCCGTCTCTACTAAAAATACAAAATTAGCCAGGCATGGTGGTGGGTGCCTGTAATCCCAGCTACTCAGGAGGCTGAGGCAGGAGAAGAGCTTGAACCCGGTAGGTGGAGGTTGCGGTGAGCCGAGATCATGCCACTACACTCCAGCCTGGGTGACAGAGCAAGACTCCGCGTCAAAAATAAATAAATGAGCAACAACCTTCCCCACCCACATGTGTAAACTGAGGCCAGCAGCAAGGCAAGGCATGCTCCAAGTCATGGGACAGAGTTTGAGGCTGGCTCCCTCCCGAGCCCCAGGGCCCCAAGCACGTACCTTCCTTGCCGGGCCTCCAGCCCCCTCGGCAGGGCCTGGCTGTGGTGGAGCAGGCCGGGGGATGCTCATGCTGCTGCCACTGCACCGCTGAGCTGACAAGGACTGGGAGCAGAAATGGGGTGTCTGCTGCTGGCCTGATGCTGGATCCACCCTCCTCCGAAGGCTTCAGGCGCTGAGCCCACCCCACTCCACCCCACCCAGACCCAGTGCCCATGGCTGCAGCTGGACCCAGACGGGGTGCTGGACCGTGGTCACACAATGTGCCTGCAAGAGGGGAGATCTGAGAAGGCTTCCTGGAAGAAGTTGGCTGATCTGAGGTGTGAGGGATGAGCAGGAGGTAGCCAGGCCGGCTGGGAGGACAGAAGCACATTCTGAGACAGGGAACAGTGCAGGAAGGACTCGGAACAGGTTTATGAGACAGGAGGCTGGGAGTGGTAGGGATTGGGTTCAAGTCAGCCAGAGACCAAGGTGCCCATTTCCTCCTCGAGAGCATGCACCCTGCACACCCTGGGCCAGGCCCTCAGCACCCACAGCCCAAGGGAAACTGACATCCTGCCTGCACTTGGCGGCACCCACTCAGGCTGGCCACAGCAGAGGAAGCCCTCTGGAGCTCTGGCAGCAAGGATTCTGGAAAGAGAGCCGCTGCCAGGAGTCGGCACCAGCCGCAGACCCTTCACCTGCACTCAGGCTGTGTGGGCTCCCTTGGGGCCACGACCAGGTCAGAGGCAGAAATGGAGGTGGGGTCTGGCGGTGGCTGGCATGCAGGCAGCGGGGGCCCCGGGCAGGGGACAGCCCTGCAGGAAGGGGACTGGGCAGTGGGAGAGCAGAGACCAGCAGAATGGAATACCTGTTACGCCCTGCTGGGGTGGGCGAGGGAGGTCCTGTGGCTGTCAGCAAAGCAGAGGGCTGCTGTTCTGGGAAATGAGGTTTCTTTCACCAAACACCCTGCTCGGGTCAGCTGGGGTCCTACTGAGGCCCAGGGAAGGCTAGGAGGGGCACACATGCAGGAGGCCTCTTGGGGCAATGGGCAGCGAACCCACACCCTCTGGTTCCTCCACCCACCCCAGAGCCTCGGGTTGCCTGAGTGCCCCGCTGCTCCCAGGTCTAGCCCTCCATCGAGCCTCTCCTGGATCCCATCCCATGACCCAGAACCCAAGTCAGAGTCCAGGGCAGCCAGGACAGAGATCTAGCCAGCCTTGGGAAGGAGGCAGAGGGAGAGGCAGGAAAAACACTGCCACAGAGACTAGGCAAGAGGTGACTGAGCTGGAGACAGAGCAGAAGACAGGGAGAAACAGAAACAGACCCACAGATGACACCTGGCCCAGAGAGAGGGACGACAGACAGAGGCAGATGATAGAGCTGTCACCCTGAGCCATGGGGGCGGGGCAGGCAGTCAGGGAGCAAGTGCCCAAGGGCTGCTTTGCCCTGCCCAGCGCCAGGGTCCACCGCCAGCCGGGGCACCGCACATCGAGGGCGCCCACCACCCCCAGCGCCCAGGATGCCAGGTCTTCCCGGGCACAGCCCCAGGGGCACAAGCCCGTGGAAGCATGACGTCCCACAGCCAGGCTGACCCCGCCAACCCACGCCCTCCCCTTCCCCAGGGAGCCCGACTCAAAACTCCCCAAATTCCCCCATGCTCCTCCCCCTCCTACCCACCCCGCACCTGGTCGTCAGGGCGCGCTCGCGCTGGGGGCCCGCACGGCTGGGGGAGGCTGGGGAGGGGGTGACCCTGCCTCACCGCCCGCGCGGCTGCTGGCGCCGGGACCTCCGCGCTCCGCTGGCTCCGCGCTCGCCCGGCTCACCCTCCTCCCCGCGCTCCCCGCCCACACTCGCACTCACGCCCTCCGCGGGGCCGCCGCCGCCCTTGCTCCGCCCTCCCAGCGCCAGCCCCCAGCTAGGGCCCCGGCCTCGTCTCCCCTTGAGCCGACCTCTCCCCCATGACCTGCCCCTGGCCACTTGAGACTGAGCCTCAAGATTTGCGTCCAGGAATCTGGGGTGCAGAATTTACTGGGGCCAGACACATAGAAAGAGGACTCCTTCCTACTGGGGACTGGAAGACAGGAATAAAATGGACAAAAAAGCCCCCAAACTGGGATGGGCCGCAGGAAGGGGGTGGTCACCCCGAAACCCTCGTCTCATCTTCACTTCCAGTTCCATTCCTAAAAAGGAGCAAAAGAGCCCTGGGACAAGCTGTCTCACTCAGTCCAGTGACAGACCTGACACCTGAGACCAAGGTGCACAATCTATGGTTGGTGTAATTCCCAGCCTGCAACCGGGAACCCTCCACCATCACTAACCTATCATCCCACTTCTGTTCCATAACCACAGTCCAGCCACTGTCCAGCCACCATTCACAGCTGTTCATCTATCTTTGTCATCCCAGTACCATCTGAGACCCACCATCGGCATCCATCATCCACCATCAATAACCCAACATCTATCCCACCCACAATCCACCATCCACCATCAATAACCCAACATCCATCCCTTCCATAATACACCATCTACCATCAATAATAACCCAACATCCATCCCTTCCATAATCCACCATCCACCATCAATAATAGCCCAACATCCATCCTATCCACAATCCACCATCCACCATCAATAATAACCCAACATCCACCCCATCCACAATCCACCATCCACCATCAATAATAACCCAACATACAATCTATCCACAATCCACCATCCACCGTCAATAACCCAACATCCACCCCATCCACAGTCCACCATCTACCATCAATAATAGCCCAACATACAATCCATCCACAATCCACCATCCACCATCAATAGCCCAACATCCATCCCATCCACAGTCCACCATCTACCATCAATAATAACCCAACATACAATCCATTCACAATCCACCATCCACCATCAATAATAACCCAATATACAATCCATCCACAATCCACCATCTACCATCAATAGCCCAACATCCATCCCATCCACAATCCACCATCTACCATCAGTAATAACCCAACATACAATCCATCAACAACTGCCGGGCGTGGTGGCTCACGCCTGTAATCCAAGCACTTTGGAGGCCAAGGTGGGCGGATCACCTGAGGTCAGGAGTTCAAAGCCAGCCTGACCAACATGGTGAAACCCCATCTTAAAAAAACAAACAAATAAACAAACAAACAATCCATCCACAATCCACCATCCACCATCAATAACCCAACATCCATCTCACCCACAATCCACCATCTACTATCAATAATAACCCAACATACAATCCATTCACAATCCACCATCCACCATCAATAATAACCCAATATACAATCCATCCACAATCCACCATCTACCATCAATAACCCAACATCCATCCCATCCACAATCCACCATCTACTGTCAATAGCCCAACATCCATCCTGTCCACAATCCACCATCCACCATCAATAGCCTAACATCAGTCCCATCCATAATCCACCATCTACCTTCCCCCATGCAACCACCAGCCATCCATTCGCCATAGACCATTCAACCACTGTCCAGTATACCATGTCCATTAATCATCCATCCCCAGTCATCATCCCCTATCCAACCACCACCCATCCACCATGCACTCATCCATTCACCACCAGCACCCATCATTTACCAAGCATCAATACATCACTAAATATCCATCAGTCCAACATTCATTCAGCATCCATCCATCAACCACCTATCCATCCACCACCCACTATGAAACAGCTTTCCATCAAAAATTTAACACATCTATCTACCATTCACATCTCCATTCACGTATCTAATTGTGAATCATCAATCTACTATTTACTATTCATTTATCCTGATTTATCCATTAGCCTCCATTCAACCTACTGCAATTCACCCACCTACAATTCAACCACCAGTTGCTCACCATTTGCCATTCATTCATACATATTTCGATGAATTGCATTCCTCCATTCATCCACCAACCATCTATCATCATCTTTTTGTTTGTTTGTTTTTGTTTTTGTTTTGAGACCAAGTCTCACTCAGTCACCCAGGCTGGAGTGCAATGGTGCAATCTCAGCTCACTGCGACTTCCACCACTGGGTTCAAGCAATTTTCCTACCTCAGCCTCCCAAGTAACTGAGATTATAGGTGCCCATCACCACGCCTAGCTAATTTTTGTATTTTTAGTAGAGATAGGGTTTCACCATATGGTCAGCCTGGTCTTGAACTCCTGACCTCAGGTGATCCACCTGCCTTGGCATCCCAAAGTGCTCAGATTACAGGCATGAGCCACCACACCTAGCCCACCATCACCACCTCTTATCCACATCCACCACATATCTACTCATTCATTGTCCATCTCACAACATCCTCTGTCTAACCACCCGTCATCCAGCCGTAATTCACTATTCATCCAAAATCCATCCAAGTACCATCTAGCATCCATTCATAGAAAAATTTATTGACCGGCCAGGTGTAGTGGCTCATGCCTGTAATCCAAGCACTTTGGAGGCCGAGGTGGGTGGATCACCTGAGGTCGGGAGTTGAAGACCAGCCTGACCAACATGATGAAACCCCGTCTTTAAAAAAAAAAGAAAGAAAGAAAAGAAAAATTTATTGACTGCCTTCTATATGCCAAGCATTGTTCTAGGAGCTGAGGACAGAGTAGAGAGTCAGCAGTGAGCATTTATTTACCATTCTCCATCCACCATGACAATCCACCCACCATCCATCCACTCACTATTCATGCACCACCCACATTCATTATTCACTCTCCATTCAACGTCCATCTTCCTTCGTCATCCATTCACTATCCACTTGCTATCTATCCGACTTCCTCCATCTGTATATTAAACCGTCCATTTACCATCTCTCCATCTACACACCCACCATTCACCTTTCATGCATCAGGTTTCCAAGTTGTAGCCATCTACTGTTAACTGTCATCCATCCATTCAACACCCATTCATCGTGCATCCACCCAGATTCCATCCAGTTGTTATCTATCCACAGCCACCCTCCATCAATACCTCCACAGTACACAGCCCATTACTCATCCAGCTAGCAGTTACTCACTTATTTGGCATCCGGTCCCCATTCATGCACCAGACAGCCACCGTTTACTTGTCCACCACTTGTGATCCATTCATCAGTCATATACTCATGGCATTTCTATGCCATCTGCCCATCCATTCTCTGTGCATAGACCCATCACAATCATGCACTTCTATTTATCCACCATCCAGCCATACTTCCAGGACTTATCTACCACTAAGCATCCACCATCTACTATGAATACTTACTGTCTGCAGTTTCTGTCCACTGTGTATGGATCCATTTGGTATCCATCAATTCAGCATTCACATCCATCCCTTTTCCATCTATCAATCTTCAATGTATTTGTCTATTCCTCATCACTTAATCAACCGCCAACTACATAGATGCATTACCATCTAGGTAGTTGGTGGTTGATTAAGTGATCTTCTACCCACCACATACTCATTCTACCATGACCTCCATCATTCATCCACTATCACTTACCCAGCCAGTTTTTCTCCCCTGCCAGTGAGCCAGCCACCTAGTAATTCACCCACCCATGTGCTCATCTACTATAAGTTATATTCTATATTACTCATATACATAAACCTCAGTCCACCATTCTCACTTCCATCTCACCACCACCCACACCCATCATTCATCCATCCAGCTTCTCACCATTCTTTTGCCCATTCATTCATAGACAAAACATTCATGTAGTAATAAATATTAATATAAAGCACTTTTTACTCCATGCCAATGCTGGATTCTGGGATCATCGAGAGAAATAAGACGCAATCCAAATTCATGATCCAATGGTCCAACAGGGAGAAACAGTTCAGGCAGAGAAGTGTCTGTGTGAAAATGTGAATTGGATTGAAATTCCCATGCCTCCATCTCCTGGATGTGGCATGGATGGAGCTCTTTGCACAAGTTCTCCAAGAGGCGGATGGGCAAGGGGGCATCGCAGTGGGGTGAGCAGAGGCCTGACCTGGGTAGCGTGGTTGCAGCTCAGCAGACCTGATGATGTGGGCGCAGAGGGAGGTGGTAGCAGAGTTTTTGCAAAGCTAGGAATGCCCAGCTGAGGGTTGAGGGATCAGTCCCAGATGTGGGGGCAGCGAGGAGCTCTGAGGGAGTCTTAGGCAGGCAAGAACCCCAGTCAGCTACTTTCTGAGAAGGGACTCCCTGAATCCGTACAGTGCTCCATGCAAGAGCATGGACCAGAAAGACAGGGACCTTCCTTAGAGTCACACAACAAGGCCAGAGTGGGTCAGGCACCTGACACCCTGCTCACCGTAGCTGCAGCTGCACCATCTGAATACCCAGACACCCTCGTGTCAGGAAAGTCAGCTGGCATGCTCCCCTCCCATTGCCCTATCCCCCAAAGGCCACCCCACCCCCTTGCCACTTGGGCAGAAATTGCTCTCCTAACTTGTTAGTGCAAGTGTTAATATCACCTAAGGTGTTAGTTGTCATCCAAGGTGTTGGCTGGCAGGGGCCTCCCAGGTTTCAGGGCTTGCTCCTAACAAGGCATGGGGCACCTGGGAAGTGCTGAAGGTCCTCGAGGCACCAAGCCATGGAGGCTGGGACAGGGAGCATCTGCAAAGACCAGCCTGGAGCCCAGAGCTGAGCTGCACAGTCGGCCCCAGGGCCCGTTTTTGCCTCGAGCCTCAGATGCTGCTTCTCCCCCTCCCTCCTGCCGCCACGGTGGGCCTTTCTCCACAGGAGACGGGCAGATCCAGAGGCAGGAGCTGCGCCTGGTCACACCCAGCATCTGTTGTGTGTCCATGGAGCCCCTTGCCCTCTCTGGGCCTCCCTGTCCCTGCCAATGCAGTAAGGGCATAGGGTGGACTAAGTGAAGGGCCAGCATCCCTGACATCCTCTGGCTCCACTGAGGCTGTCGTTAGCCTCTTCCCAGCCCTGCTCCCCCGCCTCCACACTTTCCAAAGCTTGAACAGGCTGGGCATGGTGGCTCACACCTGTAATCTCAGCACTTTGGGTAGCGGAAGCAGGAGGATCGCTTGAGGCCAGGAGTTCAAGACCAGCCTGGGCAACATAGTGGGACCACAAAAAATATGAAAAAAATTATCTGGGTGTGGTGGTGCATGCCGGTAATCCCAGCTATTCAGGAGCCTGCGTTGAAGGATCACTTGAGCCCAGGAGGTCAAGGCTACCATGAGCAGTGATTGCCCGACTGCATTTTCCAGCCTGGGCGACAAAGAGAGACCCTGTCTCGACAAAAAAAAAAAAAAAAAGGAGGTGAGGGCAACATTGGCATTGGCATTGGCATCTGCTGGGGTGCTCCGCTGGAAGCTGAAAGCCTGGCCCTGGGCCAGAAAGGCTTGCTCTTGGCACTCTCTTGTGGCCAGGTTGGAGTAAGACACCACAGACACCCGGGCAACTTCGAGGACCGCGCAAAGTGACAACACACCACTTGGGTGTTTCATCCGCATGTCTCTGCTACATTTAATTTTTCCTTCCTCTTTCTTTCCTTCCCTTCCTCCTTCCCTCCCTCCCTCTTCCTTCCTTCCTTCCTCCCCTTCCTGCCCAGCTTCTCCTTCCCTCCTTCCTTCCTCTCTGCTACACTTTGTCTGTTTTTAAACAGATGCAACCTTGCTGTTTCGCAAACTGGCCTCAAATTCCTAGGCTCAGGAGATCCTCCCACCCCGGCCTCTGGAGTAGTTGGGATTGCACAGGCTCATGCCACCAGGCCGTGCCATGTGAGCACCGTGGCCCTATGTTCTGTTCTCGTGCTGATCCTCTGAGAGAAGGCAGGTCCAGGACTAACTCCTGTGCCCCTTGGCAGACTGGTAGGCAGGGGTCCTAAATAAATGACCCTGGTGTAGGTTGGAGGGTTACAGGGGGTGGATGGACAGTGAAAGAAGAAGGCGACTTGGGGTGGCCTCCAGCCCTTCCTGGGACTGTCTCACCCTGCTAGGAAGCCCTGGTGCAGGGACTTCCAGCTGTCTTCTCCAAATTCTCCAACATCAAATGCCCAGCCCCTAAATATTGGTTGACAGCAGTTTCCAGACGTTTCCCTCTAGATGTATTATAAATCATCTGGTTTCAGGGTTTTTTTTTTGTGGCCGGGAGTAGCGGCTCACGACTATACTTTGGGAGGCCAAGGCATGCGGATTGCTTGAGGCCCGGAGTTCGAGACCAGCCTGGGCAACATAGTAAGATCCCCCCATCTCTACAAAAATTATTATTATTAAAAAAAAAAAAAAGTACTGAGCCAGGCACAGTGGCTCACGCTTGTAATCCCAGCACTTTGGGAGGCCGAGGCGGGTGGATCACAAGGTCAGGAGTTCAAGACCAGCTTGGCCAAGATGGTGAAACCCCATCTCTACTAAAATACAAAAATTAACCAGGCATGGTAGTAGGCACCTGTAATCCCAGCTACTCAGGAGGTGGAGGCAGAGAATTGCTTGAACTCAGGAGATGGAGGTTGCAGTGAGCCAAGATCATGCCACTGTACTCCAGCCTGGGCAACAGAGCTAGAGTCCGTCTCAAAAAAAATAAATAAATAAGAAAAGAAAGAAAAAAGAAAAAAGTAGCCAGGTGTGGTGGTGCCTGTGGTCCCAGCTACTTGGGAGGCTGAGGTGGGAGGATCACTTGAGCCTGGAGAGGTCAAGGTTGCATTGAGCCATGATCGCCCCTCCGCCCCTCCAGGGTTCAAGCAATTCAAACTGCACTCCAGTTTGGGCTACAGAGTGAGACACTGTCTCAAAACAAAAAAAAATTCCGGTTTTAGTTTTTTATTTTTCGGTGGGTTTATTTGTTTTGAGACGAAGTCTCGCTCTGTCGCCCAGGCTGGAGTGCAGTGGCATGATCTCGGCTCACTAACCTCCACCTCCCGGGTTCAAGCAATTCTCCTGCCTCAGCCTCCCAAATGGCTGGGATTACAGGCACACACCACCACGCCCTGCTAATTTTTGTATTTTTAGTAGAGACGGGGGTTTCACCCTATTGACCAGGGTGGTCCCGAACTCCTGACCTCAAGTGATCCGCCGACCTCGGCCTCCCACTGTGCTGGGATTAGAGGCTTGAGCCCCGCGCCCGCCCAGGGTTTTCGGATGCGTCCTAAGAGGCTCCGCCCACAGGGAGCGCCCTGCGCAGGGCGCTGCTCCCCAGCTCCGCGGGACCCCGAGAGCGCAGGCTCCGGGTGGGGGTCTGTCCTCCTAGTGAGGGGTGCGGAGAGGAGGCGCTGCCGAGCCGGACCGGGCCGGGGAAACGCTGCCCGAGGCGGGGCGTGGGCAGGAGGGGCGGAGCCGACGGCCCCGTTCTCCGCGCTCCAGCGCCCCCTCCCGGCCTGGGAGACGAACGCCCGACCACGTCCCTCGGCGGCCGCGGGCCCGGGAGCCCCGGCGACTCTCCTGTCCCCCTCGCCGCCGCCTCCAGCCTGCCCCGCACAGCCAGAGAGAATGAGGCTCCAGGCAAAGCCGGGCAGGATCCACGCCGTGGCCGCGCGGAGCTGACACCCTGCTCACAGGGAAAAGGCTTGCTTCTCATTGCACGGAAGGGGAAGTCGAGGCCCCAGCGCTGGCTGGTCCGGCGCAGGGTGCTCGGCTCGGGCGCGGAGCGGGGATGGGAATCGGGCTCAGCAGGGCCCGATCTAGGGGACTAGGAGCGCCCATCCTGGAACTGTAGCCAGGTGGTCTGGGAAGGGGTGCTGCTGTCCTTGATTTCCGGCTTGAAAGACAGGTGACTCAGGACAGCTGAAGACGGGAAGTGAGAGAGGCAGCCAGGTGACGGCGACGGGGCATGCGAGAACCCAAAGGCCATGAGCGTGGGGCTGCTGCTGATACCCGAGGCAGGTCCCACCCAGTGTTGACCTGGCAGCCAGCCAGGAGGAAGGGAGCTGTCTGAGCCCACGCTGGACACCCACCCGTGTCACCCGGGGCTGAGGTCATCCGGTCCGCCCTGGGCTGGCAGAGTTCAGCCTGCCCCACCCTTGGCCCACCCAACACAGGGGACCTCGCTTGTTGCCTGCCCCACCTTAACCCTGGGTGCTGTGCACATAGACAGGCTTGGCAGGGCTCGGGTCTCAGGCGGAGGGTCAGGGTGGTGACCTCCAGAGCCTCTGAGGACTCCTCACTGCTGAGGGCAGCAGCCAGCAGCCTCCAGCTGGGAAGCTCTGGGGATGCCAGGTCTTGCCACGGGGCCAGCACACTCCCACTCCACTAAGGGACAGCTCCTGTTCACAGAGGTGGGCCGGTCCTGCTGCACGCACATGATAAGTGAGCAGTGACTGTCGTGGGCCACCTTTGTGTAGCAAACATTAACTCTAAAGTATGTTCCCCTTTTTAAAAAGTCCTCCTTAGTACAGTAGTGGGTAAGACGAAAATGCATACGTGTGTGCATAGTGCACAAGTGTCCTGGAGCACCACGCCATAAACCTAGCCCAGCTCCCACCACGAGTCCTGTGAGCAGGCACTCTCCAGGCAATTGGCCTAAAACTAGATGGCTTCACTGAATCATGGAAGCCCTATAAAGATGGCATATTGGCCAGGTGCGGTGCTCACGCCTGTAATCCCAGCGCTTTGGGAGGCCGAGGCGGGCAGATCACGAGGTCAGGAGTTCAAGACCAGCCTGGCTAACATAGTGAAACCCTGTCCTTACTAAAAATACAAAAAATTAGCCAGGTGTGGTGGCATGCACCTGTAATCCCAGCTACTCAGGAGGCTGAGGCAAGAGAATTGCTTGAACCCTGGAGGCGGAGGTTGCAGTGAGCCAAGATCGCGCCACTGCACTCCAGCCTGAGCAACAGTGTGAGACTGTCTCAAAAATAAATAAATAAACAAACAAAATAAAATAAATAAAAATAAAGATGGCGTATTATCCCATTTACAGGGAGGAAACCAGGGACCGAGAGGCTGAGGAGCCCGCTGGGGTCACAGGGCTTGTGAGGGGAGACCTTCATCCTGGGGTGGGACTGAGCCCTGAACTGTGTGCTGGGCTGTGGGCCCGGGGGTAGGAGGGGGTGGGGTGGGGTAACACCCCCTCACTGTAGCCACATTGCCGCTGGCCATACCCCAGCTGGGGCCTGGAGACCTCCAGTCTCAGGACGGCACTAGGAGTGGTGTGGGAGCAGATACTGAGACTGGGAGGGAAAGAGGCTTGCCCTGGGGCTATAGCTGGAGAAGCCCAGAACCAAAGGAGGGACCCCTAAGGCCAGCGGCCCACAGGGGAGCCCTGTCGTCCTCCCTCTCCTCCTACACAGGGGTGCTGAGCCCTGGGGACAGGCAGGATGGGTGCTGGGCCCGCAAATCATGCAGAAGACGTCCACACCCCCGGCAGCCGCAGGTGGAACGGATTCTTGCTGAGCTCTAAAGCCTCCAAGTGGATCCCCTGTGCTCTAGGGGCCAAGATGTGACTGCAGGCCTCCAGGGAGATAGGGGTCCAGCCCTTCATGGCCCTGGCCCCACCTGTAGGGGTTGGGGGTAGGGTTCAAGTTCAGACTGGTCTCAGCTCCACGTCATGGCTACAGGGTGGGGCGTGGCATCCCCCGCCCTGCCCTGCCTCTGTGCCCCAGAGCAGTCAGGGAGAACGGACACCTGGGGCTGGGCTGCCTGGTCATGCTCTGTCCTGGCCTGGGCACACATTCCCTGGCACCTGTCTCTCCCAGGCCCTGCCTCCCAGTGGTCGGCTCACTCAGCCACCCAGCGAGCAGTCATCAGACCCAGTGCCCACACTGCTTCCCAGCGGTGTGCAGCCTGGGCTGGCTGGGTGGGGTGTGGAGATGGAGAGAGGCTGGCAACGCCAGTGGGAGGGGTGGCCTCTGGGACAGTCTCTCTGCAAAGGCCTGGCATCCTAAACTCAGGCTATCCACTCAGTGAGCCAGATGTCCGAGGTCGTGTCAGGAGATTATCCTCTGAGTGCTGGGGAGGGGTGAGGCCTGACCCACGACAGTGGTAACTGATGGGGATGGAAACCTGGGGTACAGAGCACCCCTACCCCAGCCAGTTCAACATCTCAGCCGAACCTCGCAGCCTTGTGCGATGGGGCCGAGTGTGTACCCATTTAGCAGATGAATGTATGATCCGCCTCCGGCTCAGACAGGGGCAGTGGTGGACTGGCCATGGCAGCTGTGCAGACTCGATATCACCCTGAACATCCCCAAACCGCCCTCCCTCCACTCTCGTTTCGCCCTGGCCAGAGGCGGAGGGTGACGTTGGGAATGGGAGGGAGGTGAGTGCCTGTCCTGGCCAGCAGCAGAGGTCCTCGAGGGCACCGAGGGTGTCACTCTAGAGCCTGCTCTCAACCCGGAGCGTGCAGCAGAATCACCTGCAGGCCCCAGGCCCAGCCCCAGCGGCTCTGGGTGAGTGGATCTGGGTGCATTTCAAACAAGTTTCCTAGCACTGCTACTGCCAGTCCCATCTGGAGACTACTCTCTGGGAAGCACAAGGCGGCCAGAGGGACAGGAGTGTCCTCAGACTGCCTCTTCCAGGGAGTGGACCCCTCGGTCCACATCCCAGACAGGACGTGCCAGCCTTGCAACCTCCGTGGACACGTCCGTGCTTAGGGGCGATGCCTGGCCTCCGCCGACCACATCAGCTTAGATGAAGTCCAGGCACCTCCCTCAGCTCCCTGTGTGCCCCTGGGTGAGCCTCTCACCCCCTCTGAGCCTCAGTTTCCTTATCTGCACAGTGCGGAGGGGAGCAAGGCCATGCGCAGCTATGTGAGCAGGTGTGAGGGAAGCGCTGGGCACACAGAGGCTGTTGAGATGAGTGTTCTTTAAAGGGGCATTCTTTCTTCCCAGGGACGAGGACACCGGCCTCATTTGGAAAGAGGCTCCTTGCTGCTTTGGGGAGGAGGCAGCACAGCCTGGCCAGCTCAAATCAAGGCCTGCCATGTACCAGAGGTGACTTCACCTTGCCAAGCCTCAGTTGCTGTAACATGGGCAATTCCTGTCCCTACCTCCTGGGGTCCCCATGCAGTTTGGAGCTGAGGTCCGCGGAGAGCTCAGCACAGGGCACTTATGGCAGGGGTCTCCAGTCTTTGGGCTTCCCTGGGCCACATTGAAAGAAGAATTGTCTTGGGCCACACATGAAATACACTAACAATGGCTGATGAACTAAAAGAAAAAATCAATTTTGTTTTTATTTTTTGAAAGCCTCACTCTATCACGCAGGCTGGAGTACAGTGGCACGCTCCCGGCTCACCGCAACCTCTGCCTCCCAGGCTTAAGTGATGCTCCCACCTGAGCTTCCCGAGTAGCCGTTATTACAGGCACCTGCCACCAAGCCCAGCTAATTTTTTGTATTTTTGGTAGAAATGAGGTTTCACCATGTTGCCCAGGCTGGTCTCAAACTCCTGGACTCTAGTGATCCACCCACCTCAGCCCCCGAAGTGCTGGGAGTACAGGTGGGAGCCACCGCGCCCAGCTAATTTTTGTACTTTTAGTAGAGACAGGTTTTACCATGTTGGCCAGGATAGTCTCGACTCCTGACCTCATGACCTGCCCGCCTCGGCCTCCCATACTGCTGGGATTACGGGCATAAGCCAGAGCGCCAGCCTTTATTTTAAGGAAGTATACACATTTATGTTGGGCCGTATCCAAAGCCCTCCTGGGCCCCGTTCAGCCTCGGCGGGTGGGACAGGCTTGATGCGGAGTGTTTGCAGCCAGGCCTGTGAATCCTCAGTGCCTCCTAAGGGCGCTCTCCATCCGCCCCTCCCTGACTTCCCAGCCCAGCCTCCACACCCACCCCACCCAGGCGTGAGTAATTCCCTCAGGTCGTGCTGTGGGCTCTGGGAAGAGAAATCCTAGATCGGAGTCTCCAAAGGGCCTGGATGGAGGCCTAGGAGCCCCCTTCATCCTCCAGGCACTGCGGGGCCCCGGCAGGCTTCCAGGCAGGAGAGAGAGGTGGGCAGAGCCAGCCTCAGGGAAGAGGCCTCAGGGCCGCTGGGCGAGGCCGCTGGGGAGGGGGGCGCGGTGGAGCCCAGACGGGTTGCACAGGCTGTGCTGGTCAGCGCTCGAGCCTGTCACCTTGCGTCACGTCCGCCGTCATCAGCTGCTGCCTGTTAGCACCAGGAGGGCTGTCTGTGCGTTCTGTCCCCATGGTGGCTGCGGGCTGCACCCACAACCTCCCCGCAGCCTCACAAGGACAACAACAGAGCCTCTCTTCCCCTCTCCGGGGACTCTGTGACCTTTCAGGGGAGGCGCTGGAGGTCACGGAGGTCACAGAGTCGGTCGGCGAGCCCTCCCCACCCACAGGGCGTCTCAGGCAGGCACTGCTGGCTTCACTGCTCTTCAATGCAGGGAACATTCCTGGCTGCAGTGGGGCGTTGCCTGAAGGACATTTTTGAGGGGATCAGGAGGGCAGGGCTTGTGGCCAGGGCTAAACCAGGGTGCCCAGAAGCAAGAGGCAGCAGGCTCAGAGAAGACAGTGCAGGCTGGCAGCGCTGCCAGCCCCGGGTCTGGGAGGGAACAGGCTGGCCGTGCCTCGGCTGGAAGGAAGAAGTGAAGGCTGCACAGACGACCACAGAGGAGACAGTGTTGCCAGCTCTCGCCGTCTGGACAAGACAGTGACGTTTGGCCGGGTCACTGCCCAGGGCCATGCAGCAGAGAGAGAGCCAGGGTAAAAACCCCTCTGCTGTCCCCTCCCTCCCTCCCCGCCCCCATCAGGCCTCCCAGGAGCTGGCCCCAACTGCAAACCAGAGGGCAGAGGCCGACAGCACCCACACAAGCGGACCCCGGACACAGAGCCTGAAGAGAGGTGGCAGTGGCCCTGGGCATTGGAAGACACGGTCCATGAGTGTGGCAGCCGTGCTGCTGCCAGCCCCTTCCTGCACCAGCCCCAGTGTCCCTCTCACTGGGCTCTTTCCAAATAGACCCACCCAGACTTTCCCTCATTTGAGGGTGCCAGCTCTTTCCCATGGGGCCCCTGGTTGATAGCAAAGTTTTAAGCCCGACTGCAGGGCCACTGGCCCACCCTCCAGCTCTGCTCCGAGGCTGTCCCCAGCCTGGCTCCCTTGCCTGGGCCCTGGCCGGGTCTCCAGGACTGCCCTCCTGGCTCTCTGAGACTATGCATTTCTCCCTGGCTACTTGGGCCTCCAGAATAACGGCTTCCCTAACTCCCTGGCCTGCTACCACCATTGCAGAGCTCAACACAGAGGTAGGGAGAACTGTCGCCCCTCACCCCCTACCCGATGCACCCAGCCACCTTCCAGATGCCCCCACCCCACCCCACCCGACGCACCCAGCCACCTTCCAGATGCCCCCACCCCACCCCCACCCGACGCACCCAGCCACCTTCTCACAGCCCTTATGGCCCTTTGCGTCCCCTCCTGCCCCACTCATCACTGGCCGTCTGCCTCCTTCCATCTCACAGACATTTCTGTGGGCACTCTGTGTCCAGCTCTGGCAGGGTATCGGCCCCGCCTCTGACTTTCAATGTGGTCAGTGTGGATGCTGAGGATGAGGAGGAGAAACACCTTCAGAAGAGCCGCAGCCCAGAGTCAGGCTGCAGGAAACCCTCGGAACCAATGCCAGCGTCACCACGGCCGCAGGACTGGTGACCCGAGGGTCTGTGCCCTGATCTTTGCTGTGCCTGGAAGGCCACACAGGGCTGCCTCCTCCTGGCTGTTTGCATCTCCCTAAAAAGCCACCACGAGAGAGGCCCCTGGCCTCCTCCCTCCATAAGGCAGGCGCCCTTTGCAAACCAGTTACCTGCCCACTGTCCTTATCCCTCTCCGAAATTCTTTTACTCCCCTGTGTCCTGGTATATGGCCTGTCCCCACTGGATCAGAAGGGACACCCTGGAGTCTCCTCAGCACCCAGAACCGTGCACGCCGCGGGTGGCCGGCCGCTCTAGGTTGCTGGAACCCATGGCCCTGCCTCAGTTCTCCAGTGCCACGTGGGTTCCATGTTGTAGATGCAGCGTAATTTCTTTACCTATTTGGCTATCGATGGACGCACAGGCTTTCCCGTTTTAAAATCAGAAGGAGCACTGCAGTGAGTGTCCCTGTGCATGTCGCGTCTTAGGCACAGTCCCAGAAGGGGCCATACTGATGCAGGGCATGGAGGAGAGGACGAGAGAGGCCACTTTACCAAGGGCGGGCAGGCCACCAGCAAGTCAGGCAGGAGTGGGAGCTGTTACCACCTTTGGGTCCTCTGGGGACGGCAGAGGGAAGAGTGGCCAGATCCTGGAGGGAGGCGCTCCGAGGAGAGGGGCTCCAGACTTCGGTAGAAAGACGTGGCCGAGCCGCAGCTCCCCAGGGAAGAGGGACCTGGGGAACAAGTACCCATCCCTCTCCCCCAGCTCCCAGCCACATGCCAGAGCCCCCATTGGCCAAACCCAGCAGTCGGGGGGCAAGGTGGCTGTGGGCGAGCCCATCTGGGGTACAGAGCAAGGCGGAGAGTGGGTCTGGAGGGGCAAAGGCAGCTCTCCACCCCTGCTGCCCTTCACTCTCCACCCCTGCCGCCCTTCGCCCTCCATCGCTGCCGCCCTTCGCGCTCCACCCCTGCCGCCCTTCGCCCTCCACCCCTGCCACCCTTCATTCTCCACCCCTGCCGCCCTTCGCCCTCCACCCCTGCCGCCCTTCGCACTTCACCCCTGCCGCCCTTCACCCCTGCCGCCCTTCGCGCTCCACCCCTGCCGCCCTTCACTCTCCACCCCTGCCGCCCTTCGCCGTCCACCCCTGCCGCCCTTCGCGCTCCACCCCTGCCGCCCTTCGCGCTCCACCCCTGCCGCCCTTCGCCCTCCACCCCTGCCGCCCTTCGCCCTCCACCCCTGCCGCCCTTCGCGCTCCACCCCTGCCGCCCTTCGCCCTCCACCCCTGCCGCCCTTCGCCCTCCACCCCGCCGCCCTTCGCGCTCCACCCCTGCCGCCCTTCGCCCTCCACCCCTGCCGCCCTTCGCGCTCCACCCCTGCCGCCCTTCGCCCTCCACCCCTGCCGCCCTTCGCCCTCCACCCCTGCCGCCCTTCGCGCTTCACCCCTGCCGCCCTTCACCCCTGCCGCCCTTCGCGCTCCACCCCTGCCGCCCTTCGCGCTCCACCCCTGCCGCCCTTCGCGCTCCACCCCTGCCGCCCTTCGCCCTCCACCCCTGCCGCCCTTCGCCCTCCACCCCTGCCGCCCTTCGCGCTTCACCCCTGCCGCCCTTCACCCCTGCCGCCCTTCGCGCTCCACCCCTGCCGCCCTTCGCGCTCCACCCCTGCCGCCCTTCGCCCTCCACCCCTGCCGCCCTTCGCCCTCCACCCCTGCCGCCCTTCGCGCTCCAGCCCTGCCGCCCTTCGCCCTCCACCCCTGCCGCCCTTCGCGCTCCACCCCTGCCGCCCTTCGCCCTCCACCCCTGCCGCCCTTCACGCTCCACCCCTGCCGCCCTTCGCGCTCCACGCCTGCTGCCCTTCGCTCTCCACCCTTGCCCTGTGGAAGAAAATGTGTCTTCAGCACCCAGGGTACACTATGCCCCATCACCCTCCACTGTGTGTGCACCAGCCTGAAGCCTGAGAGATGGTCACCGCCGGCCTCTTCAGGTAGAGTGGGAGGCGGTGGGAATGGGCAGGAGGGATGCAATCTGCCGACAGATGCCCCCCAGCCACGCTGCCCAGGCCACGTTCCTCAGCCACCATCCCATGGCCCCTCCCCCTGCTGGCTCCTCAGCAACACTTTTTTATTTTATTTTATTTTTTGAGACAGGGTCTTCCTCTGTCACCCAGGCTGGAGTGCAGTGGTGCGATCGCGGCTCACTGCAGCCTCCACCTCCCAGGCTCAAGTGATCCTCCCACCTCAGCCTCCTGAGTAGCTGGGACTACAGATGCACACCACCACACCCAGCTAGTTTTTGTATTTTTTTGAGAGAGGGTCTCACTATGTTGCTCAGGCTGGTCTCTTAACTCCTGGGCTCAAGTGATCTGCCCGCCTTGGCCTCCCAAAGTGCTGAGATTATAGGTGTGAGCTGGCGCGCCTGGCCAGCACATTTTTTTTTAAGCCTTGGCGGGATAACCCAAACTTCCATTTCTTCAGAATCTGATTCCCTTATGACCTGTCTTTAATGAGCTCCCTTCCCTTTTCCTGATAACACAAACCATTAAGCAAGAAGTACAGTCACACCTGGGTGTGGTGGCTCATGCCTGTAATTCCAGCACTTTGGGAGGCCAAGGCAGGCAGATCACTTGAGCCTAGGATTTTGAGACCAGCCTGGGCAAAATGGTGAAACTCCCAACTCTACAAAAAAAATGAAAACTAAAAGAGGTCAGGCAAGGTGGCTCACACCTGTCATCTCAGCACTTTGAGAGGCCAAGGTGGGCGGATCACAAGGTCAGGAGTTCCAGACCAGCCTGGCCAACATGGTGAAACCCCGTCTCTACCAAAAATACAAAAACTAGCTGGGTATGGTGGGGCATGCCTGTAGTCCCAGCTACTCTGGAGACCGAGGCAGGAGAATTGCTTGAATCTGGGAGGCAGAGGTTGCAGTGAGCTGAGATCTCGCCACTGCACTCCAGCCTGACTGACAGAGCAAGACTCCGTCTCAAAAAAAAAAAAAATTAGCCGAGGATGGTGGTGCACGCCTGTAGTCCCAGCTACTTGAGAAGCGGCAGCGGGTGGGGCGCCGGTGCCAAGGTGGGAAAATCACTTGAGCCCGGAAGGTCAGGGCTGCAGTGAGCCGAGATTGTGTCACTGCACTCCAGCCTGGGCGACAGAGCAAGACCCTGTCTCAAAAAAAAAAAAAAAAAGGCACAGTCATGTGTCACTTACCGGCAGGTATGCTTCTGAGAAGTGTGTCGTCAGGCAGTGATGTGTGGGCATCACAGAGTGAACTTACACAGAGGCAGACGGGACACGCCCCGGCTCTGGCACAGGCTCTTGCTCTGAGATTACACACCCGTGCAGCGTGTTTCTGTACTGAACACTGTGGGCGATGGTAACACGAAGGCAAGAATTTGCGTCTCTCAACATGGAAAAGGTCCAGTAGAAATGTGACCTTAGAATCTTATGGGACTGCTGTCATGGATGCGGCCGTCACTGATGGAAACGTCATTACGTGGTGCGCGGCTGTGGTAAGACGCGCCTCGCCTCAGTGTGAGAACCAATTCAACGCAAACTCCGAGGATGGGGACTGACATCCCAGTCAGCACAGTGATCCTTCTCTGCCTGTTGGTTCGGTGGCACGAGGAACGGAAATTGCCAGTGGGAGAGGGGCAGTTCCACGTGATCCATCGGAACCGTGACTGTGTTTCCTGATGGAAGCATTTTCCTGGACACTGGCCCAAGGTCACCAGAAGGAAGGCAAAATTCCTCCAGTGTGTTATTTGGTGTAATCATGGGAAGGGCCCCTCGTGCCTCCACTGCTCAGTTCCTGGACCCGTGCACTTGGGGTGTCGGGGGACGGCACCACGGACCACTTGCTGGGTTGAGGCACACGCCACACCCTATAGAATGGCACTCGAACCTTGCAGGCTATCGGCTCTCATCCAGCACCTCAGCTGAGTCTTCTGCAGACGATTCCCCCATTCTCTCAAACCAGCTACTTCTGGGTGATGGGGTGCCTGGCAAATTCAGGGAATTTCATGGCCGTGAGCTCTCCGCCATATTTCCTTCAACAGGAAATGAGCCCCTCAGTCCAAAGTGATGGTGTCTGAGTTGCCATGATGATGGGTAAACAGAGCATCCTCTGAGTCCACACATGGTAGTGCTGATAGAAGCGATGTGGCTGGGAAAACAAGTCCTTCTCTAAAACACATGAGGATAAATCACTGCCCTTTCCATGACGGAAGGGGTCTGATGTCATCCACCTGGCCACCAAGCAACTGCACGTGGTGGCAATGGCACCATATTAGGAGCTCAGGGTGGGTCCCTCCTGTGAGGCTTGGGCACTTGGCCATATGGACACCAGATCAGCCTTGGTGAGGAAAGGCCGCACTGCTGCAGCCCCGCACAGCCTCCGTCTCCGCTGCCTCAGTCATCTGCCACGGGCCCTTGGAGCAGCACTGGGGAAAGGGAGGAAGGCAGCCAATGAATGTCCTCAGAAAAGGCTGTCTTGTCCACCTGAGTGCTGAGAGCCTCCTCCCCAGTGAATGCCCATGAATGGATGAGCATTTAGTCCCATCTGGACTCCGTGCCCATTCCGAGAAACCCATCCCCTTGCCTGTCCCCCAGACCACCTGGAAAATTATATTCAAGTCTCTAATTGTCTGGCCAACCCATTAAGCTATAGCCTGTGAATCAATGTAGAAGTTTTGCCATCTGCAAGGATTTTTCAATACTGACTTTCTAGGCCTCTCCTATGTCTGTAAAGCAGTAAACGTCTACATCTGATGGGAGCTAACACCCCAGGCAGAACAATTTTTAGACCAGACCCATTTTTTCATCTCCTATTGACTGATCACAAAGTATTTCCCATGAGGGCATAGTTAAGGATTAAGAAATGTTGCAGGGCCGGGTGTGGTGGCACACGTCTGTAATCCCAGCACTTTGGGAGGCCAAGGTGGGCAGATCACTTAAGGCCAGGAGTTTGAGACCAACCTGACCAACATGGTGAAACCCCGTCTCTACTAAAAATACAAAAATTAGCTGCGCGTTGCGGCGTATGCCTGTAATTCCAGCTGCTCGAGAGGCTGAGGCAGAAGAATTGCTTGAATCTGGGAGGTGGAGGTTGCAGTGAGCCGAGATTGCACCACTGCAGTCCAGCCTGGATGACAGAGCAAGACTGCATCCAAAAGAAAGAAAGAAAGAAAGAAAGAAGGAAGGAGGCACAGGGAGGGAGGGAGGGAAAGAAGGAAGGAAGGAAGGAGGGATAGAGGGAGGGAGGGAAAGAAGGAAGGAAGGAAGGAGGGATAGAGGGAGGGAGGGAAAGAAGGAAGGAAGGAGGGAGGGAGGGAAGGAAGGAAGGGAGGGAGGGAGGGAGGGAGGGACAAGAAACGTAAAACGGCCAGGCGCAGTGGCTCACACCTGTAATCCCAGCACTTTGGGAGGCCAACGTGGGCGGATCACCTGAGGTTGGGACCTCAAGACCAGCCTGGCCAACGTGGTGAAACCCCATCTCTACTAAAGTCTACTTAAGTCTCTCTACTAAAAATACAAAAATTAGCCAGGTGTGATGGTGCACACCTGTAATCCCAGTTACTCGGGAGGCTGAGGCGGAGAATCCTTGAACCCGGGAGGCAGAGGTCTCTGTGAGACAAGATTGTGTCTTTGCACTCCAGCCTGGATGACAGAGCAAGACTCTGTCTCAAAAAGAAAAGCAATGTTTCGAAACAGTAGGAGCAAATACTATTAGAGTCTAAGGCACCTACGCAGGAAGTTTACCTGTTCCTCCCGGAAATGATTGTGCCTAGTCTCATTTTACAACGGAATGCTGCCGTGTGTGTGTGTGTGTGTGTGTGTGTGAGAGAGACAGAGCAAGACTGGAGTGCTTGATCTTGGCTCACTGCAACCTCTGCCTCCCAGGTTCAAGCAATTCTCCTGAGTCAGCCTCCTTCCCAACTAGCTGGGATACAGGCGTGAACCACCATGGCTGGCTAATTTTTTTTTTTTTTTGAGATGGAGTCTCACTCTGTTGCCCAGGCTGGAGTGCAACGATGTGATCTCGGCTCACTGCAACCTCTGCCTCCTGGGTTCAAATGAGTCTCCTGCCTCAGCCTCCTGAGTAGCTGGGATTACAGGTGCCTGCCACCATGCCCAGCTAATTATTATTATTATTATTATTTTTTGAGACGGAGTTTCGCTCTTGTTACCCAGGCTGGAGTGCAATGGCGCGATCTCGGCTCACCGCAACCTCCGCCACCTGGGTTCAGGCAATTCTCCTGCCTCAGCCTCCTGAGCAGCTGGGATTACAGGCACCTGCCACCATGCCCAGCTAATTTTTTGTATTTTTAGTAGAGACGGGGTTTCACCATGTTGACCAGGATGGTCTCGATCTCTTGACCTCGCGATCCACCTGCCTCGGCCTCCCAAAGTGCTGGGATTACAGGCGTGAGCCACCGCGCCCGGCCCGCTAATTCTTTTTTCATTTTTAGTAGAGACAAGGTTTTACCACGTTGGCCAGGTTAGTCTCAAACTCCTGACCTCGTGACCACCCATCTCAGCCTCCCAAAGAGCTGGGATTACAGGCGGAAGCCACTGTGCCAGACCCTGTCTGGCTAATTTTTGTATTTTTAGTAGGGATGGGTTTTTGCCATGTTGGCCAGGCTGGTCTTGAACTTCTGGCCTCAGGCGATCCACCTGCCTGCCTTGGCTTCCCAAAAGTGCTGGGATTACAGGCATGAGCCACCACACCTGGACACATATCTAGTTTTATGATTCAGTGGATGACATTTACTTTTTGATGGACAAACAGCTTGAGTCACATAGTTTGTTGGTATCCTTGGCCAAAGATTCAGTCTATATTGAGACCCAGTAGTAAGCCAGTAGCTGCCTCTGAAATGAGGAAAAGTTGTTGGCAGAAGTAAGCATGGACTTCTTCCAAAACGTTGGAGGTACACACAGCGATTCTATCAGGACTTGCTCCACAGTGCATCTCCGTCTGCCACTCACACTTTCAAAACCAAAGGAGCTGCTGGCTAAAGTGGCAGGGCAGCTTACACAAAGCCTGGGCCTGGTGATGGGTCCATTTGTGCTCTGGGTTTCACTGAAAATTGGCTTAGAGGTCACCCAGTAAATGAATCAGAGAGGCTCACTAGAGGTGGTCAATGCCCTCTATAAAATCTGAAGAGGTCAGTCAAGCACTGACCCTCTGTCTCCAATGGTAGCCTTTTGTATGTCTGAAAATATCTCTTTCCATTTTCATTTTTGTTTGTTTTGTTTTTTTTGAGATGGAGTTGTGCTCTTGTTGCCCAGGCTGGAGTGCCATGGCACAATCTTGGCTCACTGCAACCTCCGCCTCCCAGGTTCAAGCGATTTTCCTGCCTCAGCCTCCCAAATTACAGGCATGTGCCACCACGCCCGGCTAATTTTATATTTTTAATAGAGATGGGTTTCTCCACATTGGTCAGGTTGAACTCCCAACCTCAGGTGATCGGCCCGCCTTGGCCTCCCCAAGTGCTAGGATTACAGGCGTGAGCCACCACACCTGGCCTCCATTTTCATTTTTGAAAGATATTTTTGCTGAGTAAAGAATTCTAGGTTGGCGAGTTTCTTCTCTCCCTTTTGGCACTTTAAAGATGTTGCTTCAGCCGGATGTGGTGGCTCACGCCTGTAATCCTAGCACTTTGGGAGGCCGAGGTGGGTGGCTCACCTGAGGTCAGGAGTTTAAGACCAGCCTGGCCATCATGGTGAAACCCCATCTTAAAAAAAAAAAAGATGTTGCTTCAGGCTGAACACAGTGGTTCACGCCTGTAATCCCAGCACTTGGGGAGGCCGAGGTGGGCGGATCACGAGGTACAGATCGAGACCATCCCGGCCAACATGGTGAAACCCCATTTCTACTAAAAAAAAAAAAATACAAAAATTAGCTGGGCATGGTGGCACACGCCTGTAGTCTCAGCTACTCTGGAGGCTGAGGCAGGAGAGTTGCTTGAACTGGGGAGGCGGAGGTTGCAGTGAGCTGAGATCACGCCATTACACTCCAGCCTGGGCAGCAGAGCGAGACTCCGTCTCAAAAATAAAAAAAAAAAAGAAAAGAAAATCCTTGTTTTGGGGTTTTGTCCATTTTCTTTTGTTTTCATTGCTTCAGGTAAGAGAGTAAATCAGGTCCCAATCACACCATCTAAGCTAGAAGCAGAAATCAATTTGCTTTTTCTTTTTTTTGGGACAGCGTCTCCGAGTCGCCCAGGCTGGAATACAATGGCGCACTCTCAGCTCTCAGCTCACCACAACCTACGCCTCCCAGGTTCAAGCTATTCTCCTGCCTCAGCTTCCCAAGTAGCTGGGAGCACAGGCACGCAGCACTATGCCTGGCTAATTTTTGTATTTTTAGTAGAGACAGGGTTTCTTTTTCTTTTTTTTTTTAAGATGGGGTTTCACCATGTTGGTCAGGCTGGTCTTGAACTCCCGACCTCAGGTGATCCGCCCGCCTTGGCCTCCAAAGTACTTGGATTACAGGCGTGAGCCACCATGCCTGGCCCAGAGACAGGGTTTCACCGTGTTAGCCATGCTGGTCTCAAACTCCTGCCTCATGATCAGCCCACCTTGGCCTCCCATAGTGCTGGGATTACAGGCGTGAGCCACTGCACCAGGCCTGCTTTTTCTTTTGGAGGCAGAGTCTTGCTTGCTCTGTCACCCAGGCTGGAATGTGGTGGCGCGATCTTGGCTCCCTACAACTTCCGCCTCCCAGGCTCATGTGATGCTTCCACCTCAGTCTCCCAAATAGCTGGGAGCACAGGCACACACTACCACACCTGGCCAGTTTTTGCATTTTCTGTAGAGATGGGGTTTTGCTATGTTGCCTGAGCTGGTCTCAAACTCCTAAGCTCAAGCAATCCGCCTGCCTTGGACTCCCAAAATGCTGAGATTAACAGGTATGAGCCATTACACCTGGACAAGAAAAAAGGAAAATTTATTGCTTCATGTAACCAGATCGCTCGCTCTCTCATTTTTCTCTTTCTTTCTCTAACAGGTGTTGTGGCTGTTGATCTGAGGTCTCACCATCACAGCTTGTGCTGTAAAGCAAGGACTGGCAAGCTACGGGTCTGCAGGCCAAGTCGAGCCTGCTGCTTGTTTTCAAAAACAGTTTTCCCGGCACACAGCCCTGCTCAGTTGTTTCTGTATTGTGGCCACTTTGTTATTATAATGGTAGAGGCAGAGACTGTAGGGTTCACAAAACCTGAAACATTTACTCTCTGGCTCTTTACAGAAAAAGTTTACCCACCCCTGGTCTAAAGCAAAGGACAAGAAATTCTCTCCCCTAGTTTTAGTATGAAACATTCTTTTTATTTTTGTTTTTATTCTTGAGATGGGAGTCTTGCTCTGTCGCCCAGGCTGGAGTGCAGTGGTGCCATCTTGGCTCATTGAAACCTCCGCCTCCCGGTTTCAAGCAATTCTCCTGCCTCAGCCTCCCGAATAGCTGAGATTACAGCTGTGCGCAACCACACCCAGCTAAATTTTTTTTTTTTGTATTTTTAGTAGAGACAGGGTTTCACCTTGTTGGTCAGGCTGGTCTCGAACTCCTGATCTCAAATTATCTGCCCACCTCGCCTCTCAAAGTGCTGGGATTATATGTGTGAGCCAACACACCTAGCCAGTATAAAACATTCTAAATAAGTTATCTGCTGAGGTAGGAAGATGGTTTGAGGCCAGGAGTTGAAGACTAACCTGGGCAACATAGCAAGACCCCATCTCTACAAACAAGTTTAAAAATTAGTCAGATGTGGTGGCATACACCTGTAGTCCCCACTACTCTGAGGGCTGAGACGGGAGGATTGCCCGAGTCTAGCAGGTCACAGTTGCAGTGAGCGATGACTGTGCCAAGACACTTCAGCCTGGATGACAAGCAAGACCCTGTCTCTAAAAAATAGATAGATGGCCGGGCGCGGTGGCTCACGCCTGTAATCCCAGCACTTTGGGAGGCCGAGGCGGGTGGATCACGAAGTCAAGAGATCGAGACCATCCTGGTCAACATTGTGAAACCCCGTCTCTACTAAAAATACAAAAAATTAGCTGGGCACGGTGGCGTGTGCCTGTAATCCCAGCTACTCGGGAGGCTGAGGCAGGAGAATTGCCTGAACCCAGGAGGCGGAGGTTGCGTTGAGCCGAGATCGCGCCATTGCACTCCAGCCTGGGTAACAAGAGCGAAACTCCGTCTCGTGGGAAAAAAAAAAAAAAAAAGATAGATGAATAAATAAATACATTCTCTGATTGGCCTGGCTTCAGATGACCCACACAAGGGGGATGGAAGTGCTGACTAGGGTCTTGGGTTACATGTCCACCCGGGTGCCAACCCCTCTAGAATCCTATGATCAGAGTGGAGCCAGAGCAGAGACTCACAGGGCATAGGGCTCAGGAGAGAGAGGGCAGACCAATACAAAAGCTGTCCACCAAAGGGATGATGGCCTTTGTGTACATTTGTAAATGTATCAGAACACTAAATGGAAATTTCCAGGAGGCAAGAAGAGACAGCAGATGTGGAACTCTCAAATGCCATGTCAGATCGCCATGTAGATTGTCAAGGGAAACACTTGGGACTCTGTCCCACACTCAGGAGTAAAAGGTGAGGGTGGGAGAGGTTTGGTGAAGTGATCCTGCCAGAGGACAGACGCTGAGGACGGGCCCTCCTTCCTTCGCTTTAAGCCTGTGAGGGTGGCTTCCAGGGGATTTCTAAGCAAGCTATTTGGTGCTCCATTTGGAGGGCGCAGTGGCCTGGGGGTTGGCTCCTAGCCAGGAAGGAAGGGCTGGTGTGCCACATCGGAGGCAGAGCTGTGCTGGGACTCACCTGTTCACTAATGTTGGGGTGCGGAGTGTGCCAGTGTTTCCTGGGGACAGATGTGAGCTGGGTGGGCGAGCAAGCACAAGACCTATGGGTCCATTTAGGTCCTGTCCAACAGTCCCCCAGGAAGGGCGGAGGGCACCTCCCCTCTGCAGCCACCAGGTAAGCACCCACCCAGTGATACATGTGCTTGGGTTAAGGGGACTTCAGGATACAAAGCAGAAGGGAACCACCGAGGAGCCCATGATGTTCCCAGGAGAGGGTCAGCTTCACCGTCTGCCAATCCAGATGCGAACGGAGCCCTTTCCCACTTCTTCCTTCCTCCCTTCCTGGTAGTAGCTCCAGATGGGTGAAGTAGGCTGAGTGAGCAGAGCGGGGCTTGGGAAAGAAGGAGCTGGCGCCAGGCCCAGCCCCCTTTCCCCTTGCTCATCTCAGGCCCTAAGGGGCCCAAGGGGAAGATTTAAAGTTAAGGTCAGAGGTTTAGCTCTGCAAAACTCGACATTCTAATTTCTGAAGCAAACCACGTCATTATTTCTGGCTTGAAGTAGCTGTTGAGTGTGTGCATTTGGGATACTAGCGATAAGGCGAGGGTTAATACTTGGGTTGGTACGTTGCAAAGACCAGAAGTTTACTGGAAGCAGCCAAGTAGTTTATTGTGTGGACACAGTGCAAGCTCACAGGTGCCTGAGGACACATACACCTTGGCTTCCCTGGCCTTGGGGCCAAGAGCCAGGACCAGGGCTGCTCCATCTGTCAGCTGGTCAGAGTCCTTGGCTTCTGAATCACTCATTCTAATGCATGATCGCAGCTATTCCTGTGTGAGCCCCTCCTATGAGGCAGGCATTGTTTTAGGTGCTCCATGGCTATTAACTCCTTTAGTCCTTTCCCAAACTCACCGAAACGCCGTCAGTCCTACCATTCTGCTTTTACATCTGAGACTGAGGCACAGAAACATTTTCTAGTACAGGCTAGTGGGCAAGACCCCCACGTACCTACTGTGTCGAGTGCCGAGAAGGAAACTGACAGAGCGAATCAGGCCTGAGCTTGCCCAGGGAGTGGGGCGAGGCTGCCCTGAAGGGCAATGTGGAAACAGAGATTTGGTTACACGGACAAAGCAGGGGCAGTGTGGGAGGGGCATCCCAGGCCGAGGGCTGGACAAGGGCAAAGGCACGGGAGGCAGGAGGGAGTAACCGCTGAGGAGCAGCAAGGAGGCCAGGGAGACTAGAGGCAGAGGCTGAAGAGACAAGGCAGAGAACAGGGCGGGAGGGCTGGGCGGGCCAGGCAGAGCCTGCGGGGTCAGGAGATGGGAGCACGCTGTCTATATCTGGCCACCTGTGAGGACACAGTTAACACTGACACAGGGGCAGGATGAAAGATGAAGACCATCCCAGCCAAATGCAGGTATCTGGCTACTCTACTGGAAAAAGAGTTTGGTCTCTTGTAATCCCAGCACTTTGGGAGACCAAGGCGGGCGGATCACTTAGGTCAGGAGTTGGTGACCAGCCTGGCCAACACAGCAAAATCCCATCTCTACTAAAAATACAAAAAAGTTAGTCAGCATGGTGGTGCACACCTGTAATCTCAGCTGCTCAGGAGACTGGGACACGAGAATTGCTTAGTGGAGGTTGCGGTGAGCTGAGATCGTGCCACCGACTCCAGAGACAGATCGAGACTCCGTCTCAAAAAAAAAAAAAAAGAATTTAGTCTCTATTCTAAAGCCAGTGGGAAGTCTTTGATTTTGAGCCAGGTGATCTGCTCAGACTTTTACAAAAAACTTTTTTTCTTTTGAGATCGAGTTTCGGCTCCTACTGCCCAGGCTGGAGTGCAATGGCGCGATCTCAGCTCACTGAAACCTCAGCCTCTTGGTTCAAGTAATTCTCCTGCTTCAACCTCCCGAGTAGCTAGGATTACAGGTGTGCGCCACCACGCTCAGCTAATTTTGCATTTTTAGTAGAGACAGGTTTCTCCATGTTGGTCAGGCTGGTCTTGAACTCCCGACCTCAGATGATCCGCCCGCCTCGGCCTCCCAAAGTGCTGGGATTACAGGTGTGAGCCACGGTGCCCAGCTGAAAAAAAAATAATTAAGGTATCATACACATAAAGTGCACAAATATTTAAAGTAGAGTTTGATGAATTTATACACATTTACAGACCACATTACAAGATGGCTCTGATGAAGATACAGAATGTTCCCAGCCCCCAGAGGGCTCCCCTTGTACCCCCTTCCACTTCACACCCCAAAGGCAACCAGTACTCTGACCTCTAACACTAGATTATTTTCACCGGCTTTTAAGAAATTAAGGTGTTATATACACATACACAGTGACATGCAGTGATCTTAAGACAGTTTGAAGAATGTTTACTTATGTCTGCTCCCGTGTAAGTACTACCCAAATCCAGGTATAGAACATTACCAGCAGCCCAGAAGGTTCCTCGCCCTGTTCCAGTCAACAACTCCGGCACAGGCAGCAACTCCTCTTGACTCACTGCAACCTCCACCTCCTGGGTTCAGGCAATTCTCCTGCCTCAGCCTCCCGAGGAGCTGGGACTACAGGCGCGCGCCACCACACCCGGCTAATTTTTTGTATTTCAGCGTCCACCGCGCCCGGCCCACTCCTCTCATCTTTAGCTCCAGAGATTAGCTTTGCTTCAGGCTCCCTGAGCCTCCTGCTTCAAACCTCCACCTGCCCCTTCATCGGCTCCACCTGGAGGGCCCCGCGTCCCCTGCACCCGCGCGCCCCGGAAGCTCTCAGCCACCCCCACAGCCACCGCGACC
The DNA here is from genome assembly GCF_030222135.1 of Aotus nancymaae. Lineage (NCBI taxonomy): Eukaryota > Metazoa > Chordata > Mammalia > Primates > Aotidae > Aotus > Aotus nancymaae. The sequence continues at coordinate 86,366,381 of NW_026988422.1, read as the reverse complement.
TTCCGCAAGCTCCAGGAACAGCCCCTCCTCTCCTGACGCCGAGGGTTTGTTGGGGTGGGGGGTGTCTCCATCCACCCCCCCTCCCAGCCACCCAAATTAACCAACAATCTCAGTAAATGCGGCGACTCGCCAGGCAAACCCAGCCTGGAGACAAACCTCCGCCGCTTCCTACCAAACTGTCACCCCCAGGCTTTGGTCTGCAGGGACGGCTGGACGCTGGAAACTGAAACCCTCTGCAAGCCGTGACGAATCCGCCGGGCACGGGGACGCTGGCTCCCGCCTCGGCAGCAGCCCCCACACGCCTGGGCCCTGGCCGGTTGCCCCACACCGTCTGGGCGTCAGTCTCTCGTCGGGAAAGTCAGGGGTAGGGACCGAGTCTTCCAGGACAGCTTGGAGCCGGGACAAGCCGTTTTAAAAAGCCCGCACCCCGCTGAGGCCATCAGAGCTGCGCCGGACGGGCGGCCCTCGACGCCCACCTCGGACGGGCGGGCCCGAAGCCCCGCAGGCAGCAAGGCCCACGGGATCTGTGGGACGGGCCTCGATGGCCTGGGATCGCGACTCTGCTTCTCCGGGCTTCCGGGTCGTCTTCGGCCCCCGGACCCGCGAGGTGTAGGCGCACACGCCCCGCCCCGCCCCGCCCCCCGGGCGCGCTCTGCGCACGCGCGGTCCCCGCAATCTCGGCAGCGCACTCGCCCCGCCCCGCCCCGCCCCGCGCCCCGGGCTCGGCCCTGCCTTCCCAGCATCCCGGCTCCCTACGGCAAGCGGCGAGGCCCGAGCCCGCCGGGAGCTGGGAGCCGGGAGCGGGGCGGGGCGGCGCGCTGAGGTCAGCGCGGCGGCGGCCGGCACCGCCGTGGTTGGCTGCGCCCATACTGGCCGCGCCCTGGTTGGCTGCGGGCCGCGGGGCTGGGCCGCCGGGTCGGGGCTGGGGTCGGGGCTCGGGCGCCGGCCGGGCTTGCGCAGCGCTCAGCTCCTCGCCGCTCCTGGTCTGCGGCGGCGGCGGCGGGGAGGGCGCGGCCGCGGGCGGGGCTGAGGGCGGCGGGCGGCGGGGGCGGGCCGCCCAGACAGGGAGGGCGGCGGCGCCGAGGGGAGGAGAGCGGCCCATGGACCCGCGGGGCCCGGCGCCCCAGACTCTTCGCCGCCGAGACGGAGCCCAAGATGTCGGCCTAGGCCGGGGCGCGACGACGCGGACGGGGCGGCGAGGAGACGCCGCAGCTTCCGGGGCTCGCGGCCGCCGGGCCCCCGAGGACGCGCCCTGACGGACTGGCCGAGCGGGCGGCGAGAGGCCGGCGCGTCGGGAGCGGGCCGCGCGGCACCATGTCGGCCAAGGTGCGGCTCAAGAAGCTGGAGCAGCTGCTCCTGGACGGGCCGTGGCGCAACGAGAGCGCCCTGAGCGTGGAGACGCTGCTGGACGTGCTCGTCTGCCTGTACACCGAGTGCAGCCACTCGGCCCTGCGCCGCGACAAGTACGTGGCCGAGTTCCTGGAGTGGGGTAAGTGCGCGCCGGCAGGGCCGGACCCGCGACCCCGCGACCCCCGCGCCCGCCTCGCCCGCCTCGCCCGCCCTTCCCCGCCCGGGCGGATCCTGCGCTCAGCCGGTAGGCTTCGCCTCCTCTCACCCCGGCAGCCCCCCCAGGCCCGCTGCCCATCTCTCTCCAGCCGCTCCGTGCGCCCTCGTCCCTCTGTTTGCTCTTCATCCCTCTTTCCCCTCCGCGGTCTCGACATCCGCGTTCGGTCGTCCCGCCCCCTCATCCTGCCCCTCGGAGCCACATCCTTCGTTCCCACTCCCACCCCCTCCCCCCCGCCGGGCCCTCGCCCTGGCCGCTTCCTAGATCCACCCTCCGAGTCTGGATATCATTTCCTGCAGCACTCCCTGGGATATCCGCCCCCGCCCCCGCACCTCGCCTTTGGGGTCCAGAGGCGGCGTGGAGTTAGTTTCTTTCCCCACCCCACGCTCCTCTGGGTTGCGGGGGCAGCTGGGTGTGCTTTCTGGGTCTGCCTTGCCCACTGCCCCGTGGGACCCCCTTGGATCCCCAGGGAGCCCAACTCTAACGACTGCCTAGGTGACAGCCTGCCTCCATCTCCTTGTTGGCCAGAGCCTGAACACCCCCTTTGCTGTAACACCTTCAAGAGAATTTTAAGGTTAAAGTTTTATTTTAAATAAACCAAGCAAGAGGACTTTCTTTTTCTTTTTTTTAAATTCTAGTTCTGCCAGACTTTTGTGATATTTGGAGGGGTAGCTGGAGCTGTCACCTAAAAAGTTTCTCATCTGATTTTTGCATGCCTTCTCTAGTTCGTTTGGGATCTGTAATGTTTTAATCATTGGTTTTATTATGCTTTTTTAGGACAAATATTTGATGAAACCATTTAACGATAATTAGGGTCCTAAAGACAGGTGAAAGTGTAGAGTGCAACTCTTAATACTTCATCTCGCGAACAGCGGTGTCCTGTTAACACCCTCAGACTGTCTCACCTAAAACCACGGAGCAGGAGGGGGAAATGCTATGTGCAGGCCAGACCTATGAAAACCTTATCCTTGGGTCATGTGCGTCACTGGGCTACGACTCTTCAGTTCGAACCAGTGATTTCTAATCTTTGGAGCTGATAAAGCTGATGTTTACACGAAGAAACAAATGAACGGGTTCCAGAGTGAGGCCTCCTACTCTGCCAGATTGGTAACTGGAATTTGGAATTTTGTTTACAAATTAAAACTTAAGTTGCAGTATTCTTTAGAGGGTTTCTGTTGGGTTGCTCTGTAGTGAAATGTTAACGGTATCTTGTGAGAGCAGCAGTAAAAGAGGCCCTGAGATCCAGAACAGCCTGTGATGCTTTATTTCCGTGGGAACCGCCGTTCTTGATTGCTTACAGGATCAGTAAATTAAGAGTATTTGCTTTCTGTCGCCCTTTGTCGGTGACATGATTTCCAACTGAAAATTGACTTCACCATTGCTTTGAAAGTGAGGTCTTTGGTGCATGTTAAAGTCTGAATATTCTGTTTACCTTTCCTTTCCTTTTTTCTTTTTTTCTTTGAGGTAGAGTCTTGCTCTGTCGCCCAGACTGGAGAGCAGTGGTGCAATCTTGGCTCACTGCAAACACCACCTCCCAGGTTCAAATAATTTTGCCTCAGCCTCCCGAGTAGCTGGGACTACAGGCACGCGCTACCATGCCCGGCTAATTTCTGTAATTTTAGTAGGTACGAGGTTTCACCACGTTGGTCAGGCTGGTCTCCAACTCTTGACCTCAGGTGATCCACCTGCTTCGGCCTCCCAAAGTGCTGGGATTATAGGCGTGAACCACTGCACCAGCCATTTTTACCATTCCTTTCTCATCACTCAGTCTTCAAACCCACACAGTTCCAGTGTCAGGTTCAATTTGGTGCACCACCTGTGAGTGTGACTGGGAGGAGGAAGCAGAGGGAAAGTTGGTTTTGCTGGAAAGGTGTGGTCCCATTGGCCTCTGGCCTGGGACCTAGGAGAAGATTATTCTGAGGGCTGGGGCCCTGTGGGCCATTATGTAGCCACCTCTCTCCGCCAGATATTACTGCTGGGCTTCCCTGGAGGAAGCTCTTCTCAGCATGTGTGGAGGTCATATTTTATGAGATCTGACCTTCTAAATCTAAACAGGAACTGCATGCTGTAACACAGACATATTTTCAAAGTTGTATTCTGACTCTTTGGAAATTGTGATTACAAATAAACTACAGTATTCTCTTAACTCAGTTTGCACAAAAGTATAAATTTTCAATTATAGTTAAAAACGGGGCTGGGCGCGGTGGCTCACGCCTGTAATCCCAGCACTTTGGGAGACCGAGGCGGGTGGATCACGAGGTCAAGAGATCGAGACCATCCTGGTCAACATGGTGAAACCCCGTCTCTACTAAAAATACAAAAAATTAGCTGGGCATGGTGGTGCGTGCCTGTAATCCCAGCTACTCAGGAGGCTGAGGCAGGAGAATTGCCTGAACCCGGGAGGCGGAGGTTGCGGTGAGCTGAGATTGCGCCATTGCACTCCAGCCTGGGTAACAAGAGCGAAACTCCATCTCAAAAAACAAAACAAAACAAAACAAAAAAAAGGACTTAAAAAGTGGTGTTTAATGAAATATCAATATATTTTACAAGTATTTTAAATTCATTTATGTTAACATATACATCATTGTAATTCTGAAGTGGTGTATTTCTAGTTGATACGTGTGCAATCACTATTTAATGTTGCTTGGAATTGCCTAGTTGTTTCGATTGGAAAGCACAGAATCGTGTTTTTGTTGTTTTTTTTTTTGAGACGGAGTTTCGCTCTTGTTAGACTGGAGTGCAGTGGCCCGATCTCGGCTCACCGCAACCTCCACCTCCTGAGTTCAGGCTATTCTCCTGCCTCAGCCTCCTGAGCAGCTGGGATTACAGGCACACGCCACCATGCCCAGCTAATTTTCTGTATTTTGAGTAGAGACGGGGTTTCACCATGTTGACCAGGATGGTCTTGATCTCTTGACCTCGTGATCCACCCGCCTCCGCCTCCCAAAGTGCTGGGATTACAGGCGTACAGAATAGTCTTTTTAAACAAAACTTGGCCGGGCACGGTGGCTCACACCTGTAATCCCAGCACTTTGGGAGGCCAAGGTGGGCAGATCACCTGAGGTCGGGAGTTTGAGACCAGCCTGACCAACATGGAGAAACCCCATCTCTACTAAAAATACAAAATTAGCCAGGTGTGGTGGTGCATGCCAGTAATCCCAGCTACTTGGGAGGCTGAGGCAAGAGAATTCGCTTGAACCTGGGAGGCAGAGGTTGCGGTGAGTTGAGATTGCGCCACTGCACTCTAGCTTGGGCAATAAGAGCAAAAGTCTGTCTCAAAAAAATAGTAATAATTTTTTTAAAAAGTGATAGAGCATTATTAGGTACTCTGACTTCCAAGTGGAATTACTTCTGCTGAGGAAACCCATGCAGGCTGTCAGGCAGTGGACTGTTCAGCTTTTGGATTTACCACTCAGTGACATTGAAACCTCTCTGATCTGTTGATTCCTGTCATTCGGAAAGCCTTTCCCCACTTCCCAAATCCGTCCGGGTATCTAGTGACAATTATGGAGAATTCTTGAAACTTAAGGAAGAAAAGTAGCTGATGTAGCCCAGATTGGGAGACTTAATGAGAAATATTTGAGGAAATTTGGAAACTCTAGGTAGTAAACTTTTTACGTTTCAAAGGAAGATCATGGCCTGGTGCTGTGGCTCATGCCTGTAATTCCAGCACTTTCGGAGGCCAAGGTGGAGGACTGGTTGTGTCCAGGACGACAAGACCAGCCTGGGCAACCTGACAAAACCCAGTCTCTACAATATAAAACTTAGCTGGGCATGGTGGCGTGCACCTGTAGTCCAAGCTACTCCGGAGGCTGAGGTGGGAGGATCACTTGAGCCTGGGAGGTCAAAGCTGTAGTGAGCAGTGATCATGCCACTACACTCCAGCCTGGGCAACAGGGTTAGACCCTGTCTCATAAATAAATAGATAGATAAATAAAAGATGATGATTTTTGGCTCATATTTTCTTATTGCCACAGTGGTTGCATGGGACAAAAGACATTTCAACTTTCATCGTCGGTTTTTGTCTTTAATTTTCCTGTAGTTTGTTTATAGTTTGATTGGTTTCCTCTATGAAATCTTGGACCTAATACCTTGCTTTGCACGTACATTTCTTTAAGCTGTTTTTGAAAGTATCTTGATACCATTTGAAACAGAGCATATGAAACACTTCACAATTTCCATAAATAAATAGCAACAAATATGGACAACCCAAAGAGGTGAATTTGTTGTTGTTCATCTTTGTTACATACAAATACTGTCTCGTGTTAAATGCTTTTCCCACAGCTTATTTATAACAGCTAGTGTTGCATTTGGATGGAGCTGATGTTCAAAATCCTAGGCCCTGGGCATCAGGCCACAGTGGTCCTCTGCTTTGGCCGCTGTGTGGTCTGCAGACCAGGAGGGAGGCCTAGGGCTTGGTGCTGGTGTGGACCGTCCTCACACAGGTGGAACATGGGTTTCCAGTTCCCAGTCCGGGCATCTTCTCTCACAGTGTGCTTCCTCCTAATGAATAGAATTAATCCTCCTAGTCTTCTGGTTGAGTCCTCATTTGTGGCTTTTCTTACCATGAGTGTGACAGTACCTTCTCAGGATCCTCCTTCATGGATGCGAATGCCCATAGCTGTTAGTGTGGGGATGGCCAGCCCAAGGTGTGAGTGGGGTGACAACACCAAATTTAATAAGTAAGGTTTACCTGACACGGTGCTAAACATCTCATAATAAAAAGTGCTGGGATTACAGACGACAGCCACTGTGCCTGGCTCAAATACATTTTATCTTAATGGTTTCTCTGAATAGAATGTTTGCCTAACATGGGAATACTTTTTTAAAATAAAAGATTTAAGAAATAGGTTTTTTGAATAAGATCTGAATTATATTCTGCAGAATCTGAAACTGTAAAGAAAAAAAAGATGTGAATTATAGGGAAATGTTGGGATTGCATGATAAAAATTAGATGAACATAATTCAAATAATGTAAATTTTATGGTATCTTATTTGATACTATCATAGCATGAGATAGGACAGTTGAAACCATTAAATGTTAACGACCCAGCCCTACCTTTTCTATCTTAAAACCTCAGGCCAGGCGCAATGGCTCACACCTGTAATCCCAGCACTTTGAGAGGGCAAGGTAGGCAGATCACCTGAGGTCAGGAATTTGAGACCAGCTTGGCCAACATGACGAAACCCCGTCTCTACTAAAAATACGAAAATTAGCCAGATGTGGTGACAGGCGCCTGTAATCCTAGCTTCTCGGGAGGCCGAGGCAGGAGAATCTCGTGAACCCGGGAGGCAGAGGTGCGGTGAGCTGAGATGGTGAACAAGACCCTGTCTCCAAAAAAACCTGTTTTTTCCATGACAGTTGGGCTTTAAAGTGAACAGCAGTTGTCTATCTTAAATCTAACTTTAAAGAAATAAAATTGGGGCCGGGCGCGGTGGCTCAAGCCTGTGATCCCAGCACTTTGGGAGGCCGAGGCAGGTGGATCACGAAGTCAAGAGATCGAGACCATCCTGGTCAACATTGTGAAACCCCGTCTCTACTAATACAAAAAAATTAGCTGGGCATGGTGGCGCGTGCCTGTAATCCCAGCTACTCAGGAGGCTGAGGCAGGAGAATTGCCTGAACCCAGGAGGCGGAGGTTGCGGTGAGCCGAGATCGCGCCATTGCACTCCAGCCTGGGTAACGAGAGCGAAACTCCGTCTCAAAAAAAAAAAAAAAAAAAAAAAAGAAATAAAATTGGATTTTTAAGAAATAGTTCTCACTTCTGGATACTACTGTGTGAAGTACCTGAAAAAATTTAAAATGTGCAGTGAATTGCCCTTCAAGCAAAACACTTGACTGCACGTAAGTTAAAGAACTCACAGTACTGCAGGGTTGACAGCTCCTCTCCTTGCCTCTGCCCTGCCTCTTGTCACCAAGCCAGGTGCCCTTAGAAATCTGTTTGTGCTGACATCAGTGATGCTGGATAAACAGGCAGGCACACAGGACTGTTAATTCCAAACTATATTAAATACAGCGAAACTACATGCTTTTCTCCGAAAGGAGACAGAAAGCTTTTTTTTTTTTTCCTGGAAGAGACTAGAAATAATGTTACCATGTAATCTCATCCCAAAACACATAGCATAATACCCATTAGTCCTTGACCACCTTTGTTTTATTCTTCGATTCTCGAGTGTTATGGGATGACAGTATGTTTTGGTTACCTTAAATTTGTGTGAGAAGCTCACAGAAAGGCTTTCATTAATGAGAATGGATGAGGGGAAATACACTCCCCTTAAATCTAAAATCAGAAGTGTTTTGGCAATGTGAACAGTGTGTAGTAATCCTTTTTGCCCCGCAAATAGGCTAGACACTAGGAGATAAAGGTCAAGTTTCACAGTTTGATTTTAAACAATTTGTGTTGGGGGTTAGGTTTTTGGTTAGTTTTATTGATCGTTAGGTCATCGTGGCAACAAAATTATTTTTAGATTAAAACTGCAAAAAGAATCAATATAAGGGAACTTTGGATTTTTGTTTTTCTTGGGAAGGAATTAGAAATTCAAAGATAAATTTGAATGGAATGATATAATTACATTCAAATTCTGTCCTTGGATTGGAGCCTCTTTGGAGAACACTTGGGACCTATTGTAAGGTGATTTCCAGTGTTAATTTAGGTGATGATTCCCCTGACTTCCAAAATCGCAGAGTCATAGGTTGGAAAACTGTTAGGAATTTATTTTTTCCCCTCAAGACAGTCTTGCTCTGTCACCTAGGCTGGAGTGCAGTGGCCCTGTCATGACTCACTGCAGCCTTGACCTCCCAGCTCAGGCAGTACTCCAGCCTCAGCCTCCTGAATAGCTGGGGTTGTAGGCATGCACCACTATGCCTGGCTAATTTTTTATTTTTTGAGGAAACGAGGTCTTGCTGTGTTGCCAAGGCTGGAATTGAACTCAGGCTCAAGTGATCCTCCTACCTTGCCCTCCCAAATGTTGGGATTACAAGCGTGAGCCACTGTGCTCCGCCATGTTAGGAATTTGGGGAGGTCACGTTGCTTGCCCTCTAGCCGGCTCCTTACTCTCCCTTTTCCCTAATCCTTTCTGGGTGAGCATCCCTCTAATCAGCATTTCTGTCCTTCACAGGACTGTGGTCACCCTCAAGCCACCTTGCAGGTGCCTGATTTCAAATATCTTTTTTTGGTCAGCATGGTGGCTCACACCTGTAATCCCAGCACTTTGGGAGGCCGAGGTGAGCAGATCACGAGGTCAGGAGTTCAAGACTAGCTTGGCCAACGTGGCAAAACCTCGTCTCTACTAAAAATACAAAAAAATTAGCTGGGCATGGTGGCGCGCAACTGTCATCCCCGCTTCTCGGAAGTCTGAGGCAGGAGGATTGCTTGAACCTGGGAGGCAGAGGTTGCAGTGAGCTGAGATTGAGCCACTGCACTCTAGCCTGGACGACAGAGGGCGACTCTTGTCTCAAAAATAAGTAAATAAATAAAGAAGTATCTTTATTTTATTTTAGCATTTTCTTTCTGTTCTCATTGTTAGTGACCTAGCTGAAGCGTTCAGGTTCTCAGACGTAAATGAATGCCTTTCCCACTTGCAGTTTTAAATGCCTCTGCCGGACCAGTCTCCGTCTTCATCACTCTGCCTTTCCAGAACCACAGTGCCTTCATATTCTGTTGCTTTTAAGATAAAAAGTCTGGTATCCACAATTCAGTATTAGAATTTGAAATTGACCTAAAAAGACGCATTTAATCTTAGTTTTAGAAGTTAAGGTTATGACTGGAAGAGGTGGCTCACACCTGTAATCCCAGCACTTTGGGAGGCTGAGGCAGGTGGATTACAAGGTCAGGAGTTCGAGACCAGCCTGGCCAACATGGTGAAACCCTATCTTTACTAAAAATACAAAAGATTAGCCAGGTGTGGTGGGGGGTACCTGTTACCCCAGCTACTTGGGAGGCTGAGGCAGGAGGATCCCCTGAACCCGGGAGGTGGAGGTTGCAGTGAGCTGAGGTTGTGCCATTGCACTCCAGTCTGGGCAACAAGAGCGAAACTCCCATCTCAAAAAAAAAAAAAAAAAAAGTTGAGGTTAACAGCACTTCCCACCATGTCCCATGGGGTTATTTTGTTTAAATATAATTTAACCTTTATGAATGTAATGCATGTGCTTAGTTTTGGAACCCAAGCAGTACTACAGGGTAATGATGCAAGACAGCAGTCCCTCTACCAGCCGCTCGCTTCGCACTCCAGCTTCCCACAGATGACCGCTTTTAACTCCTGTTTCTACTTATCATTTTAGTTAGGATCACATTTAGCTGCCAGTAATGGAGCACAAAGTGACAGTGACTTAAATCAGGTTGATTTCTGTCTCTTGTGAAGTTGACATGTCAGCAGTCAGTGCTGGTTGGACAGCCTGGCTCCCAGAAGCCTCCGGGCTGCGGCCTTTTCCCACCCTCAGACCTCCATCTGAGACGGCGGCCATCCCACCACCCTCCTTCAGCCAGGCAGGCTGGGGGTGGGATGTTACTATAGAAAAATCTTGGATATTGGTGGGTGTTTAGCAATGCCTGCCTCAAATTTCATGCTTCTGTATAGCATGCTGCTAATTTATGGTTTTTCCATTTTGGACATTATCTGCTGACTTCTGCGTAGAAGAGGCTTTAGAACTGTTCTGTGTTCTCTCTCCCTTCATTGCCTGAGGCACATCCACCCCTTGCTCTTTCTCCCTGTTCTAAATATGTTTATATGGTTTTGTTTGATTGACATTCAGTGTCTTATTATTAGGTAACTGTCTTCACAGCTTACCCACGTAAGATACCGTTATACTAAGGGAAATATTTTTGGGTTATTGGAGTGAATTTTCTTTTCTTTTTTTTTCTTATAATAATCCCATGGAGTATTTTTTTTTTCTTTTTAAGGAGACTCGCTCTGTCGCCCAGGCTGGAGTGCAGTGGCGTGATCTCAGCTCACTGCAGCCTCCACCTCCTGGATTCAAGTGATTCTCCTGCCTCAGCCTCCCGAGTAGCCGGCAGGCACCTGCCATCACGCCTGACTAATTTTTATATTTTTGATACAGACGGAGTTTCACCATGTTGGCCAGGCTGGTCTTGAACTCCCGACCTCAAGTGATCCACCCACATTGGCCTCCCAAAGTGCTGGGATTATAGGTGTGAACCACCACGCCCAGCTGAATTTTCTTTAGCTTGGTTTTCAGCATACAGTCGTGGATTTAGTGCCAGGTTTTTAACTAGAATTCCTCCATTAAACACCCCAAGTAATCTTACCACCTTCATCCCTTCCAGAGCTGCTGCTTTCTGTTTCAGCCTGGGCTGTGTGTCCTACATGCCTGCTACTGAGCAGTCCTCCTCGGAGTTCTTTTCATTCCTTGCAGGAATTCTTTGTGTTTCTCTCCTCTGTTGAATTCCCCTTTCTGCATTCTGTGTCTTTTATCTTTTGGTGAAGTGAATCTTCTAGTAGCTTCCTAAGAAAGAATATATTGGAAGTAAATTTTTTGACCCAGGTGTGTCTGAAAATGCCCTTTCTTCCCGCACATTCGAATGACAGTTTGCCTGGGTGCGGAACTCCAGATAAGAAGTCATTGTTCCTCAGACGTTTCAACATGTGGAGCCATTGCTGTCTGAACTGACAGTGCTGGTAATGAGAAGTCTGAGACCACATTGGTTTCCACCTCTCTGTGTGGAACTTTTCTTTTTTAAAATCTCTGGAAGCTTTCAGGGAACTCTGTTTATCTCTAATGCTCTTTGATGGGTCTTTTGATTGGGAGGCTTGGGTCCTTCAGCTCTGGGAGACTTTTGTCGATAATACTGTAGCTTTAATCTTTTCGTTCTTATTTTATTTCTTTTCCAAGATGGAGTCTTGCTCTGTGACCCAGGCGGGAGCGCAGTGGTGCGATCTTGGCTCACTGCAACCTCCGCCTCCCTGGTTCAAGCAATTCTCCTGCGTCAGCCTCCTGAGTAGCTGGGATTACAGGCATGTGCCACCACGCCAGACTAATTTCTGTATTCTTAGTAGAGATGGGGTTTCACCATGTTGGCCAGGCTGGTCCCGAACTCCCAAGCTCAGATGATCCGCCTGCCTTGGCCTCCCAAAGTGCTGGGGTTAAAGGCATGAGCCACCGCTCCTGGCCTCTTTTTTCTTTTTTTTTTTTGAGAGAGAGTCTTAGTCTGCCGCCCAGGCTGGAGTGCGGTGGTGCAATCTGAGCTTGAACCTCCACCTTCCACGTTCAAGCGTTTGTGTCTCAGCTTCCCTAGTAGCTGGGATTACAGGCATGCACCACCATGCCTGGCTAGTGTTTGTATTTTTAGTAGAGATGGGGTTTTACCATGTTGGCCAGACTGGTCTTGAACTCCTGCCTCATGTAATCTGCCTACCTCAGCTTCCCAAAATGCTGGAATTACAGGTGTGAACCACTGTGCTCAGCCTTGTTCTGATTTTTTAAGGAGAGGTTATCAACTTTATGCTCTAGTTTTTACATTGAATTTTTATTTCTGACATTGTATCTTTCATTTTTAAGTATTCTTGGCTGGGTTTGTGGTGGCTCACGCCTGTAATCCCAGCACTTTGGGAGGCCGAGGCAGGTGGATCACCTGAAGTGAGGAATTTGAGATCCGCCTGACCGACATGGGGAAACCCCGTCTATACTAAAAATACAAAAATTAACTGAGCATGGTGGCAGGTGCCTGTAATCCCAGCTACTCTGGTGGCTGAGGCAGGAGAATCGCTTGAACCTGGGAGGTGGAGGTTGCTGAGATTACACCACTGCACTCCATCCTGGGTGACAGAGACTCTGTCTCAAAAAAAAAAAGTGTTCTCTTTCTCAGTATTCCTGTTTTTAACATCTTCTGTTTCATGAAGGCAAATTTTTGTTTTGTTTTGAGATGAAATCTTACTCGGCTCACTGCAACCTCTGCCCCCTGGGTTCAAGTGATTCTCCTGCCTCAGCCTCCCCAGTAGCTGGGACTACAGGTGTGCGCCACCACACCTAGCTACTTTTTGTATTTTTAGTAGAGATGGTGTTCCACCACATTGGTCAGACTGGTTTTCAACTCCTGACATTGTGATCCGCCCGCCTCAGCCTCCCAAAGTGCTTGGATTACAGGCGTGAGCCACCACGCCCGGCCTGGTGATACTTTTTAAACACATTACTCTATGTTTATTTAATGTTTTAGTGATTCATGCACGTGTTTGTTGTATAGACATTTCCTCTGCCTCCTGTCTTGTCTGTTTCCTGCACGTTTTCACCTGTTTGCTACTTTGGTCATTCTTTTTGTTGGAGGCTTCTCTCTGAAAATCTGATGATTACTGGCTGTCTTTCCATGATTATGAGTGGGCTTATTGGAAATTCCCTGTATGCATGGGTGAACTTTAAGTGTTGAGTCTCACCATGAGGAAATAGAGCATGGACCCTGCCAATTTGAGGGGCACTATCAGAAGTTGGTGATACAATTCTTTATTTTGGGGCTATCAGTCTCCCCAGAGAGGAGTTTCCAGTCTTCTGCTTGGGGTGTGGGGATTGGGGGCATAGCTGTCAGTTTCTGGGAAGGTGGCTGAGGTTGAGGAGGGCTGGTGGGTGAGGATCTGACCGCTTCTCCCATAGACTTGAAGTGGGTCCTCTTTTCTGCCCATTACCCTCAGGCCCTCCAAGATACGAACGCCTCTTCTAATTCCCCAGCCTTGTTGCCCATGCTGCGCAGTTAAGTTTTGGTTTTCTGGCTTTGCTGAATTAGATACCACTCGTCCATTTGCTTTTTCCCACTGTGCAAAATCGTGTTGCCATTTCTAGTCTGCTGCCATTCCTTGTCATTCACTTAACAAATATTTTTTAAAGACTTAAGATGTGCTAGGTGCTGCAGTGGTGAAGAAAAAAATCCTGTTCTCCTGGAGCTCACGTTGTCCTTGAGGCTCTGTGGTGATGTCATTATGTCCGCTGTGGTTTCCAGGTGTGCGAGGCACCTGAGCTCTCATCTCTACATGGAGTCAGAGCGTAGTTCCTCTTTGTTTTGATTTGGATATGTTGCTGTTTGTATTCTTACACTTACTTACTTGAAAGATTCCCCCTTGAGTAGAAGGAAGAAATGGGACGAGGGGAGGGCAGATTTTTCTCTCATAACTGCATGAGCATTGGAGGAGAGAGAGGAGAAAGGGCTCATAAGAATGTGAAGACGTGGGGAGTGCCTGAAGGGAGTGCTGAAAGTGGGAAAGGATGGCTGGACAGCGCCTGCTCTTCCGCCTACTCTGGTGGCTGGGAGGGTGCGGAGGATGCGGGGGTCCCTGTGGAGACCATGTGATGTGGGGATGTTCACAGCTGGGCATTTGTGACTCAGGAATTGCCTGTAGAAACGTCATCTTTCTGGGAATGTCATAGAGCTGTGTTTAACTCCAAAGCCTTTGTTATGTAGGAAATCATTGAAAATCAACCAGAGCAGAATAAGAAATATTCTTGCCTCTCATCATTCTCTGAAAACACGAAGAACGTAGTGAGATGCAAAGGTGAATACACCTCCCGTACCATAGCACCCAGAAGAGCATTTCAGGGCTCCTGCTCTGTTGTACCTCACCCTTGTTAGTGTGAAAAAATTGAATTAAAATAATTCAATCTATCATTTTGTTAAAAAAAAATTATATCAGTGAGCTGAATTTACTTTTCAACATTTATTTATGTATTTTAGAGACAGGGTCTCCCTTTTTTGGCCAGGCTGGTCTCAAGCTCCTGAGCTCAAGGGATCCTCCTGCGTCAGCCTCCCAAAGTGCTGAGATTACAGGCATGAGCCACCACGCCCTCTTGCTTTGTTGCCTAGACTGGAGTGCAGTGGCGCGATCTCAGCTCACTGCAACCTCTGCCTCTCGGGTTCAAGTGATTCTCCTGCCTCAGCCTCCCGAGTAGCTGGGATTACAGGCATGTGCCACCACACCTGGCTAATTTTATATTTTTAGTAGAGGTGGAGTTTCACCGTGTTAGGCTGGTCTCGAATGCCTACCACCTGCCTGGGTCTCCTAAAGTGCTGGGATTACAGATGTGAGCCACCGTGCCTGGCCCAGATGTTTGTTTTCTAACCCGAAGTATTTGAAATCAAATTTTTGAAAAGTCGTATGTACCTTTAAAATGAAACTGTTTTCAGATATGTGAGAAATACTGTCAGACTAGCAGCAAATGGAGAAGTTACTGGAAATGCCCTATGTCCAGTTTTACCAGTTAATTAAGGTATCAGAGATGGCATTTATATTATACTGTATCAGAACAAGAAATGTTTCTCAAAACATCAGACACTGACATGGTTTTATTAACCAAAATGATAAGCCTGGATATATTTCCTTCTACAAATATTGAGGTATTTTTTTAAAAAGCAAGATTTGTGTTTATGAAGTTTTGATAATCCTTGTGACATAATAGGGTTTTTAAACAGAAACTGGATGTCTCTCAGCAATATGAGAGAAATTTTAAGTTGAATTATACCGCTGATTTTATATTTATTTTTAGTTTTATCATTATTTTTGAGATGGAGTCTCGCTCTGTTGTCCAGGCTGGAGTGCAGTGTTGTGATCTTGACTCACTTCAACCCCTGCCTCCCAGGTTTTTTTTTTTTTTTTTTTTTTTTTTTTTGGTGAAAAAGAAAGGCTTCTCTGCTATTTACAATTACCAGATAATTTCTTTTTTCTTGTTTTTTTATTTTTATTTTTGGTAACAGCTTTATCAAGATTCAACTCATGCATAATTTACCTGTTTAAAGTGTACAGTTGAGTGTCAATGTATTTTAGTATATTCATCGAGTTGTGCAACCACCTCCACTATCTTATTCCAGAACATTTCTTCACCTCCAAAGGAACCCTGTACCCTTTAGCTGTCACCTCCAACTGTACCCTCACCCCAGCCCTGAGCAAATCTATAAATATATTTATTTATTTTGTGTGTGTGTATATATATATATATATATATATTTTTTTTTTTTTTTTTTTTTTTGAGATGGATTCTTACTCTGTCACCCAGGCTGGAGTGCAATGGCACCATCTTGGCTCACTGCAACCTCTGCCTCTTGGCTTCAAGCAATTCTTCTGCCTCAGTCTCCTGAGTAGCTGGGATTACAGGCCTGAGCCACCAAGCCTGACTAAGTTTTGTATTTTTAGTAAAGATGGGGTTTTTCACCATGTTGGCCAGGCTGGTCTCGAACTCCTGACCTCAGGTGATCCGCCCACCTGGGCCTCCCAAAGTACCTTTTTTTGAGATGGATTCTTACTCTGTCACCCAGGCTGGAGTGCAATGGCACCATCTTGGCTCACTGCAACCTCTGCCTCTTGGGTTCAAGCAATTCTTCTGCCTCAGTCTCCTGAGTAGCTGGGATTACAGGCCTGAGCCACCAAGCCTGACTAAGTTTTGTATTTTTAGTAAACATGGGGTTTTTCACCATGTTGGCCAGGCTGGTCTCGAACTCCTGACCTCAGGTGATCCGCCCACCTGGGCCTCCCAAAGTACCTTTTGTTTATTTTTAATAATGATGCTCTGAACGTTAATGTACAAGTTTTCGTGGGATATATGTTTTCATTTTCCTCGAGTACATACCTTAGAGTAGAATTGCTAGGTCATGTGAAGGCTCTGTGTGGAGCATCCCAGGGAACTACCAGGTTGTTTCCTACAGCAGTCTGCATCTGCATCCCCACCAGCAGCCCACGGGGTTTCTGGTATCTCCACATCCTTGCCAACACTTGTTATTTTCTGATTTTTAAAATTCTAGCTGTTGTAGTGGTATGAAGTCGTTTCTCATTGTGGTTTGGATTTGCTTTTCCCTAATAGTGAATGTTGTTGAGCATCTTTTCGTGTGTTCATTTGCCATTTGTATATCTTCTTTGGAGAAGTGTCTATTCAGGTTATTTACTCATTTAAAAAATTGTGTTGTCTTTTTGTTGAATTTAGAGGTCTTTGTATATTCTGGATAGAAGCCCCATATTGGACTATGATTTGCAAGTATTTTCTCCCATTTTGTGGGTTGTCATTTCACTGTCTTTTTTTTTAAGAGATGGGGTTTCTCCATGATGGCCAGGCTGGACTTGAACTCCTGACCTCAGGAGATCCACCCACCTCGGCCTCCCAAAGTGCTAGGATTACAGGCTTGAGCCACCGCGCCTGGCAACTGTCTTAATGGTATCCTTTGAAGCACAGATGTTCTCAGTTTTGATAAAGTCTAATTTAACTTTTTTTTTTAAAGCTGATTTATTACAAGTCTCCAAGAGGGCTTTATTTTTTCTTTTCAACATCTCGTTCTTCAGCTTCCTGGGCTCTTTTTTGCCCATATGCCAACAAGCCGGGTGTTGGCACAGGCCATGTGGAGACTAGTGAAGGCTTTGAAATTCTCCTCAGCAATGACTTGGGCTTTCTCCTTCTTACAGACATTCGGGATGGGCATGACTGGCTCTGTCAGCTGGGTGGCCAGTTTCAGTTCTTCAGCAGAATTGTCTCCCTTCTTGGAGGCCAAGGGCTTCCTGGGGAAGAGGATGAGTTTGAAGTGTACTCCTCCAGCTGCTGTACCTTGGCCTGCAGGGAGTGGCTTCGTGGACTCATTACCCCTCCTTGGATTCACAGAGATCCCAGTGGTCCAGGCCACCTTCCTGTGAATGCCAGCCACCAAATTCCTCCATGCTGCAGCCACGGCCGGGCGCGCACCTTGGTGTGATACTGACTGTGCTGCATGATGGGCCGGATGGGAAACGATGCAGTGCGCAGGGCAGTGCGGGGGGCGCTTTGGCTTTACTGGGCCTTGCATCTGCGGATCTTCCGGGCCGGCTGGGTCAACCATGTGGCCATGTGCCAGCTGCCAGACCTTGTGGAAGTGGGGCTTCCATGCCATTCCAGCTGGGCATCATGGCTGCCTAGGGCCCTCCTGCACAGGAAAACAAATTCAACTAGTTTTTGTTGTTGTTGCTGTGGTGTCATATCTAGCAAATGCAAGGTCACAAAGTTTTCTACCTGTGTTTTCTTCTACGAGTTTTTTTAGTTTTAACATTTACATTTAGTTCTTTGATCAATTTTGAGTTAATTTTTGATACGAGGTAGAAGGGTTATATTCATTCTTTTTTTGCATGGAGATATCCAATTGTTCCAATGATGTTATTCTTTCCCCCATGGAATGGTCTTGAAATCCTTGTCCAAATCAGTTGACTGTAAATGTATGAGTTTCTTTCTGGACTCTCTGTTGTATTCCATTAATGTATATGTCTGTTCTTGGCCGGGCGCCATGGCTCAAACCTGTAATCCCAGCACTTTGGGAAGCCAAGGCAGGCAGATCACAAGGTCAAGAGATCGAGACAATCCTGGCCAACATGGTGAAAACCTCGTCTCTACTTAAAATACAAAAATTATCTGCACGTGGTGGTGCACACCTGTAGTACCAGCTACTCGGGAGGCTGAGGCGGGAGAATCGCTTGAACCTGGGAGGCGAAGGTTGCAGTGAACTGACATCATGCCACTGCACTCCAGTCTGGAGACAGACAGAGACTCCATCTCAAAAATAAATAAATTAAATTAAAATTTAAAAAGTTTTACAGTTTTCAGAGTGAGAGTTGTTTTCTTTTTAATTGGAGTAAAAATATATAAAATAAAATTTGCCTTTTTAACTACTTTTGTTTTTTGAGATGGAATTTTTGTTCTTGTTGCCCAGGCTGGAGTACAGTGGCTCGATGTCAGCTCACTGCAACTTCTGCCTCTGAGGTTCAAGCGATTCTGCTGCTTCAGTCTCCCGAGTAGCTGGGATTACAGGCACCGCCATCATGCACAGCTAATTTTTATATTTTTAGTAGAGCCGGGGTTTCACCATCCTGGCCAGGCTGGTCTTGAACTCCTGACCTTAGGAGATCCACGCATCTCAGCCTCCCAAAGTGTTGGGATTACAGGCGTGAGCCACCACGCCTGGCCTATCATCTTCCTTATTTCTGTTAATGTTAGTAGTAGTGTCCCTTCTTTTATTTCTGTCCTAGCAATTTGAGTTGCCGCTTTTTTTTTCTTGGTCAATCTCAAAAATGGCTACAATTGTACATTTTATATTACATATGTTATATATATTTTATCAGAATAAAAGATAGCTTGTAATTCCAGTACTTTGGGAGGCTCAGATGGGCGAATCGCTTGAGTTCCAGACCAGCCTGGGCAACATAGTGAGGCCCCCTCTCTACAAAAAAATGGAAAAATTAGCTGGACGTGGTTGTGCTCACCTCTAGTCTCAGCTACTTAGGAGGCTGAGGTGGGAGGATTGCTTGAGCCCAGGAGGTGGAGTTTGCAATAAGCCAGGATCAGGAGCTGCACTCCAGCCTGGGTGACAGAGTGAGACTGCGTTTCTAAAAATAGAAAGTAATTGGCTGGACATGGTGGCTTACGCCTATAATCCCAGAACTTTGGGAGGCCAAGGCAGCCTGACCAACATAGAGAAACCTCATCTCTACTAAAAATTAGCCGGGTGTAGTGGCACGCACCTGTAGTCCCAGCTACTCAAGAGGCTGAGTCAGGAGGATCGCTTGAACCTGGGAGGCGGAAGTTGCAATGAGATCGCGCCATTGCATTCCAGCCTGGGCAACAAGAGTGAAACTCTGTCTCAAAATAAATAAGTAAAAAGTAATTGTAAGTAAGTATACTTGCTGCTTGGGAGGCTGAAATGGGAGGATTGCTTGAGCCTGGGGAGGTCGAAGCTGCAGTGAGCTGTGATTGTGCCACTGCACCCCAGCCTGGGTGGCAGGGTGACACTCTGTCTAAAAGGAAAAAGAAAAAGTGTGCTCATGATAAAATAAATTCAAACAGTACAAGAAGTAGGTATGCTATGAAAAGTGAAAGCTTCCTTCCCCCTAATTATTATTATTATTATTTTTATTATTATTTTTAATCTTTTTTTTCTTTGAGACGGAGTTTCGCTCTTGTTACCCAGGCTGGAGTGCAATGGCGCGATCTCGGCTCACCACAACCTCCGCCTCCTGGGTTCAGGCAATTCTCCTGCCTCAGCCTCCTGAGTAGCTGGGATTACAGGCACGCGCCACCACGCCCAGCTAATTTTTTTTGTATTAGTAGAGACGGGGTTTCACCATGTTGACCAGGATGGTCTCGATCTCTTGACCTCGTGATCCACCTGCCTCGGCCTCCCAAAGTGCTGGGATTACAGGCTTGAGCCACCGCGCCCGGCTATTATTATTTTTAAAGATGGGGTTTCACCATATTGGTCAGGCTGGTCTCGAACTCCTGACCCTTGTGATCAGCCTGCCTTGGCCTCCCAAAGTTCTGGGATTACAGGTGTGAGCCATTGTGCCCTGTCAGTTTTAACAGTTGTGTGTTATCTTTGGAATATTTTGGTGTCAGAATTGTGGTAGAGTTTTAGGAAAAATTATGAAGCATTCAGTCTTGTGTTCAATAATTTTTTATTTTATTGTATTACTAGTTTTTATGACAGAAGTGCAGTGGCATGATCATGGCTGACTGCAGCCTTGACCTCCCGGGCTCAGGTGATCCTTCCACCTCGCCATCTTGAGTAGCTGGGACTATGGGTGTGCACTTCCACACTAGGCTAATTTTTGTATTTTGGTACAGACGAGATTTTGCCATGTTGCTCAGTTTGGTTTCAAACTCCTGAGCTCAAGTGATCCTCCTGCCTTGGCCTTCTGAAGTGCTAGTGTATTACAAGTGTGAGCCACTATGCCTGGCCTAATTTTTAATATTTTGTAGAGATGAGGTTTTACTGTGTTGCCCAGGCTGGTCTCAAATTCCTGGGCTCAAGTGATTCCCCTGCCTTGGCCTCCCAAAGTGCTGGAATTACAGGTGTGACCCACCATACCTGATGCCTGAAAAATATTTTAGAGAGTGAAGTTTTAAAATATTCATTTATAAAACCACCTGAATACAGTGTTTTCCAGTGGGAGATATTCTTGAACTTCTAAATACTTTCCAAAGTTAATATTCTGTAATAGTTAGGCTTTTTTGTTGATTTTGTAATTAGTCTCTTAGAAACACCATCCATTTAATCAATAATTTCTGGTTTATAAACATAAAGTTGTAAGTTTGGTGTAAGCAGTGAAAACCAATAAAAAACACTTATAATAATTATGGTAATATTTCAATCACTGAGACCCGAGTCCTGTGTCTGGACCCATAGGGGAGGCAGTTGGATTCAGCGCTGCCTTTGCGGGAGAGGAAGGGGCTGAGGGGTTGCTCCTCTCTGTCTTGCTTCTTCCTTGCTTCTGGGTCACGCTCAGCTGCCCCTGTGTTAGTTTCACATCAAATCCTTGATGATTTGCTAGAGTTTTTTCATGGGATGTGGGAATACATATATGTCTGTTGTATGTAATATACGTACATGTTACATACACGCACCCATGCATGATTACATAGTGTTAATTTTTCCCCCTTGTGGATTGAGAATGGCAGTCTTTCCAAGCTGCTGAATGTCTAACAGTGTCTTACTGTGCCTGGTTTACTGGTGGTTTGTGTGGCCGAGTGGGAGCTAGGGGACTGAAGGATCTTGAGGGACACACCACTCCCTGGTGGCGCCGCTGAGGAGGTGGGGCAGGTGGCTGTAATACCAGCGAAGACACTTAACTGGAATCCCTCAGTGTTCTGCTCACTGATGTGTCTGTTTCCTCAGCGTCAGTTCTCTCGGCACCTTGGAGCTTTCCCTTCCAATTATTTCTCTTCTAAGATTGTTAATCCTCAGTTGTCCATTTTGCCATGGATTATTTTAAAAACTTCCCCAAAAATAGTATAGAATTCATTGCTAGTTGCCCCTATTGAAGGGTGATCATTTTGAATACTGCTAGATCCTCAGTTGATCAGATTTTGTAGTTTTTCTCCAACAGCATTTTAATAATAATTGTCTTGTAATATAAGTAAAACTTCATTTAATATTAAGGAAGGAAACTAAGAATACAGGTTATTCTGAATTAGTATCCATTTCATAGTTCCCTCTACATCCCTTTTCTTTTCTTTTCTTTTTTTTATTTTGAGACGGAGTCTTGTTCTGTCACCCAGGCTGGAGTACAGTGGCATGATCTCAGCTCACTGCAACCGCCGCCTCCTGGGTTCAAGGGATTCTCCTGCCTCAGCCTCCCAAGTAGCTGGAATTACAGATGTGCATCACCACACTTGGCTAAGTTTGTATTTTAGTAGAGACAGGGTTTCACCATGTTGGTCAGGCTGGTCTTGAACTCCCAACCTCAGGTGATCCACCGCCTCAGCCTCCCAAAGTGCTGGGATTACAGGTGTGAGCCCCCATACCTGGCCTCTACATCCCTTTTCTTACAGTTTATTTTTTCCCTGCTGCGGTAATTTCTGTTGTTGATTGTATTGCAAGTTTAATGATGCTTAAACTACTGTATTTATAATTTGAGAGAAATAGTAAAATGAACTTTAAATGTTTTCATTTTTCCTATTTTTTAAATGTGTATTTTTTAAAATGAGATAAGGTCTCACTATTTTGCCCAGGTCGGTCTCAAACTCCTGGCCTCAAGTGATCCTCTCACCTTGGTCTCCCAAAATGCTGGGATTGCAGATGTGAGCCATCATGCCTGGCCTTAAATGTTTTTAAAGATAAAGTTTGGGCCAGGCGTGGTGGCTCATGCAACCCAGTACTTTGGGAGGCCGAGGTGGGCAGATCACAAGGTCAGGAGTTCAAGACCAGCCAGGCAAATATGGTGAAATCCTGTTTCTACTAAAAATACAAAAATTAGCCAGGTGTGGTGGCACGCACCTTTAATTCCAGCTACTCAGGAGGCTGAGGCAGGAGAATCAGTTGAACCTGGGAGGCAGAGGTTGCAGTGAGCCGAGATGGCACCACTGCACTCTGGCCTGGGCGTCAGAGTGAGACTCCGTCTCAAAAAAATTTAAATAAATAATGTTTGGTGTGGATAATTTTAACTTTCTCATTTTCCTAAAGCGTTCTCCAGTACTACATATGAAAGGAAGACTCAGATAAAATTTTAACAGTAAGAGAATCACCATGATAGACCTTTTAAAAGTTCAGTCTTAACGTGCCTGTATCAGATGCAGGAGATGGAGACAGATACGGTATGCTGAATACTGAAGCTGTTTACCATGGCTGCTTTGCACAATCTGTACAGAAGTTTTACCAGTTCATAAAACTGCTTTATGACCCTGAAGGAATGTCAGAAATAAAACAAACACACCCACAACAAATACACCAGATGTGGGGCTGATTTTCCTGCCACGATGCACTTCCAGTGAGGAAACTGCTGTGTGGTTTGGGGCAGGAGCTTGGAGTGATTTGGATTCAATCTTCCTGTTTTGAATATTTGTAAAAGGAAACTAATTTTCCAAAACTTTTAGCTAGTAACCCATGTCACTCAGCCATCCTCTATTTAAATATTATTGAAAATAGTGATGAGCTCATGTATGAAAATGTCCTTCTTCCTTTTTTGGAGTGTCTTGAGTTTTTCATATGGTGATATTCTTATTTGTATAATGAGTATTAATAAAAGTGGTAGTAATTGGTAATATGTCTTACATTTCAAAATTTTAAATTTCAAATACATTTAGAAGTAGAGAGCATAGAATAATGAACCCCCAGTTCCAACAGTTATTAGCTTAGAGTCGTTTGTATTTTGCTTTTATCCCTTTTCCCCAAAAAGGATTATTTTAGGAAAATCCCAGAAATCTGTCATCTCATTTGTAAATATTTCAGTATGTGCCTCAAGAAGATGAGGGCTTTCTTTAAAAACATAGCCATAATAATATGACATTGAGAAAAATAAGAGTAATTTCTTAATATCATAAAATAGTCATTGTTTAAATTTCCTTTAAAAAAAAAATGGATTTGTGACCTGGCACAGTGGCTCACACCTGTAATCCCAGCACTTTGGGAGGCTGAGGTAGGTGGATCACTGGAGGTCAGGAGTTCGTGACCAGCCTGGCTAACATGTCAAAAGTCCGTCTCTACTAAAATATAAAAATTACCCAGGCACGGTGGCACCTGCCTGTAATCCCAGCTACTTGAGAGGCTGAGGCAGGAGAACTGCTTGAACCTGGGAGGTGGAGGTTGCAGCGAGCCGAGGTCGCACCACTGAACTCTAGACTGGGTAACAGAGCGAGACTCCGTCTCAAAAAAAAAGTAGGTTTGTTTTACAGGAGCCTGCCCATGGCATTTGGATTTTACACCTCCTCAATCTCTTTAAAATCTGTAGATTTTTCTCCCTCCATTTTTTTCTCTGTTTGCAGTTTATTTGTGGGAGAATCGAGGCATTTGTCCTGTCCTGTTCAAAAGTTTTAACTGGTTTCTAGTGTTTTCCTAGCTGGACAAATTTGACATTTGACAAATCATTCCTATACTACGGGCCCAGTGTATTTTGTGGGCAACAAACTACTTGGGGATTAACTTGGTGTAAAAAAAAAAATAGGCATTTCTGATTTCATTTCAAATGTTGCATTGGTAAGGTACGTTCCAGTCAGCACTTGGCGAGGCCTGAGGCCCAAGAGTGCGCCCATGCCAGGGTGCAGGGAGGCCGAGAGGTGTGTTACTGCCTCCCTTCTCCTTGGTCCTTGTGGATGGGCATGAGAGGCTGGATCTGACTGACTTGTCACTCTGAGACAGCAGAGGGGGACAAGGAGAAGTTAACGAAATATGTGTTGCTTCTCCAGGCCTTCATGTCAGAAACACCTGCCGCTGCCCTGAGGACAGAAGGCTGGCTGCTGGCTGGTGCTCTCGGCTCCCTGTGGGGCTTGCCGGCTGAGGACGCCCTGGGCTTGGAGCATTTTCCTTAAAATGAATGAATGAATGAATGAAGGCAGATCTTATGGTAACATGATAGTTGTTCACCGGAGGCACTTTGGAGTTGACATTAATGAGGACTCCACTTTTTAAAATGTGATCTTAAACTTTTTGATTTTTAAATTGAAGTTTAGAAAAATTAGTTGATACTTGTCTATCCATGTGAGTGATGCTGTGCTCTCTGGTACATCAGCCTTTTAATTTGTTTCTCAAATCCAGCTCTTAAAAATCCAGCTCTTTTTTTAATTTTTATTTATTTTTTAAAGATGGGGTTTCACCACGTTGGTCAGGCTAGTCCTGAACTCCTGACCTCAGGTGATCCTCCCGCCTTGGCCTCCAAACTCCTGACCTCAGGTGATCCTCCTGCCTTGGCCTCGAAAGTGCTTGGATTACAGGCGTGAGCCACCATGCCCAGCCAAAAATCCAGCTCTTGTAAGTCAGGGCTGGGCGCCGTGGCTCACGCCTGTAATCCTAGCACTTTGGGAGGCTGAGGTGGGTAGATTGCCTGAGTTCAGGAGTTTGAGACCAGCCTGGGCAACACAGTGAAATCCTGTCTCTATTAAAATGCAAAAAATTAGCTGGGCATGGCGGCATGCACCTGTAATCCCAGCTACTCGGAAGGCTGAGGCAGGAGACTCACTTGAACCTGGGAGGCGGAAGTTTCAGTGAGCCAAGATCACGCCACTGCCCTTCAGCTTGGGTGACAGAGCGAGACTCCATCTCCAAGAAAAGAAAAAAAGTCAGACCGGTTGGGCATTCTGTCTGCAAATCAGGCTGAACAGAGGCTGGGCCTTGGCACTGGTAGGAGCTCCAGGCACTTCCTGTTGAGAGCATTAGGGAAAGGATTGCGTGTGGGTGCCCACAGATGAATACCAAGTTCATCTGAAATCGGAAATCGCCAGACATTCTGGAAAAGTACAGTTCTCATAATCAAATAAACACTGGGAACATAAATCTTGTATTTTTACTGCAGCGCTTGTTTAAGGAGAAGCACTTTAGACAGCTCTTTGAGCTTGTGAAAGGAAATGCAGACTGCGCAAAGCTAGATGCCCTTTTGCAAAATGTTAAACATTTGCTGACCTTGCTGTAAAGTTTTATTGATTATTTGGAAAGCTCTTTTCATTTGTTGTTTTTAGTGCTCATCTCTAGGTGTCTGGTGAAAAGGGTAGTTTTCCTGGTTTACCAATGACTGTCATGAAATCAAAGGAACATTTTCAAGGCCTACGTGAAACCATCCTTCCTTCCTGCTCATTACTGCCTTTACCTGGGGATGGGGATCCAAAGATGACGAGACAGGAGCACATGGCCCTCTTTCTCTGCTTGGTGTCTGGCTCATGTTCTTTTGTATTTCATTTCCTTTATGCCAGCATTTTTATACTGAAAAATATCAGCATAGAGGATTTTTTTTTTAATTTTTAAAAAAGTAACTCAGAAATGCTTAGGTTCAGTTGGTTATGTGACATATTTGAGGTAGGTAGTGTGACACCCAATCTGAACACTTTTTTTTTTTTTTTTTTTTGGTAGAGACAGGGTCTCACTGTGTCCCCCAGGCTGGAGTCCAGTGGCTCAATCTTGCCTCACTGCAACCTCTGCCTCCTGGGCTCAAGCCATCCTCCTATCTCAACCTCCTGAGTAGCTGGAACTATAGGTACATGCCACCACACCGGCCTAATTTTTGTGTATTATTTTTGTAGAGACGGGGTTTCACCATGTTGCCCAGGCTGATCTGGAACTTCTAGGCTCAAGTGATCCACCTACCTCAGCCTCCTGAAATGCTGGGATTACAGGTGTGAGCCAGCCTGAACACTTTTTTTTTTGTTTTTGAGATGGCGTCTCACACTGTCACCCAGGTTGGAGTGCAGTGGTGCAATCTCAGTTCACTGCGACCTCCGCCTCCCAGGTTGAAGTGATTCTCCTGCCTCAGCCACGCAAGTAGCTGGGACTACAGGCGTGCACCACCATACTCAGCTAAGCTATTTTTATATTTTTAGCAGAGACAGGGTTTCACCATGTTGGTTGGTGAGGCTGGTCTGGAATTCTTGACCTCAGGTGATCCACCCACCTTGACCTCCCAAAGTGCTGGGATTACAGGTGTGAGCCACTGCCCCTGGCTCTAGACACAGTTCACCTTAAACTAAAATGATACTTGCTGCATGTACTGTCAATTCTTGAGAGATGGTACTAATTATGACATTAGAAGCAGCTGGTATTTTACTGTGCTGGAAAAAGGCTAGACTTTTCTGAATTCACAGCAGTGGCACAAAGAAATTTGAAAATACACTGTCTACTAGATGATTAAGTTAAGAGCAACAAGAAAAATGAGTGGAGTTACTACCAAACATTTAGACCGAACCCAGTGGCTCATGCCTGTAATCTCAGCAACTTGGGAGGCCGAGGTGGGAAGATCGCTTGAGCCCAGGAGTTTGAGACCAGCCTGGGTAATAGGCAAAACCCCATCTCTGCAAAAAATAGAAAAATTGGCTGGTGTGGTGGCTCACGCCTGTAATCCCAGCACTTTGGGAGGCCTAGGCAGGTGGATCACGAGGTCAAGAGATTGAAACCATCCTGGCCAGCATAGTGAAACCCTGTCTCTACTAAAAATACAAAAAAAATTACCTGGGCGTGGTGGTGCACATCTGTAATCCCAGCTACTTGGGAGGCTGAGGCAGAAGAATCCCTTGAACCTGGGAGGCAGAGGTTGCACCACCGCACTCCAGCCTGGTGACAGAGCAAGACTTCATCTCAAAAAAGTAAATAAATAAATAAATAAATAAGCCAGGCATGGTGACGTATGCTCGTAGTCCTTGCTATTTGGGAGGCTGAGGCAGGAGGATTGTTTGAGCCCGGGAGGCGGAGGTTGCAGTGAGCTGAGATTGTGCCATTACACTCCAGCCTGGGTGGCAGAGGGATACCCTGTAACAAAAAAATAAAAGAAGAAAAACCAAACAGGTATATGAATGTGGGCCTTCTGTCTTCTGTTTGCTTATTTATCAGAAGAGGATAATATGTATCCTGTATAACATCTCCGACCCGTATGTAGAGAAAGTGGAAGCTGCTGTTAGCAATGGGTCGGTTTACTATTTCATCAAATATTTAGGGTATAAGAGAATAAAAAGTAAATTGAAAGTATTAAGAGATCCCGCCCTCTCATATCTGTCAAATAGGAAGGACTATGTTATAAGCTTGAAGTAATCCTAAAGGATTGGTGGATATTACATTTGGTTGCTAAAAATTCCCCACATGACTAATTACTGAAATTAAGTTGCCTTCCTTTGAACTTGTATTTACTGATGCTTTGCAAACTTTTTACTTTCTTACATTCCACTCTTGTTCCTTTCTTAATGCAGTTTCTGATGTAGATACCATTTAATCACTCTACTTTGTTACGAGTGATGTGACCACTGTCTTCTACAAGTGTGTTAGCAAGTCTCGGTCTCAGGGGTCAGAGAGCCAGGAAGAGTAAGTTAGGATGGACTCTTACAGAGTTCTAGAAGCCAGAGCAGTGGGGCTCCTTTCTGTCCTTCCGTCTCAGTCAAACAGGCAAGTCCAAGGCCTTCCGGGAGGAAGATGTGTAGACAGTTCCCTTCCTGGCTGTTCACGTCCTCCTTCCTGTCCTGGCGGTCCCAGCTCAGCTTGGACTGTGGGAGAGCGTCTCTGTGTATATTTAGGATGCCCTAGCATTGTACTAGGAAGGAATGAGGATTCATCCTTAATTTTTCTTCCTGCTCCAGTGCAGCAGCTGAGCTCATTTCCCGAATTCCTGTTCCTGGGGCTGGGGTGAGCACCCCCCATCAGTGCTGCTGGCATGCAGGGTCCTGCTCAGCTGGTATGGGGGCTTCCTCTGGGACCATAGGTTACCTGGCACTGTGTGTTGCCTTTTGTCTCTAAGGTAACTAAATCGAATGCTAAGGGTAGAATTGATCAGTGCATGATGTTAAATACCTCTGGTGAGCTGCAAAATCTGCCTATCAGAATATATATTTTTTTAATATAATCCCAATAGTTGACTTTATAGAAGTGTGTATGTTTATGAAGATATTTTCTTTGTCAAAACTAAAGTTTTTACTCAAAATTCAGTTAAAAAATAGGAAAAAATTAAAAACCAGTGAATAAAATTATTAATTTTTTTTTTTGAGACAGTTTTGTTCTTGTTGCCCAGACTGGAGTGCAGTAGTGCTGTCCCAGCTCACTGCAACCTCCACCTCCTGAGTTCAAGCAGTTCTCCTGCTTCAGCCTCCTGAGTAGCTGGGTTTACAGGTGTGCGCCACCATGCCCAGCTAATTTTTTTGTATTTTTAATAGAGATGGGGTTTCACCATATTGGCCAGGCTGGCCTTGAACTCCTGACCTCAGGTGATCTGCTCACCTCAACCTCCCAAAGTGCTGGAATTACAAGTGTGAGCCACCACGCCTGGCCAAAATTATTAATTTCTAGCAAAGGAAAAAAATTAGGATCAGGTGTAGTGAGTGGTTCATGCCTGTAATTCAAACACTTTGGGAGGCCAAGGTGGGAAGATCACTGTAGCCCAGAAGTTTGAGACCAGCCTGCGCAATATAGTAAGACCCTCTCTCTTCAAAAAATAAAAAATTAGCCGCATAGTAATGCACACCTGTAGTCTCAGCTACTTGGGAGACTGAGGTGGGGGAATCACTTGAGCCCGGGAGATCAAGGCTGCAGTGAGTGAGCCGTGATTGCACTACTGCCTGAGGGGGACCCTGCCTCAAAAAAAAAAAAAAAAAAATCTGTATCTGTGGGTTGCTGCTTTTTTCATGGTGTGGAAATGGACAATTTTTAAGAGAAGTTGAGTGTGGACCGGTGTGGTGGGGCCTGAGGAAGGTGGGTGGGCCCATTCCAAAGAGACAGCCCTCCCCCTGCCACACACTGCCTGGCTAGAGCCACAGATGCAGCAAGCACCAGCAATGTTTATTTCCAGGAATCAGCTGTATTCTGGCAATTGCTTATTGAAGCTTGGGGCATTTATTTTGTCACTCTAGAATTGAATTTGTGGTTTATTGTTAGCACTTAAGCCAGTGAAAGTGAGCTGGTCTACAGCCTCTGTGATCTCGGGCGATACCCGCCCCTGCCCCAGCTGGATCCGTTGATGAGTGTGACGTGAGCACCCGTGGAGAATGGGCCGGCTTTCCCTCTATTCCAAGATGAGTGGTTTTTTGTTGTTACTGTTGTTGTTGTTTTTATTTTTATTTTTTTTTAATTTATTTATTTTTTCGAGACAGAGTTTCGCTCTTGTTACCCAGGCTGGAGTGCAATGGCACGATCTCGGCTCACCGCAACCTCTGCCTCCTGAGTTCAGGCAATTCTCCTGCCTCAGCCTCCTGAGTAGCTGGGATTACAGGCACGCACCACCATGCCCAGCTAATTTTTTTGTATTTTCAGTAGAGACAGTTTCACCATGTTGACCAGGTTGGTCTCGATCTCTTGACCTCGTAATCCACCCGCCTCGGCCTCCCAAAATGCTGGGATTACAGGCGTGAGCCACCGCGCCCGGCTTGTTGTTTTTAAACAAAACCTTTGGTGAAAATGATTTCCAGCATCTCCTGGCGTGGTGGCCTGCGCCTGTAGTTCCAGCTACTTGGGAGACTGAGGTGGGAGGATCCCTTGAGCCCAGGAGGTCGATGCTACAGTGAACCATGATCTCACCACTGTGTTCCAGCCTGGGTGACAGAGCGAAACCTTGTCTCAGAAACAACAGCAACTAGAAACTTCAGGGTTCTCTCTTCTGTCTCCACCCACCTCTGTCTTTCTCAAAAGGCTAATTAGACTCTGTCCCCGGCCTCCCTCAAAACTGCTGCTTTTGTCAAGGCTACCTACAGTGTCCATGTGGCAAAAGCCAGTAGCTAATTCCTGGTTGTCATCCGCCTTCTAGAATGGAAGTCCTGGCTTTCTCTGCACCCTGCTGGCTTCTCTTCCCCGCAGCCTCCTCATATTGAAGTCCCCCAAGGTACAGTCCTCGGCCTCTCCCCTGTCTCTGCTGACTTCCTGGTGACCACATCCAATACCATCTGTACACTGGGCACTGTGGGCTTCTCCCTGGAACCGCATCGCCTGTCCAGCTGCTTCCCTGCCACTTGGCCCACCAGCCTCTGTCAGCCTTCCCTGTCTCCATGCGGGCACCTCCAGCGTCCTAGTGCTCAGCCAGTACTCTATGCGACTGTCACCCTGCACACCCCACCAAGCAGGAAATCTGTTTGCCCAACCCTCAGGAACAGCCAGGCTCTCACTTGTCTGCTGTCCAGACTGCTGTCACCTGTACCCTCGGCCCCCGCCCCGCCCCACCCCACCCCACTCCACCCCACTCCACCCCACTCCTCAGGCTTTCTCTGACTCAGTCTGTGTCTCACTTGTCTTTTGCATCTGAGTGTTCTTAAAGGGCTGCCTTTTTAATCCTCTGAAATCTCAGGTTGCATTAAGTTAAAATTTAATTCTTTTCATAACGTTGTACTTCCTGATTATCAGCCTGTGTGCCAGAGCTCCTATTTAGAGAACTGTATTTGGGGTTAAGAGGGCTTGTTGGGAGGGTCACTCTTCTCAGGCTCTCGATTCCTGATGAGAGGGGTCTGTGGCTGGCTCCCTGTGAAAACAGTGTTCTGTCATCTTACAAAAGAGCTTAGTTATTGTGAAATAAAACACATTTTGTGTAAACTTGAACACATTTTTCTAAAACTTTGTGATAGGTACTAATTGTCCTGCTTCAGCCGCCTGAACTGTAAGAATAAATTCCAAGCCTTTGGAGCTGTGAACTCACTCCAGGGTGGTCCTGTGAAAGTGCCTGCATTCCCTTACTCATGGCACATGCCCTGGCCTCTCCTCTTAACGGGGTTTCAGCATGTGCCCCGTCCACTCTGGCTGCACTCCCTGGTCCCTGGGGTGCTGTTCTGGCCCCTTCTCCCTCTGCAAGAGGACCGGATGCATACGCATCAGTGCGCCTGGGCCCTCGCACACATCTACACCTTCTCTAGCCTGGCCTCTGGCCCTGGGCCCTCCCTGTAGGTCTTGCTGGACCCTCAGTAGGGGCCTCCCCTGCAGCTGCGCCACTCCAGCAGCCACAGAGGTGCTGCTCCAGGCAGGTGTGGGTCTTGCCCTCCCTTGAAGGGAGAGAGGAGTAGCTGGCAGTTGCAAGGAGAGGACCTCAGGAGAGAAGTTATGGGTGGAGTTGACTACTCACTGGTGGGCAAGATGTCTGTCCCTTGTGTCCTCTGCATGTCACTTGGCCTTTGGGGCCCTGTTCTTTCGTTGGTAAAAGGTATTATTCATAATAGATAACCTGTCAGATTGTTTCCAATTCCAAATGTATTGATTGTGGCCACAAAGCAGCTGAGGCCCAGACAGGAGTGGCATGGATGAACGGAACCGTCCAGCGGGAGGCAGAGGGCTTCTGCCAAACTGGGGAAAGCAGGACTCTGATCTGCCTGCCTCAGGCTTCTGCTCTTGACACCGTCCTCTTTCCTCAGGCTCTCCCACCCCAGGCACTCCTTAGCTGGTCTGATCTTGTTTGATTTCATAATGATTTTCTGTCAGTTTCAGGCAAAGATCCTCCCTCCACCTGCAATTCTTGGCAAAGCTTTTCCTATTTAAAGGGAGCACTGGGCTCCATTTTCCCTAACAGTTTGACTCTTGCATCTGTCAGTGGTTACGCTTGATGGATTAATCCATTGTTTTTTAGAGCATCAAGAGAAGTTCTTTAGGAGACAGTCTAGGATATGAGGAATCAAGAAGAGGTTGATTAGGAGAAAATTTCTCCTAGTAAAAGTTAAGCTGTCTAAAGACTAAAGCTTTATTCAGGCTTTTGGCTGGAAAACATCCCAGAATGTTTAATATCCTCATGTTAGGAGGGACGTGAGCTCTTCATGTAGAGAAGACCACTGTTTCATGATGACTCCTCATGAATTGCCTGGTGCTGTAGACACAGCCAGCTGTGCTTACGAGGTCCTGTCAGCATGCCAGGTCCGGGGGAGCGGTGGTCAGCCTTGCCTTAAAGTCCGATGAGGAAGACAGGCAGGACGAGATGGCTTTGTGATGGGTGAGGGATATGGGCTCTGCAGGAGGAGTCTGAGATGATGCCTAGATGCCGAGGCTGACGCTGCAGGTGATGGTGTGGGCGATGCAGGGCTTGCTGGACAGTAGCCTCCCAGTGGCTGCAACCTGGAGCCTCGTGAGTGCTGCCTGGTCGGCCTGGCCCGTTTCTGAGCTTCAGGGTGCCTGTGTCTCTGGGGACTTAGCATATTTCAGGGCGGCCAGGTGTGGTATCCCATGCCTGTAATTCCATCGCTTTGAGAGGGCAAGGTGGGAGGATCACTTGACCCCAGGAGTTCTAGACCAGCCTGGGCAACACAACAAGATCCCGTCTTTACAAAAAATAAAAGAATTAGCTGGGCATGGGAGCACGCCTCTGGTCCCGACTACTGGGAAGGCCAAGGCAGGAAGATCTCTTGAGCCTGGGAGGTGGAGGCTGCAGTGAGCTGTGATCACTTTGCTGCACTCCAGCCTGGGCAGCAGAGCAAAACCCTATCTCAGAAACAAAAAAAACAAATGCCCTGCATCCTCCCTGGAAGCTGTGTCTCTAGTTGCCTCACAACAGGCTGCTTCTCCCCGTTCTCACCCCTCACCTCTCCCTACCCCCATGGAAGCTGGTGGTTTCGAAGTGATCACTTTTTGAAAATATAAAACAGCAGTAGGGTCCTGTAAGAAAAATCAGTCTGGTCTCTTTACTGTCTCAGACTCTGTAGCGCTGACTACGTGATGTAATTGGATTCCTTTGCCCCAGGCGCTGCTCCCCTCCCCACCCCAAGCTGCTGTTCTCCCGGCCTCTCCCACTGTGCTGCACAGCACCCCATTCCTTGAGCTGCTGTGGCCAGAACCCTAGCGTGCATCCTGGAATCTTCTTTCTGCTTCCCGTGTCACGGTCCACTCTAGTTCCAGCACGCATCGGATGCGACCTCTTCGTCCTCTGCCCCCAGGACACTGTCACCATCGTTTCTAAGTCACCATTACTGTCTTAATGGGGCGATGGTGGCTGCATCCAGTGGACTCTCCCTACTTGCCCCTCTTAGTTTTCCAAATAGCAACAACTGAACTTTTAGAAGTATTTTAAAAACATCTTTGCAACAGTTTGAAACTTCAGAAACGTTGCAAATAACAGAAGAAAGAACTCTCCTCCCCCAACCATTTGCCCTTGAATACTTCAGCACAGGGGTCCCCAACCCCAAGGCCACGGACAGGTCCACGGCCTGTTAGGAACCGGGCCCCACAGCGAGAGGTGAGTGGCAAGAGGCCAGTGAGCGTTCCCACCCGAGCTGCATGCTTAGATCAGCATGGCATTAGATTCGCATAGGAGCACAGACCCTGCTGTGAACTGTGCATTCGTGGGATCTAGGTTGCATGCTCCTTATGAGAATCCAATGCCTGATGATCTGAGGTGGGATAGTTTCATCCCAAAATCATCACACCTCCCCCACCCCCCTACTGGTCTGTGGAAAAATCATCTTCCATGAAAGTGGTCCCTGGTGCCAAAAAGGTTGGGACCACTGCTTTAGCATGTATTTCCTACAGACAGGGATATTCTGCAGTGTAACCAACAAAATCAGGAGTGTAGCATTGACACATTGCTGTATCTAACCTTCAGATTCCACTGAAGCTTGCAGATTTTCTCATACTCTGCTTTGTAGCTGAGGGGTCCGCTGCAGAGCCACACACAGCATGACATTTTCCTTTCTGTGTGATTTGAGGTTCATGACCTTGACACTGCTCAAAGTTTCTGGCTGGTGATTGGAGACTGTTCTGACTTTAGGTTTGCCTGGGTTTCTTGGTGGTTGGATTTGGGTTGTGGATCTTTGGCAGGAACATCGCAGAAGTGAGGCTGTGTTTCCCCCCTCGTGTCCTGTAGGATGGTGTGGTTTCGCCTCGTCACATAACTGATGCTGGCTGCTCTGATTACTTGATTTCAGGTGGTGTCTGCCTGACTTCACTGTAAAGTCACCGTTTTCCCTTTGTAATTGATAGATATTTGTTTGAATGTACTTTGAAACTATATAAATATCCCATTTCTCATCAGATTTTAAAATTATGTTTATTAATGTCAGTGCAGACTTCTGATTTCCTGGTGTTTTTGTTTTTGTTTTGAGACATGGTCTCACTGTTGTTTAGCCTGGAGTGCAGTGGTACAGACACAGTTCACTGCAGCCTCCACCTCCTGAGCTAAGTGATCCGCTCACCTCAGCCTTGAGAGTAGCTGGAACCACAGTTATATGCCACCATAACGTGGTTAATTATTTTATTTTTTGTAGAGGTGGAGTCTTGTTGTGTTGCCCAGGCTGGTCTTGAACTCCTGGGCTCAAGCAGTCCTCCTGCCTCAGCCACGCAAAGTGCTGGGATTCCAGGCATGAGCCACTGCACCCAGCCCTGTTTTATTTAATAGGTTATAATCTGTGACTGTTTGTATTTATTTTGAGCACATCCTCACTTCTGGGCACTGGATGCTGTAGGCTCACCTTGTGGTTCCCTAACCCAGCTCTGGAGTTGCCTGAGGAGCCCTGTCTTTTGTTGGAGAATGGGCTTTAGAGACCACAGTCTGCACTGGGTGTGCTTGCAGCTGAACTGCTGCTGCTCCCCGGTGCTCTTGGTAGACAGAGCTAGGACTCCTATATGTCTGCATTTATCTCTGTATCTATCTGTCTATAATGAAACTGAGTTCATACTGATAACCTCCGATTCTAACCCACTTCTGTGCAGTTAGTTGATTCTTATTATCTTCCTTATCTACAGCTCTTCTCTCTGACAGCCCTATCATCCTTAATGTTGCTTATTTGATCAGTCCTCCTGTAGGTAACAGGAGGACCGTAACCCCTACCCCAGCTGGTTCCCAGGCACTGATGTCCTCCTCACTCCATCCCACACCCAGCCAAGCCTGGGGAACCCTGACCCCCTGCTTGCTGTTGAGCTCTGCCTGAATCGGGTGCTGGAGGGAGGCTGCAAGGCTGGGAGGTGGGAGGACGACTTGCGGCTTTCTGCCTGCTCCCTCTTCCGGTGACACCCTAGCAATACCATCCTGGCAGGGAAGTTCCTTCTAGCAGTCACTGGTGCCAGTTTGGAGTTTCCCCACACTAGCAGAAGACCTTGCCATGGTTGCCTTTGAGAGCCCAGCGTCGGCTGGCTGCACTCCTTCCAGACACTGAGGACCCAGCCTGTGGGGCTGCCTTTGAGCTTAGAGACCCAGTGCCAGCCAGTAGCACCCCATCCTCAGGGTCTGAGTTTCAGCTTACAGGCCCCTTTGCCGAGCTTTCTAAGTTTTAAAAATTCCAGCCTCATCTTTCATTTCCTGATCCTAAGGGCAGCAGTGCTTTCTGGATTTGGCATCTCCGTGGTATTTCCATGTGCCCTCTTTACATCTTAGTGACCTAGTTGACGGTTATTTATGTTAAATGTTCTGTCTCCCCCTCTCAGCACCTGTGTGGTTAGCAGGCTGCTCCTCCACTGCGATGCGGCTTGCTTTTCTAGTCGTAGCTACTGCGGTCTTAATTATTCTTAATGTTTTTGTTTTTTGAAACTGAGTTTTGCTCTTGTTGCCCAGGCTGGAGTGCAGTGGTGAGATCTCGGCTCACCACAACCTTCACCTCCTGGGTTCAGGTGATTCTCCTGCCTCAGCCTCCCGAGTAGCTGGGATTACAGACACCCGCCACCATGCCCGGCCTAATTATTTTTATACACCAGTACAAAATTGTTACTGTTCCCAGAGCAGTTTGAAAATATTTTGAAAAATAATGTTTTCTCTCAGGCTTTTCCTTCTGGGCCCTTCTCTCCTTTGCCCTCTGATTTGGGAACTTGCTTCAGCGTGCACGCAGGTCTCCTGCTGATGCTTTCGTGGTTTGCCTTTCGAAGCCTTCACCTCAGGCTGCCTCCAAGTTCCTCCCGCTCCCAGCCTGGCCCCATCATCTGTGTCTACCACTTCAGGGAGATGCGCATAGAACTATTAAAACACATAGTTAACAAAACATGTCTTATCAAAAGACTAGTGGGGAAACTTGACAAGGAGGTTCAGGTGACTTGAGAGTAATTAATGTGGAAAGAAAAGAGGACATTCGGGGCACAGCCTTGGTACCAGCTGCTCCCTGCATCTCATCTGCCTTTGTCTTCACTGGTTTTTGTTTTGTTTTGTTTTTTTTGAGACAGCCTCACTCTGTCACCCAGGCTGGAGTGCAGTGGCGCAGTATCAGTTCACTGCAACCTACCCCTCCCACGTTCAAGTGATTCTCGTGTCTCAGCCTCTCAAGTAGCTGGGACTACAGGCAAGCGCCACCATGCCCGATTAATTTTGTGTGTTTTTAGTAGAGACGGGGTTTCACCGCATTGGCTGGGCTGGTCTTGAACTTCTACCCTCAGGTGATCCACCCGCCTTGGCCTCCCAAAGTGCTGGGATCACAGCCGTGAGCCACCATGCCTGGCAGGAGATACATTTTGGAAGGCAAACTGGGAACCATGAAATATGTTAGTGCCCTTTGGAGAGTCCTGGGATTTTATCCTGAAAATTATAATTAAAATAGTTAAAAAGTTGTGTGCATGAAAATGTTCATTGCAAATATATTTGGCATAAGAAAATAATTTTTATTCTCCTAGTATATAAGGATTATAAAAGAAAAACTTTGAAAAGTTAAGAAAAAAGTTGTTTTTGAGACCAAGTCTTGCTCTATTTCCCAGGCTGGAGTGCAGTGTTGTGATCTTGGCTCACTGCAGTCTCTGCCCCCAGGGTTCAAGCCATTCTCCTGCCTCAGCCTCCTGAGTAGCTGGGACTCTAGGCATGGGCCACCAGCCTCAGCTAATTTTTGTATTTTTAGTAGAGACAGGGTTTCACCATATTGGCCAGGCTGGTCTCAAATTCCTGACCTCTTGATCTGCCCGCCTTGGTCTCCCAAAGTGCTGGGATTACAGGTGTGAGCCACTGTTCCCGGCCCAGATGGCCTTTTAAGTTTCAGCTCAAGGGTTCTCTTCAGCCCACCCGCCCTCTCTCCCTCCCTTCATTCCTTCTGCCTGCCAAGAAGCCAACTGCAGTGTACCCATCAGTTGCTGTCTCAGTAGATATTCACCTATTGGCTTTGACCAGGAGACTTGTGTGTGATGATATTTGCTGTAATAGATACTGAAGTATATACTGTGGTGCGTTGCATAATGGTGGGGATACCTTCTGAGAAATGCATTATTAGGTGATTCTTGTCATTGTGTGAACATGACAAGACTACATCACAGACTCGGTTGGCAAAACCTCCTCAGATGGCAAAACCTACTAGGCCACGTGGCACAGCCTACAGCTTCTGGGTTATGCACCTGTGCAGTGTGCAACACTTTTGAACACTGGAGGCAATTGTAGCACATGGTTTTTGTGTAGCTACATTGATTGATTGATTATTTATTGACTGATTGATCGATTGGAGATGTAGTCTTGCTTTGTTGCCCGGATTGGAGTGCAGTGGTAGGATCTTGGCTTGTTGCAACCTCCGCCTCCCGGGTTCAAATGATTCTCTTGTGTCAGCGTCCTGAGTAGTGGGGATTACAGGCACCTGCCACCACACCCAGCTAATTTTTGTATTTAGTAGAGAGAGGGTTTCACCATGTTGGATCAGGCTGCTCTCAAACTCTTTTTTTTGAGACAGAATCTCACTGTCACCAGCCTGAAGTGCGGTGACTTGATCTTGGCCCACTGCAGTCCCTGCCTCCCTGATTGAAACCATTCTCCTGCCTCAGCCTCCTGAGTAGCTGGGACTACTGGCTTGTGCCACCACGCCCAGCTAATTTTTGTGTTTTTTAGTAGATATGGGGTTTCACCATGTTGGCCAGGATGGTCTCCATCTCTTGACCTCATGATCCACCCACCTTGGCCTCCCAAAGTGGTGGGATTACAGGTGTGAGCCACCACACCTGGCCGCATTTACGTATCTAATCATAGAAAAGATTTGGTAAAAATACAGTATTATCATCTTATGGGACTACTCCTAGTTATCTGGTCCGTCATTGGCTGAAACGATGTTATCAAGTGCATGACCGCAGTTGCTTGGGATCAACATCCATGTCACATTCCAAAAGTTGTCAGATAGTACATATTTTTAAACATAAACATTTTTTAAAAGTATAACTTGGTGCAACACCCCAATCCATAAAATTTTTATATAATATTAACTGATAAGACTAAATTTTTGGTTTTACTGTTTTACTTGTAGCTAAACCATTTACACAGCTGGTGAAAGAAATGCAGCTTCATCGAGAAGACTTTGAAATAATTAAAGTAATTGGAAGAGGTGCTTTTGGTGAGGTAAGATGAACTTCATTTTGTTAACTTTGCCTAAATTGCCAAA
Source organism: Aotus nancymaae (assembly GCF_030222135.1). Taxonomy (NCBI): domain Eukaryota; kingdom Metazoa; phylum Chordata; class Mammalia; order Primates; family Aotidae; genus Aotus; species Aotus nancymaae. The sequence continues at coordinate 86,327,718 of NW_026988422.1, read as the reverse complement.
ACGTCAGCAGCTTCCATTTCACCTTTTTATGGACCTATACACTGGTTTTGGGATGAGGTAATTGGTATCCTTTGGAGAGTTCATTTTTTCTTCTCTCTCTCTGAGAGGAGGTTTCACCGTGTTGCACAGGCTGGCCTTGAACTCCTGGGCTCAAGTGATCTTCCCGCCTCGGCCTCCTGAGAAGCTGGGGAGAAAATCTGAATGATAGAATGAAGAGAAAGAAAACCCAAACTGCCGGGCGCGGTGGCTCACGCCTGTAATCCCAGCACTTTGGGAGGCCGAGGTGGGTGGATCACGAGGTCAAGAGATGGAGACCATCCTGGTCAACATGGGGAAACCCCGTCTCTACTAAAAATACAAAAAATTAGCTGGGCTTGGTGGCGTGTGCCTGTAGTCCCAGCTACTCAGGAGGCTGAGGCAGGAGAATTGCCTGAACCCAGGAGGCGGAGGTTGTGGTGAGCCGAGATCGCGCCATTGCACTCCAGCCTGGGTAACAAGAGCGAAACTCCGTCTCACAAAAAAAAAAAAAGAAAAGAAAAACCAAAAGCTTCTGACTGGTGAATTACCTGAGATACTGTTGGGACCAAAAATAGTTTCTTCAGATGTAGGTTTTTTGTTTGTTTTTTGGTTTTGGTTTTGAGTCAAGAGTTTTGCCCTTGTTGCCCAGACTGGAGTGCAATGGCACAATCTCGGCTCACTGCAACCTCCGCTTTCCGGGTTCAAGCAAGTAGCTGGGATTACAACTAATTGCTCAATTACAATTATTGCCACAGCCTCACAAGTGGCTGGGATGACAACCACGTGCTACCACGCCCAGCTAATTTTGTATTTATAGTAGAGATGGGGTTTTACCATGTTGGTCAGGCTGGTCTTGAACTCCTGATCTCAGGTGATCTGCCCACCTCAGCCTCCCAAAGTACTGGGATTACTGGCATGAGCCACTGTCCTCTGCCTGTTTTTGTTTTTGTTTTTTGAGATGGAGTCTCGCTCTGTCATTTAGGCTGGAGTGCAGTAGCACAGTCTTGGCTCACTGCAACCTCTGTCTTCTGGGTTCATGCCTCAGCCTCCCAAGTAGCTGGGGTTGCAGGTGCTGACACCACGCCCAGCTAATTTTTATATTTTTTGTAGAAATGAGTTTTGCCATGTTGGCAGGCTGGTCTCAAACTCCTGCCCTCAAGTGATCCAGGCCTCTCAAAGTGCTAGGATTACAGGTGTGAGCCACCACACCCGGCCTTCTGACATAGTTTTAAAAACTCCATTTGTTAACTGAATTTTGGCTTCTTGGCATTTTCTAAAAACACAGAGAGGGTTGAATAGTGGCTGTTTTCGTGCTGTGTAGCTTGCTTGCCATTGACACACCTGTGTGGCTCTGGGTCTGGTTGGCTTTGCCTAGGGGAGGAGGGTCAGCCACTTGGGAGCAGCTGGAGAGGCTCACCAGGTCCCTTGTATGTGGCTGGGAGCCCCGCCCTGGGAGGCCCATGGCACGGTGTGGCCTCGCTTTCTGGGCCATCTTCGCGGACCTGCCTTGGCCTCGCAGGATGGTTCTGCCAAGACCAAGGGAGAGGTCAGGCTCCCTCAGAGGCTGTGGGACCACCTCGGGTGCTTTGACGGTGAGTCGCCGGAAGAGCTTTGCTTCTTAAATGGTGCAGTCTTCGCACCTGTGCTGAGGTTTGGGCTAAGCTCTCCTCAGCTGGGGATTGTTGGTTCACTGAGGAAAATCAAATCAGAAAACACCCTGTGTTTCCTCCCAGCAGCAGGTGCACTCTGCCCACAGCAAACCTACTAGACACCATTACAAAGTGAGGTGGCTTCTGCTGTGCAGGGCACACATTTTCCAGTGTGCAGACGGGAAAGAAGGCAAAACAGTACAGTAGGGAAATAGCCCCCCTCTTTCAGCAGCATCCCATGAGTGAGTCTCATCAGGAGAGCAGCCCCGTCCCAGGGTGACCAGCGCTCCCAGTTTATCTCAGTACAGACCCTGGATCCAGGCCTCACCAGCCAAAGTCAGTTTATCAGGGACCGGGATGGGACACAGAGTTTGTTTATTTGTTTGTTTTGTTTGAGACAGGGTCTTGCCCTGTCACCCAGGCTGGAGTGTGCTGGCATGATCACAATTCACTGCAGCCTCTGCCACCTGGGCTCAGGTGATCCTCCTTCCTCAGCCTCCTGAGTAGCTGTGACTACAGGCATGGGCCACCACACCTGGATAATTTTTTTTTTAATTTGTAGAAAGGGGGTCTCACAATGTTGCCCAGGCTGGTCTTTAGCTCCAGGGCTCAAGCAATCCTCCTGCCCCAGACTCCCAAGTAGCTGGGACTATAGGCATGTACCACCATACCTGGCTAGTTTTGTCTTTTTTCTTTTTAGTAGAGACAGATATCTCACTGTGTTGTCCAGGCTAGTCGCGAACTCCTGGGCTCAAGTGATTCTCCTGCCTCCACCTTCCAGAGTGCTGGGATTATAGGCATGAGCCACTGTGCCTGGCTAAGAAAGCCTTTTAAACTTAAAAACAGATCGCATTCACTGATGCCCTGTCTGCTTGATACCAAGCATTGAGCTGTGCCAGATGGGATGACTTTGGAGGTGAGTGGGGCCCAGGCCACACAAGCTTCATGGCCAGACTTTCCAGAGTGCAATTAGGAGGGAGGGAGAGGTACACCAGGGCAGAGAGACCACGGGAAATGAAAGAATGAGAGAGAAAATGGTTTTCACAGAATGGTTTATAGTTATTTTTAGTACTCTTTTTTGCCAAAGAACTTAATGCAAAACTCAGTTTTGTGAGTTTCAAAGAAGATAACATTGATCACCTTCTGAGTTCCTCCTGATTGAAGGGAGCCTGTCCTTCCCTCGCAGCTTTTGCTTCTTGGATTCGCTCCCTGGTCTGGTTCCCTTGGAGCCATGGAATCCATATCTGTACGAGATGGATTTTAGAAGCCCCCGCAGCTGGGGTCACTGTGAGGGTGAGGTGGGGGTGTGGATGCATGGCTCAGCGCCGTCTCTGGCATGCAGGATGTGCCCGGTGAATGGCAGCTCTCACAGTGACTCTTGCAATGTGACTGTGTGGTACTTGATGTTAGAAAGGCAGGGAGGTAGATGATGATGCCATTTAAGAGCTCTTCAGCCCATGACTGCTGCAGACACGGGGACATGCTGGCTGCTTGCCATTGGCAGCCAGAGGTATGGAAGCTACTGTCACTGCCAGTGAGTAGCTTAACAGGGAATGCTGAGGTGGAGACTTGGGCCCATGCGTGAGTAACTTATGTTGGGTAGAGAATGTACCAGACAGTGGAGCTGACATCTTGATGGGTGTTGGTAGTGATGGAAGAGCTCGTTCAAGATTTGGTAGAAACTGAAATGTCCAAGAGGACGTCCCGGAGGAGGTGGCCCTTGAGTTGCGGTTTGAAGAATGGGGCTTGTGGCCACACAGTGAGGGCTGATTGTGTCCCACACTGCTGGGCTCATTAAGTGCCAGGGCTCATGGGTCCTCATAGTTGTCTCAGGAGGCCAGTCCTGCCCTTAACCTCTTATAGTGGTGGAACCTGAGACACGAAGAAGTGAATTAGCAAGAGTTATACTCTGGAGCCCACGTGGCTAGTCTCTGCCTCTGTGAAGAAAAGGTTCTTGATGCAGGAACTGGCACGTGCGAGGTGGGTAGGGGGAGCCACAGATAGAAGAGGCAGTGTGGGGGTGGGGGGTACAGATAGAAGGCAGCGTCTGGCCGGGCACGGTGGCGCACACCTGTAATCCCAGCACTTTGGGAGGCCAAGGTGGGCGCATCACCTGAAGTCAGGAGTTAGAGACCAGCCTGACCAACATGGAGAAACTCCATCTCTACTAAAAATACAAAAATTAGCCGGGTGTGGTGGCGCACACTTGTAATCCCAGCTACTTAGGAGGCTGAAGCAGGAGAATCACTTGAACCAGGAGTTGGAGGTTGTGGTGAGCTGAGATCCTGCCATTGCACCCCAGCCTGGGAAGGTCCAAGCTTGGGAGCCAATCATGAGTTTTTAAAAGGTGAATTTTTTAGGGGGAGGGTTAATTTTTTTTTTTTTTTTTTTCGGAAACAGAATCTTACTTTGTCACGCAGGCAGGAGTGCAGTGACATGATCTTGGCTTGCTGCAACCTCTCCCTCCCAGGTTCAAGTGATTCTCCTGCCTCAGCCTCCCAAGTAGATGGGAATACAGGTGTGCGCCACCACATTGGGGTAATTTTTGTATTTTTAGTGGAGACTGGGTTTCACCATGTTGACTAGGCTGGTCTGGAGCTCCTGTCCTCAGGTGATCCACCTGCCTCAGTCCCCCAAAGTGCTGGGACTACAGGCGTGAGCCACCATGCCTGGCCAAAAATTTTTTTTTTTTAAGACAAGAGTCTTGCTGTATCACCCAGACTGGAGTGCAGTGGCACAGTCTCGGCTCACTGCAGCCTCTACCTCCCAGGTTCAGGCAGTTCTCCTGCCTCAGCCTCCCAAGTAGCTGGGATTATAGGTACGTGCCATCACACCCGGCTAATTTTTGTATTTTTAGTAGAGATGGGGTTTCACCATGTTGGCCAGGCTGGTCTCGAACTCATGGCCTCAGGTGATCATCTCACCTCAGCCTCCCAAAGTGCTGGGATTACAAGCGTGAGCCACCGAACCCAGCATCACTTAGCTATTTTAAAATGCATAATACATTCATTGTTAACTACAGTTACCCTACTCTGCTATCAAACATTAGAATTTTTTTTCTGCCTTTGTTTTAAATGAAAATCTGCAGACATAACCCAAAGTAGAGGGCAATGAGCCGCCACGTGCCTGGCACTCACAGTGAAGCTTTCTAATTTGCAGGCGGTGCCATTCAGGTCGCAGTGGGGTTGGGTTTCGATGCATAAAAGGGCAAATCTTCATTTATGTCGAAAACTTGGCTTTCTCTCACCGCTGGTTTCGAGGCTCTCAGGCTGTTAAGATTTCACTCCAGTTTAGTTCCAGCATGCCAGCCTTTCTTCCAGTAACAGCATTTTTGTTCAACTCACATTTGTATTGTAGGTCGCTGTTGTCAAAATGAAGAACACTGAACGAATTTATGCAATGAAAATCCTCAACAAGTGGGAAATGCTGAAAAGAGCAGAGGTAAGTATGGAGTTTGGGGTGAGCAGAAAGAGACTGTGAAGCCAACTGGGAAAAGCTGCAGTCACCCCCAGCCCCGGGCCTGCCTTTCCCCGGGACAGAGCAAGTGCTCTCTGTTGGGGAGGTCCCAGCCTCCTCCCTGGCGCCTGCTGCTCCCGCCTCTGTGATCACTCTTTACTGGACACGGTGCCTGAGAATGCACCCTCCAGAATATTGGCTGGATTATGCTTACCGTAAAGGCAAATAAAAAGCTTCAGGGGAGTTTTAGCAGTGATTGAAATTCTGCTCCATACACAAAAGGAATGACCAAGTTTGGAGCCTGCTTACACACAGACGGGTCCTTAGCTTCCAACTTCGAGAAGCATCAAGATTATGAATGAGAGCGGACCACTGCTCAGCAGGCTCAGATCTGCTCCTTTTTCTTAGTTCACTGTCAGTCTTCTTGGTGGCCATTCCATGCCCCTGACCCCGTCCCTGCAGCCATGTGCTCAGCCCCTTGTCTCCCTCCTGCCCGCCCGAGGCAGGCCGGGCCTGCTGGGGAGCCCACGCTTTTCCTCTCTGGCCGTCTTGAGTTTCTGTCCTCGCCCGCCCTCTGTTGCCTCCCCTGCACTCAGAGCCCAGGCCCTTCCTGGCCACTTGACCTGCTGCTTCCTGCTTCGGATCTGCTCCATCCATCATGCTCCATCCTCTCCTGTGACTCCTGCCTCTGCCAGAAGGCATTCGGCAGCCCTCTCCTTGCCGGCTGCTGTTCGTCGCAATGGTCTACTGTGGCCCTGCGTGTCTCTGACCCACCCTGAGTGAGGCCTGTTCCTGGCAGTGCTGTGGCAGCTCTAGGCTGCTCAGCCCTGTGGTCAGCGCTCGATTCTGGAGTTGGACACCTCTCGACGTGGCCACCTCCTCATTTTGGGAAGTCCTTCTTGGGTTTCTAGACTCTTTCTCCTACCACTCTCACCCTCCTAAGTAATCGTAGGTGACCCTTTCCTCTTTGGTCCTGGAATTTGTGCCCGTGCTGCCCATGGTTGCCACCTTGGACCAACAACAGTACAGCCGTCGATTCGAGTCAGATCTCTCCGGGGCCCTGGTTTTGTTAACCTGGTGGACTTGACTGGTTCTTCATGACTCAGTCATTACAGCTTTTGCTTCTTCCACTCTGTACCCATTTCCCCTTTCCTTGCCCTGGCACTCAGCACAAGATCTCACACCCATTTGTTGCTCACTGAGCACATGTTGGATGTCAGAGCACCATTTTACAGTCACCTGGGCTCAAAGTATTGGTGGCCTGTGACTGCTTCAGCCCTGCATCTCCCAGTTTCTGGGATGCACACAGTCTCCCTCCCTTCTTTGGGAGAAGCCTTCACTCTCTTTCCCTCCGTCCCCCTTCTGCCACCCCAAACTGTGGCAAACGCAGGAATGTTGTTGGAGCAAATTTTTAGGGGAGAAAAGCAGCTCCTGTTACGTGAAAGTGTGAGGAGGTATCAGGTGTTTACCCACATGTCATGGTGGATGAGGACATTTAAAAGAGTAACTATTGCTGATTTAATTTGAATCTGGTTATACAGATGCAGTTCAATTGGCATGTTCAGAAAAGCCCAAGAGTGTTTGCCAGTCATGACGACTATCCTAGAATATATGTAGCGGGCTATATATGTGTATAAGAGAGAAAAATTTATATGGTGCCAGTTGGAAAAAGTTTATCTTTTTATTCCTATTTCATAGACTTATTTTAAACATTAAATTTTTGAATATTGATTTATAAAACCTGTTCTTTAAAGCATGAATTAAGAGATTGGTCAGTAGAAGCGTTGCTGAGCAGTGTAAATTTATAATTTTTCCACCAGGCTGGGTCTTTATTTCATCTTACTTGGTTAAAAAATACTAAAAGTTTCTCTCTCTGCTCTTCAGACAAAACTGCTGGATAATACATAAGTTTCCTGTCACCAGGTCACCTGCACACAGGCCCCAATTTAAGAATGGGTTTTTCCTAAACACTTCTGGCAGCTGCCAGGCAGAGCTTTAGGGAGCATCTCCTCCTGGAGGCCGCAGCCCCGACCTCCTGAGCCCACGGTCTCACCTCGCCTGGGACTCACTGCTCCATCAGCATTTCTTTTTGGGGGAGTGTTCTGTAAGGCAGGAGGTCAAGCACACTGGGACTCAGCACTCTATCACCATTTCTTTTGGGGGGAATGTTCTGGATGTTCTGGAAGAGAGGAGGTCAGGCACACTGGGACTCAGTGCTCTATCACCACTGCTTTTTGGGAGAATGTTCTGGAAGGCAGAAGGTCAGGGACACTGGGACTCAGGTTTTTGTGTACTTGTCCCTTCACCAGGCCCTTATGGCTGAGGTGGCTGTTGGCAGAGGGGTCGTGATAATTCCAGAATTGCTGGGCTCTGCATGTCTGGACGTTGGCAAGTTGAATGCTGACCCCTTGTCATGTTGTCATTAGTAGAACTGGGACACATCTGCAACAACCTTTTTTTTTTTTTGAGAAGGAGTCTTGCTCTGTTGCCCAGGCTGGAGTGCAATGGTGCAGTCTCAGTTCACTACAACCTCCGCCTCCCAGGTTCAAATGATTCTCCTGCCTCAGCCTCCCAAGTAGCTGGGTAACAGGCACCTGCCACCATGCCCAGCTAATTTTTACATTTTTAGTAGAGATGGGGCTTCACCATGTTGGCCAGGATAGCCTCAAACTCCTGACCTTGTGATTCGCCCACCTCGGCCTCCCAAAATGCGGATATTACAGGCATGAGCCACCGCGCCTGGCCAACCATTTCATTTTTTAAAAAAGCTTTTTTTTTTTGAGAGAGGATCTCACTCTGTTGCACAGACTAGAGTACAGTGGTGTGATCTTGGCTAGGCTCAATCGATCCTTGCACCTCAGCTTCTTGACGCACACACAGCTAATTTTTCAGATGCTTTTGTAGAGACAGTGGTCTCACTATGTTGCCCAGGCTGGTCTCTATCTCCTGGGCTCGAGTGATCCTCCCGCCTTGGTCTCCCAAAGTGCTGGGATTACAGCATGAGCCACCATGGCCAGCCTGAAGGGAAAACTTTAATTTAAAGTTTAGAAAAGAAAACTTTTTCGAAGAAACAGGTTTCAGAGGTTTCTGTGAGACTCAGCTGAGAGCCAATGAGAGCTGTATCCTAGTGTCTCACATAGCAAGCCTTCCATAATGTACTTATATTTTTGTTAAACTTGACAAGTTCCAAATGTAAGACAGTTTAAATCTTGTTCTATGCTCTTATAATAAAGAGGAAATCATGTTAAAATTATGCCAATGGCTGGGTGACTTTTTTTTTTCTGAGACGGAATCTTGCTCTTTTGCCTCAGCTGGAGTGCAGTGGTGCCATCTCAGCTCACTGCAGCCTCCACCTCCCAGATTCAAGGAATTCTCCTGCCTCAGCCTCCCATGTAGCTGGGATTACAGGCACCCGTCATCACACCTGGCTAATTTTTCTATTTTTCAGTAGAGACGGTGTTTCACCATGTTGACCAGGCTGGTCTTGACCTCAGGCAGTCTGCCCACCTCGGCCTCCCAAAGTGCTAGGGTTACAGGTGTGAGTCCGCATGCTCGGCCAGGCCTGGTGACTTTTAAACAGAGATACCACCTGGGCATTAAAACTCTTTCAGAGCCGTAGCAGGTGGAATCTCTAACAATCCTGTCATCACTATACCTTGAGTTCAGCAAACGGATGTGTGCCCTCTCCTGCTAGCTGCGTGGAAGCTCAACAGTGGTTATAGGGCAGCCCATGCCATCAGTACTTGGCGGGGGTTGATCTGGTAGAGAAGCCAGGCAGTGCCGGGTGAGAGGAGCCCAGTCAGGAATCCACAAGAGGATGGGGTGAACCTAAGTGTCAGCCACAGAAATGGAGCCAGTGGGAGAGCAGGGCGCAAGTGTGTCAGCAGCCCTTGGCACTTGCACGGGGCTTGGGAGATGAAGGAACAGGGGATGGCTCAGCCTCAGCCAGGGTGTGGGGGGGGCGTGCACGAGGAGGACCCCGGAAGGCAGGGACACCGTGCCTGGAGCCACCGTCCCAGCAGGGACCCCGATATCAGCCATACGCTCTCTGGGTACTTCCTAGTGAAAATAGACTGACACCCCTCATTGCTTTGCAGACCGCGTGCTTCCGAGAGGAGCGGGACGTGCTGGTGAACGGCGACTGCCAGTGGATCACCGCGCTGCACTACGCCTTTCAGGACGAGAACCACCTGGTAGGCTGATGACCAGAGACGCGGCCAGGGCATTCGCTCGGGTCTTTTATCCCTTTATGCTGTCACTAAAAATGCAGTCAGACAACATGGAACTGGCATGTTAAAAATGTGTATTGGACTTGATAAAATGGAGGGGTTTGTTTGCACACAGTAGTTGTCAGGTAGAACCTTTTTTAAATAGATGTGTGGAAAGCATGTACTTTGTTTTTTTCTAATCACCGGATAAGCTGATTAGTTTGTTTGCGGGGTTTATTACATTTAAACCAACTGGGGTTTGATACACTTTCGATCTTGAATTACTAAGAATAAGGAACTGCAGTGGGGATTCAGTGGTCTCCTGTGGTGGGGCACCTGTCCCAGGCCCTTTGGACAGGTTTTAGGGTTAACGCTTGGTCTCCACACCGCCTGTTTATTTTTCTGACTTGAACAGGGCTTATTTTCAGGACTGACAGACCAGCCTCGTGACGCACATGTGTGCATCGTCAAGCGTGTTCACCACAGCACTCTCAGGGCAGCTGACTTAGTGGGGAAGGGGACACCAGCTCTTGCAGCATCAGAGAAAGCCCTGAGATTTGAATGCCCCGGATTAGGGGAAGAGGTGTGCTGTTGACGCAGACTTCACATGTCCGTATTTGCCTCGGCAGAGGGGGCAGCTGGTGTTTGTCGAGCACTTAGGACAGTTCAGGCCCACAGGGGTCCCCGTCAGTCTTCCCAACGACCCGGTGATTCCACCATTTCATAAGGGGTGTCTGGGGCAAAGAGAGTTGAAGTCACTTGCCCAAAGTGACTGCATGGATGACGGCACCTGTGCCTGAGTCCCAGCCTGGCGAGCACATTTTGGGTCCCCATGCTCTGGGGCTGTCTCCACATTGAACCCCCTCACTTCCTGCTCAGTGTCCCTCCTCCGAGGACCCCAGTGGACTGTCTCCAGTTCGTTTCCACTGTTGATAAGAACTGAGTGAAGTTTCCAAGGAGTACAGCCGGCTGGGATCTATACGAAGGAAGATAACGCTTCTGTTTTGTTTCTCATGTTTTTCCAAAATTAGCATAGCATGCTGCCGTCTGAAATGTTAGGTGTTGCAGGTTTATTCTAAATTAAGACACATGAGTTAGGAGCTCCTGTGAAGATGCCATGTTCTTGGGTTTTTGGAGTTGCCCAGGTAGGAGTACCACGAAAATTCGGGATGAGAGAATGAAGGCGAGGCCTCTGAAGCTTTCTGGCCCCTGACTGCGGGGCCAGCCCCTGCGGCTGCGCACCTGCTGCCCTGAGCAGGTGTGTTTAGGGATAGTCCAGTTCCTCTTCCTGTGGTGGTGAGGCTGGCCCGAGTGCAGACTGGTATCAGGTGCCTCTAGGCATGTTACAGAAATGGGTTCCTCTGACGGCTCAAAGAGTGAGTTCTGCTGCAGTTCCTGTTGGAGCTAGCTAACGGAGTTTTATAAAAATTAAACCTGTTTTATCACCAACTAGAAGTTATTGGCTTAACTCAGTATCCTGTGTTCCATGACAGGACAGACTTGGCCTGGTTCTAATTCAGAAGTGGGTCTCTGCCCGTCTTGCTCACGAGCTCCCGCCTTGATTTTCCTCCTGGACCGTGTTCCAGGAGGAGACCGTTGATCAGACCCAGCGCTGCGTAGGATGCTTCTGCTCTTCCTAGAGTTCTAGGCAGACGTGGACATGGCTGGGGCTCAGCTAGTAAGGGCTTGACTCGTCCCTGTGGCTTTCTTGAGGGGCCGGAGGGCCCAGCCGTTCATTCACTGCATTTCCCTTCACCCCATGTGTTTCCATCAGCTGCCATGGCCTCTTGCCCTGGAGACGCCTCCACCGTCCCCTCTCCGCTGCCCTCCACACACAGTGGCACCTCTGCGCCTGGGCTTCTGAATGTAATTGGGGAACATCACCACTCACTGCTGTCCCCCTCACATTTGGCAGGTCCCCGCGTGCCACTGCCACTTTCCTCCTAACGGATTTGCACGCACCCCTTCATCTGGAGCACCACCCCGGCTCCCCTCAGGCCTCTGCTCGGCAGCCTCTGGCCTGGCCACCTCACCAGGTGGCCTGTGGGCATTCCCCGCTGCCTGCTCTCCATGCTGGCCACGGTCTCTCCCGACCCCAGCATGAGCTCCGCTGAGCAGGGATCTTGCTGTCTGGTGCCTGCCAGCACCCCTGTTGCCAGAGGGACTGACAGGGCCACAGCAAGGGCTCACGAGCAAATGAACAAGCTGAACTCAGCGAGGAAGGACGGGCAGTGCCTGAGCCAGGGCGAGGAGACCGAGGCTGCCCTAGGCGGCGACAGGGAGACTTGAGAAAGGCTCCATAGGACGGGACAGCTGCGGAGAGGCTTGGAAGGGATGAGAGGTTGCTGGCAAAGATTCTGTTGAGAGCAGGGACCGAAAATGAAGGCTTCTGTCATTTCCTCTGATCTAGCTGGGCCCCTCCCTTCCTTAGACAGGCCCACCAGCGTGGCGCTTTCCTTCCTTTGGAGACACCGCCGTTGGATTGGACATGATGGGCGTCGTGTCTGACTGCTGGGCCTGCGTCTTTGCTCTGTCCGTGCTTGTTGGGTGACCCTGGGCCCATCCCCAAGCCTCCCATGTCAGATGGGGTCTTGGTGCCAGAGGTGAAGACAGGTAGAGGTGTGAACAGGACAGCACTGGCCTGTGTCCCACAGCCTGGCCCCAAGCATAGGCCTTCACGGTGACGGCAGCTGTCACTATGAGCTTCTCAGTAAATAACTATGGGGTCACTGCCCCTGCTGATAAACAGCATTTCCTCCCTGTGTGGGCCAGTGAAAAGCTAGCCGTCCAGACCAGAGCATCCATCTCTTCACAGAAAATTTGCTCCCGGGAGGCTGAGGCCGCATGCTTCCCCAGCAGTCCCTGAGGCACAGCAGCCCTGGAGATGGAGGTGATGGCTGCCACCCCGACTCTGGCTGTGATGGTCTCCCCCATCCTGGGCCTCTCTGACCTGTGAGATCCCCCCAGTGGGGCCTCCACAGACTGGGGCTTCATGGTCTGAGCCTTCTGAGTGCTGCAAGAGACAGGCTGTCCTCAGGCAGAGCTCCACGCAGGATGCAGGCTCACCTTGGGGTTGACCACTTCCAGCACACCCCTGGCCCGGTGGCAAGGGAACTCCCAGAGACCTCTCAGGGAAGTGACGGGCTCAGGCCTGTTAGCAGAAGATTTTGGGTTTTTTTTTTGAGATGGAGTCACTCTGTCACCCAGGCTGGAGTTCAGTGGCATGATCTCTGCTCACTGCAACCTCCGCCTCCCGGGTTCAAGTGATTCTCCTGCCTCAGCCTCCCGAGTAGTTGGGACTATAGGCACACGCCACCACGCCCGGCTAATTTTTTATATTATTAGTAGAGATGGGGTTTCACTGTGTTAGCCAGGATGGTTTCGATCTGACCCCATGATCTGCCCGCCTCTCAGCCTCCCAAAGTGCAGGGATTACGATTGTGAGCCACCGCTCCCAGCCCAGATGATTTTTCTTCCATTACTCCCATTTCTACTTAAGCAGTAGCTTTTCTAAGTTTTCTCTTGGAGTGAACCTATAAGTAATTATCTTTCAGCCCTTTTGTAATGAAATCTTTCCAATAAGAACTGCTGTGATGTCGTGTGTGATGTTAGATACCTCACTTCCCTTCTCTGGTCCTGTGTTGTCCTCCTATAACATGAGGGCCTGCAGAATTATTTTTAAACCCAGTAGGATTTGATGCACTATTAACTGTGCTTCCTCTTTGGGTCACTAGCTTTTAGAGTGCCTTCTCCAACATCAAGCCCTGTCATCATTCCTTCGATGGATTAAATGTATTACTTACTGAAGCCTGTGCTCTGCCATATGCACAGCTGAAGATGACAGCAGTGTGGCACGCATGGGGGTGCGTGGCTGGAAGGTCTTGGGTGACAGAAGAGCAGCTGAGATGCCACGAGCCAGGCTTGGAGTCTGAGAACTTCGTAGTGGAAGGCTGGCCTTTAATTGTCAGGTGTGGTGGTGACTAAATGTGGTATTCTCCCCGCTTCTCTTTCCAATTTGTAGTACTTAGTCATGGATTACTACGTGGGTGGTGATTTACTGACCCTACTCAGCAAATTTGAAGACAAGCTTCCAGAAGACATGGCGAGGTTCTACATTGGTGAAATGGTGCTGGCCATTGACTCCATCCATCAGCTTCATTACGTGCACAGGTAACCAGCTTCTGATCTTACAGAAACCACGTTTCATTGTTAAAATACTCTTTGCAGAGCTCCCAAGTCCAGAGACCCTCCCAGAAGCCATGTAGATAGCGAGTCCCCACTTTGAGCTACTGCAGCACAGACTAATAGGCCCACATCGCTGTCTTCCGGCCCCAGCACCCATGGATCCCAGCTCTCATTGTTGCAGTTGCGAGAGTCTAACTCCTGTCAGCTGAAGCCACTGTGTCTTTTGATATTTATTTGATACTGACTCAACCTCTCCCCACCCGATCCCCCGTCCCTGAAATGCCTGTGCTCCCTGCGGCTCACGTCAGGTCCAGGGTCCTCTGTCCCCACCGCCCGAGACCCCCTCCCTGAAATGTCTCATGAGGGGCCCGGGGCCCTCTGTCTCCACATTCTTTCTCAACTCTGCTCCTCTCTCTGTGCTGCATTGACCCCTGAAGGGCCCCAGGAAACACTTACAAAGGAAAGACGGGCCTGAGGAGGAGGCTTTGTCACCGTGACATGCAGGACTTGAGCTGAGAGAGCGTGTGGGGCAGAAGCCTGAAGCCATGCCCTCTCCTGTTCTCCTGGGCCCCCTCTGCCTTCTTGGCTGGGAGGGCAGCTCCCCAGTGACTCAGCCACTGAGCCTGCGTCTTCACGTAGCTCTTTCCTGAGACTCAGAGATTCAGTCCTGTGGTTTGTTTTGGCGTTCGTTGTTTTTAAAAACTAGTTTTACTTGTCTTTGTGTTATAAGGTAATTTTGTGGTAATAGTTTTAAGAAGTCAAACAGTTCCACAGAGCCTACAACCAAGACCAAGCCAAGCCCTGCCCCACCCTGATTATACTTGCTCAGGTAGCTATTGGAAACTTTTAAAATTATTTTTCCAGTATCTACCTTCATGTGTCTAAATCAAAAGTTTATATTGCTAATTTCTTTCTCTCTTTTCTGGCTTTAGATCACATCAATTAAATTGAAATTTTAAGTCTTTTACATAATTGCCTCTTTCTCTCACCCATCTGTCCCACATAAACTTCCAAACTCTTTTCTCCCACATCATCATCCTCTTTTATTTTTATTTTTTAAGATGAAGTCTCACTCTGTCACCCACACTGGAGTGCAGTGGCACGATTCCAGCTCACTGTAGCCTCCGTCTCTATCTTCTGTCTCAAGTTCCTTAGGAGCTGGGACTACAGGCACATGCCACCATACTTGGCTAATTTTTTTTGTATTTTTATTAGAGTTGGGATTTTGTCATGTTGGCCAGGCTGGTCTTGACTCTTGACCTCAAGTGACCCGCCTCAGCCTCCAAAGTGAGCCACTGCGCCCGGCCCCACATCATCCACATAACTTTTATTATGTCCAGTCAGCATTTGGTGTTGATAATATTGTGAGTGCGTAACCATTACACCAGCCTTGTAGTCCTGTATGAGAACTACACTCTATACATAAACTTTTGCTTTCTCTATAGTTGATAATTGCCTTGTTTTTTATTAGCTTTTCTTTTCTTTTTTTTTTTTTAATAGGAAAGTCTGTCACTAATTTGTCCCCAGATATGACCACGTTACAAAGCTCCATACCTGGAGACGCATTGAGTCTCAGTCTGGTCGTTCTTGGCATTGTCCCTTCCGTCATTCCCCTCCTCGAACCATCTGCGTTGGTCCCTCATTTGTTCTGTGCTAGGCTCGTTCCGAGATGGCTTTTCAAATGCACAGATTCCCTCTCCCTTTTCTGGGATTGGCTTCCTGGGGGTCATCTGGGCAGTGTGGTGTTTGTTTGGTTTTTTTTTTTTTTTTTTGAGACAGAGTCTCCCTCTGTCACCCAGGCTGAGGTGCAGTGACATGCTAGGGTGCAGACAGAACAGTGTGGTTTGGAGCCTGTGCCACTCGGCTGCCGCTTGGGCCCCTTCCTGTGGTTGAGTAGGTGCTGTGGTGATTCTGGGCTGTGCCCACCACCCCGCCAGGCGGGGGTCTGCAGATTCCACAGCTGCCACCTGGCTTCCGCAGCTGGACCCCAAAAGCTTCCTGGGTGAGGGAATCAGTGGGAGACCAGGACCCAGGGGGTGCCCCTCACAGGTGGGTGCAGCTTCTTCCCAAGAGGTCAGATCCTGATGATATCAGGAAAGGCAGAGATAACGAGTGACAGGAAGGGTTTCAGAGAGAGTACATCGGCTGGGCAAATGGCTCACGCTTGTAATCCCAGTGCTTCAGGAGGCCAAGGCAGGTGGATCACCTGAGGTTAGGAGTTCCAGACTGGCCTGGCCAATGTGGTAAAACCCTGTCTCTACTAAAAATACAAAAAATTAGCCAGGTGTAGTAATGCGCACCTGTAATCCCTGCTACTCAGGAGGCTGAGGCAGGAGAATCGCTTGAACCCCAAGGTGGAGGTTGCAGTGAGCTGAGATCGTGCCATTGCACTCCAGCCTGGGCAACAAAAGTGAAACTCCATCTCAAAAAAAAGAAAGAACATCACGTCCCCAAAAAGAGAGCAGAGAGTATAGTGTATGAACTAAGTAAGAACAGAGTACAAATTTTAAGGAAAAGAATATGTAGAAAGCAAAAAGTCTTAGAAAATCAAAACTAGAGAAAAGTAGAAAGTTCAGTAGAAGAGGCAGAAGATGAAATAGAGGAAATCTGACAAAAAAACCTCGGAAAGAAGATCCAGTGGTCAGAGTGGCTCTGGAGCCGCTCCCCAGGTGGTGGACTGTGTGCTCTGGAGGCTGAGGCGGACCTGCTGTGGGAACCAGACCTCTGTTGGTTTTGCAGCAGGAACCTCCACAAGGGGAATGTTTGGAAGTGGGAGTTGGCATCACTCCAAACTGGGACGGTGAGGAACATAAGCCGCCTCCCTTTTCAGTGCGTCAGAGGAAGAGCTGTAAGGGAGAAACAAAGCTGCGGATCACCATGGTTCTTTCACCTCCACCTGCTGATTTTAGCCAGAGTCTCAGCAGCTGGGAGAAAAGGCGCTTGGGGGAGCCTGGAGCTACTTCTCAGGCCTATCCTGACTCTCCCTTGAAGATGCCACTGCCCCCAGGTTTTAGAGGAGAGTGGATGGAGGCAGTCCCAGTACAGTGGCCCATGGGAACCCTCAGCTCTCTCAGTTGGCCTGGGGACCGACTGCCTGCCCATCGAAAGGCCTCTGCCATTGGGAGCCATGGGTAGGTCCTTACCCTGAACCTCCAGTGCTCTTCTGCCGGGAGAGCTTTCATCATGCAAACAGCAAGTTCACTTAAAAAAAGCAACCACCACCGGCCTGGTGTGGTGGCTCACACCTGTAGTCCTAGCGCTTTGGGAGGCCAAGACGGGCAGATCACAAGGTCAGGAGTTCAAGACCAGTCTGGCCAAGATGGTGAAACCTCGTCTCTACTAAAAAAAATAGAAAAATTAGCCGGGCATGGTGGCGTGTGCCTATAATCCCAGCTACTCAGGAGGCTTAGGCAGGAGAATTGCTTGAACCTGGGAGGTGGAGGTTGCAGTGAGCTGAGATCGCGCCACTGCACCCTAGCCTAGGCGACGGAGGGAGTCTCTGTCTGAAAAAAAAAAAAAAAGCTGCCATATTTTAAATACAGAATTCCACTGCCCAGATGACCCCCCAGCGCATGCAAATGGCCAGCACTTGAAGGCCCCTGGAAGGTATACAAGGAAGATGGCCTTCCGAGGCCCCTCTTCGGCCTGTCTTCTCAGCATCTGCTGGTGTCAGTGGTCCTGGGCTGGCCCCTATAGAAACATCTCTCTTTTGTAGGGAATTCCTGGCAGCCAGGTCCTGTTTAACCTGGACTGTGGCCATTCTATTCCCGCTAACTTGTTCCATTGAACACCTGCTGTTGGCGTGTCTTAGGGCCTCCTCACTCTTCCATGTCTTCCTAGCCTGCCTCGGGCCACTTGGGACATTTTTTGTGTGTATGTGAAATTATGGTTATTTGCCTTAAACATTTTCCTTTATAATCACTTCTCCATTTCTATGTGAATTGTCCTTCCTTCCTTCCCCAAACCAAAAAAGTTCAGCCCAAATGATGACATTTTTGGGGAGAAGAACCAGTTTGTTCCAATCTAAATAAAGTGGTCTCATTATCCTTGTCTGAAATCTTCCTGGAAGCCGGGTATAGAGCTTGTTACAGAGCCTCCTTGAGCTTCTCTTCAAACATTGGTCCTGTATGCGTTGCTTTTAGTCTTCCTTGTCATCAGACTGGTCATCCTTTATTTACATGGGTGACTCAGGAGGGCGTGCAGGCTGGAAGCCATGGTGAAAGGTTTGTGAGGTTGAGTGAACACCTCCAAGCACCCTGGTCACGGGGAGGGTAGGGGAGGGGTTGGGTCTGCTTCTGCTTCCAGGAGTATTGTTCTTTCTTTCCCTCCTTCCCTCTGTCCTTCCATCCTCTCATCCTTCCAACTCTCCCTCTTTCTCTCTCTGGCTTTCACTCTTTTTTCATGAGAAAGGAGCGCAGAAAAATTGGTGGATGTGGGAGAGTCTATTAGATGTCCCCAAAAGTGCTATTCGTAGACGTGATCTTGTCGGGAAGCCTCATATCCCATGTGGAAGCGGCTCGTTGCGAACCCACCTGCGGCGTCGGGTGTGGCGTCAGCACAGCCCCTGCACGTAGCCTTCAGAGTCCCCATACCTTGAGGAGGTGGACACCTGCCTTTCCTCCCATCGCTGGTGGAGGCTGTTGGGAAGTGAGCGTAGTATATATAACATATGAAGAATAATTTTTTCCTCTGAAGCAAATTTAATGAGATTTATTTAAATATGTACAGTAGACACTCCTAAGAAAAGAGGATTTTTATTAGTGAAAATAATATATTCAGCAGATGGGCCAGGCACAGTGGCTCACACCTGTAATCCCAGCACTTTGGGAGGCTGAGGTGAGTAGATTGCTTGAGCTCACCAGTTCAAGACCAGCCTGGCCAACATTGCAAAACCCCGTCTCTACCAAAAATACAAAAAACTAGATGGGTGTGATAGTGCACACCTGCAATCCCAGCTACTCAGGAGGCTGAGGTATGAGAATTGGTTGAACCTGGGGAGACAGAGGTTGCAGTGAGCTGCTGAGATTGTGTCACTGCACTCCAGCGTGGGTGACAGGGCGAGACTGTCTCAAAAAATCTATATATTCAGCAGATGTTTTCATTTTGAATTTTTTCTTCCAGACTTAAAGATTTTTTGTCAGCCAAAGCTGCAAAAGTAATGTGAGACAGACATTTTTTTGAATTAAATTCTGATGTGCTTAAACAGTTGGTGAGGCGGCGAGTGGATTCTTGGGTCGTTGTGGCGTGCGGCGTGAGCACAGTTGATGCTGTGTGTTGTGCTGTCGGGCAGGCTGGGCGGCGGCAGCAGTCACTGCTCCTCGGCTGCCTCTTCCATAACAAGAGGAGCACAGTCCACCCACCATGCTGGCTGGCCTGAGGGTCAGTTGTGACCATTCATGCATGGCAGCAATTGTGTCTGCCATTTATAACTGTTTTATTTCTGGGTCCCAGCAAAAACAGCCTTTAAATCATTGTCATCTGTAGTTGGGATAGGAGGGTTTTTTGTAACTTTAAAGTCCATTTCAGTTGACCTCTTTATATTGAAGTATGTCACAGGTATTCAGAAAAGCTCCCGAACCAAGGTGTGTAACTCAGTGGATTGTCACAAAATGTGTACACTCACGGTAGCACCAAGATAAGCCCCCTCGGTCTCCCCCATCACTCCCTCCCCAGAGGTCACCACCCCTCACCCCTCACAGTGCTGTGCAGAACTTTCCACAGTGACAAGAGTATTCTGGATCTGTGCTGTTCAGTACGGTAGCCCCAGCCACAAGTGGCTGATACAATAAAAGAACTGAGTTCTTCATTTTATGTAATTTACATTAATTGGAATTTGAATAGCCCTGTGTGCCTAAGAGTTACCATGTTAGACTGTGAAGATCTGAAGGCATAAATCAGCTCTGCCTATTTTAAAATACTATATATATGAAATCGTATTATGTATTTACTCTTTTAAAAGTTTTTTTTTGTTTTTTTTTTGCATGTTTTAAAATACTATGTATATGGAATCATATTATGTATTTACTCTTTTATAAGTTTTCTTTTTAAATAATGTTTCAAATAATTTCAAACTTAAAAAATTTCAGTCTTATACAAGGGTTGCAAGAATGGTACAAAAAGCACCCATATACCTTGATTCAGATTCACCTGTTCTTAATATTGTGGCTTCTGTTACCATGCACATGCCTCTCCCTCTCCCTCTCCTACATGCACGCACAGCTTTCTGCTGACCCATCTGAGAATAAGCTGCATGTACCATGAGCATTTACCCCTGAATTCTTCCTTCTACTGCTCATCAATACCTCGTCTTACCATCTGTACTGAAATTTTTATCAGTTGGCCCAGGGGCGTGTCTTAGAGTATTTCCTTCCCTCCAGTACAGAATCCAGTCTAGGGTCACATGTTGCATTTCATTGTCATGTCTTAATTTTAATCTCTTTTAATCTAGAGTAGTTCCTTATCCTTTCTTTGTTGTGCCACTGGCACGCTGGAAGATCGTGGGTGTGTGTGGACAGTACAGTGTCCCATGCTTTTTCAATAGGAGACTTCTCAACTTGCTTTGGTCTGATGTTTCCTCCTGGTAGATTGAGATGATGTGTTCATTTCTGTTGGAGTGTGTGTGTATAAACATATAAATATATTGTGTCCCTCTCAGGGTGTCATATCCAGAGATGTACAATATCCATCAGCCCCCCCCCCGCCCCCCAGTGGTGATCAGGTCCATCACCCAGTTAAGTTTTTTTTTTTTTTTTTGAGACGGAGTTTCACTCTTGCTACCCAGGCTGGAGTGCAATGACGTGATCTCGGCTCACCGCAACCTCTGCTTCCTGGGTTCAGGCAGTTCTCCTGCCTCAGCCTCCTGAGTAGCTGAGATTACAGGCACGCGCCACCATGCCCAGCTTATTTTTTGTATTTTTAGTAGAGACGGGGTTTCACCATGTTGACCAGGATGGTCTCGATCTCGACCTTGTGATCCACCCACCTCGGCCTCCCAAAGTGCTGGGATTACAGGCGTGAGCCACACCGCGCCCGGCTTAAGATTTTGTTAGAGTTTTCTGCTATATAGTTTTTTTCCCTGTGGGGAGATACTTTAAGACTATGCAAATACCCTCGTCCTCTTTAATTCCTCCCAAAATTTAGTATCCATTAACAATTTTTGCCTGGATCAGTCTTTGCGTGGTTGCACATTGGTTTACAAACTCCAGACCCATCACGCTGACCAGTTATTCGGCTTTCTGCTCTAAGGAAGCGCCTCCCTTCCCCCTGTTTATTGGTCTGTTTATGATCAGTATGGATACATGGATCCTTTTTTCTCCCAGTGGTTTGTAATTGACTGTCTTAGTTATTTTTGTGCTGAAATTGTCCTATATTTGGCACTCCTGTGTTTGCTCTGTGCCTCGTCACTTTCCGAGGATGCCCTTAGTTTCTGGCTCATCTTACACCTTCTGTGCCCCAACTCCATTGTTTCTCAGAAGAGCTGCAGGCCCTTCAGTGGGGAGCAGCTTTGAAGACCAAGTTCTGAGTGCTGGGCGTGTGCGTTACTGTGGGGTTGTCTGCTTCTAGGCCCCTCAGTGCACAGAGATAGTAACATAGAGGTATATGCACATGCACGTTCATGGACGTGTGTCTACCTGTGCGTGCTTGGGAATTATGAGTTAACTTCCTGGCTTCCTCCCTTTCCGTATTTTTGTCTTCCTCCTACTGACAGCTATGACTTCCAGCAATGTTAGTACAAGAACTCACTTGATGAGTCCTGTGATGTGTCTAACATAGCTTTACAATTCCTCTGCCCATGCCACTACAGAAACAAACCTGCCAAAAAGAGTTCTGGGTTTGTTTGCGGTTCTCCCCCATCTCATTGGGACTGTGTCCCTCGCCTGCAGTAATTCATGTTCTGTGTTCGTAAGTCACTTGGATTTGTTTTGTTTTAACCCCATCTCCCTCTTCAGTGTTGTTATTTATTTGAAATACAGTTGGATTCATTGGTCTTAGTCAGTTTTCCATTTTAGACTTCCCTTCCATCTTTGTTGATTCAGTTTTATTCTTTGAGTGTGTAGGGCGTTAGCATGCTTCCAAAACACCAAAGCTGTACAAAATTGTACTCAGAGAAGCGTTGCCCCTTCCTTATCCTGCCTACCTCCACCCGCAGCCCAGGGTTGGTAGCCAGTCTGCTGCCTTCTGCTCTGTCATCCGTGCAGACGTTTTCTTGTTTCTCCTTTGTTAAGCAAAAGGTATTATGCTAAATGTATGCTTTGCATCTTTAAAAAAAATTAGTGTGATAGACAGCAAATAAGCCGGTTCTCCATTAGAATTGTATTTTTCTCTTCTGATCTTCTCCATGACTAGTGGTCTGGATAGGAGTTTTGTGTCCAGAAAATTTTATGTAATTAATTTTTTTAAAGAACCTATTGTGCATGTTTATCAAATGGAGACTTGGGCTTTTTAGCCACCCTCTCCACCAAAAAAAAAAAAAATTTAATGATGTATCCTATAAATCATTCTATATCAGTTCACGGAGCTCTTCACTCTTTTTTACACTTACATAATACTGCATTGTAGGTAACTGCCATAGTTTATTCAACTAGTCTCCTAAGAGTGGACATTTGGGTAGTTTCCGGTATTTTGCAGTTAACAAATAATGTAGAAATAAGTACCCTTGTGCAAGGTGTTTTTGTGTTGGTGGTGTGTCTTTAGGGTAAATCTCTAGAAGCGGGATTGCTGAATCAAAAGGGAAATAAATACATAGGTCGCTTTATTTGATATTGTAAATTTCCCCTTTAGAGGTTACCGCTTTGTGTTCCCACCAGCGGTGTAGAAAGTGCCTGTTTGCTTGCAGCTGTGCCAACCCTGTATTTTCAGACTTTGGAATGTTTGCCCTCTGATGGGTGATGGTACACAATTGTAGTTTTTCACCTTTCTCATGGTGTTGACCATCATGTTTGCATTTTTGTGTGTATGCCTGTGTGAGTTGTTTATTTCATGGGTTTTACCCTTTTCTTACGGATTTCTGGCTCCCCCCCACAATTATTAAAGAAGTATTTGCCTTTTATCTGTAATATATATTACAGATACTTTTCCCCAATTTGCCATTTGTTTTTTGATGTGGTTTATTGCGGTTTTTGCCACACAGATTTTTGAAAATTGTTATATGTAATCAAATGAGAAATCCTTTTATTAGCCCCAGAAAAAGAAAACCCATGTGGGGGTGGTGGTTGTTTTTTTTTTGGGAGGGGTTTTGTTTTTTTACATATTTTTACTTTTTCATTCATATAGTTTCATCTTTTACATGGATCCTGGGTCCATTTGGAATTTATTCTTGTATGTGGCACAGGGAAGGGCTCTAATTTTATCTTTAAATGGCTCTCCAGTTGTCACAACACCAATAAGACTTTAAAAAACTTATTTAAGTCTCTCTTTGCCCTAGTGATTTATTATCTGTAAATAATAATCTATACTTGATTTCTTCATGTAGTTGGTTTGTTTCTGGACATTCTACTCTATTCCATTTTCTCTCTGCCTCTGCACACACTGGCACCATGCTGCTTTAACTAGGGAGGCTGTGTAGTGTGTTTTGAAATCATACGGGCCTGATCCCCCCGATCACAGCCCACTCTTCAGGGTTTTCCAGGCTTTTCTTTTCATATGAACATCAATATCAACTTGGCTGGCTTCAAAAAAGAGGACATTGTTTTTTGTTTTTTTTAATCTGAGATGGGCCCTCTCTCTAGATTGAGGTCTTTTTTTTTTTTTTTTTTAATTTCTGGAAAGTTCTCTTGGATTATAGTCAAATGTTAGTCATGTATTGTTTTGATATCTTCAGGGACCCCAGTTATATATCTCTTGGACCTTCTTTGCCTGTCTCCCACTTCAGCCTCTGACTGCTCCTGTCTGGCTGCTTTTCTTTCTTTCTTTATCTCATTTTATTCTTCTAGATCTTTTCTTCCCTTTCTTCAATTTTTCATTAGATTTTTGTTTGAATTTATTCTAGTTTGGACATCTTATAATTTGATCTTTATTTCTGATAAGATTTTATCTGTTTCTTCTCTTTCTTCCCTGAGTTAAATCAGCTCTTCTTTTTTGCATGTTTTTGTCTAGTGCCTTTCTCTCTCTCTCTCTCTCTCTCTCTCTCTCTCTCTCTGTGTGTGTGTGTGTGTGTGTGTGTGTGTGTGTGTGTGTGTGTGTGTGTTCAGTTTTGTGTTTTGAGACAGGGTCTTGCTCTGTCGCCCAGGTTGGAGTACAACGATGCAGTCACAGCTCACTAGAGCCTCTGTCTCCCAGGGTTTAAGGGATTCTCTCACCTCAGCCTCCCAAAGTGTTGGGATTATAGTTTGTGACCCACTGCCCCTGGCCGTGTGTGTGTGTGTTTAATTGTGGGATTTTGTTTTGTTTTCTTTTTCATATTCCTGAATGTTTATTTGAGGATACTTATAGTTTGGAGTGTTATTTGCTAGAGTTTCTTTTGCTTTGTGGTTTTGTTGTCTGGTTTTGAGGTAAGAATTGTCATCTGCCAGTGTTTGTGTGGGATTGATCCATGTTGCTGGAGTAGTTAGTACCTGTCTGTTTTCACTGGGGTGTGGTGTCCATCACGTGAGTATAGCCCAGCTTGCTTATCCATTCTCTCGGAGCGGACATTTAGATTGTTTCTGCCCTTTGGCTGTTAGGAGTGGTGCTGCTAGGAACATGCCTGTACTTGTCTTTTGCTGAACGTCTTTCTTTGTTTTTTAAAGTTTCTTCCCGTTCATACTGCTCAGTCATGTAAGCATATTCTGCCAGAAAAAAGCTTTCCTTCTCTCAGGTGCTCCACACTTGCACAGGTATTTGGGAGCACACAGAAAGTAGTTTAGAAACAGGCATTAGTGGGACAGACCCATGTTTATGTTCCTGCTCCACCCTGTGCTACTGTGTAACTGTGAGCAGGTGGCTCAGCTTCTCTGTCTTCATCTAGAAAGTGCAGTTTTGGGGTTATGGGGTGATTTGCAGCAACCTTGCCCCGTGTCACCACCTGCCTTCTGGACCTCGTCTGGCCACTGCTCTCTCTCTGTGACAGCCCCAGCTGGCTCCCTCCAGACGTGTCCCTCTGCCCCTTTGTCCCGTTCCTGCTTTCCGTGGGACTCGGCACAGAGCTTGCACACACGAGCCTGCCTGAGACAGCAGTGCAGATTTCTGTGTTTGCAACACCTCAGCTGGTGTCCAGGCTTCATGAAGTCAAGGCAGCGTTGTCACATGCGCAGGCAGGTGGGCTGGAGAGCAGTGCCTGGTGCCAAGGAGATGCTCAGAAGGGAAAGAGGGGTGCGTTAGCTGGGTGAGCAGACGAGGAGGAATCACCACGGGGCCTCGCCAGGGTCGCTGGGCACTGAACGAGTGGCCGTGATGTGACTCCGGCTGCCACCATGGTGACAGCTGTTCACAAGAGGATATTAGCATTTCTTCATCTGATCACCACTAGGTAAGGGCTTTGACCTGCCTCATGTGTTGCTTGGAGATGGTTAATTTATGTATTTATTTTACTAACAGAGACATTAAACCTGACAATGTCCTTTTGGACGTGAATGGTCATATCCGCCTGGCTGACTTTGGATCGTGTTTGAAGATGAATGATGACGGAACTGTAGGTATTTTTGTTGGAGATTTTCCATTGGGTTTTGGGTTTGGTTTATAGTTAGAAGGGGCTTAAGTTTTCAATTTGAGGTACAATTAAGAAACCAAGTATACTAATTAAGAAAATGAATCAATTTTGGAGACAGTTAAAAATTTCTATCTGGGGAGTTCTGTTTCCCAAATAAAAATTAAGTTTGAAAGCATCTTTATTGCTTTTTATGTTTACAAAAGTAATATGTGTGACTTCCAGAATGGGGAGCTGTCAGGTTTTCTCGGTCCGGATGTGGCTAGAAGCATGCCAGCCCTCTAGCAGATCAGGGCCACACTCTGCGCCTTCCTTAAAGTGCCCTGTCCAAGCTGGTTGGGTGGGCAGGCACCGCTGAATCACAGGCCTGCATCCTGTTGGTCCCGCCGTCCACAGGAGCTCCTGTGGGCTGGCCGCGCACTCGTGCAGGGAAGTGGTGGAGGTGGAGTTCTTTCTGATCCATTCAGCCTGAGCAGTTCTCACACCTGGCTTCAGGGATGCTGCTTGTACCCTGTGTCTCTTCCCAGAGGGGACCCTCAAGAAAGCCTGGCCTTCCCCAGACGGGCCTGATTGTTGACTCCGGTTCCCGCCTAAGCTTCAGTCTTACAGACCCAGCCCCTTGGGACGGCCCCATACCCTCCATCGTACTCTCTGGATAGATGATTTCTCAGCCTCACCAGGCTCCTCCTGCTTTTTCTGAAGTGACCAATTCCCTCGCAGTTTTCTGCAGAGGTGTCACTGTACTCAGGCACATGCCTGCTAATGTAGACAGCAGGGGAGGTTTTCTCCCTTTGGTGGGGATAGGAGCAGTCTCAGCCTTCTGGTTCCCTGTCCAGGGAATGCCTGGGTTCCCAGCTAATGCCTGGACTGACTTCTGCATGTTCCCATGAGGAAGACCACAGGGTGGGCTGCAGGTGAGCAGCCTTAACACCCCCAGAAGCTTGCTAGAAACGCAGCCTCTTGGGCCCCATCAGTCTCTATTCTAACAAGAGACCCCTTAACAAGAGTCCCTGTGTTCTGCACGTGGAAATCCAAAAGGCTGGCCTACGCACACATGGTCCCATATCACACTGGGAGCAGTGACAGAGAGTGGGAAGTGCCAGTCCTTGGGGATTTGAGGGGCTCCATTTGGGGGCTATGGCTGGCATTGGGCTTTGACAGACGCTGTGGACAAGAGTTTCTTGCATTCTGAGAGCTGCATCATGTTGAGTGCTTCAAGAGCATGTTTATTTGCATTATTGAGGTTTTTAAATTCTGTTTTGTTTTGTTAGAGACAAGGTTGGGGACCATGTTGCCCGTGTTGGCCTGGAGCTCCCGGGCTCAAGCAGTTCGGCCCCAGCCTCCCAAGTAGCTGAGGCTACAGGCTCGACCCACTATACTCAGCTTGAATTACTGGGTTTTAAAATCCTGATCATTCGCCAGTTTTATTCTTTGATGACTTCATTTTCTGCTGCCACTGTATTTTAGAGAAAATAGTTGGTAATATGTGATTGGGGATGCCCCAGGGTTTCCCTTCAGCACCTCCTCTCCCCTAAGGTGCAGTCCTCTGTGGCCGTGGGCACACCTGACTACATCTCACCAGAGATCCTGCAGGCAATGGAGGACGGCATGGGCAAGTACGGGCCCGAGTGTGACTGGTGGTCCCTAGGAGTCTGCATGTATGAGATGCTCTACGGAGAAACGCCGTTTTATGCAGAGTCACTCGTGGAGACCTACGGGAAGATCATGAACCATGAAGTAAGATGCTGTGTTTCACGTCCTGTTTTCTTCTGGTACCTGGCTCAGGACTAAAGTACAGAGAACACAACTCGTGCAGGAAGATCTGTCAGGAAGAGATGATGGGGTTTGGGGTGGCCTGGAGAAGACGTTGGAGAGGTGTCTGGAGGTGGGGTCGCCACCAGGAGCTGTGGGTGCCAGAGCAAGGGGAAGGAGGCTCTGAGAGTGGTCTCACCCGCGTTCTCGGGGAAGGATGCTGGCCTGCTCTGAGCTGGCTTCCTGGAGAGGAGGCAGGTTTCTGTAGACAGACACGTCCTCTGCATAGGCGCGTGGAGTGAGGCGCCTGGAGGTGGCCAGTGGAGAGGCCCAGGTGGGCCCTTTGACCTGTGGCTTTAGATTTTCTGGTTCAAGGCCAACTTTGATTCTCAAGTCTGTTCCCCAGAAGTCAGTCACTGTAAATGATCGCGTGTCTCCGCTGGTGGAGCCGATTATCCTCCCCATCCTGTTCCTCTCTTTTCCTCCTTCCCTTTTTGAACTGTACATTTTCTCTCTTCAGTGTCACCTCTCTCCACCGCCTTTGTTTTCCTTTTTATTACCATTTTCTTTTCTGTCTGATACTTTTTATTTACTTTTAAAAATTTTCCTAAGTCATGTGTCTTTCTAATGCCAGTTTCACCCTCTGCCAGCATGCTCATAGCATTTCCTCTCCCCTACTGTCTCCCATGCACATGTGTGTACATCCCAGAATGTCCCTGGTTGAGTGCTGGCCTGTCCAGCAGCCGTTGTTCCCATGCACACGCGCACATCCCAGAATGTTGCTGATCGAGCGCTGGCCTGTCCGCCAGCCCATGTCTCCCACAGTTTGCTCTCATGGGGAGCAGATTAACACTAAAGTGCTAACTGGTTCTCCATTTAACTGCAAATCAAATCAAAAGATACAGTGTTTAAAAATGTTTTTCCCAGGCCGGGCGCGGTGGCTCACGCCTGTAATCCCAGCACTTTGGGAGGCCGAGGCGGGTGGATCACGAGGTCAAGAGATCGAGATCATCCCAGTCAACATAGTGAAACCCCGTCTCTACTAAAAATACAAAAAATTAGCTGAGCATGGTGGCAGGTGCCTGTAATCCCAGCTACTCAGGAGGCTGAGGCAGGAGAATTGTCTGAACCCAGGAGGCGGAGGTTGCAGTGAGCCGAGATCGTGCCATTGCACTCCAGCCTGGGTAACAAAAGCGAAACTCTGTCTCAAAAAAAAAGAAAAAAAAATGTTTTTCCCAAAGTAGAAGCATATTTTTCATTTATAAATTAACATATACACCCTATGAAAACTTCAGACCATGCAAAAGTGCATATTGTAGATGATGAAAATCACCTCATCCACTTCTTAGTGGCAAATTCTGTTAAAGTAATAATTGGTTATTACTAAGAGCCTGCCAGCAGTCAGAGTGCTGACCGTCTGTGGGCCCTTGGGTCAGGCACCCCGTGAAGCAGATGACGTTGTTGTTTTCTGTAGATGACAGACAAAGGTGGTGGCTCAGCTCTCAGCTCACTTTACCATAGGGTTGTGTGGCCTTGGCAGACCTCTGTGTGTGTGTGTGTGTGTGTGTGTGTGTGTGTGTGTGTGTGGTTTGATTTGTGGCATCATATTACATAGAAACAGTTTTTTGTCATTGTATCTTTGGCATCTTTCCATGTCAGTACACAGACATATTC
Organism: Aotus nancymaae; assembly: GCF_030222135.1. NCBI lineage: Eukaryota > Metazoa > Chordata > Mammalia > Primates > Aotidae > Aotus > Aotus nancymaae. The sequence continues at coordinate 86,299,153 of NW_026988422.1, read as the reverse complement.
CTTTTTCTTGGTGCTGTGTCTTTTTTTTTTTTTTTTTTGAGGTGGAATCTCGCTTTTGTCACCCAGACTGGAGTACAGTGGCGTAACTTTGGCTCACTGCAACTTCCACCTCCCGAGTTTAAGCAATCCTCCTGTCTCAGCCTCCCAAGTAGCTGAGATTACAGGCACCTGCCACCACACCCAGCTAATTTTTGTATTTTTAGTAGAGATGGAGTTTCACCATGTTGGCCAGGATGGTCTGGAATTCCTGACCTCAGGTGATCTTCCTGTCTCAGCCTCCCAAAGTGCTGGGATTACAGGTGGGAGCCACAGCACCCGGCCCCAGCCGGTATCTTTTTTAACAAGTCTGTTTTTTGATGGACACATAGGTAGTTTGCAGTTTTCTTGGTGAAAATACAATGCAGTCCTGAGCAAGTAGTGTTTCCTCTTAGTGACTGCTTTTGTAGCATGAGTTTCCGGAAGTGGAGCTGCTGTGATGCTCACACCGTGCGTCCTGAGGGGGCAGCGCCTGCCCCTCCTCCATGCACAGTGTGTTTCCCACCTTCCCTGCCAGTTCCATAGGTAAAAATGTGTCATTTACAGGCAATGTGGTCACAGGTCTACAATGAGTAAAACCAAAAGGACTACTGGTTTTCTTGTTTGCCTTTTGGGAATGAAAATATATTAGCTTTGGATTATATTTAGTTCCCATGAAATAAAAAGTGACTTGCTTTGGAGCTGGTTTCTCCGTTGTTTCCTATAAAGTCTGTACATCTTGAACTCTGAATGCATCCACTTGTCCCCCGGTGTTTTTGTCGCCACTTGCAGGAGCGATTCCAGTTCCCGTCCCATGTCACAGATGTATCTGAAGAAGCCAAGGACCTCATCCAGAGGCTGATCTGCAGCAGAGAGCGCCGGCTGGGGCAGAATGGAATAGAGGATTTCAAAAAGCACGCGTTTTTTGAAGGTCTAAATTGGGAAAATATACGAAACCTAGAAGCACCTTATATTCCCGACGTGAGCAGTCCCTCTGACACATCCAACTTTGACGTGGATGACGATGTACTGAGAAACACGGTGAGTGAAAGCGCCGTCCTCAGGGTTGCCGCAGTGGGTCTGACATGCTGTGCTGTTGAGGGCATTGCTAATCAAGTCGGTACAGTGTAAAGCTGTAAAATTCGGTGCCGAAGACAGAGTATGCTTTCTATTCCAGCCTTCAGCTGGGTCCTTAATATTCCTTAAGAAAATGGTGGATGACTCCATTTGAGTAAAATTCAGTTAAACAGCTTTTGTTTTGGACCTCAACAGAAATACTTTTGCTTTTATTTCACAGCACTTGATACTTTTCAAAGCAGTGTCACATACATCATTGTATTAGAGCTTCACTACAACCCTGTCACCACGTTATAGGTTTTAAGGTTGAAAGACACTAAGAAATGAGTTTAGCCTACAGTCCCATAGGCAGTGTGGCAGCCTCTCAGTTTCTGGTCTTTTTCCCTACATGTGAGAGCACGTTAAATCTTTCTAACACGACAGCGCTTTGTGTCTGCATTGATGTTTCTTTATACAGCAAGAGTTCAGAACAAAGACGATGATAACAGATTCTGAGTCTGTGCACTGCTGTTTAAGATCAGGATTTTCCAAGTTGGGTTCTGGCTGTGGGACTCGTCTGGCATTCTGATCAGGTCTGACAAGGCCTCTTTGATGCACTAGACAGTACCTTTGGTCCCGAAGAATTTTCCTCGTATATCGTAAAATTCTTTTGTTCTCATCAAACCCATACATGTGTGACTTCGTTTGGGGATAGACAAACTGAGGTTTAACCCAGTAAAAGGAAAATCTTTGTTATTAATTAAATTAGAGAGTTTCTTACACTGAAGCACCATCATTCACTCTATATATTTCATCCCCAGGACCTCTCGAAATGAATTACCATGAACTTGGGGAAACTCCTAGTTGTTTAACAGGAGACACAGAGGTTTTTAGGAGAAGCTATGAAGTACCCTTTGTAGGCCCATGGAAAAGTTAAATCTGGGCTGGGCACAGTGGCTCACACTTTGGGAAGCCAAGGCAGGCAGATCACATGGGGTCAGGTGTTCAAGCAGCCTGGCCAACATGGTGAAACTCTGTCACTACTAAAAATACAAAATTAGCCAGGCATGGTGGCAGGCACCTGTAATACCAGCTACTCAGGAGGCTGAGACAGGAGAATCGCTTGAACCCGTGTGGCAGAGGCTGCAATGAGCCGAGATCTCGCCACTGCACTCCACCTGGGCAACAAGAGTGAAACTCATGTCAAAAGAAAAAAAGGAAAGATCCTCAGAATGAAAAATAGAGTTACAATAAACTTACCTGAAATAGTCTACCTTTGGGTTCCTTTTAGCCTTGGGGCCTCTTGTCTCAGGTCAAGAACCTGAGAGTCCCCAGCCTCTGTCCCATGTCCTCAGAGGGGCCGTGCCTGTCCACACTGTTGGACTCTGCACACGCTTGTGTTGAGCAGAGGATTCTGTGGCTATAAGAAGTCTTTGAAAATCACTAACCTGGTAACGGCCTGTGCCATTATCATCATCAAAATCAGTGCGCGCATCCTGTGAACTTTATTGTACATACAGTGCTTAGAGCCAGGCTTGAGAGAGACAGATCTGCCATCCTTGGCTCCCCTGCAGAAGACACCATGGAATCCCCATTCTCCAAGGCCACACGCTCTGCCCAGTGCCTCCAGTCACCGTGACTATAACCGTCTTTCCTCTTTTTACCTGTTTGTTTGAACGTAGATTTCATTTGTGTTGTGTATGTTCTTATGCAGGAAATATTACCTCCTGGTTCTCACACAGGCTTTTCTGGATTACATTTGCCATTCATTGGTTTTACATTCACAACAGAAAGGTATGTCTGGATTTATTATTCCCCAGGGAGAACCTTCCCTTGTAGTAGATGAACAGTCAAACGCCACACTCTATTGTTGGGGGGGGGATGGGGGGGTGTGTGCTGGGAGGGGTGTGCACTGGGAGGCCGTTGCTTAAGGGAGATGGAGATGGGTTTTTGTTCTTAAAATAGATGCATCTGATTACTACAGGTGATAAAATATCAAGGTTGGCAGGCTTTTTCTCTACAGATATTCAAGTAGTAAAGAATTCAGGTTTCATGGTCTTTGTTGTATGTTCTTCTTTTTACAACCCTTTAAAAATACTAAAACCATTCTTAGCTCAAGAAAATATTAAAATCATTCTTATCTGTGATTGTGCAAAAACAGGCCACAGGCAGAATTTGTCCCAGAGGATATAGTTTGCCGACCCCTGACCAATAGGCCGCCAGCATTGGCAGGGGCGGCTCTAATAAAGTCAGTGGCTGCAGCAAGCAGAGCTGTGGCCACACGTGCTCAGCTGAGAGCTGGCTTCCATCAGAATGCTCTGCTGGCTTTTTTAAGGATTGTGTGTCGTGGCCCCTAGTCCCAAATGGGCCTCTTTGCAAAGTTGTGTTGCCTGAGATGTTCCACCTCCATTTTAAAAGGAAACAGGGACCAAGAGGAAAGGGGTTACAGGAAGCAAGGCAGGTGAAATGAGACAACGGAAATGCCCACTGTGCCTAAAGGAACACCACAGAATTGGATCCCCAGCGTCTTCTGGCGGCTGGAACCACAGTTGGAAATTTCTTGGGAGGGAGATATCCCCGTACTTCTTTTCTTTTTTCTTTTCTTTTCTTTTCTTTTTTCTTTTTCTTTTCTTTTTTTTCTTTTTTCTTTTTTCTTTTTCTTTTCTTTTCTTTTTTCTTTCTTTTCTTTTTTTCTCTTTTCCTTTTTTCTTTTCTTTTCTTTGACAGACTCTTGCTCTGTCGCCCAGGCTGGAGTGCAGTGGTGCAATCTCAGCTCACTGCAACCTCCGCCTCCCGGGTTCAAGCGATTCCCCTGCCTCATCCTCCTGAGTAGCTGGGACTACAGGTGTGTGCCACCACACCCACCTAATTTTTTGTATTTTAGTGGAGACAGGATTTCACCAAGTTGGCCAGGATGGTCTCGATCTCCTGACCTGGTGATCCGCCTGCCTCGGCTTCCCAAAGTGCCAGGTTTACAGACGTGAGCCACCGTGCCCGGCTGATACCCCATACTTCTGCTCAAGCTTGGAGGAAATCTGTTTTGGTGTAAGATGACAGGGTTAAAAAGCCTGTAAGCCAGAGTGACAGCTGCTGTCTTCCAGCCCCCTGAAGGCGTTCTAGGTGGACATATTGATTTCCTGGCCCCCAGTGCAGAGGTTCTTGACCTTTCTAGTACATCCAGGCTCAATAAGTGGTTGTCACACTTGTAGGTCCCAGGCCCATGGCTGTAGTTTGGCCAGATGGGCCTAGGACTCCCCTCCCTTGACAGACCCCACAGGGCTGGAGCAGCCCAGCATCCTCAGACCACCCATGGAGAAATAGGACTAGGCCTTCTGTAAAGGGTGCTTGGTGCCTTTATGGGACTCAGCATAGGAGCTCAAAATTTTCCTGACTGCATCGTGACATAAAGAGCTAAGCAGAACTAAGTAACTCCTAAAGCGGCCCAGGAATTAAACTCCTCAAGGAGAGCTGTCTTGGGCATCAGCGTGTGCTCTGGATGTGTGTGTCATCGAGTGTGCTGGTCCTTGGCAAGGGGGTTAGCATGCTGGTCAGTGCTAGAACTGGTGGCTTAGCCTGCAGGGGAGAAAGGGTTGAAAGGGTTGTTCTGGATTGCTTGGCCAGTTGGTGGCCGAACCAGGAAGCTCTCGATGGTCCGTGCACACTGCTGACCTCTAGACAAGAGCTGGGGCTGCCCCCTAAGCCTCGCTTTACACAGAATCCATGCCTCCTGGTTTTGCATTTACAGTTAAGTGTGAGGGATGATTCGGAAATGACATTTCCCCTCCTTTGCAGAGGCGTTTTCTTTGACCAGCTGTGGGGGAGTGCCCTTGTCAGTGTCTCCTTGACCATCTGGTCATTTGTCTAACTTGGGCTCCATAAACCATAAAGTCTTTTCACAGGTATTTTTGTTTGCCAATTTAAAAAGACTGTCGCTCATCCCAGGAAGTTTTAAAATGCTTTGAAATTGCTAAACTCTCAGTAGATCAGAAAAACCTGTTGCTTTATTTCCAGCTGTTTTTCTGATCGAGGCTCTCTGAAGAGCATAATGCAGTCCAACACATTAACCAAAGATGAGGACGTGCAGCGGGACCTGGAGCACAGCTTGCAGATGGAGGCTTATGAGAGGAGGATCCGGAGGCTGGAGCAGGAGAAGCTGGAGCTCAGCAGGAAGCTTCAGGGTGAGGGGCGGCGCTGGCTGCAGGCGGGACGGGGCGCTGTGGCCAGGCCGCACCTCACGCTGTCTTTCCGTCCCCCAGAGTCCACCCAGACTGTGCAGTCCCTCCACGGCTCATCTCGGGCCCTCGGCAATTCAAACCGAGATAAAGAAATCAAAAAGCTAAATGAAGAGATCGAACGCTTGAAGAATAAAATAGCAGGTATGTGTTTAAAAGTATGGCTTCTTAGTCTCTATTTTTGGGCCCTGCTTTCTTAAAAGGAAATTTCAGAGTCCTTTTCATCAGGTGGGAAAGCAGAAAAAAGCTTAGGATTTAGCAAGCTTATTTAGATTTCTGAAATTTTGGTCAGTGTATTTCCCCAACTGGCTTAGTTCTTTTTTTTTTTTTTTAGATGGAGTTTTGCTCTGTTGCCCAGGCTATAGTACAGTGACATGATCTCGGCTCACCGCAACCTCCGCCTCCTGGGTTCAAGCAATTCTCCTGCCTTAGACTCCCAAGTAGCTGGGATTACAGGCATGCGCCACCACACCCAACTAATTTTGTATTTTTAGTAGAGACGGGGTTTCACCATGTTAGCCAGGCTGGTCTTGAACTCCTGACCTCAGGTGATCTGCCCACCTGGGCCTCCGACAATACTGGGATTCCAGGCATAAGCCACCATGCCCAGCCCCAGCTGGCTTAGTTCTAATGATACTATTTTATAGTCACCAGCTAGAATCGGTTCCTGATGTTTTATCTGTAAGTTCTCTGGCTATTTTCTGCTTCTGTTGCAGTTTTCCGCTTTGTGGCTCTGAGACAGAGTCCTAGAGTGGCTTTCCTTCTAAAGCTTCATCAGTGACTCTGCCTGCTTCTTGGTGTTTGAGTGCTAGACCTACCATCACCATTTTCTTTTGGTGGCTCCTAGGTTATCCAAGTTGCCTAAAGGCTCCAATCACTTTTAAGCCTTAACCTCACACAGGTTGGCTTTGTAGTTGACTTTCACCTCCCAAGCGCACTTTGAATCTCTCCCGTGACTTCTCTGCATTTCCTATCAGGAACCCCACTGTCCTGATCCAAAAAAGGGCTTCTTTGATTGAGTCACTTATACACCTTTCCTGTACACTGAGAAAGGGCCAGGCACTGTGCTGGGTTACACAGGTTAGGAGGACTGAGGCAGACAAGTTGTGCCATCCAAGGGCTCCCAGTCCCCAGGGGAGATTGCTGTCAGGTCAGTGTGAAGTCAGCTCAGCACAGGCATACAGGTAGCTGTGCCCATGGCTGTATGTATGTGTATGTATGTCTGTCTGTAGGGAGCCTACTCAGCACAGCACAGGCATGCAGGTAGCTGTGCCCATGACACTGTGTGTTTGTGTGTCTGTGTCTGTGTCAGTGTCTGTGTCTGTGTGTCTGTCTGTAGGGAGCCTGTTCAGCACAGGCATGCAGGTAGCTGTGCCCATGACACTGTGTGTGTGTCTGTGTGTCTGTGTGTCTGTCTGTCTGTCTGTCTGTAGGGAGCCTGTTCAGCACAGACATGCAGGTAGCTGTGCCCATGACACTGTGTGTGTGTGTGTGTGTGTGTGTGACTGTCTTGTCTGGAGCCTGTTCAGCACAGGTGTGCAGGTAGCCGTGCCCATGACACTGTGTGTGTGTGTGTGTGTGTCTGTCTGTCTGTCTGTCTGGAGCCTGTTCAGCACAGGCGTGTGGGTAGCTATGCCCGTGACACTGTGTGTGTGTGTGTGTGTGTGTGTGTGTGTGTAAGTAAATAATCCTCTGAATGAAAAAAATGTTGTGAATTATTAAATAATTTCCTATCAGTAAGTCAGCTAACAAAGTTTGCATATAGTCAGTACACATAAAGGAACCAGTTTATTTCCTCTTTTGCCCAGATTCAAACAAGCTCGAGCGACAACTTGAGGACACAGTGGCGCTTCGCCAAGAGCGTGAAGACTCCACGCAGCGGCTGCGGGGACTAGAGAAGCAGCACCGCGTGGTCCGGCAGGAGAAGGAGGAGCTGCACAAGGTAGGCGCTTGGTTTGAGGTGAGAAGGGCTTACAGGACTTAGCAGAGTTTAACAAGTTCAAGTTCATGCAGACGATGGGAGAACTCTTGGGATTCCTGCCCATGGGCTGTCCCTGCCGCATGCAGGACACCAGGACCAAGCCTGACCCTGGGGCCCCTGCACACCTGTCTGCCTGCTGCCCAGCCCTGCGTCAGTTGGCAGAGCTTGGCTCCCAGTGGCAGGTGCCTTCCACCCCCTCGCCCACAGCAGGCATCCACCTTGCCGTCAGCATCTCCAGTCTCCACTTCAGACCCGCAGAGAAAGGAACACCCACTGCATTCTGAAGCAAGGAAAGATGTCCAGAGGGCATGGTGGCCATGGCGATGCACGCTGTGTCTGGAGCCAGGGCCCCCCCCTTCTCTCTACCAGGCCTCCGCTCTTAGAAGGGATCCCTTAGTAATGACAGGGAGCTGCAGCAGAGACCCTGGGTTAAAATCTGGGTGATTTCCCCCCATAATTCCTTTATAAATTTGAATTTTTAGTAAGATAAGGGAAACTTTTATGCTCAGATGCCAGCATGTTGGTAACACAATTATATACATGTTTTTTTAAAATACATCCATTTATATATGTTATCCTTAAACCTGTAGTCTGTGATCTGTTTTCTAACATGTGCCAGATTTCAAATTCACATTGTTTCTTAAGATAATCTGTGTTGTCATCCACCTGAGTGACTTCTCTAGAAGTGTAATGCGGTGTGGGACCTGTGGCATCTCATTGCTCAACAGGGTCACAGTACCCCTCAGCGGGCCCAGAGAGGTCTGGTGAGGCCTCCCTCAGCGTGTGAGAGCCCACCTGCCAGCCTGCTTGGGGTCTTGTCACTTCCATCTCAGACCAGCAGGCGTGACAGTGATTGAACTGCCAGCTGGTTGACCAGATTGGCTGGAGGGAGGTCAGGGTCATCAGCCTGGCGAGTCCTAAGACTGGGTTGGCAGCGTGGCGCGTGCTAAGACTGGGTCGGCAGCGTGGTGCTTGCTAAGACTGGGTCGGCAGCATGGTGCGTGCTAAGACTGGGTTGTCAGTAGAGCTGACCTCATGGTAATTCCCGCTTGTGTCTCTCCACTCAGAGTGACAGCCAGCATCCACACATCAGTCTCTAGTGAAGAGCAGGCTGTCCAGTGGTTGCTTTTATACAGTTCTTCACTTTGACTTAACCTTCAGCACTTTGTGTATGTGTGTTCTTTTCTGATTTTGCTTGTGTTTAACTAACTAGATTGAGTGTCCAAATGCTTCATTCAGCTTTGCAGCTCTGTAGGTGACATCGGGCAGAGGCTGGCATTACAGATCCAGGTGTCCTCCTGTAAGCAGGCTGCCCATGTGGCTGTGGTTTTTTTTACCCCCAGACGGAGTTTTGCTCTTGTTGCCCAGGCTGGAGTGTGATGGCATGATCTCTGCTTACTGCAGCCTCTGCCTCCTGGTTCAAGTGATTCTCCTTCCTCAGTCTCACGAGTAGTTGGGATTACAGGCACCTGCCACCATGACCAGCTAATTTTTTGTATTTTTAGTAGAGACAGTGTTTCACCATATTGGCCAGGCTGGTCTCTAACTCCTGACCTCAGGTGATCCGCCCACCGCGGCCTCTCAAAGTTCTGTCTGGGATTACAGGTGTGAGCCATCGCACCCAGCCTGTGGGGCCTTTATTGGTGTGGAGTTGGTACGCAGCAGCTGAGCCCAGGTGGCCTTCCTGTTTCCTGTGTGGCTGGAGTGAGACAGAGCACAGATCTTTTTCCAGGCAGGGGATTTCTCAGATCTGTGGCTCTAATCTGTAACCAGCGTTGGCTGTCAATTTTAACTCTTCAGAAGACTGAACCTCTAGCCTTCTAAGACTTTGTTAAGCAAACGTAAAACATCTGTAATTGTTTTTGTTCAGCAACTTGTTGAAGCCTCAGAGCGGTTGAAATCCCAGGCCAAAGAACTCAGAGATGCCCATCAGCAGCGAAAGCTGGCCCTGCAGGAGTTCTCGGAGCTGAACGAGCGCATGGCTGAGCTCCGCTCCCAGAAGCAGAAGGTATCCCGGCAGCTGCGGGACAAGGAGGAGGAGATGGAGGTGGCCATGCAGAAGGTGGATGCAATGCGGCAGGAGATGCGGAGGTCTGAGAAGCTCAGGAAAGAGGTAGTGTTTGGATGGTTCAGGGTGGTACTGACCTGGACTTGGTGTGGCTTTAATAAAATGTCTTTGAAGTCTTGGGCTGTCTGATGACAATTACTATAAAAGGGGTCAGAAATTTTCTGTGGAGCCCAGTAAGTTGATCGACCAAGCATTTATTTTGTTTTTTGTTTTTTGTTTTTGTTTTTGTTTGACATGGAGTTTTGCTCTTGTTGTCTAGGCTGGAGTGCAGTGGCACGATCTCTGCTTACTGCAACCTCCACCTCCCGGGTTCAAGCGATTCTCCTGCCTCAGCCTCCTGAGCAGCTGGGACTACAGGCACATGCCACCATGCCTGGCTATTTTTTTTTTTTTTTTTGTATTTTTAGTAGAGATGGGATTTCACTATATTAACCAGAATGGTCTTCATCTCCTGACGTCATGATCCACCTGCCAGAGTGCTGGGATTATAGGCGTGAGCCACTGCACGCAGCCTTTTATTTATTTATTATTTTTGGAGACAGAATCTTGCTCTGTCGCTCAGGCTGGAGTGCAGTGGTGCAATCTCGGCTCACTGCAATCTCTGCCTCCTGAGTTCCAGTGATTCTCCTGCCTCAGCCTCCCGAGTAGCTGGGATTCCAGGCATGTGCTACCACACCCAGGTAATTTTTGTATTTTTAGTAGAGACAGGGTTTCACCATGTCGGCCAAGCTGGTCTCAAACTCCTGACTTCAAGTGATCAGCCCACCTCTGCCTTCCAAAGTGCTGGGATTACAGGCATGAGCCACCACGCCTGGCCTGGATCAGCTGAGCATTTATCTTGTTATTCTCATCTCTCAATAGCTGTTGGTGAAATTACAGTAAGGCTCTTGTAGTGCTGATTTTTTTAAATTCTCTTTTAAGTAAGCAGGGTGTTTATGCTGTACTGTGATGTGGCCTGGCTTATGTGAGTAAGACACCTGCAGTCCACACAGGGAAGGTGGCAGTAGAAAGGCAAATCCCGAGCCCCAGCCCTGTGGGAGGTGCCGAGATGGCTGGATCGTTGAGCTCAGGTGTTTGAGACCAGCCTAAGCAACATGGCAAAACCCCATCTCTACCAAAAAAAAAAAAAAAAAAAAAAAAAAATTAGCTGGGTGTGGTGGCGGGCGCCTGTAATCCCAGCTACTCGGAAGGCTGAGGCGGGAGAATTACTTGAGCCCAGGAGGCGGAGGCTGCAGTGAGCCGAGATTATACCACTGCATTCCAGCCTGGGCGACAGAGTGAGACCCCCTCTCAAAAAATGTATATATATGAAAGGCAGATGACAGAGGAGCACACTTGGGGCGCTTGCTTAGGTGAGCAGTTCTGAAGTGTCTTGGCCTTAGCACTCCTCGACAGTCTCGGAATGATCACAGCCTCAAAGAGCGTTCTTATGTAGACTGCAGCTCTGAACATGCACCGTGGCAGACATTAAAACAGAGAATTTTGTTAATACAATGAAAATCCATTTCATGTTAACGTAAGTAACGTGTTTAATGAAAAGTAACTACTTCTTTAAAAATTTGGCAAGAAGAATGGCATTTTTTACGTTTTGTGAGCTTTTCCTTAATATCTGACTGAGTAGTATGTCTTCAATCTAGTTTTGCTGTGCTGTTCTGGATAAAGTACATGAAGAAATCCTGGCTCCCACAGATAGCTAATAGGAAACGAAGGGCCTTACACACCCCTGACAATGTCTCAGGACCCCAGGGGTTTTCAGCCCCATTTTGAGAACTGCTGCCCTAGGTATTCTGATTGTTCCGCTGTTAATAGGCGGCATATTTTAACCAATGCTTAGTTTAGAACTCTATTAAAATTTCCTTAGTAAGTCCCATGAATGAGAAGGCCTGACAGCACATGCTCTTGTCCTTTCAAGTTCAGGGCTCTTTGTTGTTTAGCCACAGAGGACCTGTTTGTCCTCTCCTTAGACAGTCTGTTTTGCAACCCAAATATATTTGTAGTTGTGCCTGGGATTTGCCCTCCAGTGGTCTGGGCACAGGCAGAGAGGAAGTGGGCTTGGCTCAGGAGCGCGTTGTCAAAACTGATGCAGGCACGCGGGGTCTGGGTACAGGCAGAGGGGAAGCGGGCTTGGCTCAGGAGTGCATTATCGAAGCTGGTGCCGGCACGCGGGGTCTGGGTACAGGCAGAGGGGAAGCGGGCTTGGCTCAGGAGTGCATTATCGAAGCTGGTGCCGGCACGTGGGGTCTGGGCACAGGCAGAGGGGAAGCGGACTTGGCTCAGGAGTGCATTATCGAAGCTGGTGCCGGCACGCGGGCTCGCTCTTCTGCTCGCTCTTCTTGTGGGTGTTTGAAGTGATCCATTTAATAAATGAATCTGTGTTCTACAGATACCAGAAGTACTTGCTTTCACAAATCAGTGAAATGTAAATTTCAAGAAACATATCCTTTCTTAAAATCTAATCTCAAAGTATCAATTTAAGCTAGAATTGAACGTTGTTTTATTACTAACCAACCATCCCAGTTGAATCCTGAAGTGTATTTCTCAAACTTTAATTTGTGATAAGATTTGATGAAGGGCGAACACTCGCAAAGCTCTTTTGAGGTCTTGTTCTCATAGAGTCCTGCGGGTGAAGCTCTGACTTGATGAGGTAGAGCTCGATTTGTGTTAATAGAAAGCCGATCTTCCTTTTGTAGTTGGAAGCTCAGCTTGATGATGCTGTTGCCGAGGCCTCCAAGGAGCGCAAGCTTCGTGAGCACAGTGAGAACTTCTCCAAGCAGATGGAAAGCGAGCTGGAGGCCCTCAAGGTAGTGCTGGGCGGGGGTCTCCACCCTCAACTGAGAGGGACGCTCATCTTTGCTGACGCCATCACGTGGAAGTCACCTTGTGTGATGTGTGGTCCAAGCTGCATGTCACCCAAGGCTGCTCAAACAAGACACCCATCGGAGAGGGGGCATGGCCCTTGCCTTCCCGACTGCTTTTATTTTTGAAGGCCAAGTGTATTTTTTTCCTTTGTTATATGAAAGTTTCAGGCAGCTCACAGTAAGTCCTAGAAAACTGATATCTAATCGGCACATTTCCTGCTCCAGCCCAGTCAATTCATAGCTTTCTTCACATTGTGGCATTCTAAATTCCATGCAGTTGAATTTTGAAAAAGCTTCTTACAGCCCATGACCTGCTGCTGACTGGGGAAGAGACAGGCTGGCCATCAGTCAGGACCCACTGGTGGGGCTGGAGGGCGGCAGGGAGGCCGTGGAGGGCAGGAGAGGGGAAGGCCACAGCAGCCGAGTGGGCAGGGGGCCGGGGGGGTCTCCTTGGCAGCATAGCATGGCTTGGGTCTCCTCATGTGTGAGGTGCATGTGATGGGTCTGTCCTCTCCCTTTGCCTCGGTGATCTGCAGCTCATCCTCTGGCCCATGGGCCTGAGATGCTATTCCTCTCTGGCAGCGTGGCTTGGCTGGATCTCGCATGTGGTGTCCGAAGCTCTCTGCCCCTTTCTGAGCCCTCGAGTCTCTCCTGTGGCGCAGCAGGCAGAGTGAGCTTGGCAGACCAAAGTTGGAGCACATTCCTGCAGCCAGGGCATCCATGGCTCCGCGGCTGTCCAGCAGCCACCTTCCTGCCCGCTGCAGCCCTGCAGTGCCTCTCCCCCGACTCCCTGCCCGCCACTCCAGACACACTGGTCTCTCTGCGTGCTGCGAGCACAGCCAGCATGTCCCACCTCACTCCAGCCTGTGCCCTTGTTCTTTGCCCCTAGCCTGACACCTCACTCAACAGGCCAATGCCTCACAGATGCTGCCCTGGCCATTCGGGCACCCCTCTGCTCCCTATATCCCAGCCAGGGTGTGCAGCTTCTCTGCCCCTTTACTGGTTTGTTGTCAGTCCTTACCAACCCCGTGAGAGCAGAGACCTCAGTGTCACCCCAGTCACAAGAAGGGGACCAAGCCCAGAGTCAGCCCTCAGAAGGATGCTGCAGGCGTGATGAACAGAGTATGCGGCAGGGCTTCGGAGGTCCCAGGCAGAGCCTCGGGGGTCCCAGGCAGACCTGGGCGCATCCCTCTGCAAGGCTGTCTCCTACTGTGACCCCCTAGAATCTGGATCACATTAACCAGGTTAGCTCCGCCATCCGTGTAGTCCAGGCACACAGATGGTCCTTGGGAAGGTGTCTGCACTTGCTGGGGATGAACTGACAGTGTGGCCCTGGAGGACACAGATTCGTCAGCTTATTTTAACCTTTATCTTCAGATGAAGCAAGGCGGCCGGGGACCAGGTGCCACTTCAGAACACCAGCAAGAGATTTCCAAAATAAAATCTGAGCTGGAGAAGAAAGTTTTATTTTATGAAGAGGAATTGGTCAGACGTGAGGCCTCCCATGTGCTAGAAGTGAAAAATGTGAAGAAGGAGGTGCATGATTCAGAAAGCCACCAGCTGGCCCTGCAGAAAGAAATCTTGATGCTGAAAGATAAATTAGAAAAGTCAAAACGAGAACGGTAGGTTTTCGTGAGCTCCTCAGTGCAGAAAATGAAAGCTGATGCCCACGCCGTAGAGATGAATATTAGTGAAGTTAACGAGCTTTTAAAACTGCTTCTCGCTCACCTTGGCAGGCATAACGAGATGGAAGAGGCGGTAGGCACAATAAAAGATAAATACGAACGAGAACGAGCGATGCTGTTTGATGAGAACAAGAAGGTAACTGCGGAAAACGAGAAGGTAACCCACAGTATCTGAGTTAGCACTTCGTATGGAAGTTGTAAAAAAAAAAAAACTTTTATTATCCATTTATGTGGGTACATAGTAGGTATTTATGTCTATGGGGGAATATGATGTCTTCATTCCTGAGCCTTGGAAGTTTGGTGTCTTTTTACAGTGCAGTCACATGCTGTGTAACAACGCGATTGTCAGTGACAGACCGTGTATACCACAGGGTCCCATGCAATCATAGTACTGTACTTTGCCTCTACCTCTTGTGTTTAGATACAGAGATACTTAGCATTGTGTGACAGCCGCCGGCAGCATCCTGCACAGCAACATGGCATGCAGGCTTGCAGCCAGGAAGTAACGGGCTGCGCCATAGGCCTGGTGTGCGGCGGCCGCGCCGTCTAGGCTGGCGTGAGCACATTCACGCTGCATGCACAAGGACACGTTTTTGAGGCCGTTTCTTGCTGTTTCACCGCATATGACTGTTTTAATTTTTGAATGAAGTAATATGTTTGGTCTTGTAAGTAGGATGTTTATATTTAGCGAAAAGGTGCCAATTACCTGAAGTCACTAGCTCCATCAGTTTAGGTTTAGATTTGAATTGAAACGTGACTTAAGTGAGATACAATGAAAAAATCCGTATCATGAACTTAGTTTGGAAAAATCTCATGACGATTAAAGAAAATTTTCAAAGTCTTCAAAAGAACTTGTGTTAATGCCAGCACACTTAAAGGATGCCCGATTAACAAGTTCTGTGGTGAAATTGTTCCATTTCAGCTCTGTTCCTTTGTGGATAAACTCACAGCTCAAAATAGACAGCTGGAGGATGAGCTGCAGGATCTGGCAGCCAAGAAGGAGTCGGTGGCTCACTGGGAAGCTCAGATTGCGGAAATCATTCAGTGGTACGTGCGCGGCCCTGTTCACAGCCGTGAAGCTGCTCCCCGCTCAGCCCACGAGGCCTGCCCTGCCTCTGCTGCCTGATCCTGTGCTCCATGCCAGGTCGTGCCCCTCAGCCTGGGGTGCAGGTCTCACTTCTGTTCCCCAGAACTTCTCATGTCTGGGGCAGTGGTTCTGCTGGACTAGAGGTAGAAACACGCCCCCACCAACCCTCTGAAGGACTTGGGGCAAGCCGTTCACACCCCTCGTTCTCAGAGATGTGGGAAGCAGAGCCCTCCCGAAGCGACTGCGCTAGCACCAGGGAGACTGGGGGCAAGCTGGGAACTGCCCTCCGCTCCTAAGGGATGAAGCTGAAATTAAAAAAAAAAAATTTATTTTTAATTTTTGTGGGGGTCTTGGAAGTTGGGTGTCTTTTTAAACTGTAGTTGTGTGCCATGTAATGATGCTTCCATCAATGAGAGACCGCGTATGCAGCAGGAGTACAGTGAGGACACTTTGGCTCACACGACACTGTGTCACTGTGTCCTGAGGAAGGGGGAACGTCCCCTTCTTGTTTGGTGTCTCGCTGATGGCCATGCTTCATGAAACAGAACATCTGTTTCCTCCTCCAGGGTCAGCGATGAGAAAGATGCCCGGGGTTACCTTCAAGCTCTTGCTTCCAAGATGACCGAAGAGCTCGAGGCTTTGAGGAGTTCTAGTCTGGGGTCAAGAACACTGGTAGGTTTTGTTCGATGCCTGCATTTCACTTACCAAATAATCCATTAATGGTTTTATTTTAAGGATGAATGTGACATTTAAGTACTGTTTAGGGAATTACAGGGATGCAAGAGACCTCTATGCAACTAGTTCCCCAATTTAAGGAGCACCAGTGTTTGCCAGCTGTCAGATCATCATAGCTTCTTCTCTCGATGGTATTCATTCATTTAGCAGATACTGAGTACTGAGCTCTGTGATGTCATCTCAAATTAAGACTGGATTCTGCCCTCAGAGCAGCTTTGATTTATTAATTTTATTGGTTCATTTCGCGATCTGTGTATTTTTTTTTAATTGCATTTTAGGTTTTGGGGTACATGTGAAATCTGTGTATTTTCTTTTTTTCCCCAAGACAGAGTCTCACTCTGTCACCTAGGCTGGAGTGCAGGGGCGTGATCTCGGCTTACTGCAGCCTCTACCTCCCAGGTTCAAGTGATTCCCCCGCCTCAGCCTCCCAAGTTGCTGGGATCACAGGCATGTGCCATCATGCCCAGCTAATTTTTATATTTTAGTAGAGACAGAGTTTTACTGTGTTGGCCAGGCTGGTCTCAAACTCCTGACCTCAGGTGATTTGCGTGCCTCAGCCTCCCAAAGTACTGGGATTACAGGTGTGAGCCACCATGCCCAGCCTTCCTCTGTCCCTTTTCTTCTCTTTACTGTTATAGATGACAAATGAAGAATTCTCAGTTGTGTTCAATGAAAGATTTGTTTGTTTAATAAAAAAAATCAAGATGGCATCTCTAGACTTCTTTCCTACCTCTTGAAAGTTGATGTCCTACACTGGGCAACTTAGTAAGAAAACAAAGGGATGATGTCAGTGGACTGGCTTCTTCCACTGTTGCTTCATCCTGTCGTTTTAGTCTTTTTGTTTTTTAATCACAGGAATGTGAAATGACATAATTCCCAGGATTGTGAAATAGCAAAATGTTTCAAGTTATGAGGAAAAGATAACCAAATCCTATAATGTACCTTAGGTTTGTAAAAGGTTCCAGGGCCCAGTGGACCCATGTAGAAATTGCACTACAGAGGCCAGGCACGGTGGCTCACACCTGTAAACCCAGCACTTTGGGGGCCAAGGCGGGCAGATCACAACGTCAGGAGTTCAAGATTAGCCTGGCTAACATGGTGAAACCACGTCTCTACTAAAAATACAATTAGCCAGGCATGGCGGCGCACACCTGTAATCCCAGCTACTCAGGAGGCTGAGGTAGGAGAATTGCTTGAACCCTGGAGGCAGAGGTTGCAGTGAGCCGAGATCACGCCATTGTACTCCAGCCTGGACAACAAGAGAGAAACTCTGTCTCAAAAAAAAACAAAGAAAAGAAAAAGAAATTGCACTACAAAATCAGTTTTATTCTTCTAAAAAATAAAGTAAATGTTATTTTCTCAAAGATTTCTAAGGAAGAGTAAAAGTCATAAAATATCAAAACTAAAACTGGTTCTGAGGCACCTCGACAATTTAAAGTTAATAGCTAAATGAAACAGTAATGGCTTCAGATTAGACAAAGATCACTTATTTATTAATATTAATTTAAAGCGTAGATAACCGCAAATGCATTTTTAAAGCCGTAACCATGTCTTCAGGATCCGCTGTGGAAGGTGCGCCGCAGCCAGAAGCTGGACATGTCCGCGAGGCTGGAGCTGCAGTCGGCCCTGGAGGCGGAGATCCGGGCCAAGCAGCTTGTCCAGGAGGAGCTGAGGAAGGTCAAGGACGCCAACCTCACCTTGGAAAGGTACTTGGTGCTGGGGTCTGACTCTGAGTAAGCGTGGGCTCTGTGTGGCCCTGAGCCAGCCTAGCCTCTCGGGCTCTGATGCACCTCGCCTGGAAAATTGGGGCTGCGGTGCTTGCTGGAGTCTTGGGAGGCAGCAAGTCGGCTTCCCCTGCAGGAGCCTGAAGAGTGGGCCGTTCTGCTCTGGGGAGGCGGCCAAGTGGGTGCAGAGCCTCGCCTGCCGCAGGGGTGCACGGCGCGGTGCAGGCAGTGTTTTCACAGTAGTGGGTGCGTGTGCCCCCACGCTGGGTAGCGAGACTCATACACTGTCTGACAGGAGCCTCTCTCACTACTTGGTCACCTCAGTGCCTCTCCATTCCCTAACTCAGACTTGTTCCTTTTAAGCTAACGTGAATATTTTAAAACAGAGGTTGAAGATGACATTCTCTCACTTGAAATTTTTCCCTAACTCCAAGCAGTAACGAGAGTGCCATTTTCACACAGCAGTAAATTCAGTCAGTATTCGCTGAGAGTTTACTCTTGCAGGTCCTGTTTTACATGTTCAGGATACCATAATGAACGTCGGTTTCATGAAAACCGGGCCAGTTCTGCTGTGCCAGGAAGTGGGGGAGGACCTGGGAGGGACAGTGTCTCTAACAGAATCACCAAGTCCCAAATCTTATCAGTTTGGGGCTAACAAAATTAATAGTAATAGGTATCAGTTAGCTGGACTTTCTTTGTACCAGGAACTGCCGTAAGACTGTTCCGTTAAATCCTGTGACCCTCCCACAGCCCAGTAGGGTAGGCACTCTTGTTACCGCATTCACACACAATGAGATCCAGGTGCAGGTGCATGGAGGCAAGATGATTTGCCCACTGATGAGTGGAATGGACCCCACAAACTGCATCCCTCCTGGCCAGGTGTTCCCCATGGCACCCTGACTTTCTCTGGCCCTCCACAAAGTCACTGGGTTGCAAGGCTGCCTGCACGGTGGTGCTGCTGCTGTTTGGTGCAGCCGCCGTCTTGCCAGTTATGGGAAACACATTGACGGGGCTGATGGCTGAGCAGCCTGGGCCCTGTGTCCTTGGAGAACAGAGGACTCACCTGGAAAGGCGATGAGGAAGGTCAGAACTCCGTTAGGCCTTCATGAGGCATGCCTTCCTAAGCCATGACTTTTTAAATCCCTGTTTGAATGATTATATTTGAAATATTCATACTGTCCATAGTGTTTGCGATAGAAAGGCCCAGCGTGAGCTGCTGTGTTCTGAAAAGTCCAGGTGCAGGGGAGAAACCCCGGCCCCCTCGTCCTGACCTGCCCCAGCTCAGCTCATAGATAGCCTCTTCTCAGTGCACTTAAAGCTGTTCATTTTTTTATTTTAGTAAACTAAAGGATTCCGAAGCCAAAAACAGAGAATTAATAGAAGAAATGGAAATTTTGAAGAAAAAGATGGAAGAAAAATTCAGAGCAGATACTGGTAAATTAATGTCATGTGATTTTGCATTATTTGAATATAAGTGTTTTTCAAATGAATGGTTTTATTTTCTTTTTGATTCAGTTGTTATTTTAGTTACATAAAACACAGAATTCCAAAAATCAACATTTTCAAACAGCATCTTCAAAAGATACTTTCCCCAAAGGTAGCCATTGTTTTTGGTTTATCCTTCCTTTTTTTTTTTTGAGACAGAAACGCACTCTGTCACCCAGGCTGGAGCACAGTAGCGCGATCTCTGCTCACTGCAACCACTACATCCCAGGTTCAAGCGATTCTCCTGCCTCAGCCTCCTGAGTAACTGGGATTACAGGTTCCTGCCACCACCATGCCTGGCTAATTTTTATACTTTTAGTAGAGACGGAGTTTTGCCATGTTGGCCAGGCTGGTCTGCAACTCCTGATCTCAAGCAATCCACCCGCCTCAGCCTCCCAAAGTGCTGGGATTACAGGTGTGAGCCACCATGCCTGGCCTATCCTTCTTTTATCTTGAAAGCATATGGCAAATACACATCTAAGCACACATTTGTGTGCCCTGATGACACAAAAGACATCATTCTGTGCTGGGGAGGCCACCCCAGCCTCCTTCTGAAGCTGTACTGTGCACTGCCTTGGGCTGGCCGGCCACTGGGTTGGGTTATTCCCTGGCATTTGCTGCCATAGAAGGTGCTGCCAGGAGTGATTGCGTGGATGGAACATTCCCATTTTTGTCAGTGTATTTCGGAATAGAGTTCTAGAAGTGGGATTGCCAGGGCAGAGGGCAAACATGCCTGTACGCTTGTGCTCAGCACTGACGGACAGGCCTCCAGAGGCTGTGCACTGACGCTCCTCCCACCTGCATGAGGGATTTCTGCCCCACAGCTGACCCACAAAGGATGAGTTCAGACTTGGGATTTTTGCATCTCTGAACAGGTGAGAAATGACATCTCCGGATAGGTTTAACTTGCGTATTTCTCATAAGCAAGATGGCGCATGTTTTTATATGTTTGAGGGACTTTTGCATTTTGTGAATGATGTATCTTTATTGTTTGCCCATTTAAAAAAATTCAGGTTGTTAGTCTTGCTAATTTCTAACGCCTTTTGTATTTTGGGGGTTAGTGCCTTTCGTTTGTGATGTAAGCTGCAAATATCCTAGTTTCTCTTTGCCTTTGCTTATTCGTTAATTTATTTTTTTGCCAAATAAAAGTGGTTTTGCCATCTCTACTAAAAATACAAAAATTAGCTGAACTTAGTGGTGCATGCCTGTAGTCTCAGCTACTTGGGAAGCTAAGGCAGGAGAATTGCTTGATCTTGGAGGTGGAGGTTGCCAGTGAGCCGAGATCTCACCACTGCACTCCAGCCTGGGTGACAACCAGATTCTGAGATTCCATCTCTCAACAAAAAAAAATTTTTTTTCAAATTTTTGTGTGTGTCGAGTTCTCAGTCTTTCTCCTTTTTTGAGTCATAAATAGGAGAAAATATACCTGACTCCCAGTTGTTGGAAGAATTCCCCATGCTTTCTTCCATGCTTTCTTCTCATGCTTGTGTGGTTTCATTCTTGATTTGTTGATTCAAGCTCTCACTCTGTTGCCCAGGCTGGAGTGCAGTAGCGCAGTCAGGGCTCACTGCAGCCTCAACCTTCTGGGCTCATATGATCCTCTCACCTCAGCCCCCTGAGTAGCTGGGACTACAGGCATGTGCCACCACACCTGGCTATTTTTTTTTTTTTTTTGCGACAGAGTTTCGCCATGTTTCCCAGGCTGGTCTTAAACTCCTCCTGGACTCAAGCAATCTGCCCACCTTGCCTTCCAAAGTGCTAGGATTACAGGCATGAGCCACCGTGCCTGGCCCCAGTTTTTTAATTAGAATACTAATCCATTTGAAATTTGCTCTGACAGTTTGAGGAATATATCCAGTTTTATCTTTTGCGAAGGGCAAGCTACTTGTCCAGTATCAGTTATGAAGCTATGTACGACTGTTGTTACGTACAGAATCGCCATGGGCACTTGGGTCTATTTCTGGATTTTTACCCTGTTCCATTGTTCGTGGGCAAGAACCACTTATTCTTGTTTTTGTTTTGTGTGTAGGGTTTTTTTTTTTTTTTTTGTGACAGGGTCTCACTCTGTCACCCAGGCTGGAGTGCAGTGGCACGTGCATCCTCAGTCTCCCCAGCTCCACAGGCACATGCCACCATGCCCAGCTAATTTTATTTATTTATTTCTTGTGGCAGTGGGGTCTCTCTGTGTTGCCCAGGCTGGTCTCAATCTCATGGCCTCAAGCCAACCTCCCTCCCTGGCCCCCGAAAGTGCTGGGATGACAGGTGTGAGCCACTGCCCCGGGCCATGATTCTTATCATAGAGGCCTTACTGAATCTGCTTTAATACCTGGTGGTAGATCTCTTTCTCCACCCACCCCCAGCCCACCCATCCTGCAGTTTTGGGTGGGTGGGGGTGGGGGTGTGTGTGTGTGTGACACAGTCTAGCTCTATTGCCCACTGGAGTGCAGTGGTGCTATCTCGGCTCACTGCAACCTCCGCCTCCTGTGTTCAAGAGATTCTCCTGCCTCAGCCTCCCAAGTAGCTAGGATTATAGGCACCCACCGCCACACACGGCTAATTTTTGTATTTTTAGCAGAGATGGGAGTTTCAGATGTTGGCCAGGCTGGTCTTTAACTCCTGACCTCAAGTGATCCACCTGCCTCAGCCTCCCAAACTGCTGGGATTAGAGGCATGAGCCACCATACCCGGCCCCTTGGTTACTTCTTCAAGTGAACTTTTTGATTCTTGTTCAGCTTTGGGGGAAAGCCTAGTGGTTTTTTAAATTGGGTTCATGTTGGATGTATCAGTTACTTAAGGAGAATTGACATCCTGAAGACATTGAGTCTTTCTGTCTGAAAATATTATGTAGACTTTAGTTTTTCACCCTGAGTATTCTTTGTTTCTTCTTACAGGGCTCAAACTTCCAGATTTTCAGGATTCAATTTTTGAGTATTTCAACACCGCTCCTCTTGCACATGACCTGACATTTAGAGTAAGTCATTGTTTTTTTTTAAGTGACTGATGAGTTTATAATAAGTTAGAAATAGTGTAATATTTCACTACTCATGGGGCCACAAATACAACAGTAAATATACATTCAGTGTTTATCTCAGAGTTGTGCTAACTATGTAATTGACCCACATGTAAGCCACCCACATTCAATGCATAAGGTGGGAGGCATTCAAGGTATTTGAGTTGTTCCCAGAAAAGCTTTCTCAACTCAAATTAAGTAGAAATTAGATTAAGAAACTGCTCAGCATCTTCCGGGAGAAATCTACACTGGCCTCAGCTGTGTAGTGACTATTTCAAGTAAATGTTTTAATACAAATTCTCACCCTATGCTGGGTGTGGTGGCTCATGCCTGTAATCCCGACACTTTGGGAGGCCAAAGTGGGAGGATCACTTGAGCCCAGGAGTTCAAGACCAGCCTGGGCAACGTAGCGAGACCCCCATCTCTTAAAAAAAAAAAAAAATTTTTTTTTAAATTCCCACACTAGAGTGAATAAAAATACATTAGTTGTGTTACCATCTGTGTAGCTATAGAGTTTGACGTCAGAGGTTGATGGGAAAGGTGGTTGATGGAAACAGTCTGGCACCAGGTGCCTCACTGAGACCCTGGCAAGGAAGCCTACCCTCTCAGGCAGCCAGAGCCACTGGCCATCTACTCGGGAAGCAGCTGTCGAGCGAGGAGCAGACCCTGCTGCCTCCCTCATGGGCTGCAGGTTCTTGGCATTCCATGGAGGCAGGGCAGCCTTTCCTCCTCTCCTGGACCTGTAGGGACACACCCTTGGCAGCAGCACGCGAAGCTCCCTGGAGCGGGAGAGCAGACCTCACTAATGCAACTCCTGATGGGGCGCGGGGTGGGGAGGTGGTTCCCGCCTTTGATTTAGAAAACTCGAACCCTGCAGGCGAGTGTGAAGAATGGGCTGCAGGTGTACATGTCCCTCCCCTGGGGTTTTGCTGCATTCGCTTTCTCTCTTTCAACGTAGAGACTCTTTTCCTCGGAAGTGTTTGAAAGTGACTTGCAGGCATCAGTGACCCCAGCATACTTCAGATATTTCCTAAGATAGGGCTGTTCTCCCACATCACCACAGTCACTCATCAGGCATTCTGCACTGGTGCCGTGGGACAGCACATATCCAGATGTCCCTTGTCCTGGGAATGTCCTTTCCTGCTGGCTTTTCCTCCTAGTTCTGGATCCACCTGGTGATCACGAATCGCATTTGGTCTTTTTTTTTCCCCTTTAATCTGGAACAATTCCCCCATCTGTCCCCTCTTTTGTGACTGATATTTTAGTGGCGCCCAGGCCAGTTGTCCTCCAGAATGTGCACTCTGGGTTTGCCTGATGTTTCGTCTTGATCAGATGTGGTTGAACCTTTTGGCACAGACTCTCTGCAGGAGTAGCTGTGCCCTTCTCTCGCACAAAGGCTGGCCTGCCCAGGGAGGGTGATGCTGAGTCTGATCTTTGGGTTGAGGTGAGGTTGGCTAGGGTTGCTGCCTGTGTGAGTAGGGGGCAGTCAGCAGGTGCCCATGTGGGCGTCTGTTGGTAGCAGCCTCCCCTGGGGTGGGCTCTTAGCATCCTGGCCTGGGTCAGTCATTACAATACCCAAGCAGGTTTGCGTTGCTCACAGCAATTCTGGATGCACACCTGTTCACCTTCACCTGTCAGACTGTTTGTTTGATTTATCAAATTGGCATTGCTTGTCTTTTCCCTGAAATCCTCAGTTTTGAAGAAGCAAATCTATTTAACCAGTAAGTGCCTGCCGGGTCTTTGATAAGCCTGTTTCTACACGAGTCATTGCCTCTCCACGTTGCTGTGGGGAGGCATGAAGGATCCAGAGAACCAGAGACAGTGCTTGTTTGCCGAGTGGAGGCGGCCAGGAAAGCAGCAGCTTTCTGTACCATTAACAGAGTAGAGAGCCCAGGAGAAAGTGAGTTTACAGCCAGTGCTGTCCGTGAGTGAGTGAGTCACAGCTGTGGACAGCGGGCAGCAGAGATGGAGACAGAGGTGACATCTCTCTGCCTCATTCTCTACAGCCAGCACACCTGCCCTTGCTAATCCCTCCTTTTTTTTTTTTTTTTTTTTTGAGACATAGTCTTACTCTGTTGCCCACGCTAGAGTGCAGTGGTGCAGTTTCAGCTTACCATAACCTCCACCTCCCAAGTTCAAGTGATTCTTGTGCCTCAGCCTCCCAAGTAGCTATAGCTGGGACTACAGGCATGCATCACCATGCCTGGTAATTTTTTTTTTTTTTTTAAGTAGAGATGGGGTTTCTCCATATTAGCCAGGCTGGTCTCAAACTCTTGACCTCAAGTGATCCACCCACCTCGGCCTCTCAAAGTGCTGGGATTGCAGGCGCGGCTGCCATGCCTGACCCATAGTTTATTTTTAAATTGTGATGTAAGCACACATAACATAAAACTTAACATCATAACCATTTTTTAGAGTCAGGGTTTCCCTCTGCTGCCCTGGCTGGAGTGCAGTGGTGCCATCATAGCTCGCTGCAACCTCAGACTCCTGGGCTCAAGCGATTCTCCTGCCTCAGCCTCCTGAGTAGCCGACACTACAGGTACTTGCTGCCATGTTCAGTTAATTTTTAAATTTTTTTGTAGATATGAGGTCTTGCTGTGTTGCCCAAACAGGTCTCGAACTCCTGACCTCCAGTGATCTGCGACCTCGGCCTCCCAAAGTCCTGGGATTACAGGCATAAGCCACAGCCCCTGCCGGCTAATCCCTCTTTAATGCCTCTGTGATTTAAGTGGGAAGCCATTTATTGTTCAGTAGAAAAAACCCTTTATCAGGGTCTGACTTTGTTAGGAAGAGCTTCCAGAGTCTTTTGAAAATTGTCTTTGAGAAGCTGCTTGTCCCACTCTGCCTGCATGAAACATGTTGCTTATTACCAGAAATGGTCTGCCACCAAGAATAAGTTGATGTATCTTCATGCCAGTGTCACGGGTGGGAAGTGATGTTTGTTCCTCCCGTCTCTTACCTCCAAGGACTCTCTCTCCACCTCGTCTGCATCTTCCCTGCTAGCCTTTTGGGAAGAAGTAAGTGACTGCCAGCGCTGCTTCCCTCGGCTTTCACCCTTCAGTGCACAGCCTCCTCAGTGCTCCTGTCCCTGAATCCACATCCCTCTGATTAATTAACTGACAAAATGAAACGAGTGGGGCTTTTCCATGGCTACAATTAAATTACTTAATATTGTTTTTCTCCTCCTTTATCTAAAGATGGAACTGTAACTCACTTAACGTACCTTATTTATGAGGCAGATTTGCTTACATTTTTTAGCTTCGATAATCAGCCAGTTGAGCTAGCCTTTCCCTTGTGAATTTGCAGGACACAGTTGTGTGTGTGCTACTGTCCCGTCTGAATTTGGCTCCTTCCTCCGTGGCCTAATTAATTGCAACTGCTGGAAAATGTTTATCTGATTTGGTTCATTGGGATTCTGATGTGGAACACAAAATGCAGCTGTAAACTGCTCTTAGGTACCTACCCAGCCGTGTCTGTGTCCTAGGACACCGTCTGTCGGCGCTGACACTTACTGCTAAGCACACCTACGTGTGCGTCTGTGTAAACAGCAGTGGCCTTTGATGATAAACTGTTCGTTTCAGGAATACTCGTTAAAATAGAGTTGTTTTTAAGTCGTTTTGGAGTGTAGCTTTAGCTTCAAATAAATCACTGTGAAATTAGAACTCTTAATTTGTTTAAAAAAAAATTGCTTCCCTGTGTCATAACATTTTCAGGGAAATTGTTACTTCTGCTTATGGGCCCACTGGCCTCTATTGATATTAGAATTTCTTCTCGATCCTTGAAATGAGATTAAGAAGCATTATTTAGCTAATTGATCCTTTTTTTTTTTTTTTTTTTTTTTTCCCGAGACAGACTTTCACTTTGTTGCCCAGGCTGTAGTGCAATGGCTTGATCTTGGCTCACTGCAACCTCCGCCTCCTGGGTTCAAGCGATTCTCCTTCCTCAGCCTCCAGGGTAGCTGGGATTATGGGTGTGTGCTAGCATGCCCAGCTAATTTTTATATTTTTAGTAGAGTTGGGGTTTCACCATGTTGGCCAGGCTAGTCTCAAACTCCTGACCTCTGGTGATCCGCCCGCCTCAGCCCCCCCAAAGTGCCAGGATTACTGGTGTGGCCACCATGCCCGTCCTGGCTAATTGATCTTAAGACGGCTAGATTTAGATGACATTACTTATGAATAAAGGTCAGGAAGGATCTGTGTTTCCAGGTCTTGCCCTTTCAGTGGCCCAAGCAAGGAGGCTGCTGGAGGGGTATGCTCAGGGCTGTGCATTAGAAGCGTCTCCAGGCAAATTCTCACCTTGAGGGGTGACTGACTTGTCAGACTCTACCTGCCCACGTGGTCATCACTCCGCAGAGGCTGCAAGGCCAGGGATCCTGAGGGCAGGCCGGCCAGCTGGGGGTGGAGCAGGGGTCCGTGAGGAGACCCAAGGGGTGATAGGATCCAGGAGTAAGAACCGCTGGGACCTCTGGGTCAGGCAGAATGCGCTTTGATTTGTAAAGAACTTGTAAGTAGAGTCTGGATCCTGTAGAGTATGTCCTTTCACCCCACTCTTTCTTTCTTGGTTCTTACAGACCAGCTCAGCTAGTGAACAAGAAACACAAGGTCCGAAGCCAGAAGCATCCCCGTTGATGTCTGCGGCTGCATCAGAGCAGCAGGAGGTGAGCCAGCCTTGCCCTGGTGATGCTCCCACGTGGGGTCTGCCCTCGTGTCCAGGTGAGCAGACGCCGCTCACCTGGTCCCTGCGTAACAGCTTGCAGCGAGGGCTTCTGCCCAGGTGCTCAAGCTCACCTTTCATTTTGAGAATTCACTGTCATCCCTCCCCTAGACGAGGGAGGCTTTGGCATCAGATGCTTCAACGTTGTAGCAAAATAAAAATGCCGAACTATTCACGGGTAACACGTTCTTGAGAGAAGTGCACCCGTGGGGCAGGTGTCCCAGCCGAGCTGAGCTGGGCCGACACTCACCTGTCCTGCTTGTCTCCCAGGACATGGCTCGGCCCCCGCAGAGGCCATCCGCTGTGCCGTTGCCCACCACGCAGGCCCTGGCTCTGGCTGGACCGAAGGTAGGGGCCTTGCTTTCACCCAGGGCACCTTCTTAGTTACTTTATTCTCAGTTATTTAGAAAATACCTTTTGTGTCCATTAAACGGACTTAGTCATTTTTGCCTACACACAGTAGTGACCCTCATGTCCTATAAGAAATTTGTTGAGAATGCTGTGTAATTCAGGAAGCCATCAGGAGCCTGTGTTCATGATAGCAGTGCTACACAAACGCATTCTAATTGAAATGCTTAGCACTCAGTCTCCCCACTCTCCTTCCCTCTTTCCCCAAGCCATATTCTCTCCACTCGTAGGGAGCTTACTCCTCCATGTTGATTTTCATTTGTCTGCCTGCACTTAGAGGGGAACCTTACAGAACCATGTGGCTGGTGGGTGGGAACAACTTGTGGCATAAAGGGCCCTGCAGTGCATGTGTGTTTCTGAGCCTCATTCTTTGCACAAGCACATCCTGGATAGCTGCCACAGCAGCCCCACAGGCCCCTGCTCCCCTGTCCTGACCCCACAGGGCCCTGCTCCCCTGTCCTGACCCCACAGGGCCCTGCTCCCCTGTCCTGACCCCACAGGGCCCTGCTCCCCTGTCCTGACCCCACAGGGCCCTGCTCCCCTGTCCTGACCCCACAGGCCCCTGCTCCCCTGTCCTGACCCCACAGGCCCCTGCTCCTCTGTCCTGACCCCACAGGGCCCTGCTCCTCTGTCCTGACCCCACAGGGCCCCTGCTCCCCTGTCCTGACCCCACAGGGCCCTGCTCCCCTGTCGTGACCCCACAGGGCCCCTGCTCCCCTGTCGTGACCACAGACTTATTTTTTGCATCCCCTTGTCTTGACCTCGGCTTCTTTTGTAGCATTCCCTTTTCTTTTGTATAAACATCAGTACAGATCAGAAAGTCTCCACAGTGACAGGCCTGAGTTCCAAGCATTGCGAGTACGTAGCCCCCTGGCCTAAGGTGGTTTTTGTTGTGGTTAATGTAGACATGGCCTCTGCTTGTGCTTCCCGCCACAGGCAGCTAAGCCAGCTGGAGATAAGAAGCCAGCCTTGATGAGGCTAATTAAGGGTTTGGCTTTTGGACTAAGACTCTTGCAGAGTCAGGGGCCAAGTCGAGTGGTCGTCTGTTTGGTCACCGTATCTGACAGCAGCCGCTCTGCAGAGTGCTCGTGTGTCACGCACAGTCCTGACGGCCCGGCCACCGCCCCCTGGCCTCCCTGCCCACCTCAGCCTCTTTTTCCTGCGGCTCCCTGGAGTTTATGTTGGTCACTGCCCTCCTTCTTGCAAATGGTTTTCCCCATATCTGTGTCCCTCTGAGGATCCTGTTGGTCTCTGCTGCGCCTGAGCTTCGTCAGCAGGCAGTCCCGCGTGGCCGGCACCACACTCCTCCTTCAGCCTTGGGTCTGCTTCCGTTCCCGCCGGGATCACGGCGTGTCCACTTCTTATGAGGGACCATGAGCCTCCCCAGGCGTTTGCTGTTGTGAACTGTTCTCCCGTAGGTGATTCTGGCGTGTTTCTTGGACACATGCAAGGCCTGTGTGCAGCCCAGCCCAATTGTGGCCCCACGCCAGCCCCCAACAGCCAGTTTGTGCTGGTCTCCAGGAGGCCAGGAGCGTGAGCCAGAAAGAGCGCTGGCCCTGCTGCCGCAGCGCTCTGGCCCACTGGCCTCGGTTTTGGGGACAGCTCTCCCACTGAAGGAAGCATTTGTTGGTTTGTCTCTGGCTCACGCTCCTAGGTGGTTTTCACCACTGTCTCATGAGCCCTGTCAGGGAACACACAGACCAAGAACTTGTACATTTCCACCTTTGCGAGTTGGTGCCCAGGTTGCGTGTACGCTGATCACAGGCAGGTGATCTGCCGCTCTTCTCAGGAGTCCATGGTTCACCTCAGTGTTCTTGATTTTCTCCCTCCAGCCAAAAGCTCACCAGTTCAGCATCAAGTCCTTCTCCAGCCCTACTCAGTGCAGCCACTGCACCTCCCTGATGGTTGGGCTGATCCGGCAGGGCTACGCCTGCGAGGGTGAGTGTCATTGCAGTTCCTGGGGTCAGTGTGCACAGTGCCATACCCCTGTGGCTCAGGGCACCAGCCAGCTCCAGGGCAGCTCTTAGGCAAGCAAACCAAACTGAAGTCAAGTTTAATTGGCATTATTTGAGGGCAGGTTTGTTTTCTTGGGTGGAGGGACAGGGTCTCACTCTGTTGCTGAGGCTGGAGTGCAGTGGTGCAACCACGGGTCACTGCAAGCTTGACCTCCCCAGCTCAAGTGATTCCCTTATCTCAGCCTCCCAAGTAGTTAGGACCCCAGGCACACACCACCACCGCGCCTGGCTATTTTTAAATTTTTTTTGTAGAGATGGGGGTCTCACTTCGTTGCCCAGGCTGGTCTCAAACTCTGGGACTCAAGTGATCCTCCTGACTCAGCCTCCCAAAGTGCTGGGATTCCAGGCGAGACCTGGTAATTATTAAATTGCCTCCTTAAGGCATAGATTCTGCAGTGACTTTTCTGTAGGAAGCAAGCTTTGAAAGCAGTGTTCTTTCTCTTTCAGTATGTTCCTTCGCTTGCCATGTGTCCTGCAAAGACAGTGCCCCCCAGGTGTGCCCAATACCTCCCGAGCAGTCCAAGAGGCCTCTGGGTGTGGATGTGCAGCGAGGCATAGGAACAGCCTACAAAGGCCACGTTAAGGTAGGCGGCTTCACCTCCACCCCTCAGCCCTCGCTGCCTGTGGGGTGCAGTGACCAATAGCCATGCCCAGCCGCTCTCAAAAGCAGCCCCTCATGGTGGCAGGTGGCCTTGGTGCCAGTCCTAGGAGGCCTCCTTTCCTGGGCACTGAGGCCATCAGGCCGGCACAGCTGTTGCTCTGAATGGCCCGGGCATCCTGTGGCCTCCACGCAGAAGTTCACTCAGAGTCTGTCCTGGGCTGAGTGTCCGGCCAGCAGGCGGAAGCTCAGTGGGGTCTGAAAGCCACGGTGCCAGGCCCACCTCTACGTGACTGTCCGGCTGCGTGTACCACAGCACCCTGCATGGGGGTGATGCGATGTGGCCTAAGCTGCCAGCTTTCTGCCGCCATGCGTGGACCCCTCCCCGGCACCACCCTGAGCCTTCCTCGGCAGACACCCCTCCCCCGAGACCGCTCTGCCACCAGCCTGGGCAGGGTACAGGGAGCGCTGTCCCTGGCAGCTGGAAGCAGATGGTGAGCGAGTGTAAAGGAGCCTGGCCGCCTGCCCGGCCTGGTGGAACGTGGCCATTGTTTGTTTTTATCAATAGGTCCCAAAGCCCACCGGGGTGAAGAAGGGATGGCAGCGTGCATATGCAGTTGTCTGCGACTGCAAGCTCTTCCTTTATGATCTGCCTGAAGGAAAGTCCACCCAGCCTGGGGTCATTGCGAGTCAGGTCTTAGATCTCAGGTCTGTCCGGGCAGCACTGCCCTTGCTCCATCAATCTTCCTTTTCTGCCTTTGGGCAAAAGGACAGCGGGTCGCGTAGTAACCTTTGACCTCATTGATGCTTCACCTACCTCGTTGTCGGACAGTTGCAAAAACGGGTGACGGTTAGTCATGACGTAAAGCGCATCCCTGCATATGAACAGACATGCATGTGGACATGTGCACACAGGAACATGCACACTGTAGGCTCTTCCTGCCTTGCACATGTTTGCATTGAAACGTTTGCCAAAGAGGCATGTATTCAACATAAGAAAACCACATAACCAAGAACAGGCAGCAGATCCCAGAGAAGAGCCGTGCGGCCCGCAGCCGTCTGTGCGTTTTAGAGACCGTGGCAGGTGCTCTTGGCGTGCGGAAGAAGTCTGGAGCCGTGGGCCACGCGGGTGTGGGTGGCCGTAGCCTTTGCTGGTGACCCTGTCTCAGTGCCACCCAGTGTCAGCTGCAGGAGTAGGCGGGGCCTCCTTCCACTTTCTCTTAGAGTTGACGTCTGTGGCCCTCTGTGCTCGTTGGTGAGATGAGGACAGTGGTCACATTACTGGCATGGCTGTTGTGAAGGTAAACGTGTCACTAAGGCCGAACTCATTCCAGGGCCTGCACAAGAGCCGAGCTCCCGCTTCTGTGTCCTCTCTGCAGTGGCCGTGGCCTGTCTCCTGTGTGGTGCACAGACTCCATCTGTAGCACCGGTTCTTGGGGCAGGGCTGCTGGGTACCCTGAGGAGAATGAGGGTGTGCCGGGATCACCTGGCAACATACTCCGCCTTCCACGCCCCCTGCCCTCAGGGCACCTACCAGTCCCTGGCTTTGTACGGGTGTGCCCCTGGCCTGCCAGCAAAGAGCCACTGGTGGACACAAAGTTGGCATAAGCCCAAGCCACAGGTCCCATCGAAAGGCTCAGCACCCCCAGTGTTGGGACCTTCTTCAGAGCAGCACTTCCACACTGACCCCACACCCCACTCCCCGACTCACCTCCACACCCCACCCCACTCCCCCACTCACCTGCACACCCAACACCCCATTCACCTCCACACCCCAGTCCCCCCTCACCTCCACGCCCCAGTCCCCCCTCACCTCCACACCCGTCCCCCCTCACCTCCACACCCCACTCCCCCACTCACCTCCACACCCCAGTCCCCCCTCACCTCCACACCCCACTCCCCCCTCACCTCCACACCCCACTCCCCCCTCACCTCCACACCCCACTCCCCCACTCACCTCCACACCCCACACCCCATTCACCTCCACACCCCACTCCCCCCTCATCTCCACACCCCACTCCCCCCTCACCTCCACACCCCACTCCCCCCTCACCTCCACACCCCACTCCCCCCTCACCTCCACACTCCACGCCCCACTCCCCCACTCCCCTACTCATCTCCACACCCCACTCAAACCTCCACACCTCATGGCCAACTCCCCCACTCCCCCTCTTACCTCCACACCCACCCCCCACCCCACTTGTCCTCTGCACGTGGCTATGGAGGGACTGCCTGGCTGTGCCAAGTGCAGAGCGGGT
Source organism: Aotus nancymaae (assembly GCF_030222135.1). Lineage (NCBI taxonomy): Eukaryota > Metazoa > Chordata > Mammalia > Primates > Aotidae > Aotus > Aotus nancymaae. Next base: position 86,267,225 of record NW_026988422.1, on the reverse strand, counting down.
CGTCTGTAACTGGCATAGTCTGACGGGCACCAGCACAGTGTGGATGAGGCTCCCGGTTTCCCTTCCAGCAGCCTAAGCCCTGAAACACCTGCCAGAGTCTTGAGTCATTTGTTGGCCCTGCCCGTGTTTTTTACACCTGGGGGAGGCGAGGAACCCGCCCTCTACTGCGGAACACGGGGGTGGAGGGCCATGGCAGAGCAGGGCAGGGCGCGGGCCTCCGGCCCTGTGTGCCTGTCTCCCAGTGGGGTCAATGTTTCTTTCTTACCAGAGATGAAGAGTTTTCCGTGAGCTCAGTCCTGGCCTCAGATGTCATTCATGCTACCCGCCGAGACATTCCGTGTATATTCAGGGTACGGATTTTCCATTATTCTTTGTAACAAATCACATGGTTAAAACTGATTATTCCAGGCCTGCCGTCGTGCCACGGCAGCCGCCAGCGCGCTCCCCGTCTGGCTCCCGGGTCTCAGCCTCCAGCCCGGCCGCAGGTCCCTGTGCGTCCACATCCTGGCAGAGCAGCAGCCTGTGCCCATCTCGGAGCGTCCTGGCTGGCTTCTTCCCAGACCTCCCACTTCACTGACGTTCCCTTTTCCTCCTACATCTGAAACTCCTTCCACCCGGTCCACATCCGGGCACTGCTGGGTGGGCGCTGTGGCGGGTTAGGTGCCGCTCCAGCGCTCCCCAGCACCAGTCAGAGCCAGCGTTTTTGTTGGCTGATTGAGTCCCTCACTGAATTAGTGTTAGACATTGTAGCACTAGGATGTTTCTAGAAGACTGTGAATTGGGGAAAGAAACCCTCCAGCCCCCTCCATTGGGGATTTTTTTTTTTTATAAACACAGTAAAATTTTGGTTGACAACAAAACTAAGTCTGTAAGTCAGTTTTTGCTAAATCACATCTCTATTCAGAAACAGCATCCTATACACGGTGCAGGACGTTGCCATCGTTGCTGGAGCGATGGTGATGGGCAGCGGCTGAAACCATCAGTGCATGCTCAGAGGCCATCACAGGGAGGCAGGATTTGGGCCAGTGTTTTTGAGACCCTCTTTTCCTGGACACGTCAGAATCTACTTTTATTTATAATGATTATCCAAGAAAGCAAATTTAAAGTAGGCAGCTATTTATAGTTTTGGCAAAAGCAGAATTAACAAAAATGGGACCGGGAAGGGACTTCACGGGGCTATTTAGAACCCCGCCCCTTCTGCGTCCTGCTGCTGGAGCCCCTGCAAGGTGCCCAGCGAGGTGGGGTCAGGGCTTCCGCTGGGGAAGCGCACCGGCACCTGTTGCTCCGGGGTGTATGTCCCCAGCAGGGCCATGGCATCTGTGCGGCTTCGGTGTCTGATGGCTCCTCTCTTCTCTTCTGTTTTCTGGCCTGAAGGTGACGGCCTCTCTCTTAGGTGCACCTTCTAAGACCAGCTCGCTGCTCATTCTGACAGAAAATGAGAACGAAAAGAGAAAGTGGGTTGGGATTCTGGAAGGACTCCAGGCCATCCTTCATAAAAACCGGCTGAGGAACCGGGTCGTGCATGTTCCCTTGGAAGCCTACGACAGCTCGCTGCCTCTCATCAAGGCCGTCTTGACGGCTGCCATCGTGGGTACGTCCCAAAGCCTGTGTCCTTTACGTGTCAGAAGCAGCCGCACTCTGCGGTGCCCATCTGAAAGTCAGACGCAGGTCACAGGCACGTTGTCCATTAGGGTTTCTGGACGGTTTCTCCCTGCGTGTTGAGAAGCAGGTGACCTGTGCGGACAGTCGGCCCTGGGTAAGCCTGGGGGTGCCCAAGGAGCCCTGCACACACCCAAATCCTCGCAGACTCACTCCCACCATTGGCCCTGCAGCGTCCATGTTTACAGAAAGTCACCCTGATACCAAAGTTTCACATCCCGGGGATGCTGTGTTTTCACCGACATGGTTGAAAATCCCCATGAATAAGCGGAGCCACGCAGTTCAAACCCATGCTGTTCCTGGTCAGCTGTACTGACTTTCTGTTACTTACCCTCCACAGATGCAGACAGGATTGCGGTCGGCTTAGAAGAAGGGCTGTATGTCATCGAGGTCACCCGAGATGGTGAGTGAGCAGTGGATTGCCAGCCTGGAATGTCACAGGCCCAGCCTGACCTCTGCAGACAGCGCAGGGTCAGTAGCTGCTAAGGGCTAAGACACATGCACTTGATGAAGGTGCGGGGGGGCCAGCGTGCCATGGAGACCAGCGCCGAGTGTCTGGCGACGTGCAAAATCCGTGTCGCATCCGTTGAGTTCAGGAGAGCACTGAGCGGGAGTGGGTGGGGGTCAAGGGACGCCCCTGGAAGGAGGAACAGCTGAGATTTCCCAACCTGTGCTGAGGCTTCACTTGAGAAGCTTTAGTTTCTTTGCTTCCAATTTTGACACTTCACTCTCCCCAGTGAGGAAGGGCAAAAGGTCTCCCTGCACGCGCCCGCTCCACAGCCCGGGTCTAGGAGCAGAAACTTCAGGAGACTGGAACTGTCCCTGGGCAGTGGGGCAGGGGTCCTGGGAGCATCCCTCAAGGCATCCAGCAGCATTTCACGGGAGCCGTAGTGCTTTCTCGACAGACCCAGTGTCTCAGCCTGCTACGGCCATGGAGGGAGAAGGGTGGGGCAGCTGCTGGGCGAGGCTCTGGCAACTCTTTGGGGAGGTCCTGAGCAAGCAGGGGGCTTAGGTTAACCTGGGACTATGTGAGGGCAGTGCCGTCAGAGGACTCGTCTCGGTTCCAGCGGGTCGGGGCAGCCCTTTGTTCGTCATGTGCAGCGCGAGGGTTCTCTGGTTCAAGGATAAGATGGAAGGAGGCCCAGGTCACCCCAGGGCCTTGCTGCACGAGGACCCAGGTGGAAGCGCTGCCCTGGTGCACTGAGGGGTGTGCACAGCAGCAGAGGCGGAGGAGCCTTCTGCCCGGCCCCGAGGCTGCCCTCTGAGCACGCTGTGCGTGTATAGGGCAGATTCTCCGGGGCACTCAGGCTGCTGGCTTTGTGGGCAGGGACAGGCTCAGGGCTGGGCTCAGGCTGCACACATAGGAAGGGAGCCCAGGGGAGGGGCCCAGGGCATTACAGGCAGGTCTTTAGCCAAAGCCGTCAGCCCCTGCGAGCCGCTGGCCGTTCTGTTGGCCTCACACTGTCCTCCACACCACAGTGATCGTCCGCGCAGCTGACTGTAAGAAGGTGCACCAGATCGAGCTTGCTCCCAGAGAGAAGATCGTGGTCCTCCTGTGTGGCCGGAACCACCACGTGCACCTCTGTCCGTGGTCGTCCCTTGACGGAGCAGAAGGCAGCTTTGACATCAAGCTTCCAGAAACCAAAGGCTGCCAGCTCATGGCCACGGCGACGCTGAAGAAGAGCTCTGCCACCTGCCTGTTTGTAGCCGTGAAACGGCTGATCCTTTGCTATGAGATCCAGAGAACTAAGCCATTCCACAGAAAGTTCAATGAGATTTTGGCTCCTGGCAGCGTGCAGTGCCTGGCGGTGCTCAGGGACAGGCTCTGTGTGGGCTACCCTTCTGGGTTCTGCCTGCTGAGCATCCAGGGGGACGGGCAGCCTCTAAACCTGGTAAATCCCAATGACCCCTCGCTTGCGTTCCTCTCACAACAGTCTTTTGATGCCCTTTGTGCTGTGGAGCTCGAAAGCGAGGAGTACCTGCTTTGCTTCAGCCACATGGGACTGTACGTGGACCCGCAAGGCCGGAGGGCACGCGCGCAGGAGCTCATGTGGCCTGCGGCTCCTGTCGCCTGTAGTATGTATATGTTTTCTGTTGCATATCCCTGTTGCTGCTTTTCCCACCGACAGTCAGCATGTGTTCGGTTTTGCTTTGGTGTGTCTTCTAGTTCCCTGAGTCTAGTAGTCACAAAGCATCAGGAGAGGTACGCTCCGTGGCCGCCCACAGCAGCAGGCACGGTGCAGATCTCAACGTCTCAGACCAGCGGTGGGCGGGCTCAGCAGCCGCTCTCCCTTGAGCACATGGGGCTGGTTCTTCCAGAGGCCTCAGCAGAAGACCCAGTCAGTGGACGAAGGACCAGGCAAACGGAGGATGGGGCATGGCGTTCATCTCTTGTTTAAAAGGCCTTCTGCCTGTAATCCCAGCACTTTGGGAGGCTGAGGCGGGCGGATCACGAGGGAGATCAAGACCATCCTAGCCAACATAGTAAAACCCTTTCTCTACCAAAAATATAAAAATTAGCCGGGCATGGTGGCATGTGCCTGTAAACCCAGCTACTCAGGAGGCTGAGGCTTGAAACAGGGAGGCGGAGGTTGTAGTGAGCCAAGATCACGCCACTACACTCCAGCCTGGCAACAGAACAATTCTCCATCTCCAAAAAAAAAAAGCCTTTCTCATGGTAATATATAAACTTACACAGTAGTAAAGAGAAACTGAAGGGTTTGGGTGGCCAGAAAAAATTCACCTCTGGTGTCTAAGTTACAGTCCCTCTTGGGACAAGTGTTATTCTGAGAGTGGTAGGAGCCGTTTCAAACAGTTGGGTCACTTAATTTACTTAGTTGACATGACTTTCTGTGTGAATGATGGCACTAGGGAAAGTAACACCAGTGGGCACTTCCCACCTGACCCGCTGTCTGATTGCTTTTAAAACCTTAAACCAGGCAGGGAGTGGTGGCTCACACCTATAATCCCAGCGGTGTATGAGGCTGAGGCAGGAGGCTCACTTGACCTCAGGAGTTCAGTACCAGCCTCGTCTCTATTAAAAACCAAAACAAACTAACCCGGCACGGTGCCACACGCCTGTAGTCCCAGCTATTTGGGAGACTGCGACAGGAGGATTTCTTGAGTCCAGAGACAGAGGCTCCAGTGAACCATGATCACACCACTGTACTCTAGCCTGAGGGACAGAATGAGACCCTGTCTCTTAAAAAAAAAAATGGAAGGAAACCTTAAACCTCAGAATCCCTCTGTTTGATCTATCAGAGTAACCTGCACCATGAAATCCACAGATGAAGGGGAGGCAGGGAAGGAGGAGACATGCCAGGCAGATGGGGTAACGGGGCAGGAGGTGGGGGAATTACGTTCTTCACTTACCTGAAGCTAACCCTTTGTCTGCCCCATTGCTGGCCTTGTGAGGTGGCAGCATACCCAGGCATCGTGGCTAGACACCAGGCCTTTGAGGTGCGTGCCAGCCTCCACCCACAGGAGCTTACTGCAGTGTGTCCCAGCTCCATCCCAATGGCCATGCCACAGCAGACGTGTGGGCAGTGGGGCCGGGCCATGGGGCCTGGGGTGAGGTGCAGGAAGGGCCCAGTCCACTGCCCCAGCACCCCTTGTCCTGGACTCTCCCCCTACACCCTGTTCTCTTCCTAGGCAGCCAGCACAGGGTTCAGAACCACACAGGATTTGTGTTTTTGCAAAGTGTAACGCTGAAGAGGACCCAGGTCACTTTAGTGTATTTGCGATCCTGGCCATGCGTGTCTGGCATAGACACCTGAAGTTCCAGGGTTCTCCACCTTGGTGGGCTGCCTCTCCCATGGAGGCAGTAAATGCAGATGAGTTTCAGAGCTGACCAAAAGTCATTTCACCACCTACAGGAGGAGGAGCTGCTCATTCTGCACCTGTGCTGAGCACCCTGTGCGGGTGGCCTCCGCGGCCCCTCCCTGGCCCTTAGGGCAGGTGTCATCCACTCTGTTGCGGAGGAGGCAGCCGAGGGCCACAGGGGCCATGTGTCCTGCATCAGTCACATATCACATCTGTCAGACCCCAGGTTCTTTATAATACTCTTTAGCTTAAATTTTTTTTAGACTGGAAATCTGTTTATCACTGAGTCAGCACATTAGACTTCTCCATGGTTCCTTGCAAGTGACAGCAGGTGAGGGCCTTCCCAGAAGCCCCTGTGTGGAGAGCGGTTCCCTGAAGGTCAGTTCAGGGTCTGCTTTTGCACGCGGCTCTCAGAGGCCTTACAGGTGCATCTGGAATGCCCCTGAAGCATCTGGTGACCAGGCCAACATCTTTTGTCTTTTGCAAACCCTGTTTGATTTTCTTTTTGTATTCAGAAGGTAAGGCCTGATCTAGGTCAGCGCAGTGGCTCGCCTGTAATCCCAGCACTTTGGGAGGCCTATGGGGTGGATCACCAGGCCAGGAGAGTGAGACCATCCTGGCCAACATGGTGAAACCCCATCTCTACTAAAAATGCAAAAAAAAATTAGCCAGGCCTGGTGGTACACACCTGTAATCTCAGCTACTCAGGAGGCTGAGGCAGGAGAAACACTTGAACCCGGAAGGCAGAGGTTGCAGTGAGCCAAGATCATACCACTGCACTCAAGCCTGGTGACAGAGCGAGATGATGCCTCAAAAAAAAGAAAATGGGCCTGATCTTGTAGCCTATTTGGAATCTGTGATAGAAACAGAGCAGAAGGCATTTAAAACACATCATCGGGCAGTGAGGTATGTCATGATGCAGATTAACCTTTAACTCTGGAGGTTGAAGAGCCAGAACAATCACTGAGCTGGAGCTGTCTTGCATTTGGGACCTGCCACCTCACAGCTCTGTGTTTCTGCAAGGTGATGGCTAGGAGCCAAGCCACGCCGAGGGGCTGTGGGGACAGTGAGTGTGCCACCCACATGGAGGGACGGAGCGGTGGACACGCACCGCGTCTCCATCACGTGGTGCAGCTGTGTCATTGCTGTTCTAAATGTGGAGAAAGCCCCTTAAACCCCAAGTGCCCAAAGGCTCTGCAGTCCTTCTCCTCACATCCTTGGTGCCCTGGGTGGTGGTGCTGCCGTAAGCTAACAGGAGGAGGTGAGGAGCAGAGCTTGGACGCCAGAGCTCCCTGCAAGAAGCCCTCACCCTCACTTGCATTCGCCCTCAGACCAGGCTGCAGAGGGGCCTCCCCCACCCCCACAGCACGGGTGCCTAGGGGTCTGGGGTCAGTGTGGAGGGCAGACAGGCAGGGTTGTTGGCCAGAGGTCAGTGGTGGGTTTCTGTGTGGTTTTAATACCTACCTGGAAACCTGACTTGCCATCTCCTACAGAAGGAATTCACCTCACTACTAAACAGCCTCTCCCTGAGTTTCCAGTGTGATAAGCCTGAATTAGTAGCTTTCATGATAGTACCATCTCATGAGAGCTAAATGAAAAACCAGACTTTTTAAGTCACCTTCAACATCTGTACTATAGTCTTCAAAATACCAGTTACAGAAGTGATGGTGGAGCCTTTAAACATTCGATTGTGTTTGTTTAAACTTTGAAATGAAGATGAATTCCAGAGTGGGAACGTGAAGTCTCTGGTGACGTGAACCAGCTGAGGGCAGTGCTGCCGCCTCCGCACTTGTTCAAGTGCCAAGGCGTGGCCTCCAGCCCGAGGGCAGGTGAGTTCTGAGCCGCCCTGGCTCACCCCGCTCCGCTCCGTCTGCGCTAGGTTGCAGCCCCACCCACGTCACGGTGTACAGCGAGTATGGCGTCGACGTCTTCGATGTGCGCACCATGGAGTGGGTGCAGACCATAGGCCTGCGCAGGGTAAGGCGGCCTCGGCGCCCTCTGGTGCGGGCGGGTTTCTCCCGGTGCGGTCTGCTTGGCCCGCGCTTACTGTCCCTCCTTGGCTTCTGATCCAGATAAGGCCCCTGAACTCGGAAGGCACCCTCAACCTCCTCAACTGTGAACCTCCACGCCTGATCTACTTCAAGAGCAAGTTCTCGGGTGAGCCTTCCTCTGCACCGGGAGTGGAGGGAAGGGGGCGAGGGGCGCGTGTCCCTGGCGCTGCAGCACCATCACCGCGCGCTCTGCTTCTGTAGGAGCGGTTCTCAACCTGCCAGACACCTGCGACAACAGCAAGAAGCAGATGCTGCGCACCAGGAGCAAAAGGCGGTTCGTCTTCAAGGTCCCGGAGGAGGAGAGACTGCAGCAGCGGCGGTAGGAGCGGGCCTCACGGGGCCAACCAGGCCTCGCTCTGGGGAGGGCCAAGAGGATTCTCATATCCATGAATCTCAAAAGTGTTTCTTTTCCCCAGAGAGATGCTTAGAGACCCAGAATTGAGATCCAAAATGATATCCAACCCAACCAACTTCAACCACGTGGCTCACATGGGCCCAGGCGACGGCATGCAGGTGCTCATGGACCTGCCTCTGGTGCGTGCACGGCCGTGGTGGGGCGGGCAGGCCAGGTAGGGCACTCCATCCTCTCCTCCCCAACTGCCGTGGCGGCTGAGACCGTCCCAAAGGCAGGGCCCACCCGCCAATGCTGGCACTGTGCTCTGACGTGTCACACAAGCCTGTCTCACTGAAGCTGTGTTCACAAGCACTATTCCTGTCACAGGCCTTGTGTGCAGACCCCAGGCCACCCTGGCAATGATGCTGCAGGTGTGCTTGTTGGAGTCTGTCACCGCGTCAGCCTGTTAAGAGTTTCCTAAGGCTATTTGCTGTCAGGTCGTGATTTCTAAGTAGCCCTTCATACCAACAGATAGCATACTTTCTCTTTTTTATTTAAGAAGTATGTTTTTTAGGCTGGGTCTGGTGGCTCAATTCCAGCACTTTGGGAGGCTGAGGCAGGTGGATCACCTGGAGGTCAGGAGTTCGAAACCAGCCTGGCCTACATGGTGAAACCCCGTCTCTCCTAAATTACAAAAATTAGCTGGGCATGGTGGTGGGCACCTGTAGTCCCAACTACTTGGGGAGGATGAGGCAGGAGAAACGCTTGGACCTAGGAGACAGAGGTTGCAGTGAGCTAAGATCGTGCCACTGCACTCCAAACTAGGGGACAGAGTGAGACTCAGTCTCAACAAAAAAAATAAATGCTTCTTACAGGATTTGACCTGGCCTAAGTTGCTGTTGCCAGTTCTTAGTTCCAGACTGCCCTGAGCCCTTGTCCATTCCAGGGAGATTTCTGGCCCCCATTTTGCTCATAAAAGTCAGGGGGCCACAGCCACCATAGGTGGCACAAACTTCGCCACTGACCCTTCTTTATGTCTCCCAAGCATACTCATGTGTTGCTGTCTCTGTCCAGAGTGCTGGGCCCCCCTCCCAGGAGGAAAGGCCAGGCCCCACGCCCACCAGCCTGGCTCGCCAGCCTCCGTCCAGGAACAAGCCCTACATCTCGTGGCCCTCGTCAGGTGCGGAGCAAGCGTGGCCCCCACCACCCTGGGGGAGGTGGGAGGTGGGAATGGGGAGACCCCAGAATTTTTATTCCATATTTGAATTTTTCCCTAAGAGGAAAGCTGTCCTTGCTCCATAGGTGGATCGGAGCCCGGTGTGGCTGTGCCTCTGAGAAGTATGTCCGATCCAGACCAGGACTTTGACAAAGAGGTGAGACATGCCCAGGTGCAGTGCTGTGGCCGTGAGCTGTCACTGCAGGAGGAGAAACAGCCCGAAGATATGGGGGCCTGAGTAGTGGGACAGCCCTTCTGGAGCACCCTACTTGGGCTGTTCTGTGCAGTGTGAGAGTGACAGGGTGGCAGGGAGGCAGGGGTGGCCGTCCCTTCCTCCGGGAGGCCCAGGCAGCCATCTCTTGGTCAGATCCTATGTCTCCTTTGGGAGCGCTGGCTGGGGGCGGGTTGTCACTGCCCCTCAAGGAATGGAAGCTTTCCAGCCAACCAGCTCCTCCAGAGGCTGCTCCTTCCTCTGGGACTCCCCTGTGTTGTTTTATGTACTACATACAGTGTGACACATGTGGTTGCTTTGGGCCAGGCTGGCCTTCCACATTGGTCTCTTCTGCTCCTCCCCTGGGATGGCGCTAGGTGCCAGAGGGTGGGGACCACCTCGGGGACAAGCCGTGCTCTGGCTGGCAGCGTTCTTGCACGCAGCTCAGCTGCACTGCTCTGGCCTCAGTTTCCCCTGTGCAGAATGGGGGTGAGAATGCAATCGAGGGAGATGGGGAGCTGCAGTCCTGTGGGCTGAGGAGTGAGCTGAGGGCCGAGCCCTCGGCGCCATCCTTGGAGGGAGGGAGGCAGAGGGGCCAGGCCCATCACTGCAGCACACATCTCAGCCCCAGCACTGAGATGTTTTAACATCGGCTGCCCAACAGATGTGCAGGTGCCTTGCACACATTACTGGTTCTGCCAAGGTCGGTGTCTCTTCCTCTGGACGTCCTCTGACTTTCCGTCCTTTGTCCGTCCTGCTCCCCGCCCTTTACTCTGCAGCAGGCCCTCAGCCTGTCTTTGTCTGGTGGGTGGTAACATTTTTGCAGCGAGCACTGCTGTTACTTTACAGCTTGCTCCGGAGCTTGTGTCTGTGCTGTTTCCCGCTCAGGAGATTCGATGTGTGTCTTGGGCTGTCACACCACACAGAGGACATGGCATCCCTCTCAGGGCACCGTGTCCCGAGGCAGCTAGTGCCTGTTTCGTCTGCATGACCTTGTTTGTTCTTTTAAATGAAAGTCACAAAACAACTATTTTTTTTTAAAGTGATAACAGAGGCAGGGCCTCACTGTTGCCCAGGCTGGTCTCCCAACTCCTGGGCTCAAGCTGTCCTCCCACCTCGGCCTCCCAGAGGATTTGGATGACAGGCATCAGCCAGCACACCAGGCCCAGATGACCGAAGTGAACAACTGAGTGACATTTAGAACATTCACCACCTCTTTCTCATTCAGAAACATCTCCATTACTCCAGGCTGGGCGCAGTGGTTCATGCCTGTAGTACCAGCTCCTAGCGAAGCTGAGGTGGGAGGATCGCTTGAGTTCAAGGCCAGCCTGGGCAATGTAGCGAGACCCTGTCTCTAAAACATAATAAATAAAAAAGACATTTTCATCATTTCAAAGTAAATTCCTGTCCCTTAAGCATTCTCTCCCCATCACTCCCTCCCCTTAGAACCTGGGCAGCCCCGTTTTCTGAGATTTCCCGTTATGGACATTTTGTGGAAACGGAGTGCCCAGCCTTTCGTATAGAAATTTTGTTTTTCCTCCCGCCCCCCAAGAAATGGTTTTGACCTTTTGTGCCTGGCTTTCACTTGGCAGACTGTTTCCGTGGTCACCGCCGCTGTAGCATGTGTCACTGTTTCGTTTTCATTGCTAAATAATACTCTCTTATATGGACAGAGCCCACCTTGTTTGCCCGTTCTTCCCGACGCCGGTTTGGGCCGCAGTGCATGGTGCTGGGGACGCGTGTGCACATACTTCTTTCAGTGCCTGTCTTCACATTGGGGTCTGTGGCTGTGAGTGGGATTGCTGGATTGATGTGGTGATTCTGTGTTTAACTTTGAAGCGCCACCAAACTGTTTTCTGCAGCAGCTGTACCATTTTACGTTTCCACCAGCAGTGTATGAGGGTTCTCATACCCCACATCCTCACCAATACTTTCCGTGTTTTTGTTTTCTTTTTAATAGTCATCCTAGTGGCTGTGAAGTGGTACCTGACTGTGGTTTGAATTGCATTCCCTAAAGACTTGAGTATCTTTTCTTAAGCTTATTGGCCACTTCGTACCTTCTTTAGAGAAATGCCTGCTCAAGGCCTTTGCCCATTTTTGAATCGGTGGTTTGTCTTTCTGTGATGGTGTTCTGAATAGCAGGCTCTTGTGAGAGATGTGATTTGCGGGCGTCTTCTCTTGTTCTACAGGTTGTCGTCATTTACGTTCCTCGTAATGCATTTTTTTTTGTTTGCTTTTTTTTTTTTTTTGATTCATAGTCTTGCTCTGTTGCCCAGGTTGGAATGCAGTGGTACGATCTCAGCTCACTGCAAGCGATTCTGGTGCCTCAGTCTCCTGAGTAGCTGGGACTACAGGCACTTGCCATCATGCCCAGCTAATTTTTGTATTTTCAGTAGAGGCAGGGTTTTGCCATGTTGGCCAGGCTGGTCTCGAACTCCTGACCTGAAACGATCCACCCACCTTGGCTTCCTGAAGTGCTGGGGTTACAGGCGTGAGCCACCACCCAGCCTGGAACAGCCATCTGAGCAATATACTTACTCCATGAACGTCGGATATTTTCCATTTATTTAAGCTATTTTTTTTCAGCAATGTTTTGTAATTTATAGTGTACAAATTTTTCACTTCTCTGGTTAAACTATTCCTAGCTATTACTTCGGATGTTATTGTAAATTGAATTTTTTTTTTTTCCGTTTCCCTTCCAATGTGTTCATTTCTGGTGTATAGAGATACAGCTGACTTGTGTGTGTTGATCTTGTGCCCTGGATTTTCTATGTGTAGAATCACATCGTCTGCAAACAGAGATGGTTTTACTTTATTTCTAACTTGGAATCCTTTTTCTTTCTTTTTCTTCCCTGGTTGCTCTGGCTAGAACTCCTAGTGCCATGTTGAATAGTGGTCGTGAAAGCAGGCATCCTTGTCGCTGATCTTGGGGGAAATTTCGTCTCTCACCACTGAGTATTGTTAGCTGTTTCATCATTTGAGGGAGTGCCCTTCTATTCCTAGTGCTTTTCTCAGGAAAGAGTGTCATGTTTGTGAATGTGGACTGCTTGGTTGCAGGTGTGCACCACTGTGCCCGGCTAATTTTTGTATTTTTAGTAGAGACAGGGTTTCATCATGTTGGCTAGGCTGGTCCTGAACTCCTGACCTCGAGTGCCATCCACCCACCTTGGCCTTCCAAAGTGCTGGGGTTACAGGTGGGAGCCACTGCACCCCGCCTCATCTGGTTTCTTCATTACAATTCTTGTAATAATTCCTGTGTTATTTTTGAGTGGGGTGAGACATCAATTTGTGACTCTCACCAGCAAGCTGAAGGCCCCCAGGAATCGCTGGTGGAGAAGCTTGTGTGTTCTCATGACTCGAAAGGGGAAGAGCAGTTGCCACAGCTGTCCCTGGGCAGACATGCGCGTCCAGCTGGGCACTGCCTCCTCAGGCTAGGGCAGCAGGTGCTCACCCTGCCCTCTTCCTGTTCACAGCCGGATTCGGACTCCACCAAACACTCAACTCCATCAAACAGCTCCAACCCCAGCGGTCCACCGAGCCCTAACTCCCCCCACAGGAGCCAGCTCCCCCTGGAAGGCCTGGAGCAGCCGGCCTGTGACGCCTGAAGCCACCAGCACGCCACAGGGCCCAGGGAGCTGGGGATGGCCTTCAGCGTCAGTGCCAAGACTGAGCGGGCCCTCCAGTGTTGTCCAAGGAAATGTAGAGTCACTTTGTAGATACGGAGATGAAGACAAATCTTTATTATAATATTGATCAGTTTTATGCCGCATTGTTCGTGGCAGTAGACCAGATCCGTTCGTCTGCACAGCTGTGAGGCGACAATGTCCCGTCTGCACGTGAAGGACCCCACACAGCCCCTCTCCCACCCCTGACAGACAGCCCAAGAAGGCATGTGGGGCCCTGCTGACGCCACTTCCTCAGCAGAAACCCGTCATAATACGGCTGCTTCGGAAGCAGACAGCTGGGGACACAGCCTCAGTACCCAGTCTTTCCCTAGTTCCTGAAACCCTAGGACCTTAGGAGAATAGTAAGACGTCGTCTAGCATTCCCAGTGTCACTAGAATTTTGAAGACAGAGGAAAGTGGAGGTTAGTTTGTGGCCTTTTTATTCATTTAGCCATTGCATAGTCAGCTGCAGAAGTGCTGCTGACCACCTGGTCATGGACAGAGGCCCGGGACCAGTGACACCCTGTGTCCCTGTGTGCGTCACGTTCATTCTGGGTCACAGCCATGAAGTGTCACCAGTATCTACTACTGTGAAGTCAGCTATAGTCTCTGCTTTCCACTCGCTTCCAAGGCTTCTGCCTCCTGCCATAAAACCAGCAAGTGTCGCGGTGCAGGCAGGCCCTGCGGCCTGCTGGGCTGAGGCCAGAGCCTCAGGGAGCCACACTGCAGCCACTGGGACACCCCACCCGCCCCCACCCCCGCATGGAGCCCTGGTGATTAGTAGCCCTTATGATCACGTAGACCCACCCAACACACTCCTGCACACCGGCCCTGGCCCACGGCGCAGCGATGCCCTTCGCGTGTATTTCACCTCACCCTTCTTTGTGTCAGATGTTGAGTGACCAGCTCTGTGGCCCTGTGTCATCAGAGGCTCGTGGTTAACTGTTGGCGGCAGACACAGCTTGTCCGCAGCTTGGGCCGGGCCTCCCCTGTCCTCCCACCGGTTGGCTGCTTGGCAAGCCTGTTCAGGATGTGCTCTTCCCCAAGTCGGCACTGACTGGCCCAGCTCCGCCAGCCCTGCCCACCCCACTGCCCTCCTGGGCCTTCTGCTGGACGGGCACCTGAAGGGGGGTTCTGGTTTTTACTTTTTTAATGTAAGTCTGAGTCTTTGTAATTATTGAATCGTGAGAACATTTTTGAACAATTTACCTGTCAATAAAGCAGAAGACAGCAGTTTTAAAGTTCCCAGCAGTCCGTCTGGATGTGATGATAACGTGTCACCTGCGTGTGTCTGGGCCCCAGAAGTGCCTGAGCTCCAAAAGGCAGTGAAGGAGCCGCCTTGCCAGTGGAAGCTATTCTGGGTAACTCACAGGTCACGGATGCTGCTGTTGGAGGGGTGAACCTGAGCAGGGGGCATCCTTGGGGCAGGACTGAAGGGTGGAAGGAGGGCAGTGTGCCTGTGAGCCCGAGCCAGGCAGCGCCAGGGCCCCAGGAGGCTGTCCACAACCATACATGGTAACCTCGCAGCAGCCCAAAGGGACGGGATGGGGTGGGCCAGAGTGCCCGGGAAGAGGCAGGAGCTCTGGGAGAGGCCTGGGCCAGGGTGAGTGATCCGGGTTGAGGGGATGCTCGGGGTTACTTTCCCAAGTTGTCATATGAGGAGTTGCCTTCTATTTGCAACTGACCAGCACCCACTGGGGGCACAAAAGACCCGGCAGTCTGGGCCAGGAAGCACCGCCTAAGCAGTTGCTACCACAAACAGCAGCTTTCTTGGGAAGCCCAGAGCACCACAGCCCACAGCAGGGGCGGGTCCCGCAGAGCATCTCCTCCCACAGCCCACAGCAGGGGCGGGTCCCGCAGAGCATCTCCTCCCACAGCCCACAGCAGGGGCAGGTCCCCCAGAGAATCTCCTCCCACAGCCCACACCACGGGCGGGTCCCCCAGAACATCTCCTCCCACAGCCCACACCACGGGCGGGTCCCGCAGAGCATCTCCTCCCACAGCCCACACCACGGGCGGGTCCCCCAGAACATCTCCTCCCACAGCCCACACCACGGGCGGGTCCCCCAGAACATCTCCTCCCACAGCCCACACCACGGGCGGGTCCCCCAGAACATCTCCTCCCACAGCCCACACCACGGGCGGGTCCCCCAGAACATCTCCCACAGCCCACACCACGGGCGGGTCCCCCAGAACATCCTCCCACAGCCCACACCACGGGCGGGTCCCCCAGAACATCTCCTCCCACAGCCCACACCACGGGCGGGTCCCCCAGAACATCTTCCCACAGCCCACACCACGGGCGGGTCCCCCAGAACATCTCCTCCCACAGCCCACACCACTGGCGGGTCCCCCAGAACATCTCCTCCCACAGCCCACACCACGGGCGGGTCCCCCAGAACATCTCCTTCCTCCCACAGCCCACACCACGGGCGGGTCCCCCAGAACATCTCCTCCCACAGCCCACATAACGGGCGGGTCCCCCAGAACATCTCCTCCCACAGCCCACACCACGGGCGGGTCCCCCAGAACATCTCCTCCCACAGCCCACACCACGGGTGGGTCTCCCAGAACATCTCCCACAGCCCACACCAGGGGCGGGTCTCCAAGACCATCTCCCCACAGCCCACACCAGGGGACGGTCCCCCAGAGAATCTCCTCCCACAGCCCACACCAGGGGAGGGTCCCCCAGAGCATCTCCTCCCACAGCCCACAACACGGGCAGGTCCCCCAGAACATCTCCCACAGCCCACACCAGGGGCGGGTCCCCCAGAACATCTCGCACAGCCCACAGCAGCGGCGGGTCCCCCAGAGGATCTCAGCCCACACCAGGGGTGGGTCCCCCAGAGGATCTCCTCCCACAGCCCACACCAGAGGCAGATCGCTGAGAGAATCTCCTTCCACACCAGGGGCGGGTCCCCAAGACCATCTCCCCACAGCCCACACCAGGGGACGGTCCCCCAGAGAATCTCCTCCCACAGCCCACACCAGGGGTGGGTCCCTGAGAGAATCTCCTCCTACAGCCCACACCAGGGGCGGGTCCCCCAGAAAATCTCCTCCCACAGCCCACACCAGGGGCGGGTCCCCCAGAGAATCTCCTCCCACAGCACACACCAGGGGCGGGTCCCCCAGAGAGTCTCGTCCCACAGCCCACACCAGGGGCGGGTCCCCCAGAGAATCTCCTCCCACAGCCCATACCAGGGGTGGGTCCCTAGAGCATCTCCATCCACAGGCCACACCAGGGCGGGTCCCCCAGAGCACCTCCCACAGCCCACACCAGTCACGGGTGCCCAAGAACATCTCCTCCCACAGCGCACACCACTGGCGGGTCCCCCAGAACATCTCCTCGCACACCCCACAGCAGGGGCGGGTCCCGCAGAGCATCTCCTCACAGCCCACACCACGGGTGGGTCCCCCAGAGGATCTCCTCCCACAGCCCACACCAGAGGCGGATCGCTGAGAGAATCTCCTTCCACACCAGGGGCGGGTCCCCAAGACCATCTCCCCACAGCCCACACCAGGGGACGGTCCCCCAGAGCATCTCCTCCCACAGCCCACACCAGGGGTGGATCCCTGAGAGAATCTCCTTCCACACAAGGGGCGGGTCCCCCAGAGCACCTCCCACAGCCCACACCAGGGGCGGGTCCCCCAGAGAATCTCCTCCCACAGCCCACACCAGGGGCGGGTCCCCCAGAGAATCTCCTCCCACAGCCCACGTCAGGGGCGAGTCCCCCAGAGAATCCCCTCCCACAGCCCACGCCAGGGGCGGGTCCCCCAGAGAATCCCCTCCCACAGCCCACGCCAGGGGCGGGTCCCCCAGAGAATCTCCTCCCACAGCCCACGTCAGGGGCGGGTCTCCCAGAGAATCTCCTCCCACAGCCCACGCCAGGGGCGGGTCCCCCAGAGAATCTCCTCCCACAGCCCACGCCAGGGGCGGGTCCCCAAGAGCACCTCCTCCCACAGCCCACACCAGGGGCGGGTCCCCAGAGAATCTCCTCCCACAGCCCACACCAGAGGAGGGTCCCCCAGAGAATCTCCTCGCACAGCCCACACCAGGGGAGGGTACCCCAAAGAATCTCCTCCCACAGCCCATACCGGGGGAGGGTCCCCCAGAGAATCTCCTCCCACATCCCACACTAGGGGCGGGACCCCCAGAGAATCTCCTTCCACACCAGCGGGTCCCCAGAGAATCTCCTCCCACATCCCACCCCAGGGGCGGGTCCCCCAGAGAATCTCCTCCCACACCAGCGGGTCCCCAGAGAATCTCCTCCCACATCCCACCCCAGGGGCGGGTCCCCCAGAGAATCTCCTCCCACACCAGGGGCGGGTCCCCCAGAAAATCTCCTCCCACAGCTCACACCAGGGGCCAGTCCCGCGAGAATCTCCTCCCCCACCAGGAGCGGGTCCCCCAGAAAATCTCGTCCCACATCCCACACCATGGGCGGGTCCCCCAGAGAATCTCCTCCCACAGCCCACACCAGGGGCGGGTCCCCCAGAGAATCTCCCCCGACAGCCCACACCAGGGGCGGGTGCCCCAGAGCATCTCTGCCCACAGCCTTCGCCAGGGGCGGGTCCCCCAGAGAATCTCTTCCCACAGCCCACGCGAGGGGTGGGTCCCCCAGAGAATCTACGAGCAAAGCCCACGCCAGGGACGGGTCCCCCAGAGAATCTCGCCCCACAACCCACACCACAGGAGGGTCCCCCAGAGCATCTCCTCACAGCCCACACCAGGGGCGGATCCCCCAGAGAATCTCCTCCCACAGCCCACACCAGGGGCGGGTCCCCCAGAGAATCTCCTCCCACATCTCACATCAGGGGTGGGTCCCTGAGAGAATCTCCTCCTACAGCCCAAATCAGGGTCGGGTCCCCCAGAAAATCTCCTACCGCCCACACCAGGGCGGGTCCCCAGAGAATCTCCCCCTACAGCCCATACCAGGCGCGGGTCCCCCGGAGAATCTCCTCCCACATCCCACACCAGGGGTGGGTCCCCCAGAGAATCTCCTCCTACAGCCCAAATCAGGGTCGGGTCCCCCAGAAAATCTCCTACCGCCCACACCAGGGCGGGCCCCAGAGAATCTCCTCCCACAGCCCACACCAGGAGCGGGTCTCTGCTGGCACAGTCTCATCTATGAGTGAGCTGAGCAGCTGGCAGCAGATGGTGCCAGGTCAGCTCAGGTTTGCTCCCCAATTTGCACCCGACACTCAAAATGTGCCTGTAACGTGCTTGTGGGGGTATCAGCCACTTTCAAAACTCAAATAGTAGCCGTTCGAGCACAGGTGTCACCTGTGGCGGTCACTGGACAGGACAGTGCACAGCACCAAGAGTGACACATTCTAACCACAACACAGACACGCCCTGAAGCACAGCGCCCTGATCTGGGGTACAGGAAATGTCCTGGTGTGGCGACTGAGCTGGGCCCCTCGGCAGAAGATTCCGAGTGCGGACCAGGCCATGACTTGGGGTGCTGGTGACATCTTCAGCCTAGTTGCTGGTTTCACAAAAGTGGTCGCCGTGCCACAGTTTAGGTTGCACACACCGGGTCGGTCCCTTGTCTCGGTGCAGGCGTGCACTGTTGTCTGAGTGTAGGGGTGCACGCTTGTGAGTGCAGGGGTGCATGCTTGTCTGAGTGCAGGGGTGCATGCTTGTCTGAGTGCAGGGGTGCACGCTTGTGAGTGCAGGGGCGCACGCTTGTCTGAGTGTAGGGGTGCACGCTTGTGAGTGCAGGGGTGCATGCTTGTCTGAGTGCGGGGGTGCATGCTTGTCTGAGTGTAGGGGTGCACGCTTGTGAGTGCAGGGGTGCATGCTTGTCTCATTGCAGGGGTGCATGCTTGTCTGAGTGCAGGGGTGCATGCTTGTCTGAGTGCAGGGGTGCACGCTTGTGAGTGCAGGGGCGCACGCTTGTCTGAGTGTAGGGGTGCACGCTTGTGAGTGCAGGGGTGCATGCTTGTCTCATTGCAGGGGTGCATGCTTGTCTGAGTGCAGGGGTGCACACTGGCACACAGGTGATCCCGTGATCTGCCTTCGCAGAGTGACGCAGGGAAGGGCCAGCTGGGTCCTAACCCCTGCTGCTCAGTGCCGGCACCGACCCCACCAGGTCAGAGCCACCCTGAAAGGGAGAGCATGGCCTTGCCTTGCAGGGACTGCCAAAGTCTGGCCGCGAGGTAGCTATGCAGCAGGACCCCAAGGCCATCTGTGTCCACCTGGGGGCCAGGCCCCTCCTGGTCCCAGCAGCTTGGTGCCGGGAGGGGCGCTTTTCCGCCTTCTCTGCCCCCTCGAGGCACCGCCTTCGGCTCGCTCCACCCCTTGCCTCTCTCCCAACCCTCTGTCCTCCAGCTTTTCACCACCCCCACCGGAAGCGGGGGAAAAGCCCCCCTCTTAGTTCTGGGTTCAACTTCACAGACCCCAGCCTCTGGCCGCCCCAGATGGTACAGGAAACACCTTTATTGTACAAGGGCTCCCTGTCCTTGGCCCCTACGGGGGGCGGGGTAGGGAAGGTCTGGGGGCTGGACGAGGGGTAGCCCCCAGGTAACCGGGATGGGGGAGGTTCTGGGGCCAGAGGGGGTGGGGAGCCCCCAGGTTGACGGTCACGCAGCCGCTCAGGCCTCAGCCTCAGCCCCGGCGAACAGAGGGTTGACAAAGTAACTGTGGCTGGTGCTGCCTGTGGCCGCCTTCGGAGCCCCGCTGAGCGGCCGCGGCCGGGGCTGGGGAGTGACACGGTCAAGAGGCGTCGGGCGCCGAGTCCCGGCCCAAGGAGGCCCCGGTCCCCCTTCCCGCCCCCTCACCAGCTCCTTGGAGGCCGCCACGTCGAACACTGGGTTGTCGAAGCCCAGGGCCGCCCCGGCCGGGACCGTCTCCTCGCGCCTCCTCCACCTGAGGGCGTAGCGGGGACGCGGCGTGAGCCCCTCGGGGCAGCCCCCAGCCCCACCCCGACCCCATCCCCGCCCCGCGTACCTGAGCCTCCCCGCGCGGCGCAGCAGCGGCAGCGCCACCAGCAGCACCAGCAGCGCCAGCAGCAGCGAGGCCGCCACGCCGCCCGCCAGTCCAGCCGCGGAGCCGACACCGACGTGCGCGCCCGACTCCCGCATGGTCACCGCCAGGACGCCGAGGGCCTCGCCTGCGACGGAGGGGCCGGCTCAGTCTCCCCCGCGGCGAGGCGCGGCGGCGAGCGGCGGGACGGGGTGGGCGCGGTTACCGTGCTCGGCGACGTCCGCCAGGAGGGCCCGGGCCAGCCGCCCCGCGCCGCCCGTCTCGGGCCCCGTTTCTGCCAGCACCACCTGGATTTCCGTGTCGGCCTCGCGGAGCCGGGGCGGGCGTGGCACCTTGGACACGGCCACCTGCAGCCCCTGGTACTGAGGCTGGGGAGGGGGACGGGGTTGGCTTGACTCAGCCCCCCGAGCCTATGGGGACGCTGACGGCAGAGGCGGATGGCGGGCAGGTGGGCGGCCGCAGGGGCCCCTGCAGAAGGGGAGTCCTGGCGGAAGCGGTAGGGCTGGGGACACCCCTCAGCTGCCCGCGCGGCCCCATTACCAGGCCCAGGAAGGTGCCGAGTACCCGCGCCCGGTACCGCTCCAGGTCAAATGCGGGGCCGTGGGTCAGCAACACGACGGCTCCTGCGGCGGGGCGGGAGGGCAGGGGTCAGCGCCGCGGATCCGGACCCGGCAGGAAACTGGAGAGGGTCGAGCCTGGGTTGGTCCCAGCAAGCAGGGCCCGGGCGGGACGCTCACCGCAGAGGTCGCAGCACTGGCCGTGGGGCCGGAGGGCGCCGTGGCAGGCGGCCTGGGGGCAGCGGCTGCCCAGGGGCTGGAGCAGGGCCGCGCAGATCCACGGCTGCGCCTGGGGCGAGGGGCGGTGGTCAGCGCGGAGGGCCAGGGCGGAGCGCAGCGAGAAGGACGAGGCGTCCGAGCCAGAGACCGTCTGGGGTCCCGGGCACAGTCCCGACCCTCGCGCGGCCCCGAGACTCCACTGCGGCCGCGCTCACCTCCGCGTTGCCGCAGACGCAGCCAGACGGGTCGGCGCAGTCCTCGGGGTCCACGCTCAGCACGCCCGGCCCGTGGAAGCGCAGGCGGCCCGCGCGGGACGCCAGGAAAGCAGCCAGGTCCTCGTCGCTCGTGAACGTCTGCGGGAAGCCGGGTCCCCACCGGAGCCAGCCCGAGAAGGAGACATCACCCGAGTGCTCATTTCACCGACGTGTGCAGACCGGGGGGGCGGGGGCGGGCAGAGGCGGGCAGAGGGGACCCGAGCCTCCCTCCCGGCCGTACTCACCCGGCCCAGAGCCGAGATGCTGCGGACTCGCACGGGGCTAGCGCCAGGGCCGAGCCCCACGCGGAAGGAGGCACTGGGCGGAAAGACGACGTCGTCGTGGCGGCAGGGCACGCGCTCGGCGTCCACGGAGAAGAGGCCAGGTGCCTCGTCCCCGGAGCGCCACAGGTGCGGGTCATACCAGGAGAAGCGGTCAGGGTCGCGGAAGACCGCAGGGTCGCCTGAGCGAGGGCGCAACCCTGAGCTCCGCGGAGCAAGCCCCGCACTACGCCACGCCCCTGAGCACGAGCTCCCAAGCTCCCCTTCGGGACACTCCCGCCACCGCCCAAGCCCCGCCCCTGGACACGCCTTCTCTCCGCCCCCGGACCCGCCCCCTCCAGTCCCAACCCGGTCACCCCTCCCAGAGCCCCGCCATTGCCCGACCGCCTCACCGGTGCCACAGTCCCGGTGCGAGCCCGCGTCCGAGATGCCGAATCCGGCTCCTGAAGCCAGGACGAGTTCCCCATCCAGCGGCAGGAGCTGCAAGAGGCACGGGCTGAGGCGGCGCCACGCGGGAGACCCGGCCTGTTCCGCGCCCACCCCGCCCCCAATGCCCTGGGACGAGAAGCTAGACCTAGTCCGCGGAGGGGACCCGGGGGAGCTCAGGCCCGGGGTCCTCGGCCTGGCTGAGGCTGGCAGAGGAGGAGAGGACAATCTGGCCTGGAAAACGTGGGGCCGCGTTTGCAAGGCCTCGAGCGGGCACAGCCCAGTGTCCTGTCACGCAGGCCAGGGACAGAGCCCGAGCCTGGGATCAGGACGGAGCCGTGGGGAGTCGTGGGGAGTCGGGCAGGGATGACTCTTGCCAGGGCCTGTCCCCTCCCCCATCCCCCCTGAGAAAGTGCACAGGCCAAGGGCTCCTGGGTTCCAGGAACTAGTTTCAAACGTTGTCCGGCCCCTGGGGAGTCAGGCCGAGCTCTGGGTGTGTGAGGGAGGCAGGGAGGGAAGAAGGGAGGAAGGGAGGGGCTGCAACCGGGGTGCAGAAGGAGGCAGGGGGCGTCGCGGGCGGTGGAGTCGCCCCTGCTGTTTCCTAGGCCTGGGCTGGGCATGCAGCTCCCTCACCACATAAGTGAGGCCACAGCCCAGGCCTGGGGTGTCAGCAGAAATATGGGGATCTCACCGCCTGCCCCTCCACTCTTCCTCTCCTCCCAGTGCCAGGACCTCGGCCTCCTGCCTTCTTGCTTCAGGGGCTGAGGGTGAGCGCTGGGCCAGGGCAACCCTTGGTGCAGGGTATGAGGGGCTCAGCACAGCAGGGCGTGCCCTCCCCAACCTCACCCCCGACCGGGGCCAGGGCCCACTCTTCGGCTTTTCCAGGAGCCCTGCACCTGAGCAAGAGGCCAACACCCGCAGCGGCGTTCCGGGCACATCTGAGGGTGTGGCACTGCCAGCAAGCCAACTCCACCCACGGGTGCAGAGGCGGAGCCGAGGGGGCACAGTGTGTCACAGTACAGAGCACCTGAGGAACAGGGAGGGGTTCCCAGGAGGAAGCATGGCCAAGAACATGTTTTTTTAAAGAAGGAAGGGAAAATTTAAACGTGAAATCATAATTGAACAGATGAGCACAGTAGGTAAGGTCAGGAGTTTGAGACCAGCCTGGTGAGGAATATAGTGAGACTCCATCTCTAGAAAAAAATGTAAAAATAAAAAGAGAATATAATTTTTAAATATAGGGCACCATTCACAGTGGAAACCAGACTTAAGGCTGGGCTCACGCCTGTAATCCCAACACTGGGAGGCCAAGGCGGGCATATCACTTGAGCCCAGGAGGTTCAGACCAGCCTGACCAACATGGTGAGACCCCATCTCTACAAAAAATACAAGAATTAGCCCGGTGTGGTGGCGCAAGCCTGTAGTCCCAGCTACTCGGGAGGCTGAGGTGGGAGGACTGTTTGGGCTCAGGGAGGCCAAGGCTGCAGTAAGTCGTGCTGCTGCCTGGGCAACAGAGTGAGACCCTGTCTGAAAAAACCAAATTTACCAAGTGTTGATGAATTAACCAATACAAAGCCTCTACAGGGAACATTTTAAGACTCGAAAGAAGACAGAGATGGTCTGAAACACTTGGAGAGGCGGTCCACGCTCCTGAATGGATGGCTTGACAGCATAAGGCAGTTATTTATCATTTCTCCCAGTCTAAATTCCTATCATCCCAGCTACGCGGGAGGCTGAGGCGGGAGAATTGGTTGAACCCAGAAGGTGGAGGTTGCAGTGAGCCGAGATCACGCCACTGTACTCCAGCCTGGGCGACAGAGCGAGACTGTGTCAAAAAAAAAAAATTCCAGGGCTTCTGGGGTGGTGGTGGCGACAGTTGGTACCTGGCAAACCTATCCTACAATTTATCTGCAACAATCAGATCCACAAAGAACCCTGGAGCAGGAGTGAAGGGGCAAGTGGCGCCGATGGATATGAAGCCGTCCTGCAGAGCCGCAGTGTGGACAGCGTAGGGTGCGCAGTGCGGCCTGTGGACACAACACCCAGGCACACGGAGGATTCCGGCAGTGCTGCGACCAAAGGGCAAGGCAGAGGACGCTGGGAGCCAGGCTCATTCTAAGGGGAGAGACAGAGCAGGCCTGCTTGCTGGAGCACGTGCCGCATGGGTACACAGTGGATTACCCTCGTGACTGACGAGCAGAGAGGATTCTCACACCAAACACTAAAACACAGTTCTACAGTTAGGGGGCTTGCATTAGGGTGATTACAGTGAGGGTTTCTGTTCAGCACGGGACACTGCCAGCAAGTCTACAGTGAGCCCAGATTTGCAGCGCCTCCAGCCAAGGCTGGGGGATGGGTGGAAGACAGGAGACCGCGCTCCCGCCCCCCACCCCCCCACCCCCCGCCGACAAGAAAGCAGGCAAAGGGGAGAAATGGAAGGAGGGGCAAGGAAAAGGAAAATCGCAGGGAGGGACGCTCCCAACCAGAAAATCACAAAGTAAAGCACTCATGTGCGTGGACTGTTACTTGGGCACATCTAGGCAGAGGGACCATGCTGGGAGCCAGGGGTGTGGAAGGGAACGGAGCCAACTCGTGTAGGGGATGGGGTGCTCTGGCGGCTCTGGGTGAATTCTGCCTCTGCACGCTGGGACTCCTGCCCTTGCACTGTTCCCACTGGGCAGTCGATGATCAATGGATGAACGACTGAATGGATGAATGAATGAATGGAGTGTTGCCTCCTTTCAGAGCCCAAGCGCTTCCAAAGGAGATCATGAAAGTAAGGAGGTTGGCAGGGGAGGGTAGTGGGGGGAAATCCAGGCCCTGGAACCCCCATCCCAGCCTGACTCCTCTACCCTTGGGTCCCTTCACTTGGGCTGCTTGGTTGCCAAGGTTACTCATGGGCTCTGGGGGCGGGGCCACAAGCTACAGCTGCCTCCCTCTCCCTGCCCTCCTCCCTTTTCCCGGGCAGGAGCGTTGCCATCTTGCGGTGGGTCCAGTGGGTGTGGGGGTGTCAGGACCCCTACCCCTCACACTGCCACCCCCGCCCCCCAACCCTGCCCAGCACCTAGTGGTTTTCAGGTTAAGGTGGCTTTGGAAAACCCGAAGGAATGACCCGAACGGCCCTGGGGTGAAAATGAGGCCCAGGGTCCCTGACCCCGCATACCCCCACCTGCACACGCAGGGCACTCCCCCAGGCCTGGACCCCACATCCAGACCCAACACCAGTGGCCCTCACTCAGGAGTGACTGAGCTGGCAGATGTGCAGGTGACAGGCCGAAGTCGCAGCCCGGGAGTGGCTGTGAAGGTGCTGGGAGGAAGCTTTTGCCCAGGGGCTTGGCCTGCAGGCCCCAAGGTCACCCTGGAAGCCGGTGCCTGCTGCTGCAACCGGACTTCGGCCACCAAGGACACTCCACCGAGGGGGCGGGCTGTGTGCCAGTGAAGCTGTATTTACAGTCGCTTTGGTGTGAATGTCATATACTTTTCAAGTGCCACAAAAGATTGTTCTTTTTTCCGCAACGGTTGCGAAGTGTAAAAACCGTTCCTTGCTCCAAGGTATAGGGGATGCATCTGGCCTGTAGCTCCTGAAACCCACCCTGAACAAGGAAATCCGCCTCTTCCTTTAGGGCCTCATCAGAGCCTCTAATATGTGATGAAGCCCCAGGCGAGTGCAGCTGCGGCGTTTCCCAAACTTACCTGCTCCTGGAACCTGCTTTCCTCGCATGCCCATCATTCTCTGGGAGTGTTGTGTGAAGCAGTTGGAGAAAAAGCTCCCCTAGGGCAGCAGTCCCCAACCTTTTTGGCACCAGGGGCCAGTTTTGTGGGAGACAGTTCTTTCAAGGACTGTCGATTGGATTCTCATAAGGAGTGCGCACCCACCCAGGTCCCTCGCAGGCGCAGTGACAATAGGGGACTCTAGGAGAATCTGATCCGATCTGAGGGGAGGCAGAGCGCAGGCGGGACACCTCCTGCTGGGCGCCTCTTCCAAACCGGCCAGGGACCCGGAGGGTGGGTGGGCAGAGGTTGGGGACCCTTGCCCTAGTGTTCTACAGGTGGAGCTTTAGGCACCAGGACATGGCAAGGCTTTCGGGGAAGGGCAGGGAGCGGGCGATTCCCGAGAAGACCACCCATGGCTGGGCACCAGAAGGGCCCTGGGGACAGGGGCGCCTCCTACCCCTCCAAGGACACAGCCTGGCTGGGACCATGGGACTAAAGCTCCCCTAGGATTCCCCCCCACCCCCCGCCTCCTAGAATATTCTCCAGAGGTCAAAGGCTGAGGCCGGCAGCGCCTCCATGCCGGTGGGGGCGGCCCTCGAGGCACAGCGCGGAGACTCGGAGGTTTAGAATCCCCCGCCCGGTGGCAGCCGCAGCCCCTCCTTACCAAGTCTGAGACGGCGTGACTTTCTCGCACCAGGACTGACAACATCTGCAGGAATAAGCTGCGTTCAGCCGAGCGGGGAGCGGCCCC
Source organism: Aotus nancymaae (assembly GCF_030222135.1). Lineage (NCBI taxonomy): Eukaryota > Metazoa > Chordata > Mammalia > Primates > Aotidae > Aotus > Aotus nancymaae. Next base: position 86,241,077 of record NW_026988422.1, on the reverse strand, counting down.
ACCCGGGCCGAGGGTCCAGGCCCATCACCGACCCCGCCGGGGCTCCCAGGCACCTTGTTCGCCGGGAACTCGACGGCGCCGCCCTCGCACGGGGTCCGGTTCTGGCTCCAGTTGGCTGCGACCTCGAAGTCGGTGTTGGGGACCCAGAGTTTGGAGGCCGCCTGGGTCAATGCTGGGGAGGAGGCGACTGAGTGCCCGCAGTCCTCGACGGGACGCCCCCTCCTCAGGGAAAACCACCCACCCAGAGAGGTGCGGAGGATCCGCGCGGGTCACCCCGTCCGGACGCATAGGAGCTCCATCCTCCGCGGCCCAGACCCAGGCCCTGGTCCCTCCCGGCATCAGGTCAGACTGTGGGCGCCCGGCCCGGGCACTCTCCGACGGACTTCTACTGTATCTGCAGAGCCCGCTCAGCCGTGCCCTACAGGACACCTGCCTAGATCGCCTCCCCGCTCTGCCCCCCGTTTTGCCTGGCGCTGGAGCAGAGGACAAGGTTGTCCAGGACAGTGACAACTGGGGCATGGAGGAGGATGGGGCAGCGCAGACCTCTTCCTCGGCCTTGGAATCAGGAAGGCTTCCTGGAGGAGTCCTACCTGGGCCGGGAAGAGCTGCGACAGAAAGCGCCTCCGGGCATGAGAAGTAAGAAGGGGCTGGGGGCGGCAGGACCAGGTGAGGCCGGCTGTGAACCGGGTGGGTGGGGTTGTCCTGAGGGAGTCCCGAGGGGCCCAGGGAAGAGTGACAGGGAATGGACTGAATTTTTTCCGGCGTTGGAAGTGGGCGCCAGGGACACGCGCCTGCCAGGTGTTAAGGGCGGGGGGAGGGCTTAGTGCTCCCTCGGGGACCGGGAAACTGAGGCAGGCTGCCCAGCCCCGCAGACTCCCACACGCACACTCGCTGCTCCCCGCAGGGTCTGGGGACCGCGCCCATTTTGCAGACCGAAAAGCCGCGAGGGCAGGAGCCTCCGGAGGCCGAGGCTGGTGGAGGTTCCCGGACCCCCTCCTCTTCCACACCTCCTCCTCCCCCGACCCCCCTCCTCTCCCACACCCCCTCCTCTCCCGGACCCCCTCCTCTCCCGGACCCCCTCCTCTCCCGCACCGATGCACTCGCCGCGCGCTCCCGGACGGCGCACGCGCCCGATGAGGGAAGCTAGGCCGAGTTTCACGCCCCCTACCCAAACACTCACTGCCCACCCCGCGGAAGATCTTCACCCTCCAGACCTAGAAGGACCTTGGCCCTTGGTCCTGACAGACCCGCTGACGTCCTGGCCCCCTCGGTGTGACCCCAGCTCACCGCAGAGCTGCAGCCACAGCAGGACCCGGCCCAGGGCGCCCATCTCGCCTCTGCTCCCTGCCCGACCAGAAGACTTTGCCCCACTGGGCCCGCGTGACCAGGCAGGCCGGGTGGGGGCACAGGGGTCCGTTACACATTTACCTCCAGACCCGCCCAGGGCCGACTCTTCAGGCGCCTGGGAGGCACCTTCTCGGCATCTCCTTACCGGCTCCTGCAGGGCCTGAATACCTTAGGTTCCCAGGAAGAAGAGCAAGGAAGAAGCGCTTGTGGGGACTGACCTACCCTGGAAACGAGTGTCTTGCTGGGAGGGGGACAACCTTTGAATTCACCCCTTTCTCTGTCCTGGGTGCTGCTGGGGCTGAGCCTAGCCTGCTCACCATTGGGACCGGACGCCCACTTCTCCACGCAGCGCCCGCCTCCCATGGATTGTGGGGGGTGGTTGGACCATAGAAGGAAGATACTGCACAGAACGTGCTGTATGGATGGTACAAGAGGGTGGACTGTGGATGCTGGTGGAGAATGATGGATGGTGAGTCGGGGACGGCTGATTGACAGTAGTATTGATGGTGGATGGATGGTGCATGGCGTAGGCCATCTGGATGCCTGGCGGGCGAATGGTGAATGGTTGACGGGGTGGATGGGGCGTGATGGAGGGTGGATGGGTGATGGATAGATGGATGGATGAGGATGGTGAGTGAAAAATGAATGGATGATAATCAGAGAATGGTGGATGGAGAATGACTGGTGCATAAATGGATACATGGCTGCTGGTAGACCATAAAGAGTGGGTGTTGGCCGGGCGCAGTGAGTCACGCCTGTAATCCCAGCAGTCTGGGAAGCTGAGGTGGGCGGATCACCTGAGGTCGGGAGTTCAAGACCAGCCTGACCAACATGGAGAAACCCCCGTCTCTACTAAAAATACAAAATTAGCCGGGCATGGTGGCACATGCCTGTAATCCCAGCAGGAGGCTGAGGCAGGAGAATCAGTTGAATCTGGAAGGTGGAGAATGTGGTGAGCTGAGATCACGCCATTGCACTTCAGCCAGGGCAACAAGAGTGAAACTCTGTCTCTAAAAAAAGGAAAAGAGTGAGTGTTAAATGGTGGATGTTTGGTGAGTGAAGAATGCTGAATGGATGGTGGATGGTGAATAGGTGGATGGTAGATGGATAGATGGTGGATGATGTTTGCATAAACGGTGAATTGTAGCTGGATAAATGCTGGATAGTGGACAGTGTGTGGATGATGGATGGGGGATGGTAAATTGATGGGTAATGGATGGTAAATAGATAAGTGATAAATGGTGGATGATGGTTGGCGGATGACGGATAGTAGACAAGTGAACCTTGATGAGTAGATGGTGAATTTTGAATCGATAGTGGTAGATGGTAGATGGTGGATGGTGGGTGGATGGAAGGATGGATGGTGAATGAGTGGATGATGGATGGTGAATAGGTGGATGGTAGATGGTGAATAGTGGATGTGAATAGTGATGGATGGGTGGTGGATGAATGGATGGATGAATGGTGGATGGTGGATTGTGGATAAGTGGATGGTGGATGGTAGATAGTGGATGAGAGATGATAGATGAATGGTGGATAGTGAATGAGTGGATGGCGAATGGGTGAATAAATGGACATGTGGATGGATGAATAGATGGTGGATGGTGGATGAGTATATATTGGATGTTGGATGGGTGGATGGATGGATGGTGGATGACGGATGTCAGATGGTGGATGGTGGATGGATGGATGGTGGATGACGGATGTCAGATTGTGGATAAGTGGATGGCGGATGGAAGGATGGTGGATGACGGATGTCAGATTGTGGATAAGTGGATGGTGGATGGAAGGATGGTGGATGACGGATGTCAGATTGTGGATAAGTGGATGGTGGATGGATGGATGGTGGATGACGGATGTCAGATTGTGGATAAGTGGATGGTGGATGGAAGGATGGTGGATGACGGATGTCAGATTGTGGATAAGTGGATGGTGGATGGATGAATGGTGGATGAGGGATGATAGATGAATGGTGGCTGGGGAATGAGTGGGTGGTGAACGGGTGAATGGACATATAGGTGGGTGGATGGATGAATGGTGGATGGTGGCTAAGTGAATGATGGGTGGATGGAGGATGGTGGATGTGTGAACTGTGGATGATGGATGAGTGGATGGTGGGTGTGTGGATGGATGGATGGATGATGGGTAGATGGATGGATGGATAGATGGATGCTGGATGAATGGATGGTGGATGAGTGGACAATGGATGGATAAGTGGGTAGATGGGTGGATAGATGGATGTTGGATGATGGATGGTAGACAGACGGAAGGTAATGGTGTATGGTAAATGGCAGATAGGTGGGTGGTGCCTTATGAATGGTGGATGATGGGTGGTGGATTGAGAGAGGAAAGTATTTTGTAGAAGGATGGTTGATGATCAATAGACAGATGATGGATGGTAGATGAAAGTAGATAGTTGACTGGGTGCAGTGGCTCACACCTGTAATCCCAGCACTTTGGGAGGCCAAAGAGAGAGAATCACTTGAAGTCAGGAGTTCAAGACCAGCATGGGCAACATGGTGAAACTCTGTCTCTACTAAAAATACAAAAATTAGCCGGGTGTAGTGGCACATGCCTGTAATCTCAACTACTCAGGAGGCTGAGGCAGAATTGCTTCAACCTGGGAGGCGGAGGTTGCAGTGAGTGGAGATTGTGCCACTGCACTCCAGCCTGAGCAACAGAGCGAAACTCGATTAAAAAAAAATAAAAGTAGATAGTTGATTGTGGATGGTGGATGGGTAAGTGTATGAATGGTAGATCACAGATGGTGAATGTTATTGGTGGATAGATGGACAGAAGAGCGATTGTGGAAGGATGGTTGATGGATGGTCGAGGGTAGTTGAATAAAGAAGAATGGTGGAAAGGCTGGATGGTGGCAAAATGAGTCGTGGTTGTGTAAGTGGATGGTTGACGGGTGAAAGAGAAGCTGTAGCTGTTGCATGGATGTACATGTATGGACAGTTTTTTGCAATGGATGGTGGGTGAGAAGTTGGGGATGTTGGATGGTGAATGGATAGAGATGGATGGTGGACAAGACCAAATGGTGGAGTGATGGATTGATGGTGGATGAATAATGGTGAATGGATTTTAGATGACATGTGAATGGACAGTAGGTAGCTGGATGAGAGCACAGGAGTTCTTGGATATAAATAAATGGGAGGGTGAACAGAGCATGGTGGATGGATTGTGAATGAATATGGGCTAGGTGATGGATGGATGATTGACGGGGTGGGAAGGATGGGTCTGCAGTGGGTGCTTGGATCTCTGCAGCATGCACATTGGAATGGCTGGGTGTTGAGTAAGTGGAGGATGGATTTGTGGGTGATGGGAAGCAGAGAGGTAGCTGGATGAACAGCAGATAGATTGTGCATGATGTTTGTGGATGATTTCATGATTGGGTGATGGGTTGCTGGGAGGGAGGTGAATTGATCATTAGGGAATGACTGGTGGAGAGATGGATGCTGTGCCTTGGGGACTGGGAGACACTGGCTGTGGCTGATGGAAGGGGAGGATGGCGGATGAGTGAGAAGGGAAGGGTGGAGAGCGGAGGTGGGCGTGTAGACAGTGGACTGAGAGTGAAAGGGAAACTACTCAGTCTCAGAGACTTCTGGGGCCTTCCGCTCTCCAGGCCATCCTGCTGCTTCCTGCACCCCCACCCCTAGAAGAGTGACAGGCCTCCTTGCACATGGCAAGGCCAGGAAAAAGCTGGGGTGGCCCTGGGACATCAGCAGGACAGGGAAGGAGCCCGCAAAGGCCTTGAGACAGGAAGAGGAAGGAGGCTTCGAGGAAGCCAAGACTGATAGTGGCTCTCGCCTGTGGGCCCGGTGCCCCAGAGGCTGAGGTGGGAGGGTTGCTTGAGCCAGAGGTTGAAGCTGCAGTGAACTGGGATCACTCCAGCCTGGGCAACAGAGCAAGGCCTCATGTTTTTGTTTTTTTAAGAAAGGCGGCCAGGCACAGTGGCTCACACCTGTAATCCCAGCACTTTGGGAGGCTAAGACAGGCAGATTACCTGGGGTCAGGAGTTTGATACCAGCTTGGCCAACATAGTGAAACCCCGTCTCTACTAAAAATACAAAAATTTGCTGGGCATGGTGGTGGGTGTCTGTAATCCCAGCTACTTGGGAGACTGAGGCAGGAGAATTGTTTGAACCCAAGAGAAGGTTGTAGTGAGCCTAGCCTGCGCCACAGCACTCCTGCCTGGGCGGCAGATCGAAATCTGTCTCAAAAAAAAAAAAAAGGAAGGTAAGAGGCAGGAAGGGAGGGAGGAGCGTGCGAGCCAGGCCGGGGGCTTTGCTAAGGACACAACTCAGAGGGGAGCCCAGGAGGGTGTGGGCCGGGGGTCTCCACCTGGCTTGGATGGGGCCGGGCCTGCTGCCTGTCAGCTGGGGTGGGGGACACGAAGGCCCCCTGGTGGCATCCAGCAGTGTTCAGACCAGCCCTGAGCCCTGTCCAGGAAGCAAATGCTGTGTGAGGCTACGCAATTCACTCCACCTCCATCCCATCCGTCACCTGCAGAGCGAGGGTGACAGTGCCCGTCTCACAGGGCACAGGGGCCCAGTGCCCTCTAGGCTGCAGCCTGGCCTGTGTGGGGAGGGGAGGGGAGAGGAGCAGGAGCACCAGCTGGGAAGCTGCCCCTGAGCATCTTGCCTCAACCTCACCCCAGAAGGGGGGCTCTGCAAGACCCGGACCGGCGCCAGTCACTGTCCCACCCCCGCCTCCACTCCTCCTTCTGCGTGGAGGGTGAATCTGCCCCCGCCCCCGCGCTGTGTGGAGGGGAAGGTTGTCAGGTGTTTTCGGGCCACCCCGCTGGAGGTCAGGGTCACTAACTTGGTCCTCAAAACCCTTACTGTCCCTCCTTGGGCAGGGTCCCCGCAAGGCTGGCTGGACCAGGACATGAGCGGATATGACCGGGCTGTGTATGCGGAGCCCTAGCATGGCAGGCAGAGAGCAGTCGCCCGGCATGAGGTGACATCGCAGCAACATCCTAGTGGGAGCGGTGCCATGTAGGCAGCCCAAGATGCAGCCTGACTCACAGGAGCAGAGGGATGGCTGGGACTGCACTGCAGGTGCCACTAGAAGGCCCGTGACCACATGCACAGGTGCCTCCAGCCTAGGCACACAGGGGGACACACACTTACAAATGGCTCAGAACCTCAGAGTCGGAGAACTGCAGACCACCAAGTGCCACAGGGGCCAGGGAGGTGGCGTGGAGCCAAGGCCTTGGCTGCCAGTGGTCCCCCCACCCCTCGAGTGCCTGTCGGTGGTAGGAGTCCTCAGAGCTGAATGGCTGCAAGCCAGGGTGCAGGGCCCGGCCAGGGAGGGCACAGCCACCCTCCCCAAGGTCCAAGGTCCCCTGCAGGGTGTTTCCCACGGAGTGCTTTCCATGCGGCCCCTGGGGCGGACACCAGTATCGTCTCCCTTTGACATGAAGCAGAGGTTCTGGGTATGCGCTCATGTGAGCTGCATCTCCCCCTCAGACCCCTCCCAGCAGGTGTCAGCCCTCTTCCTGCCCTGTCCCAAGATCTGGGCCCCTTTGGCTCCCTAGAGTCTGGGCAGGGGGTTCTGAGCTCTGCCCTTTGAGGCTGCCCCTGGGGCCGGAGGTCCCTGGGGCCGGAGCCCACTCGACACTGCGGTCTGAGTGGAGGAAGTGGGCTGGGACAGCTACGCAGGTGGTTTCCCTCCACCTTTAACTTCCAGTCAAGTCACTCCGGCACAGGCCCGAGTCCCCCAAGCAGCACGGAGGCATTTAAAGGACACAGACCCCAGGCCTGGCCCCAGCCTCCAAGTGGCCTGTGGCTGTAGGGTCAAGGCAGAGGCTTTAAGGATGACCTTGAAAAAGCAGAGGCAGCGCGGACACCTCTCCTGCACAGCCCTTTGAAGAAGAAATTGCTGATTTTAGGGTTAGATTGTGCAACTGCTCATTTTCAGAAAACTGAAAACACTCTGGACTCCAACTCAGAATCAGATTTCTAGGCTTCTACCCACGTGTGGCTCTGCTGGTGTCCTGCAGGGCTTGTGAGCGGTCCGAGTGGTGCGGTCTCCCGAAGGGCCTGGGGGCAGTGTGGGCTGGGTGTGCTGCCCGTTCCAGCCCAAGAGCCGAGCCCCGGCGTCCTCCTCAGGCTTCGCTTTCCTTATGGAAACTCGAGATGACCAGCCTCTCACCAAGTACCATTGCGCTTTCGGTCCAGACTCTTCCCTGGTTCGGATGCTGGGCTGGCCTCTGGGTGTGGGGGCTGCTGCGGCGCGGAGCTGGGGCCTCCAAGGAGCTGCTGCCCCAGGGCTCTGGATGCGCCTCCCCGCTCTGCACCGCTCCCACTCCAGCTTCACTCATCTGGGCCCGAACAGAGTGGCCTCCTGAGCTGAGGGGAGGCAGGCGAGGGCCACAGCTGCCTCCTTCCCTGGACCGTAACACCCCAGGTTCCCAACTCCCTGCAAGACCTGGGCTGCCCTCCAGCAGGACAGAGCCAGGTGATGGGCTGGTGTGCATCTGAGGGCTGGATTCAGTCCCTCCATCCCCCTGGAGGTCTGGACGTCAGGCTGGGGGCAGGGAGTCCCTGTCCAACGCCCTGGGGGAGCAGCTCAGAGGCCCCCACTACCCCCTGCCCCCAGCTGTTCCTTGCTGCATGATCTGAGGCTGGCTCTGCAGCTGTCCCATCCAGCGCCCTCAGCCCAGGCCAGTCCAAAGGGTCTTGGGGTTTGCTGCACGTCTCTCCTGTGGGCCTCCTAGAAGGGTGCAAGAATCCAGGCCGGGCGTGGTGGTTCAGGCCTGTAATCCCAGCACTTCGGGAGGCTGAGGTGAGCTCAAGAGTTCGAGACCAGCCTGGGCAACGTGACAAAACCCCGTCTCCACTAAAAATACAAAAATTGGCCCATTGTGGTGGCGCACGCCTGTGGTCAGGGGACTAAGGTGGGAGGATCACTTGAGCCTGAGAGGTTGAGGCTGCAGTGAGCTACGATCACACCACTGCACTCCAGCCTGGGCGACAGACAGACCGTATCTCAAAAACAAAAACAAAAAATCCAGTTTCTGTAGTCCTGCGGGCCGCCCCCTCCAGTTGACACCCCCCACCTGTCCCGTTGGCACATCGTGCTCGCTGTCCTGGCCGTCCCGGCCCCCCACCTCCCCGGCTCACACTTGCGGTCTGTGGTGACACCTGCACATGGCCTGGTCTCGCTAGGTGTCCTGGTGTCCTCAAGGCTGGGGCAGGCCCCTGGGCTTGAGCGCCCAGAGAGATGGATGAGTGCAGGCCCCCACCACAGGGTTGTGAGGACTTGGGACCCCCCAGATAGGACTGGCGAGGCTGTCCTGGGGCAGCTCCCGGGAGCCAAGGTGACACAGGCTCCCCGTGGTGTGTGGGGTGGAGGCTGCCAGTCCCAGGAGGCCTCCCGCACCCTACTACTGCCACCAGCCAGGGCACGGCAGGGGGAGCGTGGGCCTGCAGAGGGCAGGGCTGGTGCTGGCTGGCAAGGCACCCCCGGGCGAGACCTGAGACCCTGAGGGAGGACCCTGGGGGTTGGTCCTGGGCCCACTCCTTCCTGCTCAGTGGGCCACACGTGGGGGCCGATGGCAACTGTTCTAGATGTGGCCCCCAGCAGTGTCTTGAAGGATGGGGAGGGGCTGAGGAGGGCGCTGGGGTGGCTGCAGGGGACCCTGGGAGGGGCCAGACAGTGGGGGCGGGCTGAGCAGTTCTCCCCACCTGATAATTTTGGGGGAGCTCGAGGGAGGGACAGGGCTTCCTGCTACCAGGCCTGACCCAAACACCTTCCCGGAGAAATGGAAGACAGGCCATAATGGCGGTGGCAGCCCCAGAGCCCCTGACTCTGCCACGAGCAGCTGCTGGAAGGACACTGCCCAAACCCCACAGTCATCTGCACGTGAGTGTTGGTGTCACCCCTTGTTAGCCACCTTGTTTGAGAGTGAAAGGAGGTGCTGTCCTTCCAGTGCACAGAGGAGGAAGCTGAGGCTTGAAGGCTCCAAAGTTCCACGAAGTGGTGGAGCTGAGGCCAGCCCAGGTCTGTGGGACCAGCGTTCCCTTTCCACCATGCCAGATGCCGGGCAGGTGTCCGGGCAGGAGGTCAGAGCTCCGCCTTATCTGCTCTGGACAAAGCCACAGATTTGCGAGCCTGGCCCCAGGAACTCCCTTCAAGTCAGAGGCTGCAGGCAAAAATGAAAGCAACTTGCGGCACCAGCGGAAACGGGGAGGGCAGGCCCCTCACTGGTAACTACACAGTTTCAAGATGGCGACAGAGGTGGCAAGCAGGTCTTGGCCAGGCGGCCGTCCCAGGCCCAGCCACTGAGAGGACAGCCCCGGGGGGTCCGGCAGGAGGGAGGCCCACTCACCCGGGGCCCAGCCTGCGAGAGACAGTGCGATCAGAAACCGAGACTCCGTAATCAGGTTTATTTTCCTCTAATAAGACAGCTTAGCATTTCCGAGTTTCGCATTCTACAGTCTTACAAACTTTAGTTATTAGCATCAGAAACACAGAAACATTGCAAGACCTCAAAACACAAATAAATACCAAATAAAACCACACATAATATACAGTAAACAAAAATAGAAAACAGTAATGCTATCAGAAAGTCAGGCATGTTGCTAGCTCACAGTAACAACATGATTATTGCTGGGGCAATAACTGATGGTCTTTTTGTTTTTTCTTAGAAGAGCAGAAAAACGGGACCCGAATCACTGGTCGCGATCACTTGGACTGCCAAGGTGTGTCCTCACGCAAGCGCTTACTATAGACGCAAGTTTTAAAACAGGCAGATTAAAAATACAGGGTCGAATGCGAGATTGGCCTTCTTTGGTCTTTGTTTTTGGGTGACAGGGCTGAACACAGACGCACCGGCAGGGAAGAGCCTGCGGTTCTGCAGGTGCCGCGCGGCGCCGACCCTGCCCTCCACACTTCACCTCCTCCTTCAGGCATTTCTCATAGAAACCACTGGAGATAATGCCGGCGTCTGTGTTTTCCAATTAAGTCATGTAATTTGCTGTGGAAGGGTGTCTTACTTGTCTGAGGGGACTAAGTTGTAAAAACCAATCATCACCTAATAACAGGAGTGGTACAGCGATCCTGGACTTCCAGCCTCTTTTTCACGGTGAGTTCACGACACAGACTAGACACAGCGCAGCAGGAGAAATGAAATGCAGGCTCTGCTCAGCCCCCAGGGCCTCCTCACCCGCATACCAGCCGGCCATGCCGCGACCGAGGCTCCTGACGCCTGCCCTGCAGCCCCGAGTGGGGCACGCCCGGGTCAGGTGGAAACCGCCTTTGCAACAAGCTCCTGGCCCCACCCGCTGGCCGGGCTCCCTGATCCCACCAGGCCTGTGACCATCAGCACCAGCCAGGGCGAGGCAGCTATCATGACCACGTCGCCGGCCGACACTGACCTTGCCTGGCTTGGGCCGCGGTGGGCACTTTCTACTTGGGAGAAAACAGAGCAGCTGAGATTTGCAAACGGAAAACAGAACATGGTCATGGCTGAGAAGTAGATTTGGGTGACAGACCCTCATTCATCTCACAGACACAAACGCGAAGGGGCTCCCAGGCTCTCCTAGCTCTCCTTCTGCAGTCTAATAAGATCTGGACTAAAATTTAAAAACAGGGATTTTACAGCTCTGCCGGAGCCCTTTTGGCGCACAAATGACCCCCAGTAAAGGGATGAGTCTGGAGGGGCCAGGGATCGAGTAAGGGGCCCACAGGGGAGGCTGCGCCCACCCAACCCTGCGATGCCCACGGAGACAGCAGACTGCCCCCTGCCAGGGCTGGGCACAGGGGCTGTCCTCGTGCCAGTCCTCTCTGTGCAGAGGAGAAAGGAGGTGTCAGCCCAGCACTCCCTGGCCTTCCCTTGGGCTGACAAGGAATGACCCTGCTTGGGACAGAATGGTTAAGGACCCATCCAGACCCCCCTTCCTTTGTCCGACATCACCTCTGGCTGGGACATGGGTCCACCATGGTGACTACCACCAGCCGCCACTGAGCAAAAGGGGGGCTGGAATGTGACGTTGGCATGGCTGACATCCATGGGACATGTGGCCCCTGGCCCAGGGTGACTGAGGGCCTTGGCGCAGGCTCAGGTGGTCTGGGAGGCAGTGGGCTGGCCCGGGAAACTGTGCCTGGAACTGCTTCCCCACCGAGCTGGGCCACATGGGGTCAAGGGAAAGCCTCCTGCCACAGCCGGTGCAGCAGAGCCCTGGTGGGTGGCGGGCCGGCGGGGCCCTGGCCAAGGAAGCGGCCCGAGGCGCGGGAGCCGCAGCACACCACACCATGGCTCCCCAGTGCCACAGGCCAAGAAGGGCATGGGGACGGGGCAGGGAAGGAGAAAGGAGGGAGAGGCAGGAGAAGCTGCCTGGGCAAAGGGCTCCCCATTCAACTAGCTGTTGTGGCATCAAAGGGACAGAGGTGCTGTCCATCGGCAGAGGCTGCTCTGGGAAGGAAGGGGTGACGGGCAGGGGCCGCAGCCTGGGCCACGAGGGCCCCTCTGCCGCAACCTGCACAGGGAACATGGATCTGTGGGTCCAGGCCTTCCCCCAGGGCCCCGGTGAGGCTTGTACTCAGCGGACAGCACCGCCTTCCTGCCTGATGGCTCCTAGAACTGATGTAAATCCTGAACTGGCCGCCTGGCACTGGAGCACGGTGAGCTGAAAATCCCGGCATACGTCGGGGTCACGCAGGCTCCCTCCAGCCCACTGGGGCTCCCATGTCTGGTCCCAAAGTCAGGGCCCCATAGGGCCCCCACGTGCACACCCGTCACTGAACCGCCCAACCCTGCTGGAAAGGCCCTACTCACAGCCTGGCCCCCATATCATCACAGACACACCCCAACTTCCAGCTCTGCAGGCTCCACTGGACTAGGCCTAGAACCAGAAGGTCAGGCTTTCAGGCCTGGCTGCAGCCTGCACATGGCTCAGTGTGGTCACAAGAGCCGGTGCCCTTCACGTGAGCCGGGCCCAGGCCAGCCACCCAGCATGCCTGGCAGCTGGCAGCAGCCCGAGCCACGGTGTCCTGGAGAAACTGCCCGAGGCCGAGGCAAGAGGACAGGGGACGTTGTTCTGTTACAAAGGTGACGGGGAAGCAAACAGGCTTAATTCATGCACAAAGGACTCGGTTGGTTTCTGTAAAACACTAAACAGTTCTGTCCTGCTGGGAGTTTGGTCACTTTTGGTAAAGCAGCAGCACCCCCGAGCACAGTGTGCACACCCCCCTTCACGCTCGCCGCCGGGGCCCTGTGACGCGGGGAAGGCTGTCCACTGCCATGGGGCCACTGGGCCTCAGCTGCAGGGAGACCACGGTCCCCAGCTGGCCCAGGCGGCAAGAGCCAAGCGAGGGTGTGCGGGAGCGGAGGGTGGAGCAGCGCGAGGCCTGCCCGCCGCCGGGAGTGCGGAGTACGTGAGAGGAAGACACACTCAGAAGAGAGCCCCCAATACACCCAAACATGAGGATGAAGTGTGTGACGCGGGCTGCCCCATCCTCAAGGACGCCTGAACTCGAGTTACGTCTGTGGGACCCTCGGGTGGGGGTGTCTGCCTGGGAAGGGTATTGGCGACGTCCCAGCAACACAGGGTTCTGCCTCTGGGGCCACGGCGGGACTTGAATCCAGAGGGGGAGAAGACTGTTTTTACCACACCAAGATGTTGTGTATCCTACATCTAATACTGTACATTTTGTAGAGGGAGGGGAAGTTGCAGGGACGTCCCTGGTGTTAATCCCTGGTCTCAGGAAAACCACCCGAGGCCAGGTAGGGACAGGCCCAGGGGACAGGCCTGAGGTGGGGACGCCTTCGAGGGAAGTTTCTGCAGCTTCTGCAGGAAGTCTCTCCTTTACGAGCAGCGACACTTGACTCCCGTACAGGGCAGAACCAGGGACACTCGTTCCCCCAAAGCAATCCCAGGAGAGCAGGGAAAGGAAAGGCAGATAAGAACAACAGAGCTTTGACCGCAAACAGGTGCGGCGGGCCCCTCACAGGAGCTCAGGGCACAAGGGTGCGACGGAGGGCACTTCCAGCAGGCACTGGGGCGAAGGCACACCCAGGACAGATGGCAGCACCAGAGACAGGTGGGCCACCAGGCACCCACCGAGCTGTCCCCGCGCAGCCACGGGAGAGCCGAGGCAGGCAGTCTGATGCGCGCGGCCCAGCTGGCCAATCGTGGGCGCGGCTTGTGGGCGAGTGGCACAGGTGTGGTGGTTCGCACACATTGGTTTTGCCTAAGAAGCACCCGTCGCGTGTAGCACCCATCAGTGGTAAGAGCACCATGAGGCGTGGTGCATAGCAAAAGGGGTGCAGGGGCGGGCTCCAGGCTTCAATCACAGTTGGACAGAGAGACAGTAAACAGTGAGCTGAGAAAATGCCATCCGGGCAGGCGCAGGCTGGGACAACGGGCCCTGTGGCCACCCTTCCTGCCGGGGTGGGGGTCAGGAGCGCCCGTCGGTCAGCCTGGGCAGGCCCCTGAGCAGTGGGCTCTGGAATGCTCAGAGGGTTCTGCTTCGGGCTGTGGGGCGCCCACGGCCCTGGTGGGGACACGGAGAGGCTCGGCTTCTGTTCCACACCTGCCTCCCTTGGGGTGGGACCAGGCGGCTCGCTCGTGGGGCCTAGAGATTTGGAATCTGTGGTTATTAAGCAGCGGAGGCTCCAGAAGCCGACGGTGGAGGCCGGCCTCCCCTCAGCAGGTGCGGAGGTGTCTGAGGGCCCTTGCAGAGACAAAGATCTAGTGGTGGAGAGAAAAGTCTGGTTAAACTAGCACTTTCTAGAATTATGCTCAACGCAAACCCAGGGTGGAGAAGCAGCATGTCACATCTAAGGCACATGTACCGTACGTCACCAGCTCTACCCACAAGGTTGCTTTCAGAGGCCACCGCCGGCACGCAGCAAGATGACGGGATGGAGAAACGTGCCGCAGCCTCCCCCAGCAGCCCCCTGCCCACCCCTGATGTGGAGACCGAAGGCCGGTGCTGTCAGCAACAGAGAGCTCGTCCAAACACATGGGGCAGAAGCCAGACACCTACAGGATTTTGTTTAGAACTCCAAAGTTCAACGGATGCCCTATTTTAGGGTGAAAACAATTGTAAATCTGAAAATGATGCACAGCATCCATGAGCGAGGCTCCGTTCAGAATTGTGAAGTCGTGTCATTAACTACGACAGATATTGAAGGTTTACATTTCTAACGAGAAATAACAACAGGTTGAATATTCTCTTTCCTATCACAAGTGATAACCAGTGTTTGATATTTTATATTTTCTTCCAAGAAATATCAGTCTATCAATGTTTTAAAATAAAATGTTTGCGGTAACAATTATTTGTAGAACTTTAAATTAAAAAATGATTCTGAATTTAGAGACTTTCAAAAAAAAAGACCTATGTATACTTCAGGGTCTTCTGACAAACAAATTATTAAAACAGAGACCAGATGAGGCCTTAAAAATAGACAATATACTGTATTTGAAACAAGATTGCACTCTTGAATTTTAGAAAGAAGATATCAGAATTGCATTACTATTTCATAAATTCTCCTTTTACTTAACATGCTGACATGTCCAGCTTTGCCCACGTGTGTGTGTGTGTGTGGTGTGTGTGTGTGTGTGTGTTTGGTGTTCAAGTTTAAGGAAGAAAATCATGTTTCTTTTCTTTAGCATATATGTTTTCCACCTTAATTAACTAGATCTTTAAAAATGAAAATGAAAACCTTCTCTGACAGCAATATTTATCTCGTTGAAGGATAAATTATTCTTCAGAGTGAAGTGTGGCTAGTCTATTAGAAAACGTGTTGGGTGTGCTCACGCGTGGCTCCTCCTGCCGGCGCGCGTCCGCCTTCTGCTGCTTCCTCCGTCCCACAAGGTCCTTTTCTGAGCTCGAGGACCTCGGTGAAGACAGACCGGTTCAAATCCCCCAGAGGAGTTGCCTTCTGCTAAATCCACCTCCCCAGCTACTCGTCAGGGATCGGGCAGATCCGAAGTATCCACTATGACTTTAATAAAAATTGTATCATCTTTAATATATGTCCCATTTTCTAGAACAGTTTGGGCCACAAAGACCGGGCAGCCAGAGGCGATGTTCATCTCTCCGGTGGGCTTCTTGAAGCTGCTGCTGTTGGGGTCGGGCTTGAATGCGTCTCCCAGGTGACGCCGAGAGGACCCCTGATCCATCAACATGAGTGTCACTTTCTGCTTAAACGGCCAAGGAAGCAGGGCATCATATTCTCCACGCATGATGACAAAAAACAGCGACAAGTGCGTCCCCTTCCCCATCCCGTCCCCATTCAGGTAGACCCTGGCACACATCTTGTAGCCAAAGTAGCCAGTGTAGAAAGGCTGGCTGTAGAGGGACAGGGTCTTCCCCATGACGGCCTCCTGCTTCCGCCGCTTGTAGTCGCGAATCTTCCAGATGAGCACGCCGTTGTAGCTGGCGGTCTCCAGGACCTGGAAGCGCAGGTCCATGTCGGCCAGGCGGATGTCGTGCACGCTCAGCATCTGGTCGTGCCGGCTCAGCTGGGACTCCAGCAGGCCTGCCACAGGCGAGGAGGGATTTGGCGAGTAAGACAGGTGAACGTCAGAAGGGTTAGAAAAGCAAAGCCACACCAGCACTTTTTATTTTATTTCATACGTTTTTTTTTGAGACAGAGTCTTGCTCTATCGCCCAGGCTGGAGCCATCTTGGCTCACTGCAACCTCTGCCTCCATGGTTCAAGCAATTCTCCTGCCTCAGCCTCCTGAGCAGCTGGGATTACAGGTGCCCATCACCACGCATGGCTAAATTTTGTATTTTTCATAGAGACGGGGTTTCACCATGTTGGCCAGGCTGGTCTCGAACTCCTGACCTCAGGTGATCCGCCTGCCTCAGTCTCTCAAAGTGCTGCAATTACAGGCGTGAACCACCGTACCTGGCCCATTTTTTAATTTTTAAAGAGGCAAGGTCTCGCTCTGTTGCCCAGGCTGGCATTAAAATCCTGAGCTCAAGCAATCCTCCCACCTCAGCCTCCTAAAGCACTGGGACTAAAGGCCACATCACCACGCCCAGTCACACCACTGTCTGAATTAAGCAACAATATAAAAATCACTGTGGCTACCGGGGTGACACCAGCAAAGCTGTGTAGACAGATGCCCTGAGGCCACATCTGTCTTACCTCCCAGGGGAGAGCCCAGGTCCCTGTCCCGCTTCTACCACAGCTCTCATGCCCACAGTTCTGTCTGGTTGGACACTTTACCGGGCACAGCCTGCTGGGAGGGGATGCCCTGGGTGGGTGACCTGCCCGTTTGTCATAGGACACCTCACTGCAGGGTCCAAGACAGCACACTATGTCTCCACCGTGGTGTCCTGAGAAGCCCACTGGTGGGAGCCCTTGGGGGCTGGAGACAGCCGTGTTATCCCCACCCCTCCCTCTGGCCTCAGCGCCCACAGGTGGCCTCTGCTCTCTCGGAGGCGAAGCTGCTCCCTTCTCTTCTCCAACGCCATCCTCTACCTGCTTAATCCAGCCCCACACACGCCATGGTAATCCATGTTCCTTTCTGCCATTAATCCTTTTCATGTAAATATTCACAACACTCTTTCAGGCCCCAAAGCCACAGGCCCACATCTGCTTGTGGATCAGAAACATGATGGCAGAGCGCAGTGGGGCTTCTGCCTCTGCTCAGCCCTTAGGAGTCGGGTATGGGGCATCCTGACCAGCAGGTCCCGACCCTTGCCTGCGGCGTCTGCACTCGGGCCTGTCCTGCGGGGCCCCCCTGCAGCCGGTCTCTCTGGGGAAGCCTCCGAAGCTTCCCGTGGCTGCAGCTGCCCCCACTCCCTACCCCACATCAGGCCTCACTCGGAGGGGACCAGGCTACGTGGGAAACGTTTCTGTCTTTGCCGGGGAACTCTCAGCAGGAAAGGCATCGCAGCTCTGCGTGTTTCCCGTAACTAGAAAGAACGATCCTAAGGCACATGCACCTAATGCAGACTCATCCCACGGCCCGCTGCAGCTCTCGCCTGGGGCCGGATGCACGCTGCAGCCCGGCCCAGCCCGGCCCCCGCCTCACCTGTGTTCCGAGCCACCTGCCCCGCACTCTTGTCCACGCTCTCCAACTCGGTCACGCGGTTCTGGAGGGACTCCACGCTGCTCTTCATGCTGTCTGCTTCCTCCCAGTTCTGCCGGAAGGGCCGGATCTCCTTGTCGAGCTCCTTCAGTTTCTCTGCTTGGCTGTCTATCACTCGCTTCCAAACCAAAGGTGTCAAAAAGCAAAATACAGTTAGGACTCGGAAGATGCTGGGCCACCTCCTATCAAATACAGATGGGCTAGGAGCAGAACAGCCGCAGAGGCCCCCGCACGAGGCCTGCCACCCGTGCTGTGACTCCAGGTGGGCTCTGCGTCGGCCCTCCTGGGCACTCCCTGGGAACAAGTGCCTGTGCTGGCAGGGAGCACTGGAGGTGATGTGAAGCCAGATGGAAGAAGACCACTGGAGGCTCCACTACATCCAGTCTGCTTTGTCAACAGAGAACCATCGGGAAACCTAAGTGACTGGGCAGAGGTCTCCGCTGTCTGGGGCAGGGCTGTGCTTCTGCCCCAGAATGACCCCAGGGTCCCAGGAGAAGACTCCTAATCCTCAGACCCCTCCCATCTGGCTGGTGGCAGGAAACAGCCCCAAGGTGGGTCCCTCAGGACCTGGGTGAAACTCAGTGTGCCAATGTTGCAGAAGCAGGGGTCTTCCCCTACTGGCTCCTCACTCAGGGGTCTTCCCCCGCCAGCTCCACACTTACACTGCCAGTCCCAAGCGAGAGAGGCAGAAACGCAGAAACCCTGCCACGCACACATGTCTGCCAGCAGCCAGGCCTGATTTTATGCTACTTCACTAAACTAATTCAGAAAGCCCTTTCCCCAAAGCACACAGACCGCTCCTATTTGTCACCACCTGGAGGGGTGAGAGCTGTGCTCCGCCCTGGTGGCCTAGTCTGTGTTAAGGGGCTGGGGTGTCCACCTATCAGATGAAGCCAGGGACTTAAAGGGTTTTCACTTTGAAAAAGGATGTGCATTTTGAAATAGAGCTTGTGTGGCTGGAGCTGAATGCTCAACGCAGCTGTGGAATGACTGAGCCGCCTCGCAAGCTGTGGGCGACACCGGGTGCTCATGGGGTGGGCCCCAGGGGCCCTCTGAATTCACTTCTCCTTTTGGAAGTCTATTTTTAAACATCTAGGTTTTAGCACCTTTGCTGGCTGTTATTAAACACGAAGAGACAAACATGACAGGTTTGGGTTACATTTTGGGCATAAAAGCAGTGTTACTCTTCCTATTCTTTTCAAGAAACCTGAGGTTAGTTAACCTCTAAAAAGGAAGGATAATTTTGACTGGGTGCGGTGGCTCACGCCTGTAATCCCAGCACTTTGGGAGGCCGAGGCGGATGGATCACAAGGTCAGGAGATCGAGACCATCCTGCCCAACATGGTGAAACCCTATCTCTACTAAAAATACAAAAAAAATTAGCTGGGCATGGTGGTGCACGCCTGTAGTCCCAGCTACTCGGGAGGCTGAGGCAGGAGAATTGCTTGAACCCAGGAGGTTGAGATTGCAGTGAGCCAAGATCACACCACTGCACCACAGCCTGGGCGACAGTGCGAGATGCCATCTCAAAAAAAAAAAACGTAAAGATAATTTCTCTAAAGAATACCTCTTTCCACATCACTGTCCCTTTATTTTAATCTATTACACATGGTCAGAAGGATATTTAACTAGCTCGCCAAGTCTACTTGCTGGGGGACGATACCAGGGACAACACTGAACATCCAAATCACCCGGCTCCTCTGGTGAGCACCGGGAGCCTCCTGCACTATCACCTGGCTCCTCTGGTGAGCGCCGCGAGCCTCTTGCACCATCACCCGGCTCCTCTGGTGAGCGCCGCGAGCCTCTTGCACCATCACCCGGCTCCTCTAGTGAGCGCTGGGAGCCTCCTGCACTATCACCCGGCTCCTCTGGTGAGCGCCGGGAGCCTCTTGCACCATCACCCGGCTCCTCTGGTGAGCGCCGCGAGCCTCTTGCACCATCACCCGGCTCCTCTAGTGAGCGCTGGGAGCCTCTTGCACCTCTGCCTTCCGATACCATGCACTGAGCTGGCGTGGGTGATCGGGAGATGCAGGGGAAAGTTAATGAAAACCTGATCCACAGAGGTCTGAGAGATGCCCTTCGTAACTTAGCAAATCCCGAAATGAAGCATGAGTCACAGACAGGGTGGTCCAGGACAAGCGGCGCCTCACGCTGAGCTTCAGGCCCTTGAGGTTAAGAGGGGGACGGCACTGAGCCACTCCTCCCCGGGATGGTACCACACAAGGCCACACAAGGGAGCACCTGAACTCGAGCACAGAACAGGGAGTCTCCAGCGAGGACTCCCCAGCACAGCAGGGGCCCCGAGTCGAAAACATGCAACACAGGTGCACTGCATGCCCAGACCAGGCACGACTAAACAGAAGGCGTTACCACGAGCAGCCAGGGAACACAGGCTATTTTTAAAACAGGCCCTTCATCTGTATCAATGGCACCGTTTCAAAGCAGAATGCAGAGCCAACATCAAGGGTTCTCTAAAACGCAGTAAACGTGATTTCATCCTTGAAGAGCGGTCTATACTCAGTCACTGCAGTTTCTATAAAAATAAACCTCAAGTGCAGGTGTGGAATTCTACAGAGAAATGACTCTGACACAGAGCTGAAGAGCGCAGAGTGTACTCCACGTCAACCATCCAGATCAGAAGGTTTGCCTTCAGGGAGCGTCAGCATGTGAGCCTCACGCAGCTGTGTGCCAGGGCTGCACCCGCATCAGCTGCTGCGATGCCCCACGTTCAGGCCCCCGGGATCGTGGCACACAAGCCTGGCACTGTGAGAAGCCCGGCAGTGCTGGTAGCCTGAGTGAGGGCCGCGTGCACGGATGTCCCTGCCTTCTGTCCTAGCACGTGCTGCTCGCGTGTGCCCTGCAGACCCCCTGACTGCAAGAAGCACCAGCTCGTCTAGTCCACTGACACCATAAGCCTGGGTCACGCTCGCACTTAGGCTGTCTTCTTTTTTTTGACAGAGTTGCACTCTGTTGCCCAGGCTGGAGTGCAGTGGCGCAATCTTTGCTCACTGCAACCTCCACCTTCCAGGTTTAAGCAATTCTCCTGCTTCAGCCTCCCAAGTAGCTGGGATTATAGGCGCCCACCACCACACCTGGCTAATTTTTGTATTTTTAGTAGAGATGGGGTTTCACCATCTTGGTCAGGGTGGTCTCGAACGACTGACCTCGTGATCCACCCACCTTGGCCTCCCAGAATGCTGGAATTATGGGTGTGAGCCACTGTGTCTGGCCTAGGCTCTCTTCTTAATGAAGAAAAACAGGATCCTTAAGTAAAATATTAAGAACTCATCCTTCCTGGTCAAGCAAAAGAAAACACACTCTTGAATTCCACTCCTTGGCCCCCTGGCCTGCATCCCCACCACAGCCAGGCCATCGGGCCTTCTGCACTCCTACACCCACCGTCACCAGGACTTTAGGGCCTACTGGAGAATCAGACAAGGAAGAAGAAGACCCCAAGTGACATGTGCCCTCATCACTTAGGTGGTCCATAAACATGGCTGGAGGAATGCCTGGGGCTGGCCAGGAAAGGAAGCAGGAGAACAATGGTTCGTGAGTCACAGACATCTGAGCAGGAGCATGGAGCCTCTAAAGGAGCAGTGAGCCGGTCCACTTTAGCACGGGGAGTGGGGCAAAGCTGGGAAGGTGACTGGTGGCCAGTCACAGAGGTTTTCAGGGCTGCAGTACAGATTCTGCGATAAGCCCCTCCTGGGTCAACCTGAAGGGCTCTGAGGATGAAACAGTGAGGTGCACAGCTGGGTGGGGCTGCCGTTCAAGAGAGTGGGTGGGGCCTGCAGCAGCAGAGGGATGGCTCCCACATGGCCAGTGCCTCCAAGCATCTGATGGCTTTCAATCAGCATTTCCTGAGAATGGACAGTGCAGGATCCTCCTGGCCAACGACCATCAACCCCACAGTGGTTCCAAAGGTAAACTGAATTTCTCCTTTCAAAAAAACCACACGTTTGGAAGGGGTGACACTAAGAGGAGTTTTACACCTGTCAGGCAGGGCCTTATCCCTGCACTCGAGGGAATCAGGTCGAGTCCCTTCCCCAAACACAAACTGCTCTCTGTCGCACCCCAGCCTCCCGTGGGGAAGAGGCCGGCACCGCCATCACCTCCTACTCGTCTGCTCGTCACGGGTCAGGGGACACTGACTGCTGCTGTCACCCCTCCATCCTCTCTTCTCTGGACTTGGCAACTTGGTTTCCCCCTTTCTTTCTGATTTATGCTTCACTGGTTTGTTCAATCACAAAAGTGTCAAAGTAGAAATCACCGTAGAGTGATGAAACTCAACTAAAAAAGAAAATAAATGAGAATGCCTCTGACTGGAAGGGGGAGACTGAAGGGATGAACGCAGAGGAAATCTCTGAGGTTGGGGATGGTACGTCTAGACATCACTGCATATATTCTAGCTTTTTGTTATAAATGAATCCAGTACTTGTTCATTCTTCCTTCCGTTGTGGACATTTTAGGAAGTGATTTCCCCGGCCTTTCCAGTGTCTCTGAGCCCCAGGTCAAACCCGGCAGCGATCTTGTGAACACCCAGAGCTGCTTGCCAGGCAGCGCAGGTGTGGGCGGGCCACAGGTGGCCAGGGCCCTGCAGCAGCGGGCTGACCAGTCACCTTGGCCAGTCTGATGACTGACACACTACTGGTGGGCCTCAGCAAAATGCCAGGGGCTTCCAGCGGGAGGCTTGGTGTTTTAAGAGATGTACGTTTTTTGGCTTGATTTAGTGCTAGTGACTTGTGCCTTTGCTAATACCATCTAAAGTTTTGTGTTTTCTCCTTTTCTCTCTGGGTAACTACAAAGTATAATACAAATGAAATTAATTTAATAAATTCCTGTGCAATTCAAGTCATTATGACTCATCTCCAATGTCAAAAATTGGAGAAAAGGCATTCTCAAAGATGCCATGACTCTGCACTATTAGTATTTTCTGTTCCAAATAATCTAGGGACACACCATAAGTACAGGCACTTCAGTGACATGAGTGATTCTTCCACGTGTGTGTGACACACATGGGAATTACTATCACAAAAGGACACGAGTGAATGTGCAGACAGCATCTAAAACAATAATCTATTAACTAACAAGTACCCCATAGACAGCTGTGATGACAGAAGACAGGAGGAGCAACATTTCATCAGTCCCAGGTATATAATCGCCTCTATTCAGGGTGGCAAGGGTTCACTGGTTTGTTCTTCAGGAGGTGTGTGTGGATTTCCGCGGTGAAACCCACCGAGATGAGTGCGTGTCACTGGAGAGCTCACAGCCGGGTAGCGGGGCTGCACAGGCCTCACTGCAGGAAGTGAGACTGCACACAGCAACTACTCATGGACAGTAGGAAATCTTAAATAATAATAAAAACAGCTCATTTTAAAAACACAGGCTTCACGTCTTACTTCTCCAACAGTAGACCAAAGGCATGGAAGAGGGGTGGAGGCTTGCTCTCCAGAGAAAAGGCAGTGAGAAAACACCCACCTGCAGCTTCCCAGGCCGGGCCCGTGCTAGCCCCACTGCCTTTTCCGAGGCTTCACTGAGGCCAGGGAAATCAGCTGGCTTTCTGCTTGCAAAGGTCAAGGACTCAGCTCAAGCAGTTCGCTGAGAAAGACCTAATGGGGAACACAGGCAAGCTCCTCTACCCTTTGATCTGGCCAAAGTCCTAAGATTCTTACCTGTAAATGAAGGATTTTGGATTCATTATTTCGAAGCATTTCCTTTTGTCTCTCAATTTCAATTTCAAAGCTACATATCTGATTGTGCAAACTTTGTATGCTCTTGTTTTTTTCTACACTTTCATTCTGCAGCAAGGAAACCTAAAAAAGAAATTCTTTAATTAATGTAAGCAAAAGTGGTTTTCATATTAATTAACAACCATGATAATAACACCAATTAAATTTTCACAATATAGGCCTTCCGTTAGCTTACTGACAGAGTTTCAGAAGGAAAAAAATCCCTTCACACAGAAAATGGTAGTCCTGGTACTTTTCCTTCTTTCTTCTTTTCCCCCTCTAGAGACAGGGTCTTGCTCTGTCCCCAGGCTGGCGTACAGTGGTGCAATCACAGCTGACTGCAGCCTTGACCTCCTGGACCCAAGTGATCCTCCCACTTCAGCCTCTTGAGCAGCTAGGCCCACAGGTGCATGCCACCACCGTGTCTGGTTAGGTTTTTTTTAAAAAAATTTTTTGTAGAGATGGGGTCTTGCTATGTTGCCCAAGCTGGTCTCAAACTCCGGGCCAAAAGTGATCCTCCTACCTCAGCCTCTCAAAGGGTTGGGATTAGAGGCGTAAGCCACCACACCCAGTCCTAATTTAATAAAGAAACCTATAAAGTGTTTCTCAGAATCTCTTCCAGTAATTAGGGTGAGGCAAAGTGCAGCAGCTGATTGAATATCAGAATAAATGAGATGCTTTTTCAAGTTTTTGCTAAAAACTAAATCAATCTTTTACCAGAGTATTTTTCAATTGTAGACCAGGAAACATAGTCAGAAAGAGACGCTTATCTGTCACCCACTGATACCACCGAGTGTGTGTGCGTCCCTGAAAACAGCTATCACAAAGCAATACTTGCCCTAATTACTTACGATGCACACTGATATTTTTTCTTTTATTCCGTTTCATTTAAGAAAATACTCGTCCCTGGAGAACGTTACGCTGAGCGAAATAAGCCAAGCACAGAAAGGCAAACACTATGTGCTCTCCTTTAGACTCGGGATCTAAAAAAGTCAAGCTCACAGGAGGAGGGAACAGTGGTTACCGGGGCTGGCGGAGCTGGGGGATGGGGGTGGGCTTGTGGAGCTGCTGGGCAAAGGGCACAGAGCCTCAGCTGGACAGAAGGAAGGACGTTTTCAGCCACCAAACAGCATGGTGACTGTGATTCATGTTAACATGTGTTTCAAGACTGCTTGGGGAGCAGATTTTAAACCAAGTGAGGTGATGGATATGTTAATTAGCTCTATTTAATTATTCTGCAGTGTGTGTGTGTGTATATATGTATAAAAAATCAAAACATTACACTGTACCCCGTAAATATATGCAATTATTCTTTGTCAATTTAAAAAATGCTGGTCACAACTTACTAAGTTATTTCACATCTACCCAGGGACCACACCCTGCAGCTTGAACAGCTCTGCCAACATAATGAGAGAGCGTGAGGAGAATACAAAAAATTAGACGGGTGCTGCATCCTTGGGACCAGCCCTGTTCACCCTCAACATGGAGAGGCAGAGCTGACACCTGAGGATATCCTTCCACGGGAGCACAGAGGAGCCCCTGCAATCCACGCTACCCAAAGGGAGGGCCTGCTGGGTGAGCAATTCCCACCTCAACTTTGACCTTTCTGAAATCTCTTTCTGAAAAATAATTAGCTCCCAAAGAAAAATTAACACCTGGTCTCAAAGATGAAAAGTTCAAGGGTAACACCTACGAGGCCTTCTTCCTCACAAAACTTTTACAAAGGGCATCTTGACCTCCCATCTACTCTCTGTCTACCTGTTGGGGTGGCGGTCTCCACCCCAGAAGACCCTAAGCTCTGTGCCAGATACAATGTGTGCCTCTCCAATGATGTGCACACTAAAACCACCAACGCCTGGAGACCAATGGTCACAGAGGTGAGGGCCCGAGGGCATCTTGGCACAAAACCAGGTGTGATCAAGAGCTGACTCCTGATGCTGTCCATCTAAAGGATAACCACCTTTAGGTCATATTTGGCACAGTTGGCCAAGTCAAGAGACACCTTTTGAAGCAATCACTATCGTATTTTTTTTTTTTTAAGACGGGGTTTCACCATGTTGGTCAGGCTGGTCTTGAACTCCCGACCTCAGGTGATTCGCCCGCCTTGGCCTCCAAAGTGCTTGGATTACAGGTGTGAGCCATCAGGCCCGGCCCACTGTCGTATTTGAAAACAAATATGTATTTACTAAGGAATATAAAACTTGCAACGTCTCATGGGCAAAATATAACTTCACTTTCCTAGGATTTTACTCAGCAGAAATCAGCTTTCCTTCCTTCCTTGCCTCATCCGTCCACAAACTCCTACAAGTGATCAACCTGCAGAATGCGGAGCAGGCCACAGTAGCATCGCATGGTGTCTGTGTCCCTCTGAAAGTAACAATTCACTCATTTCCATCTGTCAAAGACGGGACACAATTCGCAGACTCTTTATTCTCATATCCCTGCAAAAAGATGACATGGATGCCAACTCTTTTGACAAAAATTTCAGTAATGTCTCCAAAACACTGTCAATAGGCCAGGTGTGGTGGCTCACACCGGTAGTCCCAGCTCTTTGGGATGCTGAGGCGGGAGGATCACTTGAGCCCAAAGAATTGAAGACCAGCCTGGACAACATGGCGAAACCCCATCTCTACAAAAAACACAAAAATTAGCCAGGCGTGGTGCAAACACCTACAGTCCCAGCTACTGGGGAGGCTGGGTGGGAGGATCACTTGAGCCTGGGAGGTCGAGGCTGTAGTGAGCCTCGATTGCGCCACTGCCCTCCAACGAATGAAGCAGTTGAGTGTGAGCGATGAATACACATCATGCCACACTAACTCAATTTCTTTCATTTTAGGACTTCCCTTATTTAAACTACTTATTTATTTTAATCAAAGAACCCAACTTCTGGGTCCCGCAGCTCACTGCTTCCACTCTTCTAGTAGGGAGACGCTGAATGCACAGCAAAGTCCACCTGGCAGGTGCGTTTCCAAGGGGCCGGCAGAACACCCGTCCAGGAGGTCCGAGACTCTGCGCTGAGAACATCCTTGACTCCAGCCCACCCTGGTGGGGGTGCTCTACATTTCCCCTCCACGTAAGCTTTCTTAAAATAGAAAATGGGTGTTTCTAAGTCCAGATTTTACAAAACAGTTTTTCTTTAGTTTGACTATGAATGTAAGAATCAGTCTTTTTTTTTGAGATGGAGTCTCGCTCTGTCACCAGGCTGGAGTGTGGTGGTGTGATCTCAGCTCACTGCAACCTCCGCCTCCTGGGTTCAAGCGATTTTCCTGCCTCAGCTTCTCAAGTAGCTGGGATTACAGGCACGAGCCACTGTGCCCGGCTAGATCAGTCTTTTTGAACCAGCTCAAACATTCTATTTTCTATGACAGATGAACGAAATGACCTAAGAAATTCCAACTGAATGATTCTATAGTAAGAAATAAATTCCCATTTTAAGCAAACATAAATCTCTCTGCTCTTTGTCCAGCCTTTGCTTTTGGACCTAGTGAAGGGCCCCGTGCACCTTCTTGTGAGCACAACGAGCACGTGCAGAGCACATGCACAGCTGAGGTTCAGCTGGACCAACATCAGGGCAGGGGCTCTGCTCTGATGGACAGAGTCCGGGACAGACCAGTCCTTTGGCAACGTCCAAGAGGGCAGCGCACAGCTGCGCATCCTGCGCGCTTGGGGCTTCCACTGTGACTTGGCTGGAGACAGCTTAAACACGTGAGGCATTCACAGAGTGAGAAACCACTGCACTGTGTGTGGGCGGGCTGCTCTCCTGGGGTTTCCAATGATGCAAACCATTCACTTTCAGTGGGAAAAAAGCACAGAACGGAAAGGAAGGAGCTGAATCCCCACAGGGACTGGGCCCCGGAAGGCTGCCCGGTGACAGCACAGTCCACGGCCATCCTCCTGGATAACCATGAGCTGCGGACCTGCTCAACTACTGTGTAACTAACACAGCGGTAACAAAGTCCATTCTTAAAATAAAAGGAAGAACCTTCTAAGTGAGAAACATAGCATCTATGAGAGATAAGAGGCCTTGTGATCTATAATTTTAAAAAGACAGAAATAAAAGTCCAGCTTCAAAAAGAGGGAAAAAAAGATTCTTAGGTAAATCGCCATTGAACTCAGAGCAAATTCTCCACGCTCACGGGAAGATCACCAGGATTCTGTGAATACGAGCTCTGCCTCACTGCTGCTCAGCACTGTCCTGCTGTGTGTGTGCATGTGCATGGGACGCCAATCCTTCCACTGCTTCTCAACCTCAGCTCCAGCATTCAAGTGAAAAACAAGCAGCCAGGCACAGTGGCTCATGCCTGTAATCCTAGCAGTTTGGGAGGCCGAGGTGGGAGGATCATGAGGTCAGGCATTTGAGACCAGCCTGGCCAACATGGCGAAACCCCTTCTCTACTAAAAATATAAAAATTAGCCGGGCGTGGTGGTAGGCACCTGTAGTCCCAGCTATTTGGGAGGCTGAGGCAGGAGAATCGCTTGAACCTGGGAGGTGGAGGTTGTGGTGAGCCGAGATCGTGCCACTGCACTCCAGCCTGGGCAACAGGAGCAAAACTCTGTCTCAAAAAAAAAAAAAAAAGAAGAGCAGCATGGGAAAGTGAGTCTTTTTCAGACGTGGTCCCGTCTATGTGAAGAGTCAACCAAGTTTCACAAAGTGCCAAATGACAAAATCAATCATAGCAAATGTTTGTCTCTTGTAAAAGACACAGACCTGTAACGCATTTAGAGTGGTAGCCACCCAGGTCAGGGCTGGCGAATTTATCCTGTAAAGAGCCAAGTAGTCTGTATCTCGATCTGTACGGTCCACACGCTCTCTCCACTCTGCTGCTGTCGAGCAAAGGAAGCCTCAGGCAACGCGGAGTGAGCGAGGATGGCTGTGCACCAATACAACTTTGTTTACAAAAAAACCAGTGGGGTGGGGACTGGGCACCTGATCATCTCTGTGCTGGATTGAAGCTAAAACAACCACAATGTGATTGACATTAAAAAAAGCACTTCACACTTGCTTGGCAATTAATAAACAAAGAACAAAAATGAAACAGCTTCATTTAGAAGCTCAAGATCACACAGGGAACATTTTTTTTGACAGTCTCTTGGTATGGTTTCTTTTATCCAAAACCCATTACTAACTATAAAGAAGTTTTGTCTTTAAACAATCTGAAGAGGTGACACAAATCCCACCGCGCAGGAAAGCGCGCAGCCCACCTTCTTCTCGAGCGAGTTGCTCCACTCCTTCAGCAGGTTGACGTGCTGCACGGCGGAGCTGGCCTCGTGGGCCTTGATCTGCTGGTTTGTCCCCTGTGAGAGCAAAGATATGAGGCATTCAGTGAACCTCACTGCATTTCAAAGGGCAGAAAGGCTAACATATGATCCTAAAAGCAGCACTAGACACAAAGAGGGGAGACCTATTTGCGCCAAGTTAACAGGGAACCTCTGTGCCTAAGGAGGGCTGTGCTGAGGGCCACCTGGCCACTGCATGCAGGTAAGGAGGCCACCAGGAGTGGCAGAGCCAGCACCCTACAATGCCACAGCGAGCATCTCAGGGTTATCTCCCCATCCCTCCAGCTCATCTCAAGTGGCTTTTCATCAAGGGTTGACACTTGTAATACCAAGAAATTAAATTTTAAACTCATTCTTGATCTATTACAAACTACTTTTCTCATTAAAATATAGTATAAGTGGAAAATGTTTAGATAACCGTAGTTGTAGCTAGGTACTGCCACAACAGTCTAGTAAACATGTAAGCAAAGTAGGATTCGAAATAATTTACTGAAGTATTAATTTACTGGTTCAAATACACTGTATCCAAAGATGTATTGCTCCTCACCTTTCTAGTATACTTAGAAAAGTTACATACAAAACAAATACAATCTACAGAGTACATAAGATGTAGACCATTGTAGAGTCAGGAATAAGCACATGAAATTGTACTTCATATATTTAAGGAAATAATTTGTATGAAAATATAATTTGTTTTGCTATTAGAAAATTAAGAAGCCACAGAAAGCATTTTAATGATCTCCAAAACATATACTCTGTACATAGAATATTTATATATATATGTTGATATAAGTGTTGCGATATATAAACATATATATACACATACACAGAGAGAATGAATGATACTACGTACGACAGAACAGGGGAGGCTCAGTCTTGCTAGAGACTCAAGCAAAGGAAGGCACAGTCATTCTTACTCTTTGGCTGTTCTCTTCCTCAGAAAATACTATGATGCCAATCTCTCTGTACTGACTTCATAATAATGTATTGGTGCTACATAAAATATAAAATACTTAGTTTTAAGATTAAGATACATATATTTAAATGAAAACTCGGTTCCAATTCACTAGCAATCTCAGCTGTGTTAAAAAATAAACAACAACAAAACACCAGATGCAGATTTCTCACACTACATGTGTGGCAGCAACAGAGACGCTCTCCCCGCACTGTTCTCTGGGAGGTGTGCTCTCTAGGAGCTGTGCTCCGTTTTGCGTCTGTCCCCAGCTGAGGGTGAGAGTCAGCACAGACATGTACATCAAATGCATTTATGGATACACACGTGTGTGATCCTTACGGCTGTGTACTGACACACACGCTGTTGAAACTATGCTCAGTTTCATAATCGCTTCTATTCGGATAACAGCTAAAATTTCTATAACCATCTATCTGAAAACCCCACCAAATGTCGGGCCTATCTGTCACATTACTAGCTGGTTTTGGATGCAGTTCTTCTCTGAATGTATTAGCTTCCACCTAAGCACAATGTCCACCTCAAGTCTCAAAGCACCACCAACTGGAAAGCGAGCATCCCGCCTGCTGCACGTGGCTCTTGCCACCCATGCAACAGGGTGTTTCAGTTTCATGACAAGGAATAAGGAGTCCAGAGCTTGCATGTTAAAAATGTTAATATAATAACTTTCTCTCATGGCAGAATGTCAGTGACTGGGAAGGACAAATGTCGGATACTGACCTGAAAAACGCAGCCATAGCGCTTAAAACTACAGGTGCTGGGGGCATTGACACACTCTGACAAGTGTGCACTCAACTGCAACGGGAAAGAGACGTGAGTTGTGGCACAAACGTTTGCATGAAAATGTTCAAACATATTAGGGCACAGATAGCATCTGAGCTGTACTATTAAGAATGGTGTTTATCGCTACAGGTGTGTATATATCATCTGCCGCCTAGACTTCTATGCAGTAAATACACGGTCTAGTCACGTGTATACACATATACGCCAATATACAAGAATACATTTACTATAACATTTCTTAAACTTGCAGTTTCTTTAGAACAAATTGTTCAAAATGTGATATGCCATCTGTAGTGCCAGAATTTAAAAAAAAAAGAAAAAACATAAACTGAAATGCACATTTAAGGACCATAAACAAAAATTGCATGAAACACAAAAAAATAGAAAGCATTCAGAATGCAACTGGGTCACACACCTAATATACAGTACACAAAATAAAAATACTTTCAAAGCGAGCTTACACAATGTACCATTACTCAAAATACTTGAGATAAGTGCAGATGAGTTTTTCCTTCATCTGAAAAGACTTTTTCCCTCTGTAAAGGCCAGAAACTCAGGTACCTTTTCAAAGAGCTCTAAGATCAATCTAACAATGTGGTGTTAGTACTGTCACCTCTAACTGATGTCAGGAAAATTAGGTAGGGCTGAGAGCAGATAACTCATCTGGCAAGAAAAAAGTCTCTGGCTCAGCTCAAATGCTGCTGAGTTATCAAACAAAAATTACTTACGATGCCCTAACAAGGGAAAAGGGAATGGAAAAGACTTAGAGTCATGTGTTAGGCTCATACAAGTCGGCAGAGTTTGTCTTTTACTTGCTTTATCATGCCCCAAGACTGAGCAGAAGTTCTGGCTTTTATTGAAGAAATTCCCATCAGGAAACTCTAGGGATAGATCTTCTTCACAGGAAACAATCAGCCTCTCCTTAGGAGGACAGGGTGTGTGGGTGCAGCAGCCGGGAACATGTCTCTCTGTGTGCCAGCACGCATGCGTTCCCAAGGCTCACAGAGCGCATCCTCCTGGAGGGTGCAGCTAAGTTCTACACTTCTCAGTCCACCAGGACTAAAGCGGTCCTTTCCCCCAAGTGGATATTTAGAACAGAGGGGAAAATGGATCCCTGTTGTGAAAGCTAAGGAGGAGGGGCAATGCAGGAAGGGCCTGAGGGCCCCACGTGGCGACTGCTAGGGCCGACCTTCAAGGACGGTCTCAGAGCCAGGGCGGAGTCACGGTGGTAGGAACCTGGCAGCCTGATGCCTTTACTGCTTCTCGGAACCTAGACTGGCTGCTCCTGCAAGAGGCGCCCACAAGGCGCATGACAGGTGACTGGCAGGGAAACGCTGCATGAAGACTGTGCAGAACAATGTTAATTAAAAAATTTGGAATGTATTCTTCCACTGTCACTACTGCAATAACAAAGCTGAGTGGCAACGCTATTACATGTTAAGCCAGGGACACACTGGGTGTGATGCGTGTTATTTTTAGAGTACTACAGTAAATTCAGGGTTGGGCCTTTTCCTAAATTGGTTTTACTTTCAGTATTCTGAGTCTCAGGCAATCTGCAGGAGCTCTGGAAGAGAGGCAAGAATCATCTATAGCCCAACAGCACCTTTCACTAGAAACCCAACAGAAATGCAGGTTTAACAATGTTTTCAAAAAAAGAAATTATTCCAACAGCATGGACTCTATACATTGACAGAGGATTGTCCAACTGTGGCAATAATTGACAGGTATTTTTCCCTGGCTCCTCCCAGGGGCATGTTCAGGGCCCAGAGACCACTGTCATCAGGCAAGACTTTGCCCTCACCCATCGGCTTCAAGGTCCTGGGAGGACACACCTCGGGGGAGAGTGGCTTCTGGGCCCTGAGTCCCTGGCCCTAGCCCCACATGGGCCCTATTACCCAGTCAGGTGCAGACTAGGCTGGTTCTCCCTGCTACCCAATATCTAGGGGTAAAATTTCAGGCTGTTGAAAAATGCTGAGGTGAGCAACCTCCTTAGATCAGGGCACCACACATCCAGGGAGCCCAAGGTAGCCCTAGATGACTCCCAGAAGACGCTCCAGGTCGGGACAGATGCAGAAATATTAAGAATCCTTGAAATTTTCCCAGCTGGACATATCCTGATCAAGTGAAGTCAATGCAAAATCTATCTATCTTGAAGAAACAGTGCCAAGGGCCAGGTGAGGCGGGCGGACTCTGGGGGGCCACATGGGCCCATCTGGCAGCCCTAAAATGTGGGCGCGTCCTCCACCCGGCATGTGTGAGCTTTGGTTCTGAAGTGTCTCTCAGTTCACTCATGTTCTTGAGATCATCTCACAGCAATTACTATTCTATAAAGTTAAAATTGCTTTAAAAAAAACCCTTAAGTCACCTTTGCTTGTATTGTATATATTTCCATTTTCTTAATGCTTCATCAATCTTTCCTCTGAATTTACCACACTGTAGTGTTTTTTTGTTTGTTTGTTTGGTTTTTTGAGACGGAGTTTCGCTCTTGTTGCCCAGGCTGAAGTACAATGGTGTGATCCTGGCTCACTATAACCTCCACTTCCAGGGTTCAAGTGATTCTCCTGCCTCAGCCTCCTGAGTAGCTGGGATTACAGGCGTGCGCCACCACAACTGGCTAATTTTTGTATTTTTAGTAAAGATGGGGTTTCACCATGTTGGCCAGGCTGGTCTACAACTCCTGACCTCAGGTGATCCACCTGCCTCGGACTCCCAAAGTGCTGGGATTACAGGCGTCAGCTGCCACACCCAGCCACATACTGTAGCTTTTAACTGCTTGCTTCTGACTTCTAAAAAACGGCATAAGGCTTTTTGCTGTGGTTTTTGTTTTTCTGCCATACACATGACTCTCATGAACTGGGAAAACGTGAGGCTTCGGCTATGCAGGGAGGGGAGACCCAGGCACACAGCCCTGAAGACTCCACAGACTCCCGGCTGGGCCCAGCCATCCCTACCTCGCTCCTCAGGAGAGTCTGGACGCTGCACTTGTGAGGGCAGGACACCACCACGCAGGGACAATCGGTGTCTTCATGTTTCTATGGAGAGAGAAGGTACTGTCAGCTTTACAAACACAACCTGTCTTCCTTAACCCCACTGAGGTCCCCATGGGGCCCCCAGGAATGGCTCTGCTCACCGTCTCGGCCCCTCAGTTATGGCACTCACATTATGTATGGCTGAGTCATTATTGTCACAGAGTATGAGTGTCCCAGGACATTACAAGTATCTCCACAGATCTGGTACTATCTGACCAGTGAGGGCGACGAGCCTGAGAACAGTCACAAGGGCTTCCCCTGAGCACTGTCTCCTCTGTCCAGAGCTGCTCCTGGTCCACACAGCACCTAACGTGCAGCGCTCAGGCAGGTGTGGCTACTCACACACGCTCACAGCACAGGCGGACAGCAGAGCTGCGGACCCAGCTGGCGTCTGCCTCTGCTGGTTCAGAGAAGGAGGGTCTCCCTTGGCCTCTCAGTCTGGAGTCTGGAAATGATGTTTCTCAAGTATGAGAGAGCGGTGTGACCAACTGAGTATTTACATTACTAACCTAGAGCCTTAGATCTAGATGATCTTTAGTCCATGGAAAATTGGGTAAGTTTTGGGTTAGACCTTCTCTGATGGCACAGACTTCACCTTTGCCGAGGCTGCAATGATGGCGACCCTTAAGCCTAGTGCTATGGGCGCCTGCTGGGCACCTGTCCACGAGCAGAGCAAGGGCAAGGACTCCCCACAAGGACCTCAACTGCAGGGGCCCTGGGGAGAGACTGATGAGGCAGAGCCAGAGACAGAGCTGCGCTGAACAGTCCCTGCTGAGAGGAAGACTGTGGCAGTGGCTTCCCCGCGGCACAGACACCTCAACCCTCCCTGTCCATCTTTTCAGGTCCTCTTTTGGCCTCCAGTTATGCTAGTGTTCCGCTGAACAAACTGGGGAGGACTCGCTGAGAGCTGCTGTCTGACTGGTGGGTCTGAGGGTGAGGAGGGCAGCGGCCCACCCAAAGGAAGCTCGTCCTTGGAACGTGGGCACTCCTCTCCCCCAGGAGCTCGCTCTCCTCGGCATGTTTCCAAGACCCAGCTCTGCAGGCACCCACGGTGGGTCTGCAGCACAGGAGGGACACCTACAAGGTCAGAGCTGTCCTGCTCCTGGGCCTGGTCCCGAGGCCGACAGTGCCCACCAAAGGCCAGTCCATCACCATCCCAAGCTGAACAGCAGGCACTGGACGGGCCCAGCCTGACCACAGGCCTCACTCAGGGGAGATGCTGCATGGGGACAGCAGGGCACTGGACACAGACTCCCACCCAGCCTAGCTGTGCTCAGAGCCACAGTCCCCGGCACCACCGTCGAGGCTTCGTCTTTCAGTGGGAAACCGTGGCACAGGTGGCTTCACCTCCCTGGCTTCACACCTCATTTGGAGATGAGTGGCTGGAGCTCACTTCCAGGGTGCTGAGGGCTGACTGAGGTCAGGGGCCTGAAGAGCCCAGCGCAGGTCTGGAAATGTGGTAAGTGCTCTGTGGATGCTGAGCCTCCTCTGAATCCGCCCTCACTTCACCTCCATTCACCCAGCAGGACGCTGGCCAGTGTGGGCATCAGCACAGAGACAGCTGGACGAAGACTGACAATCCCCACTGCAGCCAGGCAGAGGGAGACTGGCATGCCTCTGGAGGAGAATAGGGATGGGGCTCAGGGCAGGGAGGCTGAGGAAGAAGGGCATGGAGGGAAGCAGTGTGGCCAGGGAAGAGGAGACCAATCAGTATCTTTCTGTGTTTAACTTCCAGCAACCCCACACCAAACTACACTCCCAGTAGCATGGGGATGCATGTTTCTACACCCTTGCCAATTCTATCACAAAATCTTTGGCAATCTGATAGGTAAAAAAATGGGGTGAGTGGGACCTGCAATTCTTTAGTAATGTGTGGTTAAGCATATACACACATACATATATATTTGAGACGGAGTCTGTCGCCCAGGTTGCAGTGCAGTGGTGCGATCTCAGCTTGCTGCAACCTCCGCCTCCTTCAAGTGATTCTCCTGCCTCAGCTTCCCAAGGAGCTGGGACTACAGGTGCGCGTCACCATGCCCAGCTAATTTTTGTATTTTTAGTAGAGGCAGTGTTCACCATGTTGGCCAGGCTGGTCTCAAACTCCTGATCTCAAATGATCTATCCACCTTGGCCTCCCAAAGTGCTGGGATTACATGCGTGAGCCACCGCACCCAGCCTTAAGCATATTTTTGATAGTAATCATTTCTATTTCTTTTCCTGTGGACTGCCTTTTCATAGCTTTTGGCTACCACAGTAAGTTGAATAATGTCCCCCAAAATTCTTGTCTCTCTAGGAACTCAGAATGTGACCTTATTTGGAAATAAGATTTCTGACGATGTAATCAGTTAAGATGAAGACAGCCTGGCGTCATCTAAACACTGCTGTCCTTAGAAAAGGCAAGGACATGCACTAGAAGATGGCCATGTGAACATGGGGGCAGAGGTTGGAGCAATGCAGCCATGAGCCAAGGAAGGCCAAGGCCTGCTGGTGGCTCCGGAAACTGGGAAGGGCAGGGAAGCCTTCTTCCCAACAGTTGTCAGAGAGAGTGGAGCCTTGGTTTTGCATTTCTAGACCCAGAGCTGTGACAGGATAAATTTCTGTTTTTGCAAGCCAGCAACTTTGTGTTACTTTGTTACAACAGCCAAAGGAAAACAACACATTCATTAAAAAAAAACCCTGAATCTTCTGATATTTAATTTGCCTATTAATGAAATCGGTCCTATCTATGAAATTAAATGTAATTCTGATACACACAAGCATATATGTGCACACATGTGTGAAATGAAAAGCACAGGCCAGGCGTAGTGGCTCACGCTTATAATCCCAGCACTTTGGGAGGCCGAGGCGGGTGCATCACCTGAGGTCAGGAGTTTGAAACCAGCCTGGCCAACATGGTGAAATCCTGTCTCTACTAAAAATACAAAAAAATTAGCCAGGCGTGGTGGCACGCGCCCTGTGGTCCCAGCTACTTGGGAGGCTGAGGCGGAAGAATTGCTTCAACCCAGGAGGCGGAGGTTGCAGTGAGCCGAGATTGTGCCACTGCACTCCAGCCTGGTGACAGAGCAAGACTCCGTCTCAAAAAAAAAAAAAAAATTAGCTGGGAGTGATGGCAAGTACCTGTAATCCCAGCTACTCATGAGGCTGAGCCATGAGAATAGCTTGAATCCAGCAGATGGAGGTTGCAGTGAGCCGAGGTCATGCCACTGCACTCCAGCCTGAGTGACAGAGTGAGACTCGTCTTAAAAAAAAAGAAAAAGAAAAGAAAAAGAAAAGCGTAACTACATATCGAACACCCATGAAGCCGACACGCAGGTCCAGGAGCATGACGGATAATGTCCATCTACCCGTGTCAACCTCTCCCACCTCACCCTCATTCTCCCCCAGGGAGTTCTCATTAAAACCACAACACTGAATTTTGTATTTCTGCTTCTAAAAAGGCTTCACCACACATATGTGTGCCAAATGAAACACTGTTTCATTTTTTAAAAAATTTTGTTAACACAGACTTTTACCATGGGAGTCTTCTGGACTTGGCTCACTATTAGGCATTAGACTAATCTGCCTATTGCGAATAGCTGCAGGCCCCTAACTTCCACCTGCATGACACACCTCCCTGTCGTATAGTAACAGTGCAATACAATTTCCACCTGCTGATGGGTGCTCTGGCTGTTTCCAGATTTCTGCTGCTCTGGTCACACCTGGCCACATTTCTTGGGGGGTGTGTCGGCGGGGGCAGTTTCTCCTATACATCCAGGGGAAGAACTGCTGGTTAACTGAATGCCTGAATGTCCAACCTAACAGGACACTGACAGTTGATTTCCAAAGTGGCCAAACCTATGCAGACTTCCACAACGTATGCTCTCCCATAGGGTGAGATCTCTATCATCCTGATCTTCACTAGTAACAGAACTGTTTAAAGAATGATAGTCCAGGATTTCTGGACTAAAACTAAAAGGTTTCCTGACACTTTAAATTACGCTGACCTATAAATTTAAAAAATGATAAAACTTGAAAATAGCTGGTATACTGTATATACCATAGTTGAAATGTAGAAAAGAGATTCTCGTATGAACTGCAATGGTCCAGAGTTTCGATGCATTCTCAGCACATTTTGTCAACATTTGATGTTGTGACACACCACAAGCAGGGAATGCAGGAGAATTAGAATGACCTGGGCTCTCGGCCTCCCTATAGCAGAACTGTTCTTCTTAGAAATAAACTCAATGAAGGCCTGAGGGGATGAAACTAAGGGTGTTAGAGTTGAAAAACAAAATATGTGGGAACCAAATCACATCACTGAAAAGCGAGGTGAACGAGGGCAAGTCACAGAACCAGGCCTGGAGCGAAGGAAGCCAATCAGCCACGGCCCTCCCCTCATCAGGCTGAGAGGCAGGGCAGCTGCACTCGCCGGACCCCGAACACCTCTGCTTGCTGAGATGCCTGCCCGCCCCGAGAGAAGCCGACACACACCTTAAGACGCACTCTTCTACCCACACTGCTCTAGCGGGTTTAAACTAGTTTCATCTCAAGCGTGTAGTGTGATTTAAAAGGAATACTTGCACAACTCAGCCCCCAAACTTGCTCATTATCATTCTGTGCTTTCCATCTACTCTCTTTCTCCTGTGTCTTCAGTTGACTAATTCAAGACCCAGATCAAAGGAAAGAACCTCCTCACTAAAACCTTCCTTGCCACTCAGGCTACGCTATTATAACGGGTCCTTCCTTGTTGGCATGTTAGTAATGTTACAATCACAGTACTTCCCATACTAACAGGAATTAAACTGTGCATCTGGCTGTCTCTCTCATCAGACTGTAAACTGAAGTAGAGAGTGCGACTTACTCTCGTGTACATCCTGAGCAACCAGGGCAGGGACTGGCGCCGTTTCGTGAATCCATATGCTATGCTGATGCTTAAAACCTGACCTGTTACAGCCTCATCTGGTGTTTAGAGTCAGTTTAACAGACATGCTCTACAATTCCTGCTCAAACAAAAATCAGTTGTTGGATTCTATTCTGCAATAAAGGTAACTGATTTTGGCAGGAAGCGAAGTATAACTTTGATAGCTATGTATTTATTTAAGTTCCAGGGTACATGAGCAGGATGTGCAGGTTTGTTACACAGGTAAATGTGTGCCATGGTGGTTTGCCACACAGATCAACCCATATTAATTAATACCTATTAATTAGGTATTAATCCTGGCATCCATTAGCTATTCTTCCTGGTGCTCTTCCTCTCCTAATCCCACAGGTCCCAGTGTGTGTTCATCCCCCTAGTGTGTCTATGTGTTTTCATGATTCAGGTCCCACTTATAAGTCAGAGCATGTGATGTTTTTCTGTTCCTGCATTAGTTTGCTAAGGATAACGTCTTCCAGCTCCACACATGTCCCTGCAAAGGACATGATCTCCCTCTTTTTTTTTTTTTGAGACAGAGTCTTGATCTGTCACCCAGGCTGAAGTGCAGCGGCATGATCTTGGCTCATGGCAACCTCCGCCTCCCACGTTCAAGCGATTCTAGTGCCTCAGCCTCTGGAGTAGCTGGGATTACAGACATGTGCTATCACCGCTAGCTAATTTTTATGCTTTTAGTAGAGATGGGGTTTTACTATGTTGGCCAGGCTGGTCTTGAACTCCTGACCTCAGGTGATGCACCTGCCTTGGCCTCCCAAAGTGCTGGGATTACAGGTGCCAGCCACCGTGCCTAACAGATCTTCTTTCTTTTCTTTTTCTCTTTTTTTTTTTTTTTCTTTGAGATGGGAGTTTTGCTCTTGTTGCCCAGGCTGGAGTGCAATGGCACAATCTCAGTTCACTGCAACCTCTGCCTCCCAGGTCCATCGATTCTCCTGCACAGCCTCCCAAGTAGCTGGGATTACAGGCATGTGCCACCATGCCTGGCTCATTTTGGTTTTTTAGTAGAGATGGGGTTTCTCCATGTTGGTCAGACTAGTATCGAACTCCTGACCTCAGGTGATCTGTCTGCCTTGGCCTCCCAAAGTGCTGGGATTACAGGCATGAGCCACCGCGTCCAGCTCATATCCTTCCTTTTTACAGATACATCATATTCCATGGTATATATATATATCACATTTTCTTTATCCAGTCTATCACTGATGGGCATTTAGGTTGATTCCATGTCTTTGCTATTGTGAATACTGCTTCAATGAACATACATGTGTATGTATCCTTATAATAGAATGATTTATATTCCTTTGGGTATATAGCCAGTAATAGGATTGCTGGGTCAAATGGTATTTCTTCCTCTAGATCTTTGAGGAATCGCCACACTGTCTTCCAAAATGGTGGAACTAATTTACACTCCCACCAACAGCGTAAAAGCATTCCTTCTTCTCTGTAACCTCACCAGCACCTGCTGTTTTTTGACTTTTTAATAATCACCATTCTGACTGTCATGAGATAGCAATATATTAACATATGTCAGGCCTGAAGTCTTGTTCATCAGGCATATGTCTCATTCACTGGAATTTAACAACTGAAGGAATTATTATTTTCGTTCTAGAGAGGGGGTCTTGCTTTGTTGCCCAAGCTGGTCTTGAACTCCTGGCCTCAAGCAATCCTCCTGCTTTGGCCTTCCAAAGTGCTGGGATCATAGGCATGAGCCATCACACATAGCCTGGAGGAATTATTTTGACTATGACAAAACACTATTGCTATTTTCCAAAGAAAGGGGAAGACACAGTTTTTAAAAGTCCTTTTTTTTTTTTGAGACAGAGTCTCACTCTGTCACCTAGGCTGAATGCAGTGGTGGCATCATGGCTCACTACCAGTCTCAACCTCCCTGGCTCAAGTAATCTTCCTGCCTCTACCTCCCAAGTAGCTAGAAACACAGGTATGCTCTACCACACCCGGCTAAATTTTTATTGTGTATAGAGGCAGAGTCTTGCTGTGTTGCCCACACTGGTCTCCAGCTCCAAAGCTCAAGCAATCCTCCTGCTTCAGCCTCCCGAAGTGCTGGGCACACAGGTGTGAGCCACCACACCTGGCCTCAAAAGTTCTTAATAACTGGAAACATCTGAGGTATCATATAAAAAAAAGATCATGTGACATAAGAAAGACATGGGCACAGAAAAATTACAGAAAGCAAGGCAAATACAGAGATTATGAAGTATTTACCATTAAAACCCATGGCGAAAACTGCAATTACTTTTGCACCAACCTAAGAGACTACATCTTATTTCATAGAGAAAAGCAAAGGAAACTCCCTACGTTTTGGTCATGAGAGCTCCATGCTGGGCGCGATAGCTCTCGCCTATAAGGCCGAGGTAGGCAGATGGCTTAAGCCTAGGAGCTGGATGGAGACCAGCCTGGGCAACATGGCGAGACTCTCTACTAAAAAATACAAAAATTAGCCAGGCATGGTAGCATGCACCTGTAGTTCCTGAGGTGGGAGGACTGCTTGAAACTGGGAGGCAGAGACTGCAGGGAGCTGAGATTGTGTCACTGCACTCCAATGACAGAGTGAGACTCTGTCTTAAAAAAACAAACAAACAAAAAACAACATTCCACAGTTATCTGGTAGGACCTGGATGGTGGCCACACCCTGGCTGAAGTGCCCTGGTGCCTCCCCTCAGTCACTTCATGGCAAAGCCCACCCCAGCCTCTCGGCAGCCTTAGAGAGTGTGCCCAGGCCCCCATGAGTTCTGTCCTCCTCTACACTCGCTCCAGCCCCATGGCCCTGCACACCACCACAGCCACCCCCACCTGCAGCCTGCCTAGCTCCACTCCCCATTCTCCCCCAAGTCCATCACCCTCCGCTCACTGGGCACCCCCTCGGCAGGACACCCAGGTTCTCCACAAGCACCAGGGTGTCACCCTTACCTCATACCCAACCTGTTGGCCAATCCTACCGCCCCACCTTCAGGCGCACCCCAGTACAACTGTCCCCCACCCCAGCAACACCAGGCCTTGCCCCGAGGCCCCACTCACCTCCCCAGCTCTGGGCTGTCCAGTACCTTTCCCTCCCCCTCTGGCTGCCGCACCGCCCTCACATCTAGCCTGTGCTCCACACAGCTCCTGAACCCCACAGCCCTGCCAGTTCCAGCTCAGGGTCCATACGCTCCCTTGCTGTCCTATGACTGCTTCAGAGAAGCCAGTGCTGATCGTCCCTCTTCCCTGAGTCTGCCTGATGTTTATTCACGGCACTGATCACCACCTGATGTTACACATTTGTTAGTATCTTTTCCCGCTAGAGGAGCTTCACCACTGAGTCCCCAGCTCCTGGAACGCTGTCTGTGCACAGTAGGTGCCCAATAGGTGTTTGTTCAACAAATGGATCATTTTAGAAGTGTGTCCTCCACCCCCAACATCTCTGCTTTCTTCTTTAGTTCACACACTCAGCCCCACACTCTCACACACACACAAACACACAATGCAGAACTGTGCCAATATAACCCAAGTGTGAGAGGTTCTCTCTCTCCA
The DNA here is from genome assembly GCF_030222135.1 of Aotus nancymaae. Lineage (NCBI taxonomy): Eukaryota > Metazoa > Chordata > Mammalia > Primates > Aotidae > Aotus > Aotus nancymaae. The sequence continues at coordinate 86,199,442 of NW_026988422.1, read as the reverse complement.
AGATAAACAGCTGCACTTCAATGCTGTAGGATAAATTAGCCTGTTGTAAGTGATGGTTATGTCACAGAGCTGTAATAAGATCAGGCAATCTATCAACATTTTGAGGCCCTTCCCTAGGACAAGTTAAAAATTCTACCTTTTTTGAATAACTATTCATTTTCTGATACCCCAAATGACAGTCAATCAAGGCAATGAGAAATGTTAACTAAATAAATAAAAATAGGCAAAACAAATAAAGCTTAACTCTGAAATGAAGTCTGATAAAAACTGCTATTTACTCCTATCTTTTCTCTTTATTCCTGTTAGAATAGTCATTTAAAAAGCTATTCAGTGGGAAAATGATCTATGAGTTGGGCAGAAGGTGTGTGAACGGGAGAAACACTGCACCTGCAGCGTGATCATCGGAACCTGACTCTTGCAGTGGCTGCACGTGGCTTCCCGGTATTTACACGCCTTCTCCACGTGGTCACGAAGGTCTTTCCTCAAGACCTTTTCTTTGCAGTCAGCACGCACACACGGGAGTTCTTCAAACTGGCAATCATTTTTTAAATGCACCTGTAAGACAGACCATTCAAAGTTCTTAACTGGGCAAAAATCCCTCAATCTGAAATGCCAGATTCTAATCTCTATGCAATGAAACCGTAAAGAAAGGTTTCTCCTCTGCTGTTAGACCAGTGTTTCACAGCAAAGAGTAACAAATATGCCAAGAGACACTGAATTTCATATTCTATTTTGTGATTCCTCAAACTATATTGTTGTTGAAGAATTAAGTCAACTCTACTTCCTGGAAAAATGAGTATCTGCTAAGAACTTTGTTTTATTCCAGTTCAAATAATTTTCTAGGCTAAAATATGGTACTAATAAAAAAATACAAGAAGTTATGTCGAATTTCATGGGCCTTCTAAAATTAAAATCCAACTCAGATTTTCTCTTTTGTAAATACAGTTGGGAGTGTTTAAGAACCAGTTGGCAATTCTGTCAATGATGTCATAAAAATAACACAGAGTGGTTCTCACTGCTTTCCTATTTGGCTGTGTTTTGAAAAACTAACATCAACATGGTCTTAAAGTGCCACATCCTACTGATCACTTCATCCGCTGGACGTAAGAAACTCAGATTCCTTCAGGTACAAGCCTCCAGTGCCCCTGCGCTACTCACCAACAGATGTCCCAGCGTTAACTGCTCTGCACAACCTCGGCTTTCATTCCGACAGTAGATCTGAAGAGCCAGAATTTCTCTCTTGCAGCAATTATCCTTAAACACCTGAAAATGAAAGATCATTATTTTAGAGGATTAATATTTCTTAATCTCCACATGCTGCTACTTTGGACAATGCAAAACCACTTAAAAAAAAAACACAAGAGAGCAACTCTTAAGTGGACTTCAGAAAGCATTAAGGACCATCTTGATTTCTACAAGTAGAATGGAGAAGCTGCCCCTACTAAGAGACACAATTTAAACAACATTAACTGTTACCTTTTATTAGTTAAGCCAAAAGAAAATGAATTAATTTAATAATTAAAGGTCACTCTGGAGCATCTAAACAGCTTCTATTAACTTTGACATAATCTCAGGACGAGGGCAGAGGAGGACTAGGTTCACAGTCAGACTCTGGGGCCTTCTGGGAGCCAGCACTGAGCAGGTGGCCATCGTGGTCCGGCTGCCACCAGAGAACAAGAGCAGAATCTGACACAACTAAATACATTTTATAGATTGCTTGCCGGAGAAACGGAGGGACCACGTCAGAGATCATATGTGGGGAATGATCTGTAAAACTGTTGATTCCTTCTAAAGGTCACGCTGTTAAAACTTATTTCTCACCAAAAAAGCAGCATTAGCCATTAGCCCGTGGTTGAAAAAAACTCTCTTAAAACATATATTGCAGTATGAAGTTAGTCTAACAATGAAAACATTTCCCTGTGAAAATGAAAACAAGGCTGGGCATGGTGGCTCAAGCCTGTAGTCCCAGCACTTTGGGAGGCCGAGGCAGGAGGACTGCTTGAGCCCGGGAGTTGAGACCAGCCTGGGCAACCCAATGAGAGATTATCTCTACAAAAATTTTTTTAAAAAATTAGCTGGACAAGGCAGCAAGCACCTGTAGTCTCAGCTTCTCAGGAGGCTGAGGCAGGAGGACTGCTTTAGCCTGGGAACTCGAGGATGCAATGAGCCATGATCACACCACTGCACTGCAGCCAGGGCAACAGTATGAGACCTCCATCTCTTTAAAAAAAAAAAAGAAGAAGAAAAAAATAAAAAACCTTTCAACTTTTCTTAATTTTATTTTTCCCTTAGAAAACAAAAATATTCTCACTCTTTTTTTTTTCCTTTTTTTTTTTTTTAAAGAGACAGGGTTGGCCAGGAGCAGTGGCTCATCCCTATAATCCCAGCACTTTCGGAGGCTGAGGCAGGTGGATCACCTGAAGTCAGGAGTTCGAGACCAGTCTGGCCAACATGGTGAAACCCTGTCTCTACTAAAAATATTTTTTTAAAAATTAGCTGGGTGTGGTTGCAGGTGCCTGTGGTCCCAGCTACTTGGGAGGCTGAGGCAAGAGAATGGCTTGGACCCAGGAGGTGGAAGTTGCAGTGAGCTGAGATCGCGTCACTGTACTTCAGCCTGGGTGACAGAGCAAGATTCTGTTTCAAAAAGAGATGGGGTTTCATTCTGTCACCCAGGCTGGAGTGCGGTAGTGCAATCATGGCTCACTATGGCCTTAAACTCCTGGGCTCAAGCGATCTTCTCACCTCAGCCTCCTAAGTGGATTGAACTACACGTGCATGCCACCAAGCCCAGGTAACTTTTTAATTTTCATTTTTGTAGAGATGGGGTCTCCATATGCTTCCCAGGCTGGTCTCCAACTCCTGAGCTCAAGTGATCCACCTGCCTCAGCCTCCCAAAGTGCTGGGATCACAGGCGTAAGGCACCCACCCACCCCTCTCTCACTCTTTCTGACAACACAACCTACAATATCTTAGTCCAAAGGCATTTCTAAGAAACTCCCGCCTGTTGCTCTATGAAGGTGGAATAACAGGACTGCTGAGAGAAACAGAATCAACAGCTGTTAAAAATAAACTAATTTGGTGCCAAAGCTTTTCTTTCATAAACATGACTAAATAAAAAAAAGGTCATGACTTAAGATACTAAAGTCAACAGAACTTTGGAATGGAAAAGATCTGAGACTATTTACTCCAAATGTCCCTGTTTACAGATGAGGACCAGAGGCCCCCATCCCTGGATGACCTGCTGACAGGTACACCCGGGTCACCCAGGGCCCAGACAACTCCACTCTTTCCATGAGGGTCCACAGCTTGAGTGCATCTCATTCGTGATTCTTTGACAAAACTTGTCAATTTTTCTTCAGCTACTAATGTCATTAAAAAATGGGGATAATGATTCTGCATAATGAAACAGAGATACTAAAAAAATCATCTTAGCCATTGTTGTGAGCTTCTCTCTCACTGACACATGTTAGGCACATGTTCACAAGGCAGGCTGGTACCATGCTAGGACAAGGTACAGAGCAGACAGGAGGGGCTGTCTTCCCTGACAGGAACTAACCAAGTCTTTGGCAGTAGGAGGTAAATGTGGAGAAAGGAAAGGTACAGGGCCAGGTGGCCAATTCCACCTCTCCACCTTCCAGAGTTGGCTCTATTGTTTGCCCTTGTCTCTGCCAGCAATCCTCAATTCACTGCAGTCACCTGGGTTGCCCTGACCAACAAACCCAATCTGCAAGGTGCTTTAGACAGGAAAACCCCAGAGCAAGAATTTTATTGTACAACTTAATGACCTGCATTTAAAAAATGGTTAGGTTCATTACTCAAAGTATGGAAACACACATTTTTATTGATATTTTAAGCACTTTAAGAATGAATTGCTGGGTACAGTGGCTCACGCCTGTAATCCCAGCACTTTGGGAGGCTGAGGCGGGCAGATAACTGAGGTCAGGAGTTTGACATCAGCCTAACCAACATGGTGAAAATCCCATCTCTACTAAAAATACAAAAATTAGCTGGGCGTGGTGGCTTGTGCCTGTAATCCCAGCTACTTGGGAGGCTGAGGCATGAGAATCGCTTGAACCTGGGAGGCGAAGGTTGCAGTGAGCCAAGATTGCATCACTGCGCTCCAGCCTGGGCGACAAGAGAGAAACTCCACCTCAAAAAAAAGAATGAATCATTTCAAACTCCAAGTGTGCCTGGCAGGGTTTAGCAGCACATGGATGACTGTTGGTCTCCATGAGAAGGACCAGGCCCCAGGAGAGAAGCTGGTGGCTGGCTGGCAGCCCCATCCTCTGCATGTGCAGACACACCCACAGGCTGTAGCTGAGGATAACCACAGGGCGTGAGAAGGAGCTAATCTCACTCATGGCTAATGACTTCAAGATATCACTGGGGGCAGGAGGAGGTGGGGAGTGCAAACTCCCTCAGCCTAGCATGTCTGAAGGTAAAATCTAGTGTAAGAGCTGAGTAGAAGCTGTCTGGGATCAAGACCTGTGATGACAGAAGTGACCCAACCACAGCCAGCTCTGCCACGGACAGGCCTCTCAGCACTTTGCTCACATCAACCCCCTTACTCCTCACACCAGCTCCCAGCGGTCTTGGCAGGTGATATGATTATCACAGGTGAGGGGGTGAAGGAGCTCACGGAGCTCACACCACAGGGGAGTGGCCAAGTGGATCTGAACCCACTGTCCACCCAGGTGATCATGTGGCACAGTGTCCCGCCTGGGAGGCTGTGGCATCCGCTGCCAAAACTCAGGGAACGTGTTGTGCCAAAGTGCCGAACGCAAACTATGTGAAAAGTATTACCCAGCTGAAAAGTGACAAAATGATTAAAAAAAAAACCAATAATACCTTATCTTTAACGATGCTCTCTTGACACGCGGTACATTTTGGACTTGAAGAGCTGTGGGGAAACGCACATGACTGCATTAGAGAGGAGTCCCTTTCTTGAGGGGACTCACGAGATTCCCGGAGCATTCGCTCTACGGTCAGGTCTGCGCAGTGGCTCACAGCAGTGAGCAGAGCTTCAGGTCGCCCTGGTGATTTGCGTTATGGAGGAAGCCATGGGAGAAAAGGGCTGCATTTTTTAAATGGTGATTTTTCAAAAGGAAGTTACCAAGCAGAACATAGTTCAGTCCCACTTGGAAAGCTCCCTCCACTGAATGTAAAAGTGAAATTTCATTTCAGAAACCAAAGCCAGGTGTCTGTGGAGCAGCTCTTCGGTATAAATACCTGTTTGCTCGGAGAGCCTTGCTCCTGCTTTGTAAAAGCAGCCAGCCCTTCTCCACAGGCCATTTGCTTCACTGCCTATTGGAAGCCCAGTGGCACCCGCACAGGCGGACCAGCCTCCCTCCCCTGTGGCCGCCCTATAATGGGGCTCCAGCCCCTCCTGCACTGGGAGGCTTCTCCTGGGCTCACCGTGTAGTCCAGCTCTTGTGTTAGGAGACATGGTTTTCTGTGTCTCCTGTGCTGTCACTAAGCCCAAATGTCATTTTGCCCCCAAGTGGGCAAAGGTGAGTTGACTCTTTGGGATGCGTGGGCAAGACCACAGAAGAAAGCACAGAGAAGGAGCGGGGGTTAAGGCAGGTGACAGGGCAGGGGGCTGGTTGCTTGGCCCAGGCTGGGGCTCAGGGGCAGCCCGGGCTTGAGTGCTGTGGGGGGAGGAGCTGGCAACCTTCCCAGGCCAACATGCCCTGACAGCAGTGGCCAAGATCAGGGTATCCTGTGGCGACCCCAGCACCTAGCACAATGCCAGAAAACACGAAGCCTGCAGGGTGAATCCAGGTGCTGTCCTGGCCGATGCTATGCTGCAGGGAAGCTCCAGCCTGCCTTCACGATCGTCCAGCGGCTCTGGCACCAGCGCTCAGCAGCGAAGGGCTGCCAAAGGCTGGGTGCACGTTCCACACGAGCCTGCTACGTAAGCGTGCAGTCCAGCTTTCTGCTCTGGTAGGGACCCACCCAGTCCTTGAGGCTGACCCCATCCTCCCTCCTCTCTCTCCAGCACCTTGCACACCAGCACACGTGCCCTTAAATGACTGGCTTATTTCCTGGTGTGTCTCCTCCATGGAACTGTGAGCTTCCTCAATAAAATACAGCAACACATACGAGGGGCGCCAAGGCTCTGCGGACAGAGCGGAAAGACGCGGGCGGGATGGGTCAGACGCATGGAGGCCTCAGTAAACTCAGATGCGGGGTCCCACTGTACCACCCTAGCAGATTCATAAGCGGGGCCCAGGGGCTTTTACGGACTTCTTCAGGGCTTTACACCGCTAGAGGTTTTATTTTAAAGAAACGAATGAAGGACAGAGTAAGGCCAAGGGCCGCGGAGGCAGCGGGTATGGGGCCGGGCAAAGGCGCCTACCTCAGCAGGGCAGCCATGCAGCTCTCGCAGAAGCGGTGGCCACACTCCGTCTGCTTCGGGCTGCACAGCACCAGGCGGCACTTCTCACACTTGTACTTGTCCTCCACGGCCTTCACAAACTTCTCCTTGTAACCTCCTTGTTCGGGGACAAAAATCGGCGTCCCAGCACTGCGGTCAGTGTGCAGCTTCAGCGGCGGGTTGGTCTGCAGCGTGCCCGGGGAGTCCATCTTCTTACTTGACTCCATCTTAGGAAGGAGGAGTTCTGCTGGGAAGAACAGTAAAGAGCGCGCCGTCATATCCTCTCATGCCAGGAAACACACACAGCTTTGGGAAAGCAAAAGCGCCTGAGACGTGCTGTCTTTGGTTTTAGGTAACACAAGAATCCTTCCAACTTTAATACGTGTTGGGAACAAAACATGACCAAATATGCTTTCTTCCTATTTTACCCAAACACACAGAAACTATTGATACTACTATTCAAAGAACTTCCTAAAAGGTGTACTTAATAAATTGGGCTAGGCACAGTGGCGCACACCTGTGGTCCCAGCTCCTTGGGAGGCTGAGGTGGGAGGACTGCTGAGTCTGGGAGGTAGAGGCTGCCCTGAGCTGTGATGGCACCACTGCACTCCAGCCTGAGGACAGAGCGAGGCCGTCTCCACAAATTTTAAAAAGTTAATAATAAACAGAGTATTTTTGAGGTTTAAAAAATTACACATACTACTTTGCTGAATTCAATGCATCATTCTGAGCTTTTGGCTGAAACAACAGCTGTTCTCAGCCAGTTTTCCTTCCTCACTGACTTCTGCTAGATGAGTCTTGATGCCACAACTCAGGGTGGCCTGGTCAACCTGCTTCTGGAGCCCAGGAGCTGCTCATTCCCGGGGAAACCCTGTGAGATGTGCCCACAGTATCCAGAGTGTTCCATTTTGACGTCCACCCTCATCTTACTAATCTACCACCACCATGACCCAGCAGGCTGAGCAGAGCTGCGGGGTGGGCCCACTGTGGACCCACAGAGCACGCCACACCATGCTGCGCTGGTGAGGAGTGTGTGAGGGCTGTGGCTCCCTGCGTGCACGAGGGGGCTCAGGTAGATGCCAATGTACCCAAGGGCTGTGCTGGTAGAGGGGACACCACACAGAGAGGGTCTGTCTGAGCGGGCTCTCTTCCACACCTGCTAACAGGGTACTCTGTGAGACTGGCTGCCTCCCACCTGCAGGTTCCCACCAACAGGTAAAGCAAACAGCTCCCCAAAATGAGCCACAAAGGTCCCGGCCTGCACAGCTCTGCTAAAAGAGACCTCAAGATCAAGTAAACGAAAATAACCAGGAACGTGAAGGAGTTGAATTGAGTTCCTGAAGAAACTCGAGCTTTAATAAAAATTACACTGTACACTCATAAACACACTTAATAATTTGATCAATCAACCTAAATACATGCTAACACTTATCCAAAGCACAAATTAAATGTTTCCGGATGGTGGAATAAAGTCTGGCTTCTCTTGTCTTTGTTTTCTGGATACCATGCAGTGGCCATTTTTATAAGGAAAAAAACCTTGTGAATGCTGGCCAGTGTAGAGGTCAGTATGCATACCATGAACTTTCTTGAAAAGTTTTTGCCCAGTGCCTTACAACCTTTATGAGGCCTCTGCAGGGCAGCTCCGGCCCAGATGCCCTTCCTGTCTCAGGCTCAGCCGCACCACTCCCCTCCTGCAACAGCCCCTGGCCGGCCCTGCACCCCCATGTACCTTGGTAAGGAAGGAGGGGCTGTGAAGGGAGGAGAGGGACCCAGTGAGGACCCAACTCAGGAGCCTCAGGGAACACCGCTGCCTCGACCAGCCGCCTCACATCAGCCACCTCTGCACTACGGGATCTTTCTTGTGTAGATTTTCCCACCTCCACACCTCCTCCATCCTTTCCCATGATACGGTAATGCCTCAGGTAAACAGAGGAAGTTTCTTTCAAAACTAACTCACCAGCTCCCTCAAAAATGCACTGTGTTCCTGCACTCAATTCATCTATGTTTGCTACTTGAAGTAGGAGCCAAATTTCTTCCACTCCTGAGGTCCTGGGCATCCCAGGGAGGTAGCTGTTGGGCGGGTGGGCAAAGCCCCCCCTTCCAAGCCCCGTTCTTGCTGCCTGCATGAAGCTGACAGGCACATGAGCTGACACAGCCTCCCAGCCCGACTTCACAGCTAGGAGAAAACAGGAATGAACGCTGGCAGCAGAGAACTTCAGAGACTGATGAACTGGCATTCCAGCCATTGGGTCAGCTTCACAAAACATTGCTGTAGCAAAGTGTGGGAAATTGCTTATTTGTGAAAACAAAAAGTTTTTAAAACATTGATGTTAAAGTGTATGTATCGTAGGTGTCTTTTCTGTCTTTGCTTACAAACTTGCTGGTCCATTACGATGCTCACTCATCTTTCCAAGCCAAGCAGCAAGGGCAGCTGGTGCTAGCCTTGCCCGCCAGGTAACAGGGTCAACCAGCCTCAACCTGTGGCCCCGGCCCTGGCCGCCACTCTGCTCTCCACACTGACCCGATGTCTCTCAGATGCTCTGGGTTCCCCTAGGCCCAGCCAGGCCACTGTGGAGCCTACTCAGACACACACAGGCCAGCCCCCTACCTTCTCCAGAAGCCCACCCTCCCACCCTCCCCTCTCTCTCAACTCTTGCAGCCTGCTCTGTGCTTTCCTGGCCCTCCTGCTGCTAAGACTGCATATAACAAAGTTTCTCCAGGGTGTATCCCCTAGAACAGAGAATCAGGAATTGGCAAACTACAGCCTCTGAGTCAAATCTAGCCAGCAGCCTATTTTTGTAAGGTCTTTGAACTAAGAATGCTTTTTAGGTTTTTTTTTTTTTTTTTTTTTTTTTGAGATGGAGTCTTGCTCTGTTGCAAGACTGGAGTAAAGTGGCATAATCTCAGTTCACTGTAACCTCCGCTTTCTCAGTTCAAGCGATTCCCCTGCCTCAGCCTTCCGAGTAGCTGGGACTACAGGCACGTGCCACCACACCCAGCTAATTTTTTATATTTTAGTAGAGGTGGGGTTTTACCATGTTGGCCAGGATGGTCTCGACCTCATGATCTGCCCGCCTTGGCCTCCCAAAGTGCTGTGATTACAGGCGTGAGCCACCACGCCCAGCCTGCTTTTTAGATTTTTTTTTTTTTTTTGAGACGGAGTTTCCCTCTTGTTACCCAGGCTGGAGTGCAATGGTGTGATCTTGGCTCACTGCAACCTCCGTCTCCTGGGTTCAAGCAATTCTCCTGCCTCTGCCTCCCGAGTAGCTGGGACTACAGGCGTGCGCCACCATGCCCAGCTAATTTTTCTATTTTTTTTTTTTTTAGTAGAGATGGGGTTTCACCTTGTTGACTAGGATGGTCTCGATCTCTTGACCTCGTGATCCACCCGCCTCAGCCTCCCAAAGTGCTGGGATTATAGGCGTGAGCCACCGCGCCCGGCCAGATTTTTAAAGTGTTATAAAACAAAGACTAAGTGTGTATGTGGTTCACAAAGCCTAGGATATTTACTCTCTTGTCCCTAACAGAAAGAGTTTACCAGTCCCTGTTCTGGACTCTATATCTAGAGAGCACAGAGGAGTTGCTGGCACGTAGGTTGTATGAAAGGTCAATTTTGTAAATGAGCACCAAACTCCTCTCCAAAGCAGAGGTAACAACAAACACTTCCACCAGCAGCACGAGAATTTCTGTGAACCTACACTCTCACCAACACTTACAGTTATCAGTCATCTTCACTTCTACCAACCAAGGACAAGGGTCTTGGCCCTCATCCTGATTAGAAAGGTTTGGCATCTTTTCATATGCTGAGAGCCACTTGTTTTTTCTTCTGTGAAATGCCAAATTGTGTCTCCTTGTCATTTTTTTCTTTGTGTGTGTGTGTTTTCAGGAGACAGAGACTCATTCTGTTGCCCAGGCTGGAGAACAGTGGTGCCATCAAGGCTCACTGCAGCCTCAACCTCCTGGGCTCAAGCAATCCTCCCACCTAAGCCTCCGGAGTAGCTAGGATTATAGGAACATGCCACCAGGCCCAGCTAATTTTTTAATTTTTTCAGGAGCTGGGGTTCTTGCTACATTGCCCGGCCTGCTCTCAAACGATCCTTCTACCTCAGCCTCCCAAAGTGCTGGGATTACGAGCATGAACAACTGCACCTGATGCTGTCATTTTTTTAAACAGGTTATTGTCCCTTGCAATATTTATGTGGAGAGATCCTACATCTATTTACTCTGTTAACAGCTAATCCTTTGTTAGTTCTATGTATTACAGATGTCTTTTCCCCATTTATGGCTTGACTTTGTTGTTTTAATTATTATACTTTCAGTGCAGGTTTGCTACATAGGTATACATGTGCCATGGTGGTTTGCTGCACCCATCAACCCATCATCTACATTAGGTATTTTTCCTAATGTTATCTCTCCCCAATCCCCCCACCCCCTGCCAGGCCCCAGTGTGTAATGTTCCCCTCCTTGTGTCCATGTGTTCTCACTGTTCAACTCCCACTTATGCAGTGTTTGGTTTTCTGTTCCTGTGTTAGTTTGCTGAGAATGATGGTTTCCAGCTTCATCTATGTCCCTGCAAAGAACATGAACTCATTCTTTCTTACGGCTACATAAGTATTCCATGGTGTGTATGTGACACATTTTCTTTATTGTCTATCAGTGATGGACATTTGGGTTGGTTCCAAGTCTTTGCTACTGTAAATAGTGCTGCAATAAACATACGGGTGAATGTATTTAGAAATATGGAACTGCTTCATTAATTTGCATGTCATCCTTGCTCAGGGGCCATGCTAATCTTCTCTGTAGTGTTCCAATTTTAGTATACGTGCTGCCAAAGCGAGCACTATGGCTTGACTTTAACTTTATTTATGGTGTCTTTTAATGAAAAGAAATCTTAATTGTATTAGGCCGGGCATGGTGGCTCATGCCTATAATCTCAGCTGGGAGGCTGAGGTGGGTGGATCACTTGAGGTCAGGAGTTTGAGACCAGCCTGGCCAACATGGTGAAACCCTGTCTCTACTAAAATACAAAAATTAGCCAGGCATGGTGGCACATGCCTATAGTCCCAGCTACTTGGGAGGCTGAGGCAGGAGAATTTTTGAACACGCCTATAGTCCCAGCTACTCGGGAGGCAGAGGTTTCAGTGAGCCCAGATCGTGCCACTGCACTCCAGCCTGGGCAACAAAGTAAGACTCCATCTCAAAAAAAAAAAAAAATTCTGATTAACTTGTGAGTGATGCTGGTAAAAAAGGGACAGTCCAATATATACAGAAAAACAGAAGGCAGCCCTAATTCTATCAAAGAAGCAATGCCAAAACGAGGTATTTTCAATGAGACTAGTAAATGAGCCACTATGTCCAATTGACAGACATTGCTCAAGGAAAATATGCTTTCTAAACAAAAGCTGAAGAAAGAAATGACATGAACCCTGAGCAGAGCTAGCCGGCAGCCCCATGACCTTCTGTATCAATGAGATGGCCACAGGATTGAACTGGCTCCTGGGAAAGCAGGAGACAGACACCTCAATAGGCACCAGAACCAGTGGACAGACAAGTCTCAGGTTTACTGATGGCCCTTGACTCTCCCAGTGATCAAGAGCCGCCAAGAGCAGTCACTTCTGATCTGAAGTGTAAGAATCCTCTAATCACCTCCTGAAGCAGCTACGACAATAGAGATGACATCTTAACTCCTCGAATAGGATATTAATACCTACCTGTCCTGCCTGAGCAAAGGAGCGTTTTGGATTTAGGAGAACCAACAGTGCAGACACATTTCTCACAATCAACTCAGAGGCAGACAGTAACAACCATCCCTACTGCTGGGCACTAATCTGGCGGATCCCCCTCAGCCCAATGCAGTTGTGCGGGAGGGAAGCACTGAGGTGAATGAGCCCCAGGTTCCCACCACCGACGTAACGCAGAGGGCAAGAACCTCAAGGTCGCCAAGGAAACATTCCTATCTGCAGGACCAAGTTCTCAACAGCAGGGAGGGCAGTTTTTACTAACAGGCCCTCAACCCAACAGGTACACAACAAATACCAACAATGATAATTCACTGCATCTTTTATGATATTTATCCTTGTAAGCCATCTTAAATCTCTTGTGGAATCAGGTAAGGTGTACATAAATTTGGCAAACTTAAAAGTGATCATAATTTACAAATTTAAATTATGTCCTGGAATATTAAATTTAAATTATGACTAGTAAGTAATGTCCACAAAAATGGCTAAGGAACTCAAAGTCCATCCTTCAATATGTGCAAGTTTTAAAACTGACAAAAACTGTCAGAATCTACTCTTTTTAAAGCTTTGGAAACTAAAAACTTGCAGCAGTCGGAAGAACACTTAATCAAGAGAAACAGCTGAATCTCAGCAAGAACAGTGAGTCCCAGGGCACTTTAACCTTCTCTGGTCCCATGCTGGCTGCAGCAGTGGCCTGGAAGACAACAGGCGGCCATTCCGGTGCATCCACTGGTCCCAGAGGGAGTGGAATGGGCCTCATCTGCAAAGAACTGCCATTGTTTGTTTTGACCTGTCTATTGACTCCCTAGAGACTGGCTCAAAGGGCGTTGACTTTACCTCCCGGTGCTGAGGCATCTACGAGGGAAAGCGGGGAGAAGGTTATTGGAAACACTTACAGACAGACATATTTGCTGCTGCCTGAACCACTGGATAAAAGTGGAGGCAAACAATAAATTTAGCCAAAAGCTAGAAATAAGAGTTTGAAAAGCTCTGACACATTCTTGGAAATCTAGAAGGCTCCACAAATGCCCAGGGCTGTACACGTTCAGGAAATACCTGAAAAAAGCTGAGGCTTCCACCTCTGGCTGACCTTCAGGTTCTGGGCAAGCAGGCAGTGAATGCTAAGGGATTACCATCAAATGCCTGTCTGAGTGTTGAAGGCATGCTCCAGACCTCATCTCAAAAGAGTGGGAGACATGTTTTGTTCTAGGTACTTAAAAAATCTCTGTCGAATCATGAGCTGACCACTATGAGAATGGAACAGAGAACTCGGTGGCCACACATGATAAAGAATATATACTACATAAAATTAGCTCAGAAAAGTAGCTACACAAACAATGACTATAACAAGCAGCCAACAAACCCCGGAGGAGAAGGAAGAATCTCATTTCCAAAGTTGCTGCAGTATAAATTCAAACTTCTAGTTTTCAACATAGTATCACAAGGGAAGCAAAGAAACAAGAAAGTGCAGTTCATATGCAGAAAAAAGGCAAGTAACAGAAATTGTTCAAGAGGAAGCCCAGACATTAGACTTAGGGATAAAGACTTTCAATACGCTGTTTTAAATACGTTCAAAGAACTAAAGAAAACCATGTCCAAAAATCTAAAAGATCCATCAGAACAATGTCTCACTGAGTAAAGAACATTGATAAAGAAAAAAAAATATTTTTAAAAAAGAACCAAACAGAAATTCTGGAGTTGAAAAGCACAAAAACTGAAATGAAAAATTCACTGCAGGGGCTCAACAGCAGAAATCAACAGACAGCAGTAACAATCAGAGAACTTAAAGATAGGACAATTGAGATTATACAATGTAAGAAAAAATAATGAAGAAAATAGCCTCAGAAACTGGCAGGACACCATCATTTGTACCAACATACACATCGTAAGACCTCAGAAAGAGAAAAAAAAGAGACAAAAAGAATCTTTGAAGAAATAATGGTAGAAAAGTCTTGCATTTAATGAGAAACATTAATCTGCATACCTAGGAAGCTCAACAAACTCAAAGTTGGACAAATTCAAAGAGCCACACCCAGACACACTGTAGTCAAACTGTAGAAAGCAGCAAGAGAAAAGTGACTCTTCAAATACAAGGATTTCTCAGTAAGATTAACAACTCATTTCTCATCTAAAGCCATGGAGGCCAAAAGGTGACAAATTAAAGGGCTGAAAGAAAAAAGTCTGTCAACTAAGATTTCTTTTTTTGTTTTTGGAGATGGGATCTTATTCTGTCACCCAGGCTGGAGTGCAGTGGTGCAATCATAGCTCACTGCAGCCTCCAACTCCTGGGCTCAAGCAATCCTCCTGCCTCAGTCTCTCTGGGAGCTGGGACCACAGGCCAGCACCATGTCTGGCTATTTTTCAACCAAGAATTCTATATCCAGTAAAACTATCTATCAAAAATGAATGAGATCCTTCCCCAAAAATACTAGAAAACCAAGTGAGAGTCATCCCAGGAATGCAAGGTTGGTTCAACACACAAAAACTAATTGATGTAATACATATTAATAGAACAAGAGGAAAAAAACCTACGCAATCAGTTTAATTAATGTAGAAAAAGCATTTGACAAAATCCAACACCCTTTCATGATAAAAACACTCAGAATAGTAGGAACAGAAGGAAAGTTCCTAAGCATGATAAAAGGTATCTGTGAAAACCCATAGGCATATACACTGGTGAAAAACTGACAGCTTTCCTCCTAAAAACAGAGTCAAGACAAGGATACCTATTTTCATCACTACTAATCAATACTTTACTGGAAGTTCTAGCCAGAAGCAGTTAGACAGAAAAAAAAAATCCAAATCAGAAAAGAAAGAGTAAATCTATCTCTATTCACAGACAACATTATCTTATATATAAAAAGTTCCAGAGAAACCACAAGAAAAACAAGCTAAGAAATTGATTCATCATAGTTGAAGGGAAAGATCAACACACAAACATTAGCTTCATTTCTATACATCAGCAATAAACAAGCAAAAAAAAAAAGAAATTAAGAACACAATTATATTTACAATAGCATCCAAAATAATAAACTACTCAGAAATAAATTTAACCAAGGAGGCAGAAGACTTTTTCAATAAAAACTACAAACACTGATGAAATAAATTAAGACAAAAATAAATGGCAAGACATCCCATGTAAATGGATTGGAAAACTTAATATTTTGGTAAATACTAACTACGGCATTACCAATAATTTATAATGTTTATATCCATAAAATAAATGGCATAAATATTACTAGGTGTGTTTCTGTGAGGATGTTTTGGATGAGATTAACATTTAAACTGGCAGACTGAGTAAAGCAGACTGCCATCCTCAATATGAGTGGCCCTCATCTAATTAGTTCAAGGCCAGAATAAAACAAAAAGCCTGACCCTTCCCCTGCATCAAGGCAGGTTCTTCCTGCCTGCCTATCTTCAAGCTGAGACATCAGCTTTTTTCCTGCCTTTGGACTCAAACTGAAACAATGGCTCTTCCTGGGTCTTTGGCCTACCAGCTTTCAGACAGGAACTACACCACTGGCTTCCCCAGTTCTCAGGCCTTCAGACTTGGGCTAGCACTAGAAGTAAACCATCTGCTCTCTTGGGTCTCTAGTCCACCAACTCCTCCTGCAGATCTTGGGACATGCCTACCTCCATGTGTGAGCCAATTCTATTTAATATATCTGTAAGACACACAAGTACACACAATTGGTTCAGTTTTAGTGCAGTACCCTAACATACCACCCAAAGTGATTTACAGATTCAGTGCAACCCCTATCGCAGAAATAAATAAAATAAAGTGCAAGCCCTTTTACGCAGAAATAAAAAATATGAGGCCAGGCACCATGACTCATGCCTAGTAGTTTGAGATGCTGAGGCAGGAGGATCACTTGAGGCCAGGAGTTCAAGACCAGCATGGACAATATAGTCAGACACTATCTCCACAATAGGAAAAATAAAATAAAAATCTATCCTCAAATTCTTAAGGAGCTGCAAGACGCCTCAAATAGCCAAAACAATACTGAAAAAGAAGACCAACGTTTTAAGACTCATATTTCCCTCTTTTAAAACTTACTACAAAGGTTTAGTAATCAAAACTGTGTGGTACTGGCAGAAGAACAGACATACAGACCAATGTAATAAAATTGAAAGTACAAAAGTAAACACATATATCTACGGCCAAGTGACTTTTTCTTTTTTTTTTGGACAGTCTCACCCTATCACCCAGGCTGGAGTGCAGTGATACAATCTCAGTTCACTGCAACCTCTGCCTCCTAGGTTCAAGCGATTCTTGTCTCAGCCTCATGAGTAGCTGGGACTACAGGCGCACACCACCATGCCCGGATAATTTTTTGTATTTTTAGTAGAGACGGGGTTTCACTGTCTTAGCTAGGATGGTCTCAATTGCCTGACCTTGTGATCCACCCACCTTGGCCTCCCAAAGTGCTGGGATTACAGGTGTGAGTCACTGCACTCAGCCTGCATTTTTTAGTATAGATGGGGTTTTATCATGTTGGCCAGGCTGGTCTTGAACTCCTGGCCTCAAGTGATCTGCCTGACTTAGCCTCCCAAAGTGCTGGGATTACAGGCGTGAGCTACTGCACCTGGCCTCAAGTGACTTTTGACAAGTGTGCTAAATGAGACCATTCAGCAGGAAAAGAATAGTTTAACAAACAGTTCTAGGACAGCTGGATTAACACTTGCAAAGCAAACTTGGACCTCTAGCTCACTCCACATATACAAACTAACTCAAAATGGATCAACAATCAAAATATAATAGCTAAAACTATAAAATTCTTAGAAAAAAATACAGGGGGTAAATCTTTAATGACCTTGAATTTGGCAATGGATTCTTAGATACAACAACAAAAGTATAAGCAACAGAACAAAAAACTAAATAAACTGAACTTCACCAACATGAAAAACTTTTGTGCACTAAAGGATGTTATCAGTAAAGTGAAAAGACAACTAACAGAATGGGAGAAAATACCTGCAAATCACATATCTATTAAGGGTTTAGCGTCCAGAACATATAATATATATAAAGCACTCTTTTTTTTTTTTTTTTTTTGAGACATAGTCTCACTCTGTCGCCAGGCTGGAGTGCAGTGGCAGTGGCGCAATCTCTGCTCACCGCAACCTCCACCTCTCAGGTTCAAGCGACTCTCCTGCCTCAGCATCTCGAATAGTTGGGACTACAGGCACCCGCCACCACACCCTGGGATGTTAACTGCTATTCTCTTTGGATTAATCTGCCTTGCACTCTTTGCAGACGGCTGTGGACGACAGAATTAGGCATGTGCAGGATCACAAGACATGGGCATCTTTTTCTCCCACAAGGAGGAAGCTAGAGTTGACGGGACTGCTGGAAAAGATCCCTATGCTCCCGACAAGCAGCTACCTGAACTTCTGATTCAGTGTCAGCTGCAATGGGTGGGTCTTTCTCTGGCCTCCCTGAGCTTTTCACCTTCCCCACCCTCCTGCAGGCATTGCTTTTCTCCCTTTCTTTCCTTTCCCTTTCCTAACTTTTCTGTTATTTAGGGCCACCATCATGGCCAAAGACCACATGTTTGAGAAATGCCCTTGACAGCTTGACCCTGTAATCCCATAGCAATACTTTCTCTTGGTCTCCACCTTCCAGGGAACAGGAATTTTGGGGTTCATGTCATAGTTAGTTCTATATATTATCTTGAGCAGTTAAAAGTCTTTGCAAGCTCAAAATTTACTACTGGGGGCTCCTTCTGGGAAAAGCAACGGAAACTGCCCAATGCTGTAGCTTAGCAGTTAAGGCTGTCTTTTCACAATGGTGGCTCGGGTTCAGGTTAAATTTTCAGCCTAGAAAATGAGCACTTTCTGGTTGGTATTTGGGTGACCTTTGCCATTTGTTGATTCTCCTACCCTCCATAAACTGTCTTAAATTTTCCTTTCTCTGAGCACCTAGGAGGTTACATTTGGTAAAGTTCAAAAGCCAGAAATATTGGTGGTTTGGCATGGCTAAAGTTGGGTAACAAGAGGTTTAAAAGGACTTTTAACAGAGTGTATGGTTAAAAGTCAGCTTAATTAAAAGTGGATATTCAAGCTCTAACAGCCTGGAAATTCTTAGGAAACACAGGAGGTGCCACACACCCTGTTTGGGGAAAAACCTCTATTTTCCTCACAGAACCCCAAGAATTACTAAAAGTGGATAGATACCTCTCAAAATCTAAGGCTCTGTTCTGTTTTGCACTGCATTACTGCATTATCTGATTTTTTTTTTACTTTTGAGGACATCAGAAATTACTTCACATTATGAGAGAGTGTTGGTAATAACTAGGTAGGAAATAATTTAATACTTTTGGGGACAGCTAAATGGCATGGGGGGGATACTTGGATCTTTGCATGTCTGGATCAAAAGCACGCTGTTGGCCACCTGGGAGGTACGGAGATATCCTCACCCTTTCCCACCGAGAGGTAAGACTCCCGTGGGGGATGGGCTGATCACAGAAAGGGCTGATTGGCTTTGGGTTGCTTGGCAATGAAATATGCGGTAAAATCATTGCACTGTTGTGTTCTGTAGCGTTTCTCTTTTGGGATCCAGGATCCAATATAAAAATGGGACCTTCGATTTTGGGGGATGTGTTTTGCCTTCCAATTGTGCCTGCTTATTAGGCTGTGAAACTGCATGCTTTCCTAGCCCTGTTCCACCATGAAGCCAGTAATCCAACTAAGAAACTAGCAAGTGAAAAGCCTTACAACTACTGGGTTTTCTTTTGTTTATGTACTTATATGTGTTGTGTGTGTGATATAAAAGGCTTTGATTAATTGGCTTAAAAATAATGCTTAAATCAGATATTTTGTCAGAAAAGTAAAAAGTGTAATGCCTTTTAATTTATGTGATTTAAGCTGTAGGAAGTAAAGAAAATTTTAAGGATTATTGGTAAAATAAAAGAAACAAAATAAAAAAAGATTACTGGTAAAACAAAGACATTTGGTCTAAATCAGGCAGGTCAAATCACCTAGAGCCATTAGATTCTAGGTAAGGCCTGGGGACTTGTGGAGCTGGCCACGCTTCCTAGCTATGCTAGAAAGAGTCAGACCTTATCTGCACTCCTGCCTGGTGTCCTAAGCTCCATGCCTAGGGCATAATTAAAATTGCTCACCAAGTTTTTCACCAAAAGTAAAAGCTGCTAAGAGTTAAAAGTATGACATACTTGAGACTACTTGAAGAACAGTTTTACACGCAAGGAGTGTAAGCAAAGTGAAATGTGTTTTCGGTAAAAGAAGGCATGTGAATGTGGATTTTTTTTTTTTTTTGGCCTAGATTAAAGGGTTAAGGGATTGTTTTAAGTTAGGAGAAAGCTGAAGGTTTGCAAAAGTTGTGGAAAGTTTGTGAAATATTAATCTTGTAAAAGAAATTCTGTGTGTGAACATATTGACTAAAGTTAAAGGGAACTATTATACAGTTTTGTAAATTGAACACTGGACTAAAAGCACAACAGGTTTTCCTTAGAGCACTGGTCTGCTCTTTAACAAAAATTGGTAAAGGGTTCTAAAAGGTTTATCTTATGGTCAGACATTAAAATTAGGCAGATTTGTCTATAACGTTTTGTTAAGAATTGGGTTTAACATTAATAGTACACTAATGCAATGGTGAAATTTGGCTTATTTGTTATAAAAATCATACAGGAAACACTGTCAAATATGAAATGGTGTTTGGCTTTCTTTGACCTGTATTTACATAAATATGTTATTGGTATGTGTTCCAAAGTAATGGGAAACTCCTAGAATTCTGATTTGACTCAGTGTATGTTATTAATAATTATAATTATTATGTAAAATTGTATGCCACAAAAGTAATCAAAACTCCTAGTCAACTGTGCCTTTAGTAGTGGCTGCCTTAAGACTTTTTGTCATCCACAGACAACTGTTGTGTTGATCTTCTTCAAAAGGTGGTTTATAGTCAGCTACAGGACTTCGACAGGTACTCTTAGATACAGGTTTCTAATAACTTTGGAGATTGTGACATTAGAATAGAGGAAAAAAACTTTCAGGACTCTCATGGAGAGGTGAAATGATTATGAAGTAGAAAAGGAGTTAACTGCATGGACTGAACAAAAGACTGAAGTAATCTTTTTTGACTTTTTGCTTAAAACGTTGCTAATCATTTTTGTTTTTCAGAGTCAAGGAAACTTTTAAGCTACTTACAGCTTTGGACAATGAGTAAAGTATACTTCTGTGAACAAAATCTGAAGCATAATTGTTTCTCTCTACCTGCTTTTTCCAGAATTTGGAAACTGTTCGTGAGCATTCTTATGCCAATACAGTTATTTGCACAAGGGCAGTAAGAGTCTGTTTTCTTTTGCAACAGGGCACAATTAGAGAAACTGGTTACTTTACCAAGGCTTTGACTGGATTAGTGTGTTTTCCTTTAAGGATTCAAACTTGACTTATAGAGCCAATAAAACACCCTTGGGAAAACTGGCCTCATGCCTTGTCTACACAGTTCCTGTGCAGGGTTCCTAACCTGTGGTAAGTAAAGAATGTCACTTTCTGACAGGCCCAGGAGCCCCAAGTCATCCTGAGACCTCAAGAGGAGAGGTATTTCCCAACTCACAGGTTATTTGAGGGTACAAACCCATGGCTGGGCTTGGCTTTTTAAAAAATCTTATCTGAGGTTCCTTTTATGGAACAAAGTTCCATCAAAGTCGATTTTTAAAACGCTATGTGAAAAATAATTGTTCTTGCTGCACTTTATATAAATAATCAGGCCAAGTATAATAAAGCAAGTTAGTCTTAACATGATTTGTCTTCAGTAAAAATGGGAGACCAGAGAGAGAAAATACATTCTGTGTCAGGAAGTATGGTACACCTGTTATTAGACTATAGTTTCATCAGCTGTTTTTAAGTTTTTTTCTGCAACTGAGGCTAACTGTGCTTACTCCTGTGAACCAACCAGTGATCTTTACTGCTCAGAAGAAACAAGAGAGAAGGGGAATGTAAAAATCTAGATCAATACTCTAATTCTGAGCATGTACTGGAATCAGCTAGCAACCCCGTATCAGCTTGGTTTCAACAACTGCCCAGTTCATGGAAAGCCTTCTTATTTAGTTTACTCAGGATAATTTTACTTACTCTGCTTTACTGTTGTGGAATATATTGCTGTTGTACTCTTTGTGTAGGGATGCAGGATAAGTTTACTGAATGTTTTCTTAAACTGAACACTTACTAGTCTTCCAGATATCACCTTTTGTTGGAACTTGTTATGAATGGCCCTCACCATACTGATGCTTTCTGGCTGAGCTATTCTCTATCCTGAATACGAGAGACTCTCATAGTTAGGCAAGAATATCATCACCCCATTCCACCTGAAGAAGTTACAGAAGATGGATCTTTGTCCCTCTACAACATTTAGGATTAAGGGGTCCCCTGTGAAAGGGAGCGGGGAAACATTTCAGAGGCGCCTGAACCAGAGCAACTCCAGCTTGAATAGGGGGTGAGGAAAATAAGGCTGAGACCTACTGGGCTGCACTTTCAGCAGGTTAGGCATTCTAAGTCATAGGATAAAATAGGAGGTCGGCACAAGATACAGGTCATGAAGACCTTGATGATAAAACAGGCTGCAGTAAAGAAGCTGGCCAAAACCAAGATGGCAATGAAAGTGACCTCTGGTCGTCCTCACTGCTCATTATACTCTAATTATAATGCATCAGCATGCTAAAAGACACTTCCGCCAGCACCATGCCAGTTTACAGATGCCATGGCAACATCAGGAAGCTGCCCTGTATGGTCTACAAAGGGGAGAAACCCTCAGTTCCAGGAACTGCCCACCCCTTTCCCGTAAAACTCATGAAGAATCCACCCCTTTTTAGCATACAGTCAAGAAGTAACAATAAGTATAAACAGCTGAGCAGCATGGGCTCTGCCTATGGAGTAGCCATTCTTTATTCCTTTACTTTCTTAAGAAACTTGCTTCAACTTAAAAAAAAAAAAGAAGAAGAAGAAGAAAGAGGCCAGGTGCGGTGGCTCATGCCTGTAATCCCAGCACTTTGGGAGGCCAATGCAGGTGGATCACCTGAGGTTGGGAGGTCAAGAACAGCCTGACCAACATGAAGAAACCCCGTCTCTACTAAAAATACAAAATTAGCCAGATGTGGTGGCACATGCCTGTAATCCCAGCTACTTGGGAGGCTGAGGCAGGAGAATCGCTTGGACCTGGGAGGCAGAGGTTGCAGTGAGCGGAGATAGTGCCATTGCACTTCAGCCTGGGCAACAAGAATGAAAACTCTGTCAAAGACAAGAAGAAAAGAAAAGAGAAAAAAACGAAAGGAAAGAAAATGAGAGGAGAGGAGAGGAGAGGTGAGGGGAGGGGAGGGAAAGGGAGGAGGGGAAGGGAGGGGAGGAGGAGGGAAGGAGGGGAGGGGAGGGGAGGGAAGGGGAGGAGGAGGGAAGGGGAGGAGGAGGGGAGGGGTAAGGAAGGGGAGGAAGAGGGGAGGGGGAGGGAGAGGGGAGGGAAGAGGAGGGGAGAGCAGAGGAGAGGAGAGGAGGAAGGAAAATAAATAAAAATCAAAATCACAATGAGTTCCCACTTCACGCTCACTAGGATGCCTGCAATTTTTTTCTTTTCTTTTTTTTTTTTTTTTTTGAGACAAGGTTTTACTGTCATCCAGGCTGGAGTGCACTAGTGTGAACATGGTTCGCTGCAGCCTTGAACTCCTGGGCTCAGGCTCAGGCAATCTTCCCACTTCAGCCTCCCGAATACCTGGGAATACAGGTGTGTACCACCAGGCCCAACTAATTATTTTATTTTCTGTAGAGACAGGGTGCCACTATATTGCCCAGGTTGGTCTCAAACTCCTGGGCTCACATGATCTTCCCATGGTGGCCTCCCAAATTGTTGGGATTACACACATGAGCCAATGTGCCTGGACTTTTTTTTTTTCTTTTTGAGATAAGAGTGTCATTCTGTAGCCTGAGCTGGAGTGCAGTGGCACGATCTCAGATCACTGCAACCTCTGCCTCTTGGGCTCAAGCGAGTCTCGTGCCTCAGCCTCCCGAGTAGCTGGGACTACAGGTGCGTGCCACCATGCCCAGCTAATTTTTTGTATTTTAGTAGAGATGGGGTTTTACCATGTTGCCCAAGGTGGGCTCAAACTCCTGAGCTCAGGCGATCCACCCACTTCATCCTCCCAAAGTTCTGGGATTACAGGTGTGAGCTACCGCATCTGGCCTATAATTTTTTTAAAAAAGGAAAATAACAAGTGTTAGGATGTGGAAAACTGAAACCCTCATACACTGCTGGTGGAAACGTAAAATGGTTCAGCCACTAAGGAAAAGAGGCTGGCAGTTGCTCAAAAAGTTAAAACATTACCGTATGACCAGCAATTCCACTCTTAGGTATATGCTCAGAAGAACTGAAAAAAGGTACTCAAACATATGTATACACATGTTCGCAGCAGTAAAACGTCTATAAAGGTAATTTCTTTTCTTTTTTTTCTTTCTTTTCTTCCTCTGTCACCCAGGCTGAAGTGCAGTGGTACGAACATGGCTCACTGTAGCCTTGAACTCCCAGACTGAAGCAATCCTCCTGCCTCAACCTCCCAACTAGCTGGGACTACAGGCATGTGGCACCATACCTGGCTAACTTTTCTACTTTTTTGTAGAGACAGGGTCTCGCCAAGTTGCCTAGGTGGGTCTCGCCAATGTTGCCCAGGCTGGTCTCGAACTCCTGGGCTCAAGCAATCGTCCTGCCTCAGCCTCTTAAAGTGCTGGGATTACGGGCATGAACCACCTGCCTGGCCTATGATGGTAATTTCTAATCTGTGACCATATCTGGTCTGTTTACGCTGAGCTGTGGACAGGCAGGAATACCCATGTGTTCCACAGACAGGCCTATCACCAGAAGTAGCAAGAAATAAGTGAGACTGCACATGTGGAAGGATTGTGAAAACCTTTGATTAGATTTCTTGATTTAAACATAAAAAGCTTTATTATACTTGCCTATATATGGGCATAAAAATAGTTAAATTCAATCTTTATCCTAAAATTTAGATATGACCATTATGTTAATGGCAATTCTATATTTATAATTATTGTGTTCATAAAGAAAAATTATGCAAATTCAGTTAAATACATTAAAGATGGCATTTGAGGCAACTTTTAGGGACTTGCCAATTAATGTTTGGCAACCTGATTTGCAGGAGCACCTTGGAGGTTCCAATGCTCAGATGCTGGACACAGGCGCCTCTGGTTAGCATGGCGGTCATACACATGCTGGGAACCCGAGGCCACTGCCTACTTAACAGCCCACTTCCTATCCTCCCTGAGCACCAGGTTTGAGAAGAGAACGTTTGCTCCCACACAGAGAGAAATGTACTGCTGAATGGCAACAACAGATCCACTGAGCAAAGACAGCGCTAAGAAAATTACAATGAAGGCAACTGTGTGACTAAAAAATGGCCCCTAAGCCAGTACACTCCGAGGAGCTGAGGAAGGGCCAAGACCACAACCACCAGGCGCAGGAGCATCTGGCACTCTGAGCTCCGCAACTTTTTTTTTTTTTTTGAGACGGAGTCTCACTGTATTGCCCAGGCTGGAGTGCAGTGCTGTGATCTTGGCTCACTGCAACCTCTGCCTTCCAGGTTCAAGCGATTCTCTTGCCTCAGCTTCCTGAGGAGCTGGGATTACAGGTGCACACCACCACACTCGGCTATTTTTTGTATTTTTACTAGAGACGGGGTTTCACCATGTTGGCCAGGGTGGTCTTGAACTTCTGACCTCAAGTGATCCACCCACCTCAGCCTCCCAAAGTGCTACGATTACAGGTGTGAGCCACCACACCCAGTCTGCAACTGTTATTCTATAGCCTTCTTTAAGCAGAATTTTTACTCTATTACTTTACTTACTGTTTGCAACAGTTCTAGACACGAATTTACTGTATTTTGAAGTCTCGTTTTTAACTAAAGGAAAGGCATCTCTAATTATTTGAGAGAATTACTTCATAAAAGTGTAGTTTCTCGTCAGCTACTCGGGAAGGCCCTCGCTCACAGGTGAGGCATATCTATACCTAGTATAGCAAAGAGGTGGACTGGATTCCTTTCACTTTCTTCTCTGCCTCCGTTACGCTAATAATTTGTTTTATATTCCCTGTTTCTATGATTTTAGTTGAACTACATTTTAGTTAGAATTTAAAAACTGGAAACAAAAGTACATCTGCTGACAAAAGGGTGCTCCAAGAGCTGGAAAGCCCGGGGAAAACCGAAAAAGGGAAGCATCAGATAAACAAAGCAAAAGTCTCCTGCCGCAAGACAGCAATGACACACACGGGAAAAGCAGCTCCACATCCAGCCCAGCAGGGCAATTAGAGGTATCATCCAAATGATGCCAATAAAGGGAGAAGGGCAAAGATCATGAACAGACAGGTGTGCCCTGCTGATAACAAGGCTTTCTGAAAACCCATATTCATGCAAACATTTCAGCATACTGACTCTGTTCCTGGTACCTGATGCCAAATGTTCCACTGCGGGAAGCACCGTGGGCCAGTAACAGGAGGCTGGATTCTGACCAGACAGACAGGCAGATCACAGTCACACATGAAAAGCCCCCTTAGGACAGGAAGGGAGACACACACAGACCAAGTGGCTCAGGCAGACACCTAGGAAAGAACCTGATTAAATCACAGTATAAGACATGGTCTTAAAGCCTTCGAGAAAACGATAGTCATTTGGGGCCCAGCATTGTCAGTATCCTTTGGTTCATACGAGTTAGGATTTTTAAAAAGTATTCATTCAACCCTTACTACATGCAAAGACACTGTGCCTCTTCTGGCCCAGGGCCAGAGTCCTGCCATCTGGACAGGAAGCAGGGAGAAGAGCCAAAGGCTCAGTCCACTCGACATGCAACCAAGTGCAGGCAGCACCTCTCCAGATGGAGGCCTCCCCAAGGCCACGCCCGCCACATGGGGCTGGAGCCCCAGGGTTGTGTAAGGGGTAGAAGTTGTAAGTGTGATAAGGTTCATCTTCCTGGAGTATCAACTATATTTGAAGAACTGAAAAGCATAAAACATGGTCACACTGAGAGGCAGATTATAATGTTTCGATCAATTGTTAGAATAAAACATGAGATTTCAAAAAATACTGGATCTGCCAGGCACCGTGGCTCATGCCTGCAGCATACTTTGGGAAGCCGACGTGGGAGGAATGCTTGAGGCCAGGAGTTCAAAACCAGCCTGGGGAACATGGCAAGATCCCGTGTCTTTTAAATAAAAATGACAAAAGGGAAAAAAAACAACACTGGATCGCACATCTGTAAAAATGTGTGCCTCCTGGTGAGGGCGCCATGCACCTCTGAAGCACCTGTGCTGAAAGGCTGAGCCAGAAGGATCGAGCCTCTATATCCACCCAGAGGCAGAAGAACATGTCCAGTGGAAACAGCAAAGGCCAGAGTGGGGGAACCTCTGATTACTGGACAATCAGCCAGGATTGTCCAACAAATAAAATGCAAGGAAAACAGGGATGGGGAAAAGTATTCTATTGACTAAGAGACTTAACAGACATATCAGCTAACTGCAATTATTTGGACCCTGCTTCAAACAAACTAAAAATACCAGACACTATTGGGGAAAACTGAATGGTACTATGATGATACCATGATTATAAATGAAATCTGAACAGCAGTTTTCTTGACACTTTTCAATTTATCAAAAATAGCTATGTATTAAATCTCATTTTGGAAGGAAACATTTCAAACTTTTTATACTTAATATTACCGTTCTAACATATGAAAGATTTATTATTATATATATACATTTCAAACTTTTTATACTTAATATTAACATTCTAACATATGAAAGATTTATTATTATATATATATTTTTTGAGATGGAGTTTTGCTCTTGTTGCCCAGGCTGGAGTGCAATGGCGCGATCTTAGCTCACCGCAACCTCTGCCTCCTGGGTTCAAGTGATTCTCCTGTCTCAGGCTCCTGAGTAGCTGGGATTACAGGTGTCTGCCACCATGTCCAGCTAATTTTTTGCATTTTTAGTAGAGATGTGGTTTCGCTATGTTGGCCAGGCCGGTCTCAAACTCCTGACCTCAGGTGATCCACCCGCCTTGGCCTCCCAAAGTGCTAGGATTACAGGCGTGAGCCATCACACCCAGCCCTATTTTTTTTTTTAAGGGACAGGGTCTTGGTCTATGGCCAGCCTAGAGTGCAGTGGCATGATCCTAGTTCATTGCAGCCTAGAATTCCTGGGCTCAAGTGATCCTACTGCCTCAGCCTCCCAAGTAGCTGGGACTACAGGCACACACCACCACATCCAGTTAATTATTTTATTTTTTTAGACAGGGTCTCACTATGTTGCCCAGGTTGCCCAGGTTGGGCTCAAACTCTCAAGAGATCCTCCCAACTCAGCCACCCAGTCACAAATTAAGAGATTGAAACACGGTATTTTATTTTCTTTCAAAATCCTAGAGGAAGATGGTTAAGGAGCAAACGTTCTTGTATCAAAAACTGCAATACTCCATGAGGCAGGCCACACCCCCAGCTGGGCACCTTCTAGGGGAGGGCAGGACTAAGAGATTTCGGAAAGCAGGCCTTTCACAAAGAGGTGCAGCCGCCACTCTTGGTTTTCCAACTCATTCACTCACTCGGGCCATCAGGTACAATGTCTATTATTTTCAGTTTAATACTGGTTTGAAAAAAAAAGAAAAAGAAAACTAAGGTCAGACACAAACCAAAACAAAGTGCCATGTGTGCAGAAAGTCAAATATGCCTGCTGAAGAATGAAAGCGCTGAAGCCAACGATGAATGTGTTCAGGATGTTTCACAATTTAATTACTTGATTTTTATGCAAAATGGAAAATTAACAGCTGAAGAAAGAAATGTACACAAACTAAAATTTCCTAGTGGCATACCTGTGTGTCATATGCTTTAAGGAGAAATATGGACGCTTGATCAGGGAGGAAGGACTTCAGTAAAAAAAGAAGCGAAGCAACGCCAACCTTTTCCTTCTTTAGTTACTGTAGCAGAGTCCCTTACCTAGAAAATAATAGTAATATTTGGTCAATTCTCATCTGGAAAATATTTAGAGCTTTTAAAAATGAAATTTCAAGCCCAGGCACAGCGGCTCATGTGTGTGGTCCCAGCACTTTGGGAGGCTGAGGAGGACGGATCGCCTGAGGTCGGGAGTTTGAGATCAGCCTGGCCAACATGGTGAAACCCCCATCTCTACTAAAAATACAAGAATTAGCCAGGTGTGGTGGCACACACCTGTAATCCCAGCTACTAGAGAGGCTGAGGCAGGAGAATAGTTTGAACCTGGGAGGCAGAGGTTGCAGTGAGCTAAGATCATGCCACTGCACTCACTCTAGCCTGGGCGACAGAGCGAGACTCCATCTCAAATAAATAAATAAAAATAAAATTTCAAAATGTAAATCTCTATAACACGAAGAAATTTAAGATTAAACATGTTTAACTACTGTACATGCATGTGTTTTGGAGATTTTCCACATTTTTTAATGGAATATGCATTATAAAAACTGATTATTTAAAAATTGCTTTTACCATGAGGTATTACTTACTTAGAGAAAGGTATAGGAAACATATATATACAATTTCATTAAATTATTATATAAATACCAGTCTAGCCAGGCGCGGTGGCTCACGCCTGTAATCCCAGCACTTTGGGAGGCCGAGGCAGGTGGATCACGAGGTCAAGAGATCGAGACCATCCTGGTCAACATGGTGAAACCCCGTCTCTACTAAAAATACAAAAAATTAGCTGGGCACGGTGATGTGTGCCTGTAATCCCAGCTACTCAGGAGGCTGAGGCAGGAGAATTGCCTGAATCCGGGAAGCAGAGGTTGCGGTGAGCCAAGATCGCGCTATTGCACTCCAGCCTGGGTAACAAGAGCGAAACTCCGTCTCAAAAAAAAAAAAAAAAAACACCAGTTTAATTACCACCAAGGCCAAGGGATGGAGCATTGCCAGAACTCCTGAAAGGCTGGGTGCCTCTCTCTTACCCCAAACCCCTTCCACCACATACATAAGTACTCCCTTAACAAAATAGTTTTTATTTGATTTGTTGAGGCAGGGTCTTGCTCTGTCACCTGGGCTGGAGTGCAGTAATGCAATGGCAACTCACAGCAGCCTCGACCTCCTGGACTCAAGCAATTCTCCCATCTCAGCCTCCCAAGTAGCTGGACCACAGGAGGATGCCACCACACCTAGATAATTTTTTTATTTTTATTTTTAGAGGCTGGATTTCCCTATGTTGCCGAGACTGGTCTGGAACTCCTGGGCTCAAGTGATCCTCCCACCTCACCCTCCCAAAGTGCTGGGATTACAGTCATGAGCTACTGTGCCTTAACTTGTATGGTTATCATTTCCTAACTTTTCTTTAGAGATTTATCACCTAGGTGTGCAGCCCGACCAAACATAATTTATATAAAATCCAGAAGCAGATGAAAATAAATAGAATCAATCAGGTGGGTGGATTGCTATATATATTCTTGTCTTGCTTTTTTCTTTCCCTTTTTGGTTACTGTGTCTGCAGTTTGTTTTCATTGCTGTGTAATATTCTACTCAGTAAATATGCCATAATTTAGTTAACCATTCTCATCCTCTAGCGTGGTTTCCGCTTTGGAGCAAATACAAACACTACCAAGATTTTTCTGGTACAGCTATCTCAAGCACTTTAGGCACGTATCTCTCTAGTGCACATACCTAGAAATATGACTGCTAGCTTATACAGTAAAGCTAAACTATTTCCCACAGCAGCTGTAATGTACCCTCCCATCAGAAGGGTATGAGAGTTTCTGTTGCTTAACTTTTCAACAACAATTGTTAGACGTTTTAATTCCTACTAACTGAACAGAGGTATAATAGTATTCGAAGATTTTTTTTTTTTTGAGACATGGTCTACCTCTGTCACCCAGGTTAGAGTGCAGTGGCACAATCATGGCTCACTACAGCCTTGAAACTCCTGGGCTCAAGAGATCCTCCCTAGTAGCTAAGATT
The DNA here is from genome assembly GCF_030222135.1 of Aotus nancymaae. Lineage (NCBI taxonomy): Eukaryota > Metazoa > Chordata > Mammalia > Primates > Aotidae > Aotus > Aotus nancymaae. Next base: position 86,169,352 of record NW_026988422.1, on the reverse strand, counting down.
ACAAGCACGTACCACCACGCACAGCAAATTTTAAAAAAATTTTTAGGCCGGAAGTAGTGGCTCATGCCTGTAGTCTGTAATTCCATCACTTTGGGAGGCTGAGGCGGGCAGATCACCTGAGATCAGGAGTTCGAGACCAGCCTGGCCAACATGGTAAAATCCTGTCTCTAATAAAAATAAAAAGTTAGCCAGACATGGTGGCACATGCCTGCAGTCCCAGCTACTCAGGAAGCTGAGGCAGGAGAATCTCTTGAACCCGGAAGGTGGAGGTTGCAGTGAGCCAAGATTGCACCACTGTACTCCAGCCTGGGCAACATAGTGAGACCCCATCTCTTAAAAAAAAATTTTTTTTTTTTTTTTTTTTTTTTTTTGAGACGAAGTCTCACTTTGTTGCCCAGGCCTGGTCTCAAACTCCTGGTCTCAAGCAATCCTCCCGCCTTGGCCTCCCAAAGTGCTGGGATTACAGGCATGAGCCACCACACCTGGCCAACTAAGAATCCTTTATTATAGAATTTTATAATAATTTTGAATAAAGAATTCATGAAATTGTACATCTGGGAATTACTGCAATGAAGATTTAATTTTGTAGCCAAATATCTGTTCACATTCCCCATGGTTTCTGTACCCTGATTTCTTGTCAGGTATAAATTCCTAGCTCAGTCCACCAGCTTCCAGAGGCACTGATTCCAACCCCTGGGCCTGGGCAAAGCCTGTGATTTGCGTCTGGTCATTTCTGAATGACCATCTTATTCCCCTGCCCAGAGCTGGTTTATCTCTGAACACACAACCCAGGTCAGAATTAATGAGTCTCCTCTTCTCACTATTGGACTAAAGAGATTCTCCCTCTTTCCCAAAGAACCTGAACATGAACACATGAAGGAAGATGCTGGGGAGGAAACTGGCCCAACTGAACCATCTATAGCCAGCCCTGCCTTAGGTTTTTCAGCTGGATGATCAATAAACCTTCCTTTTATTTGCTTCAAAAAGCTAAGGTTGGCTGGGTGTGGTGGCTCACACCTGCAGTGCCAGCACTTTGGGAGGCCAAGGCAGGCAGATCTCAAAGTCAGGAGAAGAAGACCATCCTGGCTAACATGGTGAAACCCCATCTCTACTAAAAATACAAAAAATAGTTGGGCCTGGTGGCGCATGCCTGTAATCCCAGCTACTCGGGAGGCTGAGGCAGGAGAATCGCTTGAACCCAGGAGGCGAAAGTTGCAGTGAGCCGAGATCAAGGCACTGCACTCCAGCCTGGCGACAGAGGGAGACTCGGTCTCAAAAAAAAAAAAAAAAAACCCAGCCCAGGCTGAATTTCTTAAAATTTATATCAGAAAGAGCCCTCATTGATACAATCACATATTCAGAAATGGGTTTTAATCTTGTACTCAAGAAACTGTATAGGTCAACCAAGGTAACACATGACAATATGTGTATGTGTTTACACACATTCCCAGCATTCCTTCAATTATATTTTTTTAAAAATCTAAACATTTTTAATAGTTATAGGACTGGTTAAGGTTTTCTATTTCTTCTTTAGTCGCTTTTAGTTAAGTTACATTTTGAAAGAAATTTGTCTATTTTATCTAAACTTTCAGATGTATTTAGCATGATGCTATTTCCAATATCCTTTTATGATATCTTAACAGTCTACTGTATCCATAGTGTTTTCACCTTTTTCATTTCATTTCGTTATTTATACCTCTTTTTTCTTCCTTAACAGTTTCACTGGAGCTTTGTCAACTTTACCACTTTTTTTCCCTTTTAGAAAGACAGGGTCTCACTCTGTCACCCAGGCTGGAGTGCAGTGGCATGATCATAGCTCACTGTAGCCTCAAACTCCTGAGCTCCAGCGATCTGCTTTCTCCTCCTGCCCAAAGTCCTGGGATTACAGGTGTGAGCCACCATGCCTGGCCCCAGATGGAAACTATTTAAGGCTGGGCGCAGTGGCTCACGCCTGTAATCCCAACACTTTAGGAGTCTGAGGTGGGTGGATTGCTTGAAATCAGGAGCTCGAGACCAGTCTGGGCAACATAGTGAGATCCCATTTTTACAAAAGATTCCATTTATACAAAAATTAGCTGGGCATAGTGGTACATACTTGTAGTCCCGACTATTCAGAAGGCTAAGGCAGGAGGAGACAGGGACTGCAGTGAGCCGAGATCACACCCACTACACTCAAGCCTGGGCACTAGAGTGAGACCTTGTCTTATACATATATATATGTACACACATACACACACACACACATACAAAATATATATACATATATGTATATATTTTATATATACATATATGTATATATTTTATATATACATATATGTATATATTTTATATATACATATACGATATATATAAAATGATATATGTATATATTTTATATATATATACTATATACATATATAAACAATATATATATAATTTTCCCATTGAATATTTTCTTTCTATCTGAATTTCCTTTAAATTCCTTTACTACCATTCTGCTGGCAATAAATTTTGATGTCTCTTGGTCTAAAAGTTTCTCTTTTGTTTTTATTTATTTTTGAGATGAAGTCTTATTCTGTCACCTAGGCTGGAGTGCAGTGGCAAGATCTCAGCTCATTGCAACTTCTGCCTCCTGGGTTCAAGTGACCCTCCACCCTCAGCCTCTCAAGTAGCTGGGATTACAGGTGCCCGCCACCACATGCAGCTAATTTTTATATTTTTAGTAGAGACAAGGTTTCAACCATGTTGGCCAGGCTGGTCTCAAATGCCTGGCCTCAGGTGATCTGCCCGCCTTGGCCTTCCAAAGTGCTAGGATTACAGGCATAAGCCACTGTGCCCAGCCTAAAAATTACTTTTGAAATAAATAAAAATTTATCCTTCATTTTTGAAAGACATTTTTGCTGGGTACAGAACTCGAAGCTAATAGGTTTTTTTCTTTCAGTACTTTGAAAATGTCACTCTGTTGTCTCTGGTTCACACGATATGACCAGGAATCGCTGTTATTAGTAACCTTGTTCCTCTGTAATGTGTCTTTTCTTCTGGCTCCTTTGAAAGCTTCTGATCTTGATCACTGGTTTTCTGGTAATCTGATTATAAGGTACCTTGGATTTCTTTATGTTTGCTCTGTTTGGGGTTTTGAGCTTCGTAGTTTGCAGTTTTCATCAAATTTGGGAAATTTCCAGCCACTATTTCTCTAAATATTGTTTCCATTCCCTCCTCTTCTCCTTCTGGAACTAAGTTACACATATCTTAAATCAGCTGATTTTGTCCCACAGGCCGCACATAAATTTTTTTTTTTTTTTTTTTTGAGATGGAGTCTTTCTCTGTGGCCCAGGCTGGAGTGCAGTGGCGCAATCTCGGCTCACTGCAACCTCCGCCTCCTGGGTTCAAGCAATTCTCCTGCTTCAGTCTCCCAAGTAGCTGGGATTGTAGCACCTGCTACCAAGCCCGGCTAATTTTTGTATTTTCAGTAGAGATGAGGTTTCCCCGTGTTGGCCAGGCTGGTCTTGAACTTCTGACCTCCAGTGATCCGCCCACCTAAGCCTCCCAAAGTGCTGGGATTACAGGTGTGATACAGGTGTAAGCCATTGCACCCAGCATTTTATATATCATATTTTCATCTGCAGAAGTTCTATTTCAATCTTTTTTGGATCTTTTCTTTCACTCATCATTATGCTTGTTTTTCTCCACATTCTTGGGTGTGAAACACATCTGTAAATCATTTTAATGTCTTTGTGTGCTAATTGCATCATCCCTTGTCATTCTGGGGTCTGCTTCTCTTGCTTTTCTTCCTGGTCAATATCACATTTCCTTGCTTCTCTGCATACTTACTTGGTTATTATTTATTAGATGCTAGACACAATTTCTTTTTACATGTTTGGGTGCATCCTCTTAAATATAGTCGGGGCTTTGTTCTGAGAATGTAATCAAGTTATCTGTAATCAGTTAGGGCAAGTCTGGAGCAGCCTATTAGTCTATGGATAGTTCAGCCCCACTGCTAAGGCAGCCCTTCTGAGGAATCTACCTGATGCCAGAGATGAAAAAGCTGCTCTGAACCCAGGCTAACAAAGATGAAAAGGCAAGCCTTCAAAGGATCTACCTGATACCACCCTGGGTGGTGCGAACACAAACTATTCCCAGCCCTGTGTGACTGATGTCCAAGAAGTGCTTGGCCTTCTCCTTTTTGGCACTTCCCTTCCTAGCTTTGAGGAGCTTCCTCTCAGGCATGTGCAGACCAGAACGCAGGCAACGCCTCAAGGGAGTCCTTCTGCAGATATCTGGAGCTCTCTCTCTAACCTGCTCCCTCCTCTGTTTTCCTCCACAAATTCTAGCTGTCTTGTCCTCTCCAATTTCTGCTGTTTCATCACTTTAGTGAAGACAGTGGGCTCTGTCTGACTCCTCTCTTCCTGCCCTGAAACATGGAAACTGCCTCAGGACAAACTAAGGCTGTTTGTGTCAATAAAGTTTTATGAGAACAAGTCCACATCCATTCACTTACGTACTTAGGATGAAAGCAGGCGCAGAGCATTGCAGAGTAGTTGTGACAAACAGCATCCAGCCCACAAAACCTAAAATGGTTACCATACAGCCCTTTATAGAAAAAAGGTATACAGTCTGTGCTGTGGGGTATAAGCTGGAATACTGTAGGCTTGTTTCATTTGTTCCCCTTATTTCAAGGAACAGTCTAACCAGCTTCTGTCAAATGTATGAAAACTGTTACTTCATATATTTTCTTTAGTTTTCAAGTTGTTTAAGATACAAGTCAACTTGGGACTAGGCGAGACAAGTGAGGTACTTGTCTTAGGCACAAATTTTAAGGAAATGCCAAAAAAAACTTGGTAATAGAGATAAAATCAAAATTAATGAAAAAAAACCCATGAGGTACAAAACACCACAATTTTATATATAATATCAATAAGGGTGTCATGCCATGCCACGTTGGAGCTTGAGACAAAAATAAAAATTATTAATACTGATCTTGTCTTTATTTAAAATTTCAGTTTGGGGCCAGATGTGGTGGCTCACCCCAATAATTTCAGCACTTTGGGAGGCTGAGACGGGAGGGAGGATTGCTCGAGTCCAGAGGCTGAGATCAGTTTGTGCAACATAGTGAGACATTACTCTACAAAAACAAAAAATTATCCAGACGTGGTGGCATGTGCTTGTAGTCTCAGGTACTTGGGAGGCTGAGGTGGGAGGATCACTTGAGCCCTCTCAGCTGTACTACCATAGCAGTAGTGAATTATGATTGCTCCACTGCACTCCAGCTTGGGCAACAGAGCAAGACCCTGTCTTTAAAAATAAAAAATAATTTTGTTTTTCATCCTGGATTTTTTTTGCATAAAATTTGATTTTTTAAAAGTACTGCATATTAAAATATTAATAATCTGGATGACTGAGATTTTGGGTATCCCTTTAAATTTTGTACTCGAGGCAAGTGCCTCACTTGCCTTACCCTAGTCCTGGGGGTGGGGGTGGTGTGAATCACCTCTAATTCCATCATGGCAGAAATGGAAGTCTCCAGAAATAACTTTCTTACTAAGCAGAATCAGACTAATACCTTATCACTGTAAGAGTTTATCAGAACTGCCAAATTTAATGTTTTCCTTCTCAGAGATGTCTTTGAAAAAGAGATTACCTCAATGTGAAACATTATGCTCTAATTACTTCTTTTTGCAACTAACAGTAGGGAATGTACATATTCCCACATACACCCATCAGAGGCAATCATTAGATGTGTGTCAAATGGATATAAATTAGTAAACAAAAGGACTCTGCAGACATGAAGGTACTATGAGAACATAAAACTTTCTTCTAATTACTAAATAAATACAGGCACACAAAGATATTGTGACTGTAAAATAAGTAATTATATAGCATCTGGGTGACACACTGACAGTATGAGGTATACCAAAAACAGCCACCTGCAGTAACAGCTGCCCAGTCAATTTCTTAACTGGTGAAAGTAAGTGCTCAGTCTCCAAACACAGAAGTTCAACTAAAATCAAATCATGGCTGGGTGCGGTGGCTCATGCCTGTAATCCCAGCACTTTGGGAGACCAAGACAGGCAGATCACCTGAGGTCAGGAGTTCAAGACCAGCCAGGCCCACATGGTAAAACCCTGTGCCTACAAAAAATAAAAAAAATTAGCCAGAAGTGGTGGCATGCACCTGTAGTCCCAGTTACTTGGGAGGCTGAGGCAGGAGAATCGCTTGAGCACAGGAAGCGGAGGTTGCAGTGAGCTGAGATCACACCACTGCACTTCAGCCTGGGTGACACTCCAGCCTGGGTGACAGAGTGAGACTCAGTTTAAAAAAAAAAAAAAAACAAATCAATCAATAAGCCAATAAGCTTCTCTCTTGGTTTTGTAGGATTAGCATCCTTTTGAAATTAGCCTGCTCATTTTGTAGGCGTTCCCAACTCCCAATCCTACCTCATCAATATGCCAGGAGGGCACTGGGCAAGCAAAAGGACTCATCCACATGACAATGAAAGCTTCTACCATGAGCTGATTTCCACAGATTCTCTAGAGCATTCATTTCATAGAAGGCACAGGTGCAGGAAAATGTTTTCAAAAGTACTGACAAAAAAGGTGTTTTTTAAATTAAAAATGTTATGGTATTACATTTAGTGGGCAAATGAAGATTATGAAATTTAAAAGGACAATTATCATGAAGAAATTGTCTAGAATTCATGGAATTCAATTTAGCGATCACACACCATCAAATTCACAACATACTCCCTCCAACACATACTTCCTTTGCATCTGCTGCTTCCAAGCCGGCCTCTGGGAGTGAGCTGACCCCACCCTGCTGGCTCAGCATCCCCTCCTCATCATGAGTGGACTTGCAAACTCCACTCCAGCCGCAATGACTGTCTCCTTCCGTGTTTTTGTTCTTCCACTGTCTGTCAAACACTTCATCCGCAAGATTCCATTGAAGTATCTTGACAACTACTATTTATCACTAGACTCATGTTTTCCCCTAAACTTTAAGCTCCTTTAGAGCAGGGATCATGCTAAATTTATCCTGTAGTCTCATGCCTAGCAGGACAGCAGGCACACCCAGCAGGCACCACTTATTTGCTGAATTAAACTCCCACAAGCATCTTTTCTCTACCTCTTCCTTCCCAGGGAAACTGACCCTACCTCCTGAAATCCTGGTCCTATAAGGACACCCATCACAACGCTTATAAGCCTGTACTCACCTTGCTTCCTTCTCTCTCTCCCATCTGACTGTGAGCATTCTGAAGTCAGAAATGTGTCTTGTTCAGGTTTGCATCCTCACCACTTACAATGGTGCTGGCCACACAGTACGCATCTGATACATATTAGTCTTCATTATGAATTTACTTCTTGTAGTTATTAATTTATTCCTCACAACTATAAATCTGCGTGTTACAGAAATGAGGAAACTAGAGGACGAAGATTCAGCAGCTTCTCAACATGACACATTACTAAGTGGCAGAGTGGTCTACCTCTGGAGTCAGTGTTCTCAACTGCTATGTCTGTTATCACACCTCGACTACCTCATCAAAGGCAGGCTCACTGACTTGTGCTGTAAGAATCAACAGAGTTATGCTGTAAATCAGATTTGCCATTTGCATGCTCAAATTATTTAGAAAGATCATTCAATGCTCCAACTCTGCTGGCCGGAGTCTGGATTGTTGAGTAACTAAAACAATTACATCAATCAACTTGCCCAAAGTCAGAGCTAAAAGGACTAAAGCCAAGGTCCCGAGGACCCAACAATTTGACCACACTATTTTTGCTGGCTTTGACACCTGTCAATTCAAACCCTGCACAATTATCTCATTCCTTAAATTTTCCAAAATCTCAATAATGCCCAATAGATGTATCTGCCCCATTTTAAAACCAAGTATCTTTTTTTCCATTGTTTTGAATTTCAGCATTGACATAGCCAGAATTTGTTTAATCCCTTAGGACTAATACATGACATTCATAACCTGATGCACCATTAGCGGAACCAAACAGGGCTAATTTCTGACTTCAAGGAAGATTTTAAGATCTTGGCTAGGCTACAAGAAACTTTATCACATCATTTAAATTATTGTTTGCAGGGCAGGTGCGGTGGCTCACATCTGCAACCTCTGCACTTTAGGAAGTCGAGGTGGAAGGATCGCTTGAGGCCAGGAGTTCAAGACCAGCCTCAGCAACATAGTGAGACTGCATCTTTATAAAACTATAAAAAATGTAACATTAGCCAGGTGTGGTGGCATGCACCTGTGGCCCCAGCTACTTGGGAGGCTGAGGTGGGAGGATGGCTTAAGTCCAGGAGATTGAGGCTACAGTGAGCTGTCATTATACCAATGCAGTCCAGCCTGGGCAACAGAGCAAGACTTTGACTCAAAAAAAAAAAAAAAGAAACCAAAAAAACTCCATGAAACTTACTTAATTCCCAGCTACTCTAACATGAAAATTGAGTAGAATTATTTAGCTTACCAAACTTAAACATCTCTTACTAACCTGCTCTCTCCTCTCCTGTGTTTTCCTCCACAAATTCTAGCTGTCTTGTCCTCCCCAATTTCTGCTGTTTCATCACTTTAGTGAAGCCAGTGGGCTCTGTTTGACTTCTCTCTTCCTGCCCTGAAACAGGCAAACTGCCTCTCGAGACAAACTAAGGCTGTTTGTGTCAATAAACTTTATTTATTTATTTTTATTTTTTTAAGACGGGGTTTCACCATATTGGTCAGGCTGGTCTTGAACTCCTGACCTCAGGTGATCCGCCCACCTCAGCCGCCCAAAGAGCTGGGATTACAGGCGTGAGCCACTGAGCCCAGCTTGTGTCAATAAAGTTTTATTGGAACTTGGATTTGGATGAGGAGGAGGAAAGGGCAAGGGAAGAATGGAATGGCTGTTCTGTGCTACTCAGTCATAGTCAAAACTTCTCGTGGGGGACAAGAAGCCGTTTTGTAGCAATATACCACAGTGAGTTTCTTTCATTTTTTCCTTATGGCACTGTGATAGGTTTCCCTGATGTCTTACCTGAAATCATGATCAAACATTCATTATCACTGCATACTTATTTTATTCCTAAAACATAAAATGTCACACATATTTTTACAGCTAGAGAAGAGTCATGTTAAAAATTTAAGATAGGTAGTGTAACACTTCTTTGAATTTAATGTTCTTCATGCTACATAAGTTCTTTAGAATAAATTTACTTCATAATCAAATGAGGCTACCCACCCGACCTTGCTGCAATTGCTAGACACACTAGTACAAACTTTCCAGAGTACCATCCAATGATCATATATACCACAGTGTAAAACGTTTCCAGCTCACCTGGAATTCTCACCTAAGTGGCCTCTGAAATAAACTATATTCTGCAATGTTGGCTTCTGCCTAATACAGTAATGATTCACTGCAGTTTACACCATGAATTTAAATAGAGATTTGTTATGCAACCACAAATCTCTTAGGTTTCTCCAAAAATTAATCAGTATCTTGAACATAAAATTTTCTATTCTCAACAATCATTATACAAATAAAACGGCTACATTAATAAAATTTTCTGTCAGAAAATTATGAAAATAAACCTTTAAATGTAGGTTAGAGCAGTGGCAGTGCTGCTAAACAACTTCAGAAAAGACTCAGTGAGGTAGGGGCATCCACAAGCCAGGCACAGAGTGAGCAGGTGCACAGGCCCTGAGCAGCCCCAGACCCCTGGGCTGTGTGCCGGCAGCACACCTTGCACACAGCACTGGCTCTGCCCCAGATGGTCACAGGAAGCTGGGACCAAATCACCCACCAAATGTATGTATCATGTAGATATACATTCTAGAGACAGGGTCTTGTTCTGTCACTCACAATGGAGTGCAGTGGCACAATCACAGCTCAGTGTAACCTCAAACTCCTGGCCTGAAGTGATCCTTCCGCCAATACGCTGGTATTATAGGCATGTGCCACCATGCTCAAATTATTTTAACTTTCATTTTAGGTTTAGAAGTACATGTGCAGGTTTGTTATATAGGTAAACTGTCACCAGGGTTTGTTGTACAGATTATTTTGTAACCCAGGTATGAGGCCTAAAACCCAACAGTTATTTTTCCTGATCCTCTCCCTCCTTCCATTCTCCGCCCTTGAGGAGGCCCCACTGTCTGTTGTTCCCTTCTTTGTGTCCATGTGTTCTCATCACTTAGCTCCCACTTATAAGTGAGGACATTCAGTACTTGGTTTTCTGTTCCTGTGTTAGTTTGCTGAGGATAATGGTCTCCAGCTCCCAACCATATTCCTGCAAAACACAGGATCTCATTCTTTCTTACAGTTGCATTGTATTCCATGATGTAAATGTACCGAATTTTCTTTATCCAGTCTGCCATCGATAGGCATTTAGGTGGATTCCATGACTTTGCTATTGTGAATAGTGCTGCAATGAACATATCTTTATGGTAGAATGATTTATACCCCTTTGAGTATATATAACCAGTAATGAGACTGCAGGGTCGAAAGTAAGTTCTGTTTCTAGCTCTCTAAGGAATCACCATACTGCTTTCTGCAATGGTTGAACTAGTTTACACTCCACCAGCAGTGTATAAGTGCTCCCTTTTCTCCACAACCTCACGAGTATCTTATTTTTGGCTTTTTAATAATGGCCATTCTGACTGGTGTGAGATGGTATCTCACTGTGGTTTTAATTTGCATTTCTCTAATGGTCAGTGATTTGGGCTGTTTTTCATATGCCTGCTGGCTGAATGTATTCTTCTTTTGAAAAAGAGTTTGTGTGTGTCCTTTGTCTTTTTTTTTTTTTGAGACAAAATCTTGCTCTGTCGTAGGCTGGAGTGCAGTGGCACAATCTCGGCCCCCTGATTCAAGCTATCCTCCTGCCTCTGCCTCCCGAGTAGCTGGGATTATAGGCGCCTGCCACCACATCCAGCTAATTTTTATATTTTTAGTAGAGGCAGGGTTTCACCATGTTGGCCAGGATGGTCTTGATCTCCTGGCCTCGTGATCCACCTGCCTCGGCCTCCCAAAGTGCTAGGATTACAGGCGTGAGCCACCACGCCCAGCCCTTTGCCCGCTTTTTAATTTTTTTTTTTTTTTTTTGTAAATTTAAGTTCCTTATAGATGCTGGATATCAGGCCTTTGTCAGATGCATAATTTACAAATATGTTCTCCATGCTGTAGGATGTATATTTACTCTGTTAATAGTTTCTTTTGCTGAATAGAAGCTCTTAAGTTTAATTAGATCCCATTTGTCAATTTTTGCTTTTGTTGCAATTGCTTTTGGCGTTTTCATCATGAAATCTTTGTCAGTTCCTATGTCCAGAATGGTATTTGCTGAGGTTGTCTTCCAGGGCTTTTACAATGTTGGGTTTTACATTTGAGTCTTCTATTTTGAGTTGATTTTTGTACATGGTGTAGGGAAGGGGTCAGTTTCAATCTTCTGCATGTGGCTAGCCAGGTATCCCAGCACCACGGATTGAATAGGGAGTCCTTTCCCCGCTGCTTTTGTCAGCTTTGACGAAGACCAGATGGTTGCAGGTGTGCGGCCTTGTTTCTGGGCTCTCTCTTCTGTTCCACCGGTGTCTGCTTTTGCACCAGTACCATGTGTGAGGTTGCTGCATCCCTATAGTATACTTTGAAGTTGGGTAAAAGAATGCCTCCAGCTTTGTTCTTTTGCTTAGACTCCCTGGGCTATTTGGGCTCTTTTTTGGTCCATATGAATTTTAAAGCAGTGTTTTTCTAGTTCTGTGAAGAAGGTCCTTGGTAATTTGCCAGGAATCGCACTGAGTCTGTAAATTGCTATGGGCAGTATGCACACCCAATTTTTTTTTTTTCTGAGAGGAGTCTAGCTCTGTTGCCCAGGCTGGAGTGCAGTGGCGCAATCTCAGTTCACTGCAACCTCCACCTCCAGGGCTCAAGCAATTCTCCTGCCTCAGCCTCTCGAGTAGCTGGGATTACAGTCACCCACCACCATGCCCATCTAATTTTTGTATTTTTAGTAGAGACAGGCTTTCACCATGTTGGCCAGGCTGGTCTCCAAACTCCTGACCTCAGGTGATCCACCCGCCTCAGCCTCCTGAAGTGCTGGAATCACAGGAGTGAGCCACTGCGCCCAGCCAGTGCTTGATAAATATTAACTGAACAGAGTGGGTTATGGACCAGGGCTTAGAAAATGTATTTGTTAAAATGATACTTTTCTTCTTGAAAAACGTTGAGAAAGTAGATGCCTTTTCTGAAACATTTTATGTTTAAAAAAAAAGGAAGTCATATAAAGTGTTCTCACCACAAAAAAGATAACTATTGAGTTTATCTTTACACTTGCTAATTTGCTAGACTTAACCTTTCCATAATATATGCTTCAAAATATCATGTTGTACATGATAAATATATATACGATTTTATATGTCAACTAAGAAAAATAAATTTAAGGAAAAAAAGGATACTTTTCTTCTCAAACTTCTTTTCCAAGTACAAAATTAAATCTCAGTACCAATTGGCTTCCAGGCATTAAATTACACTTCAAAATTATCCTTATTAAAGGTGATACAGGAGCTGCTTTTCATCAACTCATTATTAGAAGCCTTGTGCTAAGTTACTATTATGAATAGAACTTTTAGATAAGCAAATCTGAAAGCGAGAAATCAGTTTGTTTTATAAGGTATGAAGTTGCAAGTTATAATAAACCAAACTACCCCTGATGATGAATGATAAAACTGCCCAGCACTATTAGATATTCTTAAAATCCGGGGCCAAAAAAAAGGGAAAACACACCAAGAACTGAAGGTTGGCCGGGCACAGTGGCTCACGCCTCTAATCGTAGCACTCTGGGAGGCCAAGCCGGGAGGATCACCTGAGGTCAGGAGTTTGGAGACCAGCTTGGCCAACATGGTGAAACTCCATTTCTACTAAAAAAATACAAAAAAATTCAGCCAGGTGTGGTACTGCGTACCTGTAATCCCAGCTACTTGAGAGGCTGAGGCAGCAGAATTGCTTGAGCTGGGGAAGTGGAGTTTGCAGTGAGCCGAGATTGTGCCAATGCACTCTAGCCTGGGCAACAAGAGCAAAACTCCATCTCAAAAAAAAAAAGAAAATAAAAAAAAGAACTAAGGGTTTTGAGTTAAAGTTCTAAGCCAAGAAAGGCTCTTGCATTCTGAGCAACAGGACCAATGGCTGAGGCTGGGAGAAAGCAGCTTACCCCATGAAAGGGCAGCAGGCAGCACTGGGCCAGAGAGCAAGGCAGGCCAGGAGCACCCGGGAGAGCTGGACAGTGAGGCAGCAGGACCTGGCCTGACCAAAGTCCCAGCACTCCATGCTCTATCTGTAACAGTTCAGAAGAGCCAGAGGCCTCTCTTCACCATGTGGTCAGCCAAGAGCCTATATTATCCTCTTCTCTGAAAAATCTTTTACCTCCACCTCCTGAGCTCAGGGACACAGTTTCGACACTGTGGTGGAGGTTACTCAGAAAACAGAAGTCACCTTGTTATGTCAATGCCCTGCTCACTGTGTGGTCCTCCTGTATGGGTTAGATGGGTTTCCTCACTGTATGGATGGCAAACAAGTACCCCAAAAAGAAATCCAGGCAAAAACTGCACCCTTTTAAAGACCTAGCTCAGAAGTCACATAGCACCACTGTGCCATACTGCTGGGTGAGGGGGGGCCACACGCCGAGCCCAGGCACACCTCTTTGTCAAAGTCCCACGCGAGAAGAATATGGAGAATGGGAGAAATCACTGAGAATACTTAGGAGAACACAATGGCACCCTAAGTGAGTTCTACAATAAAGTCTCAGTCTTCTTTGAAGATTGGAAAATCAACAACCAGGGTTCAATGGAATCTGGCTAAAAAAATCAATTTGTATTTCAACCCTTGTAAGGCGAACCTCTTATTACGTGTAATAAGTTGCAACTTGTAAGTTGAGTCTAAATTACTATGTTGCCCTGCCTTAGTAAATACAGTATCATGACCTTGATTTAATAGGTGGTGATTCAGATTCACCCCGGGGTAACTGCTGGGCACTGCAGCTTCTCTATAAGAACACAGAATACCACAGACAGGCAGAAATGCACGTGTCAAGCCAGAATTTATCTCGACATTCCAGTCTGCAGGCTTGGCTATGCACCCATCTCTCATCACAGCATACAGCATTAAGGGCAGAGGTCATGCCCTTTGCCCCTCCCGTGGGTGACTCCAGCACACTGAGTAGAAATTCAGTAAATAACCAGAGGAAGGGAAGACAGGAATTTTAAAAATTCTAAATTACAGTCTAAATTAGATGCTTGTTGTTATTACAGGCCTCTTTCTGACAAAAGGAAAGCAAAAACAACATGCACTGAGAGCAAACCTCTTCTGTCAGGACAACGAACCTCAGAAGAGCAGAGAGCCAGGAGCCAGGAGCCAGGTTTCTGATCCTAGATCTGATTCTGACCTGCTCTGGGACCTTAACCAAGTGGCATCACTTCTTTGGGCCTCATTTTCCTCATCTGTAAAATAAAGGGATTGGATTAGATAAAGATTCGTAACAGAGGCCTACAGGTGAGCCACAGCAACATGCCCACTGTGTGCCTGAAGGCCAGTCTATCTTCAAGCTCGACATTTAAACTCTATAATCTGAATGTTTATTAACAAAGAGAATGAATTCCACAGAGGGTGAAAACCTTCTCCCAGAGCCTAGCCAGGCCCTCTAGGAGCTGCCACCTTGGCAGCAACACCAGGCTCCAGCCTTCCAACCTTAGGCCCCTGAAATCACACAGACATTTCAGTCCCAGGCAATCAAAACATCAACATTGTTTTAAATCCACAAAGGAGACTAGTTTTCTTTATTTTATTTTTCTATAGAGATGAGGTCTTTCTATTTTGCCCTGAATGGTCTTGGATTCCTGGACTCAAGCAATCCTCCTGCCTTGGTCTCTCAAAGTGCTGGGAATACAGGCAAGAGCCACCATGTCCAGCCTATGCTACATACATTTCTAACCAACAGCAAACAGACCTTTGGCAAAGAAGACAATAGGCCCTCGTTTATTACTTTCACAAGCCTGACATTTTAAACATGAGTCTTTAAAACCTGGGCCTCCATCCCCAAAACGAATCCCCATGATATCCTGGAAACAGGCAGGGCTGTCTCCCAGGAAGAGCCCTAGCATGTGTGTTACTGGAAACAAACCCTTTGGATGGACAGAAAGCTGTGCCAGGACCCCCCCAGCACATGGGGCTGCAACTGTGCTTTCAGAGACCTCATGCATTGCTAGCCCTCGGGAGGCATGATGAGCCAGCCCCCTTCTTCACAGCCCGCAGACTGAGGTGGCAGGCTATCACACACACACACAGGCTAGTTCCTCAGCCTGAAGTTGAAAACTATGTCTCAACCATAGTCTGTTGCCAGGAAGCAAGAGACCAAGGCAGACGTCACCGGAGAAAGAACCGAGCTCTACGGACTACTCTGGTAAACGAAGAGAAAAAGGATGTGCTTCATATGGAAAGCCGAATTTATTTACACAAATCGCAAATGCAGGCTCTCAGCTAGAAAAGCTCACTTCCAATGCCAGAAGGTTCAGAACCCATTCACAAGCTTTTCAGAATGCAAGCAGTTGCCATGGTAACCCCAACATTATATTTCTTGGCATTGGACATATAAATTACCACCCATAATGCATTTAATACAGTTTGGGGCCACTAATTCATTGCAAAATAAATCTCAGCTCTGACTCTTGGACTCCCTCTAAGATAAACAAAGAGCAGCAGCTGGAGGTAGCACCCAGCTCACCCCATGGATAAGCACAGAGCTCCACACATCCGAAAATGTCTTCTGAAGGCAAAATAAGAACTAAGGAGATTAGAATTCATCATCTACAGCTGGTGGTTGAGATTTTGTAAGATGAAAAGTTCCATCCAGATTAATGAAACTGTCGTTAAGTTAAAGAAACGAAATATCCGTATCTACATCTCTGAAATTCAACTATGTTTAGCAAATCCAAGAGAAAGCAGATCTCTTCAAAGAACATCTTCAATAACTCCCTCAGAGGGCATCTGCCAACACGAAATAAGATAACTCTTCAATTGTCAAAACTGTCATTAACAAGAAATAAAGTTTTATTTCTTAGGTTCAAAAGAGATCTATTCAATCATAATTCTTTACCTTGACTAGGGATATCCATAAACATTTAAAATACATATACGCATGATTTCTAAAGTCCATTACCTTCTTATAATCCGTCATCTGAACAGAGAGATGAAAACAAAATTATTGTGCACAAACTGCAAAGACATCTTCGGCTTCGCATTCCCAGGAAGAAGCCCACTGCATCAGTAACTTGACAGAGCTGCTGCAGGACATGCCTGCGCCAGCCACAGCATTCACAGAATCGCGCACGTTCTAATCACTAAACTGCCAGGTCCGGAGGATCACTGCCTTCATTATCTCCTCCTTCAGACTGCAGCCAGCAGTCAGCAGTTGTGAAGGGGAGCAAAAGGCTTCGCCACGGGTTGCTTCCATATTAACAAGGACTTTGGTAACCGCTGCATTGCAGTCTTTCTGAAAGCTACCAACCTCAGAAGCAAAAGCGCTGGAGAGAGTCTCCCTGGCACAGGAAGCAGGCTTTCCAATCACAAAGATTTTTTTAACAACCTTTAAAAATGCTGTAAACACCTGAGGCTTTTTCTAGATTTCCTACCTGTTTCCTAAAGGTTGACTGCTTTGTGGTTTTTACTGGAGGATGGCTGTGACCACTGGCTGTGCGGGGTAGGGATGCAGAAAGGAGTGTGATGTGTACACGACGCCCCCTCTCAGTGCTCAGGTACGCCCTGCGGGAATCTGCACATCTGCTGCTTAGCACAAGGCTCAGAGCCCCTGCTGAGGGGCTCCTGGGAATGAGCCATGATTTCCATTCCAAAACATGCAAGTACAGCAAGCACTTCCAGGTCCTCTGTGGGCAGCAATCACTGAACACCCAGCTACCTTCACAGTATGGTAATAACCATTATGTGGTCAGAGCACTTGAAATATTAAACCATTGACCACATAATCAATTTCAGAAGAGACTTCTGAAATAGTAACACGCTTACTAAATGACCTTTGGTTTTCATTCATTCATGCAATACGTTTAGTGAGCACTGACCATGTGCTGTAGATAAAAGGATATTCAAGTTGAGCAACCCTAATCCAAAAATCCAAACTGCCCCAAAATCTGAAACTTTCTGAGTACCTACATATCATCACAAGAGGAAATTCCCCAAATGACCTCACGTGAGAGGTCACAGTCAAAACTTTATTTCATGCACAAAATATTTTTAAAACTGCACAAAATTACCTTCAGGCTATGTGTATAAGGTGTATATGAGATGAATTTTGTGTTTACACTTAAGTCTCATCCCCAAGATATCCAATTATGCATATTCAAATACTCCAAAAAGATCAGAATCTGAAACACTTCTAGTCCCAAGCATTCTGGATAAGGGACACTCAATCCGACTCGGGGAACCACCACCAGGGTGGGTGCCAGTGCTCCAGGAGGAAGAATAACGGGAAACACGCCATCGTGCATGGTGGAGGAGGACCAGCACCGCATGGGAGGCAGAACCAGGGCCCATCCGCAGCTCCAGGACAAGGTTCTATGAGAAAGGAATACTTATAAAAGGAGCTGAAGGCTGTGGACTTGGCTGGAACAGGGAGGCCCAAGGGGAGAACATCCTCCAGATGGCCGTACCCATTCTCAGCAGGTGCGGGAGGTCCTCTGCAAGGTAAAGGTCTGTGGCTGGAGCCCGTCTCTCCCTCACAGCAGACTGGAGCGGGTATGGCCACCACCACCACCACTGACAGAAACCTGCGTCTGGGACCTGAGGCCTACACGTGCCCAAGGCACGTGGTGACCGCAGGGAGGCACTGGGTGTGAGCACAGCAGGGCAGCTCTGTGCTGTGCCACCCCACCACGCTGCCACCCATAAGTAACAGCTGTCCTCTGGCATCCATGGCAACCCCGACAGAGGTGACAGTCCAAGCAGCCTCTGCTCAGATGGCTTTCTTCCACCCCATGTCCAGAGCCCAGCCAGACCCTGAACAGGTATGAGGTGAAAGACTGGATGAATGAACAAACAAACTAAAGAACCTACTGGGCACTCCCCAATTCTGTAATAGGAAATGACATGTCGGACCTCTGCCAATGTTATGCTGTTCTCTGAGGAAAATGGCCCTTCTCTGCCTTGTCTCTGGCTACCTAACTCTACTTCTCATCTCAGGCTCCTCCAGGAAGTCTTCACTGACTGCCTTCCCACCCCTGGCAGCAAGGCCCTTTTCCCGAGCCAGCCCTGCCACCTCCGGCAGCTCCCATGCTGTCTTGAAGTGGTGGATGTGCAGCGGCCCTGCACGGAAGCCCTGCAGCGTGGTCAGGGCTGTATCTGCGGTGCCCAAAGTGCTCCTGCTGCGGCCGCATTCCTGGAGGACTCGCCGCACGTCAGCCACCTACTCCACACACACAACTCGCTTGTTCCTGTGAGGCGGCTCCATCCGACACACGAGGACGCTGAGGCACAGTAAGTTCAAGCGGAAGAGCCAGGATTCACACCCAGGCAACAGCCTCCTCCGGCCACACCCTACCCACCCTTTCTGCTTTTGTAGGTACCCAAAACAGAGTTCACTGACGCCAACTGGAAAAGATGATGTTACCTCATGGGGGTGGGAGGGATTCAAGTTACGGAAAAACTTTTAAGGAAATACTGCAGTCTTCCTCCCCCATCCCTCCCTCTTACCGTGAGCTATGAATGAATGAACACATTCGGCCACAGCAGACACGCCTCCGCGTAAATTCCTGACAGGGAACACCTCACAGCCCACGGAGACGAGGAGAGAAGGCGCAGGCAGGCAGCTCGAGGTGGTTTCCTTTTGCCATCACTGCGCTTCAGAGAGACTCACTCGAGCAGTTTAAAAGCCTCAGACGAACTTTCATCAAGTGCTTCTGGACATTTAGGTGCCACTCTGGGCACTCCCCACAGAAGTTCCAGAAGAATGCTGCCTTTCAAGTCAGAGATCAAGGCTCGTTCTCCGTGGCAGTGCCACTCTCACCAGCCCCCGCTGGCAGCAGCGCTGTAGGAGAACTCTTCCCCACTGATCTGTCCGGCCAGAAGCCCGTGCGTGGCCTGAGCGGGCTCTCCCTGGGGGATGTTGAGCAGTGGGCAGGTCCCACAGCAACACTCTCATGTGTCCTGGAACAGCCAGCGCCTACTGGGGAGGGCCCTGCAGCTGGGCCAGGGCTGGGGGGAGTGTGCACTGGTGGGGAGAGATGGGCAGGGGCGCGAGCTGCCTCCAGGGGCAGCAGAAGGTCCCCAGAGGAGCATGCCACAGAACCCTTCCAATTGCCACCCAACTCAACCATCTGACCAAGGACAGCGAGGTTCGGCGCACAAGTGCCAGGTCCCCGCACACCTCGGGAGGTGGCTTCCTATTGTCTCGTTTCCAGGTGAGGTGGCAGCGAGGCTTCAACAGGAGAAATCACTTTCCAAGTGCACCAGTGGGTGCTCCAGCAAAGCTGCTTGGCTCTGAGTGGCCTGATGCTTTGGACTTGGCATGACCTCCTCCTGGCGAAGGCACGGCCTGGTGTCCTCACAGCAGAGGCGGAGCGGAAAGGGCACGCTGCCTCCCTCTGGCACTGACTCCTCCCAACCAATCGCTCACTCTTTCTGGATCCCAGATTCCTTGTCTAAGAAAGGAGTAGACCTATCCTACAAACCTCATGATGTTGATTTTCAGCGGACAGAATGCATTTGCTTTCTGCAGGAAGCGAATCACGTCTACTCATAATTCACAATGAGTCAACTGGTGTGAAAAAGTATAAGCTGTCTCAAAATATAAGGCATGACTGTCACCAAATATAGCCACAAGGCACTCAGTTATATTTCCAAGCTTAATTCAGCTTAAATATATGATGAGAGACCTACAGGGCTCTTACTAACATTAACTAGAATGGCCATGGCAAATCCTGCCACTTTATTAAATACTAGTAATGAAATTAATACTTTAACTCAGGCAGACTAGCTAATATCATTAATGTGCGTTTACATGAATTTGATGCAAATTATGGAAACATCCCAATAGGTCTCATTTGGACACTTAAAATGCTAAAGAGCATCACTACTATCTGAAGGTACTTATCACTTCAAACAGGCAACTAAGTCACCAAAATTAACAAGAAAAAAATCCAAGCCAGCAGTATTCCGCCTAAAGGGAAAACAGAGACAAATCATTCATAGTCACTCGAGGTGCCACTGGGGCCACAGAACAAAGGATGTCCCCAAGAGGAAGCAGAGAGAAGAAAAACAATCTAAAATACACAAAAAATCTATTTGGCTTTGATACCTACTTATTTACCAATTATCTTACAGGTACTTATTTGATAAGACCATTTCATGACCACCAGATGTGATCTGGTCTTAGGAAGGAAAGAGACTGCAATTCTGCCTGTCTCTCTAGGCAACAGAGGGTCTCAGGGGCTTTAAACATGACACAAGAAGTCACTAGGTCAGCAACAAAGGTCAAACAAGCCCCAGTTACACGTAGCAAAGTGTCTGTACAAGCATAAATGGGAGCCTGAACCTCAGGTAAAATAAGCAACAAAAGAGGATACTTTTTATAGTATCCTCTTTTTTCTACTTTTTATAGTATCCTCTTTTTCATACTTTTTATAGCCCAGGTATATTCCCAAGAGAAATGAAAACACACGTCCACACAAAAACCTGCACACAAATGTTCACAGCAGCATTACCACACAACAGCCAAAAAGGAGAAACAACCCAAATGTCTATCAATGGACTAATGAACACATACAATGTGGAACATCCACCTTGATCGATACACGCTACAACATGAATGAAAACATGATGCTGAGTGAGAGTGGCTGGGCACAGAAAACACATACTGTCTAACTGCATGTTCTACAGAATGTCCAAAGTAGGCAATGGCTGCACAACCCTGTGAATATACTAAAAACCACTGAAGCCGGGCGCAGTGGCTTACATCTGTAATCCCAACACTTTGGGAGGCTGAGGCAGGTGGATCACGAGGTCAGGAGATCGAGACCAGCCTGGCCAACATGGTGATACTCTGTCTCTACTAAACATACAAAAATTAGCCAGGCATGGTGGCACATGCCTGTAATCCCAGCTACTTGGGAGGCTGAGGCAGGAGAATGGCTTGAACCAGGGAGTCACTTTAAATAGGTGAATTGTACGGAATGTGACTATTTCGATAAAGTTATTTTTAAAAAGCTGACACAATCAAGCCAAAGGCCAAACATCCAACAGACACCATTTAATGAGATGCAGCTCAACCATTCAATTAAAAAACAAGAAAACGTTATGACAGGAGTTCCCACTATGCCAAAAGATGCATTACTTTTGGGGTAGTCCTTCCAAAAATTTTAAATAAGCTTCTCACTATTCAAAACAATTCATAATTCCTGTGGCAACTCCCCCTCTCCCAAATCTAAAAGTTCAACAATTTTTCAAGAAAAAAATTGATGTTAATTTTAAAGTAAAATATAAATTACATATTTGTGCAAATGTAACACTTTTAATCATGAGAGAGAGGTGTCACTATGGAAATTACCAACACTCTCCCCCAAGAAAGTACTCATTTAATTGGCTCTGTCTACTAGGAAATAAATAATACTTGGATCTTTAAGACCTAGAAACATTTCAGAAGGTTTGAGGTCAAAGAAAACACGTTAACTCAACATAACACTCACAAGAACAAAAATAAGCCTATGCATAAAATAAACAACTAAATGACAGTGGAAAGACTACATTCCCTAAACCTAACAAAAGTTTCCACGTCATTCCCACCCAGTGCCAGCTGTCCACCTCAAAGTCTTCAACAACCCAACTCATAGAAAGCACCTATGGTCAACGTGGTAACATAAGCACAATTCTGTAACTGGCTCAAGTCGTCATTACAATAAGGTGTGTTTCTGTTTTCCGCAGGAAGAGAATCATGTCGACTCACAATTCACAATGAGTCAACCAGTGTGTAAAATATTTTACATAATGGGAAAATTTATTGTGACCCAAAAGTTCAGTGTGTTCTCATTAAGTTACCAGAAATTACAGATGTGAAGATACTTCTGTTAACTTAACCAAAATCAAGAAAAGAAACTACTTTAGATATGCACACATTTTCAGTTTGGTAGATTTGATTCTTTTTATGATACGGCATTTCAAGTTACTCAGATTGGTAAACGCACCGTTTAAATACTAAATAGAGAAAATCTGCATATTGACAACATAGGTAATTTAAGACTGGTTTTGGCATACGTCACCACCTATATAACTAAGCTCTGTCAAAACCTGACAGGGGTGGCTTCAGTTTTTGTAAATACTCTCGTGGTGAAATGGTTTTTCCAAAGTTACGATACCATCTACAGTGCTAATGGAGCCTTCCCATTGTGCTTCACTGTGAATAACGTATTTCTGTGGAAAATCTTATAGTGCTGCATCCATTTCACATTTTCACACGTTACATTCAATTTTTTTAATACCAAAAAAAAATTTAAGCAATTAAAACACATAAAATTTTTCTATTATGACCTTTTAAAAAATGCTCAGTCTTGGGATAGCATTAGGAGAAATACCTAATGTAAATGATGGGGGGATGGATGCAGCAAACCACCACCATGGCACGTGTATACCTATGTAACAAACCTGCAAGATCTGCACATGTACCCCAGAACTTAAAGTATAATAAATAACTTTAAAAAAAAAAAAAAAAACTTCAGTCTTTTATTTCATTTTTTTTACTTTTTTTGTTTGAGATGGAGTCTCACTCTGTTGCCCAGGCTGGAGTGCAGTGGCGCAATCTCAGCTCACTGCAACCTCCGCCTCCCAGGTTCAAGCCATTCTCCTGCCTCAGCCTCCTGAGTAGCTGGGACTACAGGTGCACGCTACCATGCCCAACTAATTTTTGTATTTTTAGTAGAGACAGGATTTCACCATATTGTCCAGGCTGGTCTCAAACTCCTGACCTCACGATCTGTCCACCTCTGCCTCTCAAAGTGCTGGGATTATAGGCGTGAGCCACCGTGCCCTCTGCCTCTCAAAGTGCTGGGATTATAGGCATGAGCCACCGTGCCCTAGCCACAAAACCCTCAGTCTTTTAAAGGCCACACTTGGAAACGGACATGTTTATACATGCAATACAGATGCAAACATTTTTAAACTACATAATCCATTGATACACACAGACTAAGAAACCAAACATTTCCAATTCCATA
Organism: Aotus nancymaae; assembly: GCF_030222135.1. Taxonomy (NCBI): domain Eukaryota; kingdom Metazoa; phylum Chordata; class Mammalia; order Primates; family Aotidae; genus Aotus; species Aotus nancymaae. The sequence continues at coordinate 86,146,158 of NW_026988422.1, read as the reverse complement.
AACATAATACATCTGAAGCAAAGATAATACCACCAGATATTTTTTACTTTATAAGCTGGTCCCCAGAAAAGGGTAATCATGAAAGACACCAGGGAGCCTCTTTTTCAACCTTGTTAAATAAACGACTTGCAAATATTAACCACAAAACTGTAGGTGAAGCCACTCTGTCCTGTCATGATTACTCACTCATAAAAGCCCAAAATGTGTCTTGAGGGGAGTTTTTGCAATACAAATCCTAATCTTAACTATATAAACTCTATTCTTAACTATCTTAAAATACATTACAAAAGACCATTCTCAACTTTCTGAAAACTGTAATATCTTTTATAAAATCTGAAAGATTGAGATGGTGTTTTTAATAGTGTTGTCACTCATTAAACCTTGACTCATTAAGTCAAGTACCTGGGACAAAATCATTTTAAATTAAAAGAGCAATCTTTAATATACATTTTCACATGAGGCTTAATACATTCTACACAACTTATCAAAGGCCACAGAAAAACTTCGGAAATAATGAAACGAACACATGGTGATATTTGCTTCAGGAACAGATTATTTCACCCTATATCCTTTTAAAGTGCTTGAGATATGAATATTTAGTAGGCATGTTTCAGAATTAGCTCTTCATTTTCTAATAAAAGAGGGCAAACCTCCCTGCAGGCTTGGCAATGAAACATTTTCAAATGCAGGTACCAGGCGGGTGTTGGTGGTTCATGCCTATAATCTCAGCACTTTGGGAGGCTGAGGCAGCAGGATCCGCTTGAACCCAGGAGTTCAAGACCAGCCTAGTCAACATAGCAAGACCCCATCTCTACAAAAAAAATTTTTTAACTTAACCAAGTGTGGTGGTGGGTGCCTGTAATCCCAGCTACTCAAGAGGCTGAGGTAGAAGGATCACTTGAGTCCAGGAGACTGAAGCTGCAGTGAGCTGTGACTGCACCATTGTGCTTCAGCCTGGGCAACAGAGCAAGACCCTGTCTCTAAAAAAAAAAAAAAAAAAAAAAACAAAAGCAGATACCATTGCAGAAAGCAAATTGTAAAGGTACCTACCTACATCAAAATGCATCTGAAAACCATTACCTGGCACCTGAGTACAGAAGGTTAGGAAGTAAAGGCAGCGCTCCGGATCTGCATCATCTGGAGTCTGTCCTCTCCTCCTTGGACCCAGACAGCCAGACCTGAGGGTGGGATCCAGGCAATCCAGAACAGTGACCTCAGACACTGAGAGGGACACACTGGGGCCTATGTCACAATGCAGTGCCCCTGCTACCAGCCCCCCATGTAGCTCACCTGAAACTGCACCTGTGGAACACAGTCTTAAAGGGAAAGGGGAGATGACAGGGAGAACCCCAGACCTGCCGGAGTGCCCTCCCAGCACGGGCTCATCACCTGCATATGGTGACCACCCACCCCTACACGGGAGGGCGGACGTGATGTTTTCTTCCTTTGTGTTTCAGCACGATGCATAATGCGTGACAAGCAGATGCTCACTAAGACAGGTCCATAATCCCTCATCTACAATTCGAAAATCCAAAAAGCTCTCTGAAAACTGAAAGCATGTTCATAACTCACTTGGCAGCATGCCCTGATCTGATGTGAGGCTATTCATAGTCTCACTGTCCCACTTAGTGCAAATATTCAGATACTTCACTGCAAAAATCTTAATGTGCTTGATTAGAAGGTGCTGCCTAGGATGTTCTATAACATATGGGACTTTTACTAATCTGTTCTAAAAATCTAAAAAATGCCACATTCCCAAACACCTCTGGCCGCTAGAGTCACAAAGGACTGTGGTCCCTTGATAGATGATCACAGGGCAGGCACTGGCCAGAGATGGTGACACCCAAGATATAAATGGGCAGCAGGAAGAAGTACCTTTAATGGCCAGGAGAGAACAATAATCTGGATTCAAAGTCTACTTTACACATATGTTCGTTCTACAAACATGCTGAGCGTGTGTGCACACACCTCGCCCACAGCTGGGTGGACTGCATGAAAGGAAGACTGCGGTCCCTGCCCTCACGGAGGGGAAGACCATGAGGTGACAAACAAGTGCTCCGGCTCAGGCGGCAAACACAAGCTGTGGCCAGTGGGTAAAGGCAAGGAAGGTGCTGATGCAACACTCAGGAACGGCCCGAGCAGAGGGTGGCCAGGGAAGCCCCTGAGGAGTGACAGGGAAGCTACCCAAGGAACAGGGATAGCACAGCAAGAGTGCCAGGATAGGGACGCACCACTCTAGGAATCAGAGCACAGCTCAGGGGAGGCACCCTGGGGGAAGGGAGAAGGATGCAGGGCTGGGGTGATGGGAGAGTTAGGATTTGTTAAAATTAATTAATTTTTAAAGTTACATTTTTTTGTAAGAGACAGAGTCTTTCTCCGTCACCCAGACTGGAGTGCAGTGGCATGATCACAGCTCACTGTAACCTCACCTCAGCCTCCTGTAATTTTTAAATTTTTTAATTGACAAAGAATAATTCTATATATTTTTATAAGATACAATTGGATGTTTTGATCTATGTATACATTGTAGAATGACTAAATCAAACTAGTTTATCTATCACCTCACCAAGTTACTTTTCGTGTGATGAAAATATTTAAGATCTACTCATAGGCAAGGACTTCATGACTAAAACACCAAAAGCAATGGCAACAAAAGCCAAAATAGACAAATGGGATCTAATTAAACTTAAGAGTTTCTGCACAGCAAAAGAAACAATCATTAGAGTGAACTGGCAGTGAACTGGCAACCAACAGAATGGAAAAAAATTTCTGCAATCTACCCATCAGACAAGGGCTAATATCCAGAATCTACAAAGAACTAAAGCAGATTTACAAGAAACAAACAAACCCATTCAGAAGTAGGTGAAGGATATGAACAGACACTTTTCAAAAGAAGACATTTATGAGGCCAACAAACATGAAAAAATGCTCATCATCACTGGTCATTAGAGAAATGCAAATCAAAACGACATTGAGATACCATCTCACGCCAGTTAGAATGGTGATCATAAAAAAATTTGGAGACAACAGATGCTGGAAAGGATGTGGAGAAATAGGAACACTTTTACACTGTTGGTGGGAGTGTAAACTAGTTCAACCATTGTGGAAGACAGTGTGGCAATTCCTCAAGGACCTAGAAACAGAAATTCCATTTGACCCAGCAATCCCATTACTGGGTATATACCCAAAGGATTATAAATTGTTCTATTATAAAGACACATGCACACATATGTTCACTGTGGCACTGTTTACAATAGCAAAGACCTGGAACCAACCCAAATGCCCATCAATGATAGACTGGACAAAGAAAATGTGGCACATATATACAATGGAATACTATGTAGTCATAAAAAATGATGAGTTTGTGTCCTTTTTAGGGACATGGATGAATCTAGAAACCATCATTCTCAACAAACTGACACAAGAACAGAAAACCAAACACCCCATGTTTTCACTCATAGGCAGGTGTTGAACAATGAGAACACATGGGCACAGAGAGGGGGACATCACACACCAGGGTCTGTTTGGAAGTGGTGGGCTAGGGGAGGGTCATTGTGGGTGGGAAGGTTGGGGAGGGATAACACTGAGAAAAATGCCTGATGTAAGTGACGGGGGGGTGGATGGAGACAGCAAGCCACCATGGCATGTGTGTACCTCTGCAACAATCCTGTAAGATCTGCACATGTACCCCAGAACGTAAAGTACAATAAAAATAAAAATAAGAGAAAGAAAAAAATTTTAAAAAAATCTATTCTTTAGCAGTTCTGAAATATATAATATATGATTATCATCCATGTCCACAGATGAGCCTGGAGGGCATTACACTAAGTGAAATGCTCGACAAATACCGCATGGTCTTATCTATACGTTTGAATCTAAGAAAGTAGAAGGTGCGGAAGCGAAGGGTAGAATGGTGGTTACAGAGGCTGGGCGTGGGGGATGGGGAGAGGGGAGGTACTGGTCCAAGGGCACAAAGTTCCAGTTAGAGAGTTAGGATTTGATTAGATGTGATGGGAAGCAAGTGGCTACTTGACCCAGTCAGGCATACAAACTATTCATCTCAAATCAAGCTCCCTCCAGGCCTCAGCCACCTGATCTGTCAACACAAAGGAAGGTAAGACTTGATTTCCCAAATGCTTCCATTCCAAGAAATAACGTCCATGGGTGAATCAAACTTCACAGAGCTTTCTACTGAGAAGGCTGAAGAACTTTAATGGGGGTGGGAGGGTTAATCATACTGAAATTGTACAAAAAGAAAAAGCAGGCTATGTGATCAATGGGAAAGAAGCCAAACAACTTTTAATCTCCACTGATTGTTAAATATTGTAAAAGGCTGGCTAATAGCACTACCCGTAGCTCCCTCAACCACCCTGCCAGAATTAAAAGACAAATGGTGTATTTGTTAAGTGTTTTGAGAACACAGGGAAAAGGGTCACTAAAATGTCCCTGGCGAGTGCTGCTTCAGAAGCCTAGTAGGCCCTGCCTTCCTCCACCACCTCATCTCTGAAAGGGTGGGAATCTTGAGCTCTCCATTCTACCTCCAGACACCCGAAGCTCCCCACCCCTCTCCGGCCTTCCCAGTGCAGAATGAGGTGACTGCCACCAACTACTGAGATGCACAAATGGAGGGATATTTGGAGGAGTTGCAAAAGCTCTATTATGGATAACAAAATGGGTAAGTGAATCTCTAACTCTTTAAGGTTAAATACTCACTTGGGTGAGATTTAACAGCAGAACAATAGACTACAATAATGAAGTGGCTTCTCAAACTTTTTCACCAAAGTACCCCCTAAGGCACAGGAGAGAGCCCTGAGAATAAGGACTCTGAAGCAACTCAATGGATGTGAAGTATTACATTTTGTATTCAAAAGTCACGCAAACTTTACATTTAGCTCCATAACATAAAATACCCCTTTCCCCTTGTCACTATTACTCTCAGCTTTTGGAAAGGGGCAGCTGGTATTTTCTCCTCCTCCCACTGCTAAAAGGCAGGCCTGCCCGTCTACTCTGCCCTCCTTCCAGATCCCATGAGCAAGGTCCACCCTCTACTCTGGCACTGAATCCCATTCCCTCCTCGGTCAGCCTCCCTCCTGGAACCCTTCCTTCCAGAGCACAGGTAAATGCTAATGTGTTCCCAGCACCCCCACTCCCCTAACATTCTACTTCAGAGCAAACTCTTTCAAGCTGTTGATGCACACATCCCATTCCTCCCTGATAACTTTCACCTGTCATGCCTCCTGACTTGTGCAAGTCCCCAAAGACCTTCAAGTTGCAAACTCCAGTGCTCAAGCTCACCCATCCTGCTTGATGTCCAAATAGCTTTTCATAACTCTCAAATACATCTCCAGCACCCCCTCCCTGTAATTCTCCCAGACCCATATATCCAATAACCAACTCAGCACCTCCACTTGAGCATCAAAAAGGCATCTCAAACCTAACAGGTCCAACACTGAGCCCTCGGTAACCCTTCCTCTCTGAGCTGCCTCTGACAATCCCTGGCTCAGTAAATGGCACCATCTAATCCCTTAGGATCATAAAGCCCAACCCCCCAACATGCCACACATCCAATCCCTCAGAAAAGACTGTCAGCTCCATCTTCAAGACACATCCCAAATCCAACCACTTCTCACCAAAGCTGTAGCCACAGAGTCCTCCCTTCTGTTCCTCAGATATGCCAAGCATATTCCTCCTCCAAGGCCTTTGTACACCCTAATCCTCCGGCCTAAAATGCCATTCTCCCAGATCTTCACATGGCTCCCTCCCTCTCCATTATTTCAGCCCCTTCCCAAATGCTACCTGCTCAGAAAGGCCTTCCCTGAGACTCTACCAGGATAGTACTCTCATCACATGACTCGAGCCAGAGCCTGTCTGGTTCTCCTTCCTAACACAACTATTTAGCATTAACTGACACATGTATCAGTTTGCAAAGACTATCCCCCTCCCCCAGATTCTCTCTCCTGGGCCTTCAAGAGGGCCCGAATTTGGATTCATTCACCACCGTGTTCCCAGACCTTGAAACTACCTGATTGAGGGGCTCAATCAATATTTGTTTACAGCCTTATTTTGAAACCTTATTTTTTGTTAAAATGAAAGTAACCAGCCGGGCACAGTGGCTCACACCTGTAATGCCAGCACTTCGGGAGGCTGAGGCGGGAGGATGGTTTCAGCTCAGGAGTTTGAGACCAGTCTGAACAACACAAGGAGACCCTGTCTCTACAAAAAATTAAAAAAATTAACCAGCCAAGGTGGTGTGTGCCTGTGGGCCCAGCTATTCAGAAGGCGGAAGTGAGAGGACTGTTTGAGCCCAGGAGGTCGAGGCCGCAGGGAGCCAGGATCGCACTACTGTATCCCAGCCTGGATAACAGAGCAAGACCTGTCTCAATCAAGCAATCAATGTATTCATCAACTCATTCAACTAACACAAGAGTCTGCATGCCCTAGATTCAGAAGTGCAGCAAATGCTTCCTAAGCCCTCCTTATGAGCTCTGTGCTGGCAGTGGGCAGAGGAGAGCATGACCACCCATCCACAGTGTCATGCATCACAGCACTGTGGAAAACGCAGAAGACTGGAAACAACCCAACTGTCCGAGTCAACAGAGAACCGAATCAAGAAACTCTGACACAATCATATGATCACTGTATAGTCAACCATGTAACAGAATGTCATGCTATGAAAAAATACCTCTGTCCAACAGAAATACCAGAATCACAAAAATAATTTCAAGTCTCCTAGCAACCACACTTAAAGAGTAAAAAGAAGTCAGTAAAATTTACTGTGGATTTTAATGCAATATTAAACTTTATCGTTTAACATGTACTATTATCAAAAATTATTGATATTCTGCATTTTTTTTAACCACACTTAATCTTCAAAATCTGGTGTGTGGGGCTAGACTGTGGCCTGTATAATTGGTGCATAGTAGCTAATGCCTGTAATCCTAGCACTTCAAGAGGCCAAAGAAGGGGTATTGCTTGAGCTCAGGGGTTCGAGACCAGCCTGGCCAACATGGTAAAACCCCATTTCTACAAAAACTACAAAAATTAGCCGAAGGTGGTGGCATGTGCCTGTAGTCCCAGTTACTTGGGTGGCTGAGGCAAGAGAATCACCTGAGCCCAGGAGGCGAAGACTGCAGTGAACTGAAATGGCATCAGTGCACTCCTGCCTGGGCGACAGAGAGAGACCCTATCTCTTAAAAAAAGAATAGAATTTAGAGTCCAGAAATAAGCCCTTACATTTATGGTCAATTGGTGTTTTTTTTATGGCCAATAAATTTTTGGTAAAGGCACCAAGACTATTCAATGGAGAAAGAACAGTGATATGGTGTGGCTGTGTCCACCCAACTCTCATCTCGAACTGTAATCCCCACATGTCGAGAGAGGGAAATGATTGGATTATAGGGGCGGTTTCCCCACGCTGTTCTCGTGATAGTGAGTGAATTCTCATGAGATCTGATGGTTTTGTAAATGGTAGTTTTTCCTGCACTCACATACCCTCTCTCTTGCCTGCTGCCATGTAAGATGTGCCTGCTTTCCCTTCTGCCATGACTGTAAGTTTCCTGAGGCCTCTCCACACATGTGGATCTATGGGTCAATTAAACTTCTTTCCTTTATAAACTACCCAGTCTTCGGTACTTCTTTATAGCAGTATGAGAACAGACCAACACAAACAGTCCCTTTAACAAATGAACTACAAAATGTAAATAAACACATGCAAAAAAAAGAAACTGGACCCCTACCTCACACCACACACAAAAATTAACTCAAAATAGATCACATGGTAAGACAGGCACAGTGGTATGCACTGTAGTCCTAACTACCTGGGAAGCTAAGGCAGAAAGATCACTTGAGCCCAAGCGTTCAAGGCTGCAGTACACTATGATCAAGCCTGTGAATAACCATTGCACTCCAGCCTGGCAATACAGCAAGACCCAGTGTCTCAAAAAATATGTAAATAAAAAAACAACACATACACACACATGATCACAGCAGAAAAGAAGTAAAACTATATAATTCTTAGAAGAAAGATGTACATCTTCATGACCTTGGATTAGGCAATAGTTTCTTAGAAATGACACCAAGCCAGGAACAGTGGCTTACATCTGTAACCCCAGCACTTTGGAAGGATGAAGTGGGAGAACTGCTTGAGCCCAGGTGTTTGAGACCAGCCTGGGCAACATAGTAAAACACTGTCTCTACAAAAAATAATAATTTAAAAATTTAACCAGGCATAATGGTACTGCCTATAGCCCTAGCCACTCAGGAGGCTAAGGCAGTAGGACTGCTTAAGCTCCAGAGGTTGAGGCTACAGTGAGCCATGATCGTGCCACTGCACTACAGCCTGGCTGACAGTGCAAGACCCTGTCTTGAAATAAAAAAAGTGGGGAGGAGGAGGGAAGGAAGGAAGGAGAGAAAGAGAGAGAGAAAGAGAGAAGGAGAGAAAAAGAGAGGGAGGGAGGGAGGGAGGGAGGCAGGAAAGAAGGCAGGAAGGCAGGAAGGCAGGAAGGCAGGAAGGCAGGAAGGCAGGCAGGAAGGAAGGGACACCAAAAGCACAATAAGCCAAAGAAAAAGTAGATAAGCTGGACTTCGTTTAAAGTTAAAAACTTTTGTACATCAAAGAACATCATCAAGAAATTGAAAAGAGGCCAGGCGCAGTGGCATATACCTGTCATCCCAGCACTCTGGGAGTCTAAGGTGGGTGGACCACTTGAGCTCAGGAATTTGAGACCAGCCTAAGCAACATGGAAAAACCCTGTCTCTACAAAAAAAGTACAAAAAATTAGCCAGATGTAGTGGCATGTGCCTGTAGCCCCAGCTACTAAGGAGGCTGAGGTGGGAGGACCACCTAAGCCCTGGAGGTCAAGGCTGCAGTGAGCTGTGATTATGCCACTGTACTCCAGCCTGGGTAATGAAGTGAGACCCTGTTTTAGGGGAAAAAAAGAAAAAGAAATCAAGATAATTAAAAGAGCAATCTCTATTAAAACACCAATGACATTCTTCACAGAAATAGAAAAAAATCCTAAAGTTTGTATGAAACCACAAAAGACCCCAAATAGCCAAAGCAATTCTGAGCAAAAAGAATAAAGCCGGAGGTATCACACTACCAGACCTCAAAATATACTACAAAGCTGTAGTAAACAAAACAACATGGTACTGGTCTACAAAACAACATGGTACTGCTCTATAAAACAACTGGTATGTATCTATAAAAACAGACACACAGACCAATGGAACAGAATAGAAAATCCAGGAATTAACATGCATATATCTACAGCCAGCTGATTTCTGACAAAGGTGCCAAGAACACTCACTGGGGAAAGGACAGTCCCTTCAACAAATGGTGCTGTGAAAACTGAATATGCATATGCACAAGAATGAAAGTAGAAACCAGACCCCCTCCCCAACCTCTCATCCTATACAAAAATGAACTAAAAATGAATCAAAGACCTAAATGTAAGACCCAAATAATAAAACTACTAGAAAACACAGGGGAAATGCTTTATGACATTGGTCTGGGAAAAGATTTTATGAGTAAGAACTGAAAAGCACAGGCAGCAAAAGCAAACATAAATGAATGGGCTTATAGCAAGCTAAAAAGCTTCGGCGACACAAAGGAAACAACAGAATGAAAAGACAACCTACAGAATGGGAGAAAGTACCTGCAGACTATTCATCCAACAGGGGACTGATATACAAGGAACTCGCACATCTCAACAGCAACAACAACAAAAAATCCAATTAAAAAATGGGCAAATTGGGGGGAGGCGTGGTGGCTCACACCTGTAATCCTAGCACTTCTGGGAGGCCAAGGTGGGCAGATCACCTGAGGTCGGGAGTTCAAAACCAGCCTGACCAACATGGAGAAACCCCGCCTCCACTAAAAATACAAAAATTAGCTGGGTGTGGTGGCACATGCCTGTAATCCCAGCTACTCAGGAGGCTGAAGCAGGAGAATCGCTTGAACCCAGGTGGGGTGGTGGAGGTTGTGGTGAGCCGAGATAGCGTCATTGCACTCCAGCCTGGGCAAAAAGAGTGAAACTCTGTCCACAAAAAAAAGGGGTGGGGCAAACTGGCCAGGCACGGTGGCTCACGCCTGTAATCCTGGCACGTTGGGGAGGCCGAGGCAGGCAGATCACCTGAGGTCAGGAGATCAAGACTAGCCTAGCCAACCTGGCGAAATCCCATCTCTACTAAAAATACAAAAAATAGCTGGGCATGGCGACGCACACCTGTAGTCCCAGCTACTTGGGTGGTTGAGGCAGGAGAATCACTTGAACCTAGGAGGTGGAGGTTGCAGTGAGCCAAGATCACACCACTGCACTGCAGCTTGGGTGACAGAGTGAGACTTTGTCTCAAAAAATAAAAAATAAAAAAGTGGGAGCGGGCAAAGGGGCAAATTATCTGAACACACATTTCTCAGAAGAAGACATATAAATGGCCAAATACGTGAAAAATGCTCAAATCACTAATCATCAAGAAAATACAAAACAAAGCCACAATGAAGTATCATCTCACCCCAGTTAGAATGGCTATTATCAAAAATACAAAAATGACAAATGCTGTCAAGGATGCAGAGAAAAGGGAACTCACACACTGCTGGTAGGAATGTAAACTAGTACAGCCACTACGGAGAGCGGTATGGAAGTTCCTGAAAAGCTACAACTAGAACTACCATATGATCCCGCAATCCCACTACTGGGAATTTATCCAAAGGAAAGGAAATCATATCATCAGAGACATCTATACCCCCATGTGTATTGTAGCACTATTCACAACAGCCAAGATAGGGAATCAACCTAGGTCTCCAACAACAGATGAAGAAAATGTGGTATCTACACAAAATGGGCTACTATTTAACCATAAAAAAGAATGAAATCCTGTCATTCACAGCAATGTGGATAGAACTGGAGGACATGAAACTACGTGAGATAAGCCAAGAACAGAAAGTTAAACACCACATGTTCTCACTAATGCATGTGGAAGTTAAAAAAAGTTGATCTCACAGAAGTAAAAAACAAGCTACTAGAGGCTAGGAGGGGTAGGAGGATGGGAAAAAGGGGAAGAGAGCTAGATAGGAATATACTCTAGTGTTTTACACCACTGTAGGATGACTACTGTTAACAATAATACCGTGTCAGGGCAGGTGCTGTGGCTCACTCCTGTAATACCAGTGTTTTGGGAGGCTGAAGCAGGAAGACCACTTGAGACCAGGAGTTTGAGACCAGTCTCAGCAACATAGCAAGACCCTGTCTGTACCGGGGGTTGGGGAGCCAGGCATGGTGGTACACGCCTACAGTCGTAGCTACTTGGGAGGCTGAGGTAGGAGGATCACTTCAGTCCAGGATTCAAGGTTACGGTGAGTTATAACTGCACCACTACACTCCAGCCTGGGTGACAGAAGGAGACACTGTTTGTACACACACACACACACACACACACACACACACACACACACACACACACACAAACTGCCATAGCAATATCCTCCTCACAATGTCAGCCCATCTTAGCAACTTCAGATCAAGCTGAAAGTCAAATTGAGAGGCTGTAATGAAGGCCATCATCACCTTTGCACCATGAGACAAAAAAATAGCCCATAGTGCAAACAGCTCCTTGCAGGTGTGGCTTGAGGGAACGGTCAAGAGCCAGATATGCTGGTGCTGCCATCTTGTCCCAGGTACTCAGGAGGCTGAGGCGGAGACTGCTTGAGCCCAGGAGTTCATGGCTGCAGTGTACCATAAGCCAGGGCATTATGATAGCACCTTTGAAGAGCCACTGCATTCCAGCCTGAGGCAACATAGCAAAACTCTGTCTTTCTTAAGAAAGAAAAAAAGAGTGCCCCTGCTTGCTTAGAAGGGCACTAATACAGACTGCAGCAACGGGGTTCACTAGGAGAATCAAACCGGCAAAAATCATGGGGAAAGAGCAATTCGGCATCCCATTGAGGATCAGGCTCTCCTCCACTCCACTGTGAAATACAAAGTGTGTAACACATGGGGATGTGAGTCTTACAAGATGATCTAAGTGCACACATATTGAAAAAAGATGCAGACTATACACCAAGATGCTAATGGTGTGGGGATAATGGGGGAAATTATTTTATTTTTATGTGTTTTCTCTGAGTATACATACAAAGTTAAGATACCTTTACCCAGCTTTCTCCTGGAAGAATTTCTTCTTGATATAAGTGACTGTAAAGATTCTGCCCTTAGAGATGTCCTATTTCCGGGAATCCAGAATGTCTAACAGACTGGGGGTACCTTTTCTACATTTCGTCTCCCAAAGAATACATTCACACCCAGGTAGGCTGATGCTGACACAGTAGACAACACAGACCTTCTCCATGCAGAAGTTTAACAGCTGAAATACTGTTCTGACATCAGCAAGAATGGTTGTCTTTCCCTTGATTCTCTCAGGTTCCTCAATTCATAGGATCACCAAGACTTCACAGATGTCTGCTGCTGATCAAAACAATCATGATAAGCCCATATCATGAAAAGCTAAAGATAAATCTTTAGCCTTAAGTCAGGAATTCTGGGCCCATCTGCACGGTGACTACCACAGAGCCAGTGTCCTGCGAACACTGCAATCACTTCTGAAGAACTGTTTAAGTTCAGGAGAGCACATTTCAGAAAAAAGTGGAACACTAATTTCAATTTCTCACAATTAATTCAAATTTATGACATTGACATTCTCCTAACTGAAAGCTTCTGATGGTTCACCATTCCAGAACTGAGCTCAAACTTGTAAGCGAGGCCACGATCACTGTCCCCACCGCACACTGTGCCCGCCCTGTGTTCCCCCAGAGCCCATCGCACTGGGAGTGATGAACAGTGTCTATACTGCCCCCCACCCCACACTGTTCCGCTCCATCCTCACCCCACGCCCTTAAGATCAAAATTCTTCCTCTTGGAAAACTCCTGCTCAAACATTACAGTTTTTGTTGTTGTTGTTGTTTGGTAAAGCATTATTGACCCTTTGAGCCAAGAGTCGGCAAACTTTTTTCCCATAAAGAGCCATATGTAAATACTTTATGTTTCATGGGTCATTCTTCTTTGCTTATTTTCTCAATCCTTTAAAGACATAAAAACTATTCTTAGACCTACAGTTTGCCAATCTGTTTTAGACACCACTACTCCCATGTCATGCTTCAAAGTCCCATCCTCCTATTCTGTTTCTGCCTCTATTACTATCACGATTACAGATTACTCCACTAGGTCTTGCCTACAGTTCACACTGTCGCGTGTCTGCCCTCCCCACTCTGGAGACACATGTTCTTTAAAGGCGAGAAGCTATTTCTGTCTTCCATATCATCTGTGTATAATACTAACATATATAAAATGCTTCGTCTATGAATCTTTTAAATTGACAGCTTTTAAGTAGAGTATATTAAATTTTAAATTGCTTACTTAAGCATTTTCCATAAGAAGTGTTTCTTAAGTAGCTGAGGAACTCGTTTTTCGTAATGCATGGATGGCGTATGTTTCATCAGTTTAATTTCAATCAGATGAACTTTCAAAAGCCAGACTGAGGTTTCCCTTCAAAGATCTGTTCTTGTCTACATGGTCTTTAAAAGTCTTTGCTGCGAAAGATTTTATTATTAAGCTTAAAAATAATCCTCATTTGGGATACATTCCATTTCCAGGAGACACATAGCTTTAACAAAGTCAATCTAGGCCGGGCACAGTGGCTCACGCCTGTAATCTCAGTTCTTTGGGAGACTGAGGAGGGAAGATCACCTGAGGTTAGGAGTTCAAGACCAGCCTGGCCAACATGGTGAAACCCTGTCTCTACTAAAAATACAAAAAATAGCCAGGTGTGGTGGCACACGCCTGTAATCCCAGCTACTCAGGAGGCTGAGGCAAAAGAATCGCTTGAACCTGGGAGGCGGAGGTTGCAGTGAGCTGAGATTGCACCATTGCACTCCAGCCTGGGCGACAGAGTTAAGACTCTGTCTCAAAAAAAAAAAAAAAAAAAGTCAATCTATCACCAAGCTCAAGATAATCAAATTAAAACTACAACTAAAATTTTTCTAGAAACAGCCATTGGTCATTCAAGTCAGAGAAAATATTTTCCCCAAATACTGAAGATGTGCCTTTAATATTTACATTGTGTTCTGTAAAATGGGTCTGTATCTAGGGTCCACCTCCTAGACCAACTTGGAAGTTTTTCTGTTACCAACAAATCCTCGTAAATAACTTCTCAGGCATTTCCTTCTCTCAGAGACTACCCGGAAAGCCCTCTAGAACTGACTGGTGGGCTTCTTCTACTTTTTTTTTTTTGAGGCAGAGTCTTGCTCTGTCACCCAGGCTGGAGTGCAGTGGCACGATTTCGGCTCACTGCAACCTCCGCCTCCTGGGTTCAAGTGATTCTCCTGCCTCACCCACCCAAGTAGCTGGGGATTACAGGCATGTGCCACCATGCCCGGCAATTACTTTTTTTGTATTTTTAGCAGAGATGGGGTTTCACTGTGTTAGCCAGGCTGGTCTCAAACTCCTGACCTCAGGTGATTCACCCACCTCAGCCTCCCAAAGTGCTAGGATTACAGGCGTGAGCCACCAGGCCCGGACTGGTCCGGTTCTTCTATCGCATCCATCTTCCACTGGGAAACAGGAATGCTCCAGTGGCAAACCAGGGACATGGCCAAAGTGACTCTCTGTGCCCTCCCCTCCCACATCCTGCCCATCCAAAACGACAGCCAAAGAAACAGACAGTTAGAAACACCTGGAGCATGCACTCCTTCCATGCATTCCTTCGCCTCTAACAAAACAAGCCTTCACTGCTATCAGATGTGCCTCTAGGACTAGCAGAGCATACAGGCATGCTGCCTCAACTTCCTTCCAGTGCTGATTTGCATGTTGGAGTCATTATGCCAAGACCATGGGGCTACTTTTCCATTTCCTTTTTCGTAAAAAGGCCAACAACTCACCCTGCTCTACCTCAAAAGCTTACTAACAACATCCACACGTGCCGGCCTTTCTGCTGGCCATGAAAACAGGGTGGAACATTTGCCAGCTGTAGGGATAACAGAGCTCCCCTGGAGGTGTGCCCACTGCCCTCATGCCTCACTACAAATGGCTTAGTTCTTTTAATACTCTGAAAGGTGAGGAAAAAATAACTGACGGAAAAATCCCCTACACAAAAACCCCAACTCTGCGGGAAGGAGGGCGGGTCCCTGTGAATCATCCACCCCTCCTCCACGTGAAGGGCAGCGCAGGTGAGTGACTACTCATCTAAAGATGGCCAAGGCGGGAGGACTGCTTGAGGCCAGGAGATCAAGACCAGCTGGGCAGCATAGCAGGACCCCATCTCTGCAAGAAAAGAAAATAAAGATGGCCAGTAGAAAGGGACACGGCCCTGTGGGGATGGCTGAGGAGGAAACTATAGAACACAGGCAACAGGACTCCAGGCGGAGGTACGGGGAGACTGAGAGAGGAGGATAAGGCAGCAGGCAGGACAGGCAGTGTCCAGAGGGAACAGTCACGGCCTCCTGGGCAGGGAGGCTCCTGGGGCTGGAGCTTGGGCAGGAGGGAGACACTAGGGCTCGTCAGGAGGAACGTGGGGTGCACTGAACGCAGTCAGAGGCTGTGAAGGGTTTCTAGGGAAGGGCAGGAGACCACCTATGTTTAGAAGAACTCTCTGACAACTGCATGGAGAAGGACCTGTAGAGAACTGGGGTGAAGTGGACAGGTAAGTCAGGGGCCACTGGCATCAATAGAGGGCTTGCCTGGGCTGGGGACTAGGAACTGGGAAAGCAGGGAGCAGAGGTGAGCACCAAGGACAGACTGTGAGAGAAGAAGAGGGACCAAGAAATGCTCCCCAGTCTTCTGGCAACTGGACGGGGGTAGGGAGAAATCAAGAGCTCCACCGGGGACAGGTTAGGTGTCATTCAAGCAAAAAACCCGGTGGCCCGAGTCATGCCCCATTCACTCCCTCTCAAGGCCTGTGGACCAAACACCTCCTTGTCCTGCAGGCCCAGGACTGCAAGCCCCTCTGAGACTAGCTATGTGAAGTACTCCGCTCTTGACTTGTCCCCAGCCCCACCAGGCCCCCTCCATTCTTCTGGAATCAGCACGTGGACTTCGCTGTCTTCAAGGGCTGTCTTAGAACACAGGCCTCATGGCCACAGGGAGCGGCCCAGATCATTTCCTGCCGTGTGCTGGCACGCAGGAGGGTGCCCAACACATACCAAGGACTCAACAGTTGTTAAATAAATATGCAGGTCCGAAGCTGAAGCTCAAATGGCAGCTTGGGCTAAAGACATAAGTTTGGGGAACTTGGGAACCACAGCTGGAAATTTATTTTATTTTTCTAATGGTATCTACTCAAAAATTCCCATTCTACTAACCGAAGTTTTGATATAAACTACTGCATCTTGGGAAGGGTTTATCCAGACTGGCTTGATGGACTTCCGGGCCTCCCTATGAGGCACTCTAGCCTCCAAGTGCCCTCTGCTGTCTAATGACTAAAGATTGAATTTCTGTAGAAAGTACCTCACCTTATAAAAACATAAAACCTTAACAGTCATACATTCACTAGAAATCAAGAAAAAAGTATCATGAATGAACAACTTCCAAGCCAGGGTTTCTCAACCTCGGCGCTACTGACATTTTGAACCAGAAAACTCTTTGTTGTGGGGGCGTGCTGAGCACAGCAGGACGTTCACAGCATCCCTGGCTCCACCTACCGACGCCAGCAGCATCCCCACCCCACTCCTGAAGGCTTCCAGACATTGCAAAATGCCCCCTGGGGACAAAACTGCACTGCCCCTGCCAACCAACTCCATCTCTAGATGAGAACCACTGTCCCAGACCAAGTGATCTTTCCATGTAACTATAACCAAGGAAACAGGAAGCAAATTTAGTTAAGTTTGAAACGCTCACTTAAAAACTAAACCAAATGACATCCTCTAGTGAAACTAAAACAGGCATGTGCACACAGAAACCATCCTAGTGAGGTTTCGAACCATGACATCAAAACATGCTGGCATTTCCTTTGAAGAGCCTGGGTCTAAACTGGACAATCTGGAAGGCTGCCTCATGCTCTAGCTGAGGGAAGACTTGACTAACCTCTTCATTTCAACAGGACACAGGAAAATGCAGCCGGTGGAGTGTTCTTTCCCCATGTAAAACTGGACAGAATCGCGGAGGTGGCTGCAGTCAAGGGCTCCCTGGTGCATCCCTGCTCATCAGCAGGGAGAACTCAACAGCAGTCTTGTGCAGCGAGGACTCAGTCACAGCAGCCACCACGAAGGGCTTGGAGTCCAGCGGTGAGGCTCTACGCAAGGGGCTCCCAGCACCCCGCAATCCACACACCAAGGGCAGTGAGGGTCTCATCGGGACGTTCTCTTCCACCTGCCACTGTGTTTATGCACATCGCTCTCCACAGAAAAGTGAGTAACTGTTACACACTTTAAATCACTTGAGACACTTTTAGTATCAGATTCCCACATCAGTTTACCACAGAGTTTTTGAGGTTTTAAGTTTTTCCTCTCCATCTAAGAAGAGCATACACTAGAAAAGAAGCATCCAGCAAATCTCCCAGCCTCCAAACTCCCCCGTGATGGGAACAGTGATGGGGTGTCCAGGGTAAAATGTCTGATAATGAGATCAAAACTAGTCGCCAATTATCTAAATTATCTAAACCAAAGGGCACCAAATATACACACAGAACAAATATATTCCATTAAGGGCCAAAAGGAAAGAAAACTGAAGACAAGTAATTAAGGCATTAACATGTGTCAATCACAATACAAATTCTTCTACATACAAGGAAGGTCAGAATCTTTCCCTGTGTTCCTCAAAATATGTTGGTATAGACGGGAACCACCGGCATATTTTCCTGTCCTGGAGGATCAATTTTGGTGCACAGAAAGACTTTTAGAGGTTTATAAAATTAGAACATATATTATGCATTATATATCATACAGCAGAACTCAAAATTCGTATGAATTTTAGATAAAAACGACCACAAAAACCAGGTATTAAGAACAGGGCCGGGTGTGATGTCTCATGCCTGTAATTCCAGCACTTTGGGATGCTGGGGCAGGAGGACTGCTTGAGGCCAGGAGTTCGAGATCAGCCTGGGCAATACAGCAAAATCTTGTCTCTACAAAAAATACAAAAATTATCCAGTGTGGTGGCTTGTGCCTGTAGTTCCAGCTATTTGGGAGGCTGAGGAGGAAGGATCACTTGAGCCTAGGAGGTTGATGCTCCTGTGAGCTGAGATCATGCCACTGCACTCCAGCCTGGACAACAGAGTGAATCCTTATCTCAAAAAATAAAAAAAGAAAAGGCTGCTTCAGAATATTGCATTCTTGGCCCTATGAAAGGGTTCAAGTCACACATCCAGTGTCCTCTGTTGCTATGGTGGCCTCGCAGTGGAAAACTAGGGACATAAGTGATAATTCTCATCTGCTCTGCACCAAAAGCGGCCCAATTATTTTCCTAGCCAAGGTCAGTCATGGAACAAGGGAATCTGAAGAATGCTCCAGAGAACTGAAGATTCTAAGTCTCCACAGAGAAAAGGGAGTCTTGCATTGACACATACAAGTCAAACACATGACTTCTCTGAATTTTCAGTCAACTTTTTTTTTTTTTTAAACAGTCTCACTCTGTCACCAAGGATAGAATGCAGTGACCCAATCATGGCTCACTGTAGTATGGACCTCCTGGGCTCAAAGAACCCTCACTTCTCAGCCTGGAAGGATCCCTCTTGCCCCACCTCCTGAGCAACTGGGACCAGAGGTGCACACCAACATGCCCAGCTAATTATCTCTCAGACAGGGTCTCAAACTCCTCGGCTCAAGTGATCCTCTGGCCTCAGCCTCTCAAAGTGCTGGTATTATAGGCACCAGCCACTATACATGGCCCAACTTTTTCTTTTAGTCAGTTTCATAGGGTCACCTCCTCGAAGGCAAGAATTAAATCTTTGCATGTTTTTATGGTACATGCAACAGTCATCAGATGCTTGCAAGTGAAGGACAGAAGCTGAGAGAGATCAGAAACCACAGAGTACAATTCCGTAAGCGAGCAGAACCAGCTACCAGCTCCAGCTCTGAGCCCAGCCCAGCAAGAAGATTCCACTTCTGGCTGGGTGCAGGGTGCACACCTATAGTCCCAGCTACTCAGGAGGCTGAAGCAGGAGGACCACTTGAGACCAGGAGCTTGAGTCCAGCCAAAGCAACAGAGTGAGACCCTGTCTCTTAAAAAAAAAAAAAAAAAAAAAAAAGAATATTCTCTTCTGGCCCACTTAAATTCCATTACAGTCCTAAACAACTCAAGCTGCTAAATTTTATTGAGCTTACCTAGCTAAATGTTATCCATTCTAAAACCTCCAGGGGGTAGGCACCATTATCCCTATTTCTAGGTGAAAAAACTGAGACATGTGAAAGTTAACTGCCCAAGACCAGGGTCACTGAGACCAGGCGGCCTGCCTCCAGTGCTCAGCCCTTAGCCACCACCCCACCTCAAGCTGCCTCCTTATGTGCACCATCTTGGTGAAAAGAAAAACAAGAGGCTGAGGGCTGACATTCCAAGACTGTAATTCTAAGGAACTCAGATCCTTCATGCCCAAAAAGGATCCCACTCCTTCTATAAAAAGCCTGCCAAGAGGCCAGGCCAGGAGCATAAGCCACTGATAGGGCTGTGTCTCCACCCAAATCTCCTCTTGAATTAGTTTCCATAATCCTCACATGTCGTGGGAGGAACCTGGGGGAGGTAACTGAATCACAGGGGCAGCTTCCCCCATCCTGTTCTCATGACAGTGAGTTCTCACAAGATCTGATGGTTTCATGAGGGGCTTTTCCCCGTTTGCTCAGCACTTCTCCTTCCTGCCGTCATGTGAAGAAGGACGTGTTTGCTTCCCCTTCCGCCATGATTGTAAGATTTCTGAGGCCTCCCCAGCCATGCTGAACTGTGAGTCAATTAGACCTTGTTTCTTTATATTAATATATTACCCAGTCTCGGCTATTTCTTTTTTCTTTTTGAGATGGAGTCTTGCTCTGTTGCCCAGGATAGAGTGCAGTGGCACGATCTCAGCTCACTAAAACCTCCATCTCCTGGGTTCCAGCCATTCTCCTGCCTCAGCCTCCTGAGTAGCTGGGATTACAGGCACCTGCCACCATGCTCAGCTAATTTTTTTTGTATTTTTAATAGAGACGGGGTTTCATCAATTTTGGCCAGGCTGGTCTCTAACTCTTCACCTCGTGATCCACCCCTCTCAGCCTCTCAAAGTGCTGGGATTACAGGTGTGAGTCCCCACGCCCAGCCTCGGCTATTTCTTCACAGCAGCGTAAGAATGGACAAATACAGCCACCTTCTAACACAACTTCTCCTGCTGGCTTGAAATGTCTTTAAATGGTTTCTAAAACAACAAACAAAACAAAACAAAAAACAAAAGACTGAGTCCAGGTGCAATGGCTCATGCCTGCAATCCCAGCACTTGCATTTTGAGAGGCCAAGGTGGGAGGATCACTAGGAAGGAGTTCAAGCCAGCATGGGCAACATAGTGAGACTCTATCTCAAAAAAAAAAAAAAAAAACCACTTTTTTTGGGAAGCTGACATGGGAGAATCACTCAAGCCCAGGAAATCAAGGCAGCAGTGAGCTGTGATTATACCACTGCACTCCAGCCTGGGCAACAGAGACACTGTCTCAAAACAAAGAAAGAAAAGAAAAATAGCTGCATTTGTTGGGTGCCTTCTAACTGCCAAGAGTTTTCTACACATACTGACATACTAACATGGCATATACCGACCTACCTATAAGCTGGGTATCTACAGCACCACAATCCTTACACAAAACTGAGGCCAGATGTGTTTCAGAGTTCAGAATTTTTTAATTTTAGAAAGGAAATATTGTAGGTATATATTATATACTATATAACACTCCCAGGGAAGTCTGAGGCAGTACCCATAAGAAAACACATTAATTCACTGGGCATGGTGGCTCATGCCTGTAATTCCAGCACTTTGGGAGGCCAAGGTGGGAGGATTACTTGAGTCTAGGAGTCTGAGACCAGCCTGGGTAACAAAGTGAGAACCCCTTCTCTACAAAATATTAAATTAAAAAATCAGCTGGCTTTGGCGACACGAGCCTGTAGTCCTTGCTACTTGAGAGGCTGAGGTGGGAAGATCACTTGAGCTCAGAAGTTCAAAGCTGCAGAGAGCTTTGATCATGCCACTGATTCCAGCCTGGGCAACAGAGCAAGACTCTGTCTCAAAACAAAAGAAAAAGAAAAGGAAACATGCTAATTAACAGTCTGTGGTAAAATAATAAAATATTCATATTAAGCAAAATAGAGATTATAAATAGCCTCACCTAAGTTCAGGTCAAGTGGCACCAAATCAGTAAAAAGCATTCCATTTTCAGAGGCTCTGGGGTTTCAGCACTGTGGCTGAGGAATTGGGGCCTGCACTATCGTACTCACTTTATGTGCTGCTGTCCTGGCTCAGAAAGGCCAAGTAACTTGGTCAAGTTCATGCTTCTGGGAAAGAAGAAAGGCAAGGTAAGAACCCCGACTCTCTCAGCCAAAGCCTGCACGGTGCTTCTCACACTTAAGTGAACGTGACAATCCCCTAATAGCCTTGCGGAGAGCAGACTGTGAGTCAGCAG
Organism: Aotus nancymaae; assembly: GCF_030222135.1. Classification (NCBI taxonomy): domain Eukaryota; kingdom Metazoa; phylum Chordata; class Mammalia; order Primates; family Aotidae; genus Aotus; species Aotus nancymaae. The sequence goes on along the minus strand of NW_026988422.1, from coordinate 86,124,548 downwards.
GTCTGAGGCAGGGCCTGGGAGCCTGCATTCCTAAAGCACTGGGGCCCTTGGAGGGGAAGGAGGTGTGCTGCTTCCACTAGACCGGAGGCTCCTAGTCCAGCAGGGCATCAGCACCCCAGGAGCTCTTTAAAACTCCCTCTCAATCTGCATTACCGGGGTCTTCACTGATAGAAATGGTATGGGGTGGTGGTCTCAGTTGTTCTGGTCATCTCTAGTAGCCTATTAAGAGACATAAACCACTAATAAAGTAAGACTCTGAGAAGGCAGCCTACAAGCCCAGTCAGGAGTTCCCCTTGGAGTCCCTACTTTCCATCAAAGGAATCTGGGAAGATTCCAGCAATGACCACAAAATGTTATTAAATTCCTCAGAGACAAAATACCCCAGCCATCCTAGGTTCTGGGGATCACAGCATTTTTTTTTACCCTCCCTTGGAATCAACAAAATCCTACACATACCACACTAAAGGCCAAGTTCTGGAGGACAACCACAAATACATGTGAAAACTATCGCTGCCTGGCAGCTGACAGAAGCAAATACTTAGCAGAAGACTATGAGACAAGGAGTGCTTGGCTGGGCGTGGTAGCTCAGCCTGTAATTCCAGTACTTTGGGAGGCTCAGGCGTGCGGATCCCTTGAGGCCAGGAGTTCGAGACCAGCCTGGCCAACATGGTGAAACCCCATCTCTACTAAAAATACAAAAATTAGCCAGGCATGGTGGTATATGTCTGTAGTCCCAGCTGCACGAGAGGCTGAGGCAGGGGAATTGCTTGAAGCTGGGAGGTGGAGGTTGCAGTGAGCCAAGATCGCACTGCTACATTCCAGCCTGGCCGACAGAGAGAGACTCTGTCTCAAAATAAAAATAAAAAAACAAAAAAACAAGAAAAGAAGTACTAACACTTGGACTGGAACTGGGCTACACTATGGGAATTAATTCATGAACCGAGTGGAATCTGCACACGCCCATCCAACTGTGGATTTTGAATTATGCTCATGAGATGCTAAGATGGAAAGGGACATGAGTGGTCGTGCAGCTGGTTCCTCCCTCTGTGTAAACTCTCAGCAGCTCCTCTGACGTCTGCTAAGCTCCTCTCGAGTGTGCCCGTCATGAGAAGGACTCCCGAGCAGGGCTTCCACAGCACTCATCTCCCCCAGCGCCACCAGACTCCTCATTCTGCTTTCAGTAGTCCAAATCAGCTACTGTCTGTCACACTCAGTCTCAGGCCATGTCTGATATGACATGTATGTACCCCAGCCCAGTCACCACCCTAATGCTGGTTCTCTGCAGAAGCTCATTTGGCTAAATTCCTCATGTAAACTGAAAGAGAGTCCTATTCTGACCTGAGTATTAGCTTTTGTTAATTTACTCATCCTGTAATTTGCCCCCTTCTTTGTTCTACTGCCTCCTTCATAGTGTCATGTTCCAGACTGAAATTAGCAGTCTGAGTTTCTTAAGAACACAGAGTGCCTCACAGAACATTTTTATACATTTACCTGGCACTGTAACAGCAGGACTGGCATCCATGAAGGCCTTACAAAGGTCTGCTGAGGCCAGGTACAGTGGTCACGCCTGTAATCCCAGCCCTTTGGGAAGCTGAGGCAAGAGGATCACCCAAACACAGGAATTTGAGACCAGCCTGGACAACATAGAGAGGCTCCATCTCTACAAAAAAATTTTTTTTAAATTTTTGAGACAGGGTCTTACTCTGTCGCCCTGGCTGGAGTACAGTGGTGTGATCTTGGCTCACCACAACCTCTGCCTCCCAGGTTCTAGCTGTCTTTCCACCTCAGCCTCCTGAGTAGCTGGAACTACAGGCGCATGCCACCACACCTGGCTAATTTTTGTATCTGTTTTGTAGAGATGAAGTTTTGCCACTTGTCCATGCTGGTCTCAAACTCCTGCACTCAAGCAATCTGCTCTCCTTAGCCTCCCAAAGTGCTGGGATTACAGGTGTGAGCTACCACATCTGGCCCAAAAAATGTTTTAAGCTTAGCCAGGTATGAGGATCACTCGAGACTGGGAGGTGGAGGCTGCAGTGAGCTGTGATCACGCTACTGCACTCCAACCTGGCAACAGAGCAAGACCCAGTCTCAAAACCAAAAAAGGTTTGCTGAACTAAGCTGGATATTTGGTCAGTGCTCGCTTAAATGTTGTTTTTCTTTGTATACTTAGCACAAACACATGAAGACACACTGAGTCCCTAAGCTTAGCCAGGCACGTGGTAGTTAAATACATGCTGAACTAGTGAACATTTGGTGGACATCGCCCGTCCTCTTTCCCGACTGAAAGATACAAACAAGTTCCTTTAACCTTAAATGCCAGTTTTCATTTTTATGGTAAGCTAAATTTTAAAAGCTGATTATTTTATTTTCACAACAACTATTATCCCAGTAATGCCATGCAAGATGACAAGGCTTTGCATGGGAGGAAGCTAAGAGATTCAATGACTTGCCAAAGGTCACAAAGACAAACGGGACTAGACCACTGGTCTCTAACTCGTCCTAGAATCTTGTCCTTCCACTGCAGGTTTCTGCAGGAGGGAAGCCACTATCTCCTCTCCTCCTGCCTCTGGCTCACCAACAGATAATCTCCATGCTTCCCACCATTCTGTACACTCCAGAAACGTTTACATTAGTAGTATTACGTGTAAAAGCAGAATGTCAAAGCCTGATGAGACCTTATCATACATAGAATTGGGGACTCTATGAAGATGCCTCTCAGGCTGAACTATACCTTACATGTTTCACTCCAAGCGTAAGTGACTAAAATACAAAACAGTTTCTAAGAACCTTAAGACAATATAAAAAGGGGTAACTATATCGATTCATCTTAACACAAGGCAGTATGTATTTTATAAGATGCAGAACACAGAAAGGAGAAGGCCAAGGGCACGTTTTAACTGTGTGAACGACACCGTCCCCGCCCTTGCCCTCCTGCCTTGCCCACTACCCTCCACAGGCCTCAATTCTCACTGCCCTTCTTTGGCCCCCTTGCTGGTCACCCCCAGACCACAGCCACTACATTCTGGCAGAAAGAATCTTGAAGGCGATGGTGAATGAGAAAGTAGGTAGTACCTAAGGAAGCAAGCCCAAAGGCTCACAGCGAGCAATGATTCTGTCCCTTCCGCTATGTCAAAGGCCAGCATACTTTCAGAATTCAAAAGAGCAGAAAGAGGAGCAGCCACCCCGATTCAAACATAGACATAACATTTTACCTTCCTAAGAGACCTCAGACCATGCAGACCAGACGTCTTGGCCTCAGGAATCATGAGAGGAGAAGCAGGGGCACTCAGGCCTCTGCAATTCCAGGCAGCAGCCAGTCATTCCAGGGCACTGACCAGGGGCTGTCTGGGGAAAAACTCTCTCAACCTGTGTTTTTCCTCTGCTCTCAAGCCATTACAACAATCACCAACATAGAAGAATTCTGTGAACAAAGCCGTTGGGAGTTCAGTTGCCAAGGCTGTTAACCCCCATCCCCATTTCAGACACCAACTGCAATTCCAGGCCTCTGGAACTTCTGGCCCACAAGCTTCAAGTTGGGTTTCCCACAAGCCCTCTTTGGATTTGATTAATTTGCCAGAGTGGCTCATAGGACTCAGGGAAATAGGTACTTACACTTACAGGTATATTACGGAGGATACTGCAGAAGACACAGATGAAGGGACACAAAGGTGGAGGTATGAGGCGGGGGAGGGAGCTTCCATGCCCTCCTTGGGCCATCTTCCAGAAACTTCTACATGTTCCACCATTTGGAAGCTCTCAAATGCTGTCCTTGAGTTTTTGTTTGTTTTTGAGACAGTCTTGCTCTGTCGCCCAGGTGGGAGTACAATGGTGTGATCTCAGCTCACTGCAACCTCCATCTCCTGGGTTCAAGCGATTCTCCTGTCTCAGCCTCCTGAGAGGCTGGGATTACAGGCACCTGACATCACACGCGGATAATTTTTATATTTTTAGTAGAGACAGGGTTTCACCATGTTGGCTAGGTTGGTCTCAAACTCCTGACCTCAAATGATCCACCTGCCTCAGCCTCCCAAAGTGCTGGGATTACAGGTGTGAACCACCACATCCAGCCTCTCCTTGAGTTTTTATGGAGGCTTCATTACACAGGCATGATTTACAACCATGTAGAAATGTTTCTGGACAAAAAACCATGATCTAAAACCAAGGCCTGTCTGTGCAGACTTTTCTTGGCCTCTCTGTGCAGCATTCCTTCCTCTAGGGAATGGGGTAGGTCCCTCTCTGGAATAAGGGTCTTCTGACTCACAATCAGATTAGAGTCCTGCCTTGGGCAGCTGAAAGGAGGCAAGATACCCAACATGGGACTTATGAGCCAGAAACAATGGCTAAAAATCTATACACATACATATACAGATACATATATCCTAACACCACAGTAGCTCATTCTCCTCATTCATGCCTCCCTTGCACAGAAGGTCAGGTCTCCAGGAATTACTTATTTGGGAATAAAGGAAGGTTAGGCCTGGGAAACACAGGATTAGGTGGCTTCCCAGCCAGGGATGTTGGAGTTCTCCATACAGGTACAAGCAAGGGGCACTCGTGGAACACAGGCAGACACAGCTCCTCCTTCATCAATCCCAACACACTGGGACTCCACTAGCGCCAAACATACAGCTTTCTGTTTCATTATTTAAATCCACTCCCTCACTTCTCTGTGACCTCATCACGTTTGCTCAAACAGTGTGGCAACAACCAGCTGAGACAGGCCAGGAAGGCAGGGTTTCTATGTTAGAGTGCATACATACACCCCTCTGTACACAGTCAAATTATCCTACACTTTTCTACATAAAATAGCCATAACTTTATTCTAATAAGTCTCTAGGGGATTTATTAGAATGATCTAGGGTAAACGAAAGGAAATGTAAGATATATAGGCTTACTAATATTTTCTCAATTAAGGTTTTTTTAAGAACAGAGAGAAATATTTAAAACTCCACAGTATTCTTTAAAATAAAAGCGAAGGTTTCAACTTTTTTTTTTTTTTTTTTGAGACAGAGTCTCACTCTTGTTGTCAGGCTAGAGTACAATAACTCGATCTCGGCTCACTGCAACCTCTGCCTCCCAGGTTCAAGTGATTCTCCAGCCTCAGCCACCTGAGTAGCTGGGATTACAGGAATGTGCCACCACACTTGGCTAATTTTTTTGTTAGAGACAGGGTTTCACCATGTGGGCCAGGCTGGTCTCAAACTCCCGACCTCAGGTGATCCACCTGCCTTAGCCTCCCAAAGTGCTGGGATTACAGGTGTGAGCCACCACGCCCAGCCTCAACGAATTTTTAAAATGAATTAGTAATAGGAAGAAAAAAACGTATGGACCCAAAGTTGCACTTGAAAAAACTTGACGAATGCACGATCAAGGATAGCTGCTAAGTAAAATACACATTTTAGAGGCAGAATAGGTATACTCTGAAAGTTTATTAGAAATTATTGATTCAGAACACAGAATGTACTTTCTCACTGAAAATGAGTAATGTGCAACACACTGGCATTTCCGTTTTAGCCCACAATAAGTTTTCTAATGGGTATCTCACATGCATCACTGAGAGCAATATGGAATCTAGCCACCACATGTATACTGGATTAAAGACAGTCACAAATTATTTGGCCCTCCTTTCATCAAGATTTAGGGTCCACGTCCCCTCTCCTCAAATATGGGAAGGCTCTGTGTCTTTTTAGAACATGGCAGGAAAAATGCTACACTGATATCCAAGCCCAGGCTTAAGAGACTGGCAGCTCCGGACTGGGCTCACGCCTGTAATCCCAACACTTTGAGAGGCCAAGGTAGGAGGATCATTTGAACCCAGGAGTTCAAGACTGGCCTGGGCAACATAGCAAGATCTTGTCTCTACAAAAAATTAAAAAATAAGAAATTAGCCATGCCTGGTGGCATGCACCTGTAATCCCAGCTACTGGGAGGCTGGGTTGGGAGGATCACTTCTGCCCAGGCATTTGAGGCTGCAATGAATTATGATGGTACCACTGTACTCAGACTGAGCAACAGAGTGAGACCCTATCTCAAAAGAAAAAAAGAGAGAGAGACTGGCAGCTTCCAATTCCTCTCCTAGAACACTCACTCGAGGAGTTCTGAGTTGTCATGTAAGAAGTACAACCACCTTAGGAGAAAAGCCATCTGCAGAGGCCCTGAGAGCACAAGGAGAGGGAGGATCCCCTGAGTCTGGCCTTCTAACCTTCCAAGCATGTGTGCACAGCCATCTTGGACCCTCAGGGCTAGACCAGCCAACAGATGAATACCAGTAAGTCACCTCCATCAATGCCACATGGAGCAGAAGAATCACCCAGCTGAGCCCTGCTTGATGAGCCCACAGAACCACAAGATGTAATGGTCGATTACTGTTTAAGTCACTGATGTTTACAGTGGTTTCTTACTCAGCAACCATTATCCGGAACAATCTGTGGCTTTTTCAGGAAATGAAAGAAGCACATCTCTTTCCTGCCCTGGCATCAGGAATAGAGTTCCCTTCCCTGATGCTGCACTGGTGGTGTGCTGTCAACCATGCTCTTCCCCAGCTGTAAGCTGTTAAGGGTACCTCCTATGCTTAGAGTTGGCCCTAAAACATGAATGTATCTGTGTTCAGAAAAGGGGAGGTACACAGTATGATCATCATCATCCCAGCCAGAGAAGTTAGGGTTGTCTGCTTGGAAACGCTCCTAGAATTTTCTGAGTTAGGAGAGGGCAGGTTTCAAAATTCTGAAGAAACATGATTCAGAGTCAAAATACGACTGGGGGCTGGGAGCAGTGGCTCACACTTGTAACCCCAGTACTTTGGGAGGCTGAGGCAAGAGGCTTGCTTGAGGCCTTGGAGGTGAAGACCAGCCTGGGCAGCATACTGAGACTTCGTCTGTACAAAATAATGAACAAAACTTGCTGGGTATGGTGGCATGTGCCGGTAGTCCCAGCTACTCAGGCAGCTGGGTGGGAGGACCACTTGAGCGCAGGAGGCTGAGGCTGCATGAGCCAAGATTGTGCCACTGCACTCCAACCTGGGCAACAGAGTAAAACCCTGTCTCAAAAAAAGATTGGTTCTCGATACCAAAGTCAAAGATACCACAAGAAAAGAAAACCACAGGCCAAGTGTGGTGGCTCATGCCTGTAATCCCAGCACTTCAGGAGGTCAAGGCAGGCGAATCACATGAGACCAGGAGTTCGAGACCAGCCTGGTCAACATGGCAAAACCCTGTCTTTACTAAAAATACAAAAATTAGCTGGGCATGATGGTGCATGTCTGTAATCCCAGGTACTGAGGAGGCTGAGGTTGCAGTGAGGCAAGACCATGCCACTGCACTCCAGCCTGGGTGACAAAGGAAGACTCTGTCTCAAAAATGAAAAGAAAACTGTACAGACTAATATTCCTAATGAACACAGATGCAAGAAGCTTCAACAAAACAGCAGCAAACTCAATCCAACAACATATTAAAAGGATTATATACCATGACAAAGTGAGATTTATCCCAGGAATGCAAGGGTGATTGAACATACAAAAAAAAAATCAATGTAATACACTACATTAATAAAACAATGAAAAAAAGATCATCTCAGAAGATGCACAAAAAGCATTTGACAAAATTCAACAACTTTTCATTAAAAGAAAAAGTTAGTGGCCAGGTACAGTGGCTCACACCTGTAATCCCAGCATTTTGGGAGTCTGAGGCAGGAGGACTACTTGAGGCCAGGAGTTTGGGATCAGCTAGGCAACACAGCAAGACCCTATCTCTCTCTCTCTTTTTTTTTTTTTTAAGATAGAGTTTTGCTCTTGTTACCCAGGCTGGAGTGCAATGGCGCGATCTCGGCTCACAGCAACCTCCGCCTGCTGGGTTCAGGCAATTCTCCTGCCTCAGCCTCCTGAGTAGCTGGGATCACAGGCACACGCCACCATGCCCAGCTAATTTTTTGTATTTTTAGTACAGACAGTGTTTCACCATGTTGACCAGGATGGTCTTGATCTCTTGACCTCGTGATCCACCTGCCTTGGCCTCCCAAAGTGCTGGGATTACAGGCATGAGCCACCGCGTCCAGCCGACCCTATCTCTTAAAAAAAAAAAAAAATTAATCAACTGGGCATATTGGTGCACACCTGTAATCCCAACTATTTGGAAGGCTGAGGCAGGAGAACTGCTCAAGTTGAGGAATTTGATACCAACCTGGGCAACATAGCAAGACCCCATCTCCACAAAAATTAAAAAATTAGCAGGGTGTGGTGGCTTGCACCTGTAGTAGTCCCAGCTACCTGGAAGGCTAAGGAAGGAGCACTGCTTGAGCCTGGGGGTTCAAGAAGGCAGTCAGCTATGATCACATCACTGCACTCGGCCTGGGCAAAAGAATGAGACTCAGTCGGAAAAAAAAAAAAAAGGCACTTTGGGAGGCCAAGGTGGGCTGACTGCTCAGGAGTTTGAGACTAGCCTGGGCAACATGGCAAAACCCATCTCTACCAAACATACAAAAAGTTAGCAGGCCATTATGGCATGTACCTGTGGTCCCAGCTACTCAGAAGGCTGAAGTGAGAGGATCGCTTGAGCCTGGGAGCCAGAGGTTGCAGTGAGCCATGATTGCACTACTGCACTCCAGCTTGGGTGACAGTGCAAGACACTAAAAAAAAGAAAGGAAGGAAGGAAGGCAGGCAGGCAGGCAAAATAAAACACAGCTAACTTCATGATCAATGGTGAAAAGCTTCCCTAAGATCAGGAACAACATAAGGATGCTCGCTTTCACCACTGCTATTCAACACTGTACTAAATGTCTTAGCCAGAGCAATCAGACAAGAAAAAGAAAGAAAAGGCATTCAAACTAGAAAGAAGAGGTAAACTATATATGCAGGTGACATGATTCTGTATAAAGAAATCCCACAGAACCTACGAAATAACTACTAGAGGTAATAAATTCAACAACATTGTAGGGCTTAAGACCAATATAAAAAAATCAGTTGTTTCAATACACCAGCAATGAGCAATTCAAATAAAAAAGGTAAGAAAATAATTTCATGTACAATAGAACCCTCAAGAATAAAGCACCCAGAAATAAATTTATCCAAAGAGATTAATGATTTGTATACTAAAACTACAAAATATTGCTGAAAGAAACTAAAGAAGAAATAACTGAATGAAAACATATCCCACGCTCACGGATTGGAAGACAGTATTGTTAAGATTACAACCCCCCAAAACAATCTACAGAATCAATGCCCTCCCTATTAAAATTCCAATGACCTTTTTTGCAGAAATGAAAAAACTGACATTCAAATTCATATAAAATTGCAACTGGTCCAAAATAGTCAAAACAATACAGAAAATGAAAAAGTTGGGAGACTCATACTTCCCAAACTTACTATATCAAAACTTACTACAAACCTTCAGTAATCAAAACAGTATGTGATATGGTTTGGCTGTGTCCCTACCCAAATCTTGTCTTGAAGTGTAGCTCCTATAATTCCCACATGTTGTGGGAAGGGACCTGGGGGGAGGTAATTGAATCATAGGAGCAGGTTTTTCCTGTGCTGTTCTCGTGATAGTAAGTCTCACAAGATCTGAAAAGTGCAGTTTATAAACAAAGTGAGATAGTAAGTCTCACAAGATCTGATGGTTTTATAGTGCAGTTCCCCTGCACAGATTCTCTGACCTGCTGCCATGTATGGCAATAACACGCCGTGTATGATATGACAAGCTTTGCTCCTCCTTTGCCTTCCACCATGATTGTGAGGCCTCCCCAGCCATGTGAAACTGTGAGTCCATTAATCCCCTTTTTCTTTATAAATTACCTAGTCTTGGGTATGTCTTAATCAGCAGCATGATAACTAACTAATATAGTGTGGTACTGATGTAACAGACATGCATGCAGAGCAACGGAACAGAACTGAGAGTCCAGAAATAAATGCAAATATCTACGGCCAATTTATTTTTAACAAGGGTGCCAAGACCATTCAATAGAGAAAGAACAGTGTTTTCAATAAATAGTGCTGAGAAAACTAAATCAAAACATTCAAAAGAACGAATTGGGACTCCTATCTCATTTCACATCCAAAAATTAACTCAAATGGATCAAAGACCTAAAGGTAAGAACTAAAACAAGAAGACTCAGAAGAGGCTGAGTGCAGTGGCTCACGCCTATAATCCCAACACTATGGGAGGCTGAGGTGGGTGGATCACTTGAGGCCAGGAGTTCTAGACCAGCCTGGGCAACATGGCAAAACCCCATCTCCACTAAAAATACAAAAATTAGCCAGGTGTGGTGGTGCACACCTGGAGTCCCAGCTACTGAGGAGGCTGAGGCACAAGAATTCCTGGAACCCAGGAGGTGGAGGTTGCAGTGAGCCAAGATCATGTCACTGCACTCCAGCCTGGGCAACAGAGTGAGACTCTGTTTCAAAAAAAAAGCGTTTAACATCCAGAATATATAAAGAACTTACAACTCAACAGACATCATTCCCCTCAAAAAATATACAAATGGCCAAGAGTCACATGAAAAGACATTCAATATCTTTGCTCATCAAGAAAATACAAACCCAAACCACAATTTGATACCACTTTACACTAACTAGAATAGCTTTAATCAAAAATACACACACACACACACACACACACACACACACACAATCCTTTTGTAGTTCATTAAATGTGATTGAGTATTCAAATGCATGTATCAGATATGCCACCCTTAAACCTTATTATGACATCGGCACATTACCCATATGACATGAAAAAGAAAAAAATAAAAACAAATTTAGCAAAGATGTCCTGAAACTGGAATACTGCTGGTGGGAATAAGTTAAACACAGTATTACCATATGATCAGCAATTCCACTCCTAGGTATATACCCAAGTGAAATAAAAACATACCTACCCAGAAACTTGTACACAAATGTTTACAGCAGCATTACTCTTAATAGCCAAAGAGGAGAAACAATCCAAATGCCCATGAACAAATGAATAAACAGACTGTGGCATACACGTACATACAACGGATTATGATTCAGCAATAAGAAGGAACAAAATACTGACACACGCTACAACTTGGCTGTGCCTCAAAACATCATTCTAAGTGAAAGGAACCAGACACAAAAGACAAGTTATATGATTCCTAGATGCTGTATCTAAAACGGGCAAATCCATAGAGACCAAAAGCAGATTAGAGGTTATCAAGGGATGGGAGGATTGGAAAGTGGGAGTGATTACTTAATGGGCAAGGGGTAATGAAAAGTTATTTTTTTGTTGTTTGTTTGCTAAGACGGAGTTTCACTCTTATTGACCAGGCTGGAGTGCAATGGCTTGATCTCAGCTCACTGCCACCTCCACCTTCCGGGTTCAACCCGGGTTCAAACGATTCTCTTGCCTCAGCCTCCCGAGTAGCTGGGATTACAGGCATGTTCCACCACGCCCAGCTAAGTTTGTATTTTTAATAGATGGGGTATTTCCATGTTGATCAGGCAGGCCTCGAACTCCCGACCTCAGGTGATCCATCTGCCTCAGCCACCCAAAGTGCTGGGATACCAGGTGTGGGCCACCGCACTCAGCCGTTGTTTTGCAGAAACAGGTTCTCCGTCTGTCCTCCAGGCTGGAGTGCACTGGTGCGATCATAGCAGCCTCGAATTGCTGGGCTCAAGCAACGCTCCTGCCTCAGCCTCTAGAGTAGCTGGGACTACATACAGGCTCAAGCCACTATGCCCAGCTAATTATTTTTGTAGAGATGGAGTCTTGCTCTGTTGCCCAGGCTGCTCTCAAACTACTGGAGTTAAGTGATCCTCCCTTAGCTTCCCTAAGTGCTGAAATTACAGGTATAAGCTACCATGCCTGGCCTGAAAAAGGTTTTTTTTTTGTTTTTTTTTTTTTTTTGAGATGGGAGTCTTGTTCTGTCACCCAGGCTGGAGTGCACAATGGCTGACCACTTACTGCAACCTCAGCCTCCTGGGTTCAAGCAGTTCTCCTGCCTCAGCCTCCAGAGTAGCTGGGATTATAGGCACATGCCACCATGCCTGGCTAAATTTTTTGTACTTTTGTTTGTTTTTGAGATGCGGTCTCTCTCTGACACCCAGGCTGGAATGCAGTGGCATGATCTCAGCTCACTGCAACCTCCACCTGCTAGGTTCAAGTGATTCTTCTGCCTCAGACTCCCAAGTAGCTGGGACTACAGGGACATGCCACCATACCCAGTTAATTTTTGTATTCCTAGTAGAGATGGGGTTTCACCATGTTGGCAGGCTGGTCTCAAACTCCTGACCTCATGATCCGCCTGCCTTGGCCTCCCAAAGTGCTAGGATTACAGGCATGAGCCATCATGCCCAGACCTGAAAAAGCTTTTAAACTAGAGAGAGCTGGTGGTTGCACAACACTGTGAATACACTAAATACGGCTGAACTGCACACTTAAAAATGCTTAATTATATGTAATTGACTTTTACCTCAATAAAAGAAAATGTTGGACTACAATTTATTGGTTCATTTATACAAATACTTGAGAACCTATCATATGCCAGGCACAGTCCTAGTACATAGATTAAGGTGATAGAAAAACATTCTCTAAAGGCTGGAATGGGGGCTCATGCCTGTATCCCAGCACTTTGGGAGGCCAAGGCGGGCAGAGCACTGGAGGTCAGGAGTTCAAGACCAGCCTGGCCAACATGGCGAAACCCTGCCTCTACTAAAAAAAAATACAAAAATTAGCCCAGAGTAGTGGTGCACACCTGTAAAATCCCAGCTACTTGGGAGGCTGAGACATGAGAATCAAACCTGGGACGCGGAGGTTGCAGTGAGCCAAGATCGCACCACTGCATTCCAGCCTGGGCATCAGAACAAGACTTCATCTCAAAAAAAAAAAAGAAAAGAAAGAAAAGAAAAAGGAAAAACATTCTCTGTTATGGAGAGAAAAACAAGGCAAGTGACCAGAGCAACAGCATGGGCTGTTTTAATTAGGGTGTTCAGGGAAGGCCGCTTTGAAGAGGTAAAATGTGAACAGAGACCTGAATAAATCGAAGTTGGTAGGTTTTTTTGTTGTTGCTGTTTGCTTGCTTGCTTGAGAGTCTGTCACTCAGGCTGGAGTGCAGTGGCATGATCTCGGCTCACTGCAACCTCCACCTCCTGGGTTCAAGCTATTCTCCTGCCTCCTATCACCTCTCATACCACCACCTCAACCCTATAAGAGCCAACTTAGGTCTAAGAACAAAGCCTCCCAAGTTGCTGAAACTACAGGCACGTGTCACCACACCCAGCTAATTTTTTTTTTTTTTTTAAGCAGAGACAGGGTTTTACCACGTTGGCCAGGCTGGTCTCGAACTCCTGACCTCAAGGGATCCGCCCATCTCAGCCACCTAGTGTTCGAATTACAGGTATGAGCCACCATGCCCAGCGCAAATTGAAGATTATTATTATTGCTAAGTGACAGGAAAAATGTGCTAAAATATTAATTTAAATATACAAAAATTCATCATATGCTAAAATTGCTTTATTTTAAAAAGGGGAGTTATCTAAATATAGATGTTCCTTTTGTGCAAATACACTGTGATTCTGGTTTCTAGACATTTTGCCCTTTTTATAAATAATTTATTTGCAGTCCAATAATGTCCTTCTACTCCCACTGGTATTTCTTCCAGGGCTAGGCCATACTTCCAAGACAGCCTGTCATCCACCTTGCTAGTAAGTCATTCCCTTTTATGAAATCACTCAGGAAAGGAAAGGGGAAGAGAAATGATCACCTCTGAAATATTAGGTTCTTATATTCTCTCACATACTCAGATGTTTCTTGTTCTTGTTTTAGACAGGGTCTCACTGAGTCACCCAGGCTAAAGTACAGTAACACAATAACAGCTCACAGCCCTGACCTGGGCTCAAGTAATCCTCCTGCATCAGCCTCCTGAGTAGCTAGATGGGACTACAGGACCACGCCACTATGATAGCTAATTTTTAAATTTTCTTCTAGAGACAAAGTCTTGTAACACTGTGTTGCCCAGGCTGGTTTAGAACTCATGAGTTCTAGCAATCCCCTTGCCTCGTCCTCTCAAAGTGCTGGGACTATAGGTGTGAGCCACTGCACCTGGCACAGGCTCTTTTTTTTTCTTTTTTTTTAGACACATTTTCGCTCTTGTTGCCCAGGCTGGAGTACAATGGTATGATCTTGGCTCACTACAACCTCTGCCTCCCAGGTTCAAGAGATTCTCCTGCCTCAGCCTCCCAAGTAGCTGGAATTACAGGCATGCACCACCACGCCTTGTATTTTCAGGTGAGATGGGGGTTTCACTATGTTGGTGAGGCTGGTCTTGAACTCGTGACCTCAGGTGATCCACCCACCTCAGCCTCCCAAAGTGCTGGGACACAGCTTCGCGCCTGGCCCAGACACACTTTTAAGTCTCACAATTACTTTTTTATTATGGTAAAATATACATAACAAAATTTGCCATTGTAATCTACAGTCCAGTGGTATTAAATATTTATAATGTTGTGCACCCGTCACCACCATCCATCTCCAGAACTCTACAGTGACCTTTGCATAGATGAGAAGAGTGTGGTTCAGAAAGGAAGAGTAACTTAACAGCACAGTTAGCTGAAGGACAGACCAGAATTCAGAGCAGGTCTGATTCGTCCCATACGTAAGCTGGTCTCACTTTTACTGTGCACCTTAGGCCAGACTGTGGAAATACAAAGAATGAAGTGACCCAACCCTTGAGAGGCTTGTCTCAACACTAGAGACCCATCCAAAATGCACAGAAACATCCCTCAACCTGGAGAAGGCAGGGAAGGCTCCAGAGACAGAAGGCCCTTGCTCTCACACCACCGCCTCTACCCTACAAGGGCCAACTGAGGCCTAAGAACAAAGAAATCTACCCTCTGTCATCCCAAGGACCTGACCTAGTGGCCTCAGTATGCAGCTGCATTCCATGATTCACGGCCCTTCCAGGAGCAGGTACAGATGGCCATGAAACAAGCCCCTGCACCTCTGCTCAGCCACCACTGACCCTTCTTGGTTGCATACTCTAAACCTTGACAGGGGTTCTCAAAGAGCCAAATATCTTTTCCCTGCGAAAGTGGAGAGGGCTTCCAGGCCTTTAACTCATATTTCCTCAGGCAATCTGTAGTGATCATTAAATTCAAGATGAATAGGTGCTAGGCTGTAACCATTATGCTCTCTCTAGAGTGACCAGGCCTTGGGGACTTGTTCATCACTAACAAGCTCATGTTTGTAAGACCCTGTAAAGACATAATGACTAAATACTATCATTATTACTAGACTACCAGTTTAAATATAAATTAAGAGAGAAAGGGGGAAGAAAACACATTAACAAATCAGGTTAGGGACTGCTACTCAGCAAGCTGTAAGCAGCCTCTGAGCCACCATAAAGAACCTTCCAGCCAAATATGTCAAAGGAGCTTGAATGCAAGGGGGCTGCTGTAAGAAAGGAACTTCGGCAGAGATGGAATTGAGTGCTGCCTAGAATCATCAGCCATACAGGCCAAACAGATGTTGCATCAAAGGGAAAGGCTACGTGAAAAATATACAGTTTTTTTTTTTAAGTACTCTATAGCAGCCAGGTACGGTGGCTCACGCCTGTAATCCCAACACTTTGGGAGGCCGAGACAGGTGGATCACGAGGTCAAGAGATCAAGACCATCCTGGCCAACATGGTGAAACCCCGTCTCTACTAAAAATACAAAAAATTAGCTGGGCATAGTGGCGCGTGCCTGTAATCCCAGCTACTCAGGAGGCTGAGGCAGGAGAATTGCCTGAACCCAGGAGGCGGAGGTTGCAGTGAGCCGAGATCGTGCCATTGCACTCCAGCCTGGGTAACAAGAGCAAAATTCCGTCTCAAAAAAAAAAAAAATACAAAAATTAGCTGGGCATGGTGGCGGGTGCCTGTAATCCTAGCAACTCAGGAGACTGAAGCAGGAGAATCTCTTGAACCCAGGAGGCGGAGGTTGAAGTGAGCCGAGATCACGCCACTGGTGACAGTGCAAGACACCATCTCAAAAAAAAAAAAAAAAAGCACTCTATAGCAGCAAAACTAAAGCCCACTCTGAAAGCAAAACTAAGAAGTTTAGAATCTGAAGAAAATCTAAAACTGCTTTGTAATTCAGCTGTGGTGAAACCATGAACCCTGGAGTCCAACAGGCCTGTTGCTCCTCCTTTTCCTCATCTGTAAAATGGGGAGAATTCCTCCCTCGGAAGTTAGGCTGTCAGAAAGCAGCACCCAGAGGTGGTCAGGTCCCTTTTCCTGTGCCCTCTCCCCTGAAAGACAGCCACAGGAGAACCAGGGCTTCTCCTCCTGCTGCTAGCTTCCCTGCAAGTTACCTCTTTGGGAAACGCCTCCTCCTAACCCAGGTCCCAACTGCACAGCGCCTCCACAATGCACCAGCGCCTCTGTTCCACTGTCGTGGCACCTACCATGTGATGCCATAACCAGATTATTCTTCTGGCTCATCCATCACATGGAAGCTCCTTGAAGACAGTGATCAGACCACATCCTACCTGACTTTTTAGCTTTAGAAACTAGCATAGCCCCTGGCACTTAGAAAGTTCTCAAAATAAAGTATGGGTGATTCAATAATTCTCAATTAACCCTAGTTGAAATCAGAAGCCAAGCATAAGGTGGGCGCAGTGTCTCATGCCTGTAATCCCAGAACTTTGGGAGGCTGAGGCAGACGATCACCGAGGTCAGGAGTTCCAGACCAGCCTGGCTAACATAGTGAAACCCCATCTCTACTAAAATTACAAAAATTAGCCAGGCAAGGCAGCGGGTACCTGTAATCCCAGCTACTCGGGAGGCTGAGGCTGAGGCAGGATAACTGCTTGAACCCGCGAGGCAGAGGTTGCACTGAGCTGAGATCGCGCCATTGCACTCCAGCCTGGGCGACAAGAGCGAAACTCCATCTCAAAAAAAAAAGCCAAGCATCTTCGCAGCAGCAAATGTTAGAAACATGAAAAATGCAGGGAAAAACCTACCCTGGGTGAATAGCCCTTGCTTTGCCATTATTTGCCCTGGGAGAGTTACTTACCCTAACACTCAAAGCCTCAGCTGCCTCCCACATAAGATGAGAGGCCCTAGCCAGAAAATGTCTGTGGTCCCTAACTAACAAAATCTGATATTTACACTCTAAGATCTTAATATTCTTCCTCTATTACATCTCAATCCTCTATTAATGAAAATCAACATCTGCACAATGCTCTCCCATCCATCTCACTCAGAAGAAGAAAGTGACGTCCCTGGTGCCAGTAGCTCCATTTTATAGATGGTGAAATCAATTCGTGGGGCCAAGCAGCCTGCCCAAGGTCATTCTACCACTAAATGCAGAGGGTACACTGGAATTCAGATCCTCAAAGCTGGTCCCTCCACCATGCCACACTTCTCTAGCTGTGGGGTTGACAGCTCCAGGGATACACAGTGAGATTCCAGAAACACAATGCATCTTTTGGAGAATCAACAGTTTTAAAAGATTTAGGGAACAAGGTAAGTTTATATTAAAACAATCGGGCATATGACTGAGTGCAATGTAACATTCACATTAAATTTTAAGA
This sequence comes from Aotus nancymaae, assembly GCF_030222135.1. NCBI lineage: Eukaryota > Metazoa > Chordata > Mammalia > Primates > Aotidae > Aotus > Aotus nancymaae. The sequence goes on along the minus strand of NW_026988422.1, from coordinate 86,107,026 downwards.
TAAACTTAATGGGCTTATCACCTTCCCCCACCCCCAACTAAGGAGAAAGTCACACAGAAAAGCCTCTGAAACCTAAACTCTTAATTTACCCCATAATAAGGCTTCAAAGAGTGGGTTTAATTTCCAGCATAAAGTTATAATTTCCGGGTATTACTGGACATGAAAGACCTCAAGAGAACTAGTTCTCCTGTGCTTCCAGCTTTTAAGTCATTAAAAGCATCCAAGAAAGGTACACTGTCAAACGAAAGTTCCCACCAAACAACCCTCCCGATGCAACAAATCCTAGAGCTAAGCAGCATCAGAACAGGAGGGAAGCCTAGCCTCCAGCAGCACACAGCTAAGGGAGGCAGCCAGAAGGCACACCCAACTGCCAACACACATTCCAAACACGTGTTACCGCCGTGGGCATCTGTCACGTCCCTCCTGTCTCCCAGCCTGCAGAATCTGGACACGAGCACTGACCAAGAGCTTACCATGTGCCCAGCCCTTGAGGGAAGGAGGGAAGGCCTAACAGGCACCTCACTACCTTGTGTATGCAGGTCCCTGATGGGCATTAACCTTCCAGAACACAAAATGAATCTCAAAAAACCTTCATTACAATTATCATGACTCCTGGAGACTCACATTTCACCACTTTGATGCTACTGTTGCCTTACAGATTCTATTACCCTACCTGGTTAATCAATTTAGCTTTTCTCTCCACTTCAAGTTTCTAATACACATGCTTTTGGGTTCTGCCACAGAATCAGTGTTTCAATTGGAGAGAAAACCAGAATGTCAAAGCAGCAGATCCTCATCTTTCTTGACAGAATGGTCTCAGGAGAAGTTACCACCAAATAGCCTCCATTAAAATTTTTTTTTTTTTTTTAAATGGGGTTTCACCATGTTGGTCAGACTGGTCTTGAACTCCCGACCTCAGGTGATCTGCCCGCCTTGGCCTCCAAAGTGCTTGGATTACAGGCGTGAGTCACTGCACCTGGCTGGATTATTATTTTTTTTTTAATGCTTTAAATCAGCATGGAAAAAAAAAAAATCTTAGAAAAAAAGTAAATCATGATATGAAAGGTAGGGCCCCAAATTTTTAGGTCTTGAGAATTAAGGTGACTTAGGTCATTTAAGCATGGGTGACTGAGGAGTAGGTTGGGAGAACAACTTTTTTTAAAATTTTATTTCAGCGCCAGGGCACGGTGCTGTGGCTCACGCCTGTAATCCCAACACTTTGGGAGGCTAAGATGGGTGGATCACTTGAGGTTGGGAATTCGAGACCAGCCTGGCCAACACAGTGAAACCCGCTCTCTACTAAAAATATAAAAATTAGCCAGGCATGGGGGCAGGCACCCGTAGTCCCAGCTACTCGGGAGGCTGAGGCAGGAGAATCGCCCGAATCCAGAAGGTGGAGGCTGCAGTGAGCCAAGATTGTGCCGCTGCACTCCAGCGTGGGCAACAGAGCGAGACTCCATTTCAAAAAAATAAATAGGCCAGGCATGGTGGCCCACACCTGTAATCCCAGCACTTTGGGAGGCTAAAGTGGGTGGATTATCTGAGGTCAGGAGTTCAAGACCCGCCTGGCCAACATGGCAAAACCCCATCTCTACTAAAAAATACAAAAAAAATTAGCTGGGAAGACTGAGCACAGTGGCTCACGCCTACAATCCCAACACCTTGGGAGGCCAAGGCAGGTGGATCACTTGAGGTCTGGAGTTTGAGACCAACCTGGCCAACATGGTAAAACCCAGTCTCTACTAAAAATACAAAAATTAGCTGGGTGTGGTGGTGCGTGCCTGTGGTCCCAGCTACTCAGGAGGCTGAGGCAGGAGAATCGCCCGAATCCAGAAGGTGGAGGCTGCAGTGAGCCAAGATTGTGCCACTGCACTTCAGTCTGGGTGACAGAGTGAAACTCTGTCTCCAAAAAAAAAAACAAAGGCCAGGTGCAGTGGCTCATGCCTATAATCCCAGCAATTTAGGAGGCCAAAGCAAGCAGATCACCTGAGGTCAGGAGTTCAGGACCAGGCTGACCAACATGGAGAAACCCCATCTCCACTAAAAATACAAAATTAGCCAGGCATAGTGGTGCATCCCTGTAATCCCAGCTACTGGGGAGGCTGAGGCAAGAGAATAGCTTGAACCTGGGAGGCGGAGGTTATCGTGAGCTGAGATTGCACCACTGTACTCCAGCCTAAGCAACAGAGCAAGAATCTGTCTCAAAAACGAAATAAACAAAAAATAGCCACGTGTAGTGGTGGATGCCTACAATCCCAGCTACTTGGGAGGCTGAGATGGGAGAATCATTTGAACCCAGGAGGTGGAGGTTGCAATGAGCTGAGGTCGGACCACTGCACTTCAACCCGGACTACAAAGTGAGACCTTGTTTCAAAACAATAAATAAATAAAATAAATTTCTTTTACAGCCAGGGGTCTCACTGTGTTACCCAGACTACAGCGATCCTCCCATCTTATCCTCTGGAGTAGCTGGGACCCCAGGTGGACATGCCAGGCTAGGAAGGGGCTTTTTAACATTTATATCCCTCCCCTACCACTTTTGGCTTTCTACCTACAATAAAAAATGGTAGGGACAGCAAAGTGGTGCCACCCAGGTTAGGGCCCATTATTGCTCTGTTCCCCTCCACAGACCATGCCCTTCACAGTACAGTATGCCTGACCCACATGAGCTCCCAGTCACAAAAGGCCCCGGCAAAAGCCAAAAGCCAGCACACGCAACGTCCTAACTGGAAACCCAATGACCAGCAGCACGGCCAGCACTGCATCTACTGGCAAGGAGTGACAGGAAGGCAAGCCGTCCGATCCCATCTCACCAAAACAAGTGGGAGGGGGCCCGTAAGAGGGCTCAGATGGCCCCCTATACCAGAGCTTTCCTAACACTGGGCCTCAACTCAACGCTGCTTCCCAGAAGACCTACCCGACTACCTCAGCTAACCAAGAGCTTTATCTTTCCCTATGGTGGATTCCCATCATACTTCCAGAATTCTGCACAATCCACTAACTCACTTCATCCTACATTTGGACTTTCTGGTTTCTTCCTGGTGAGAGAAACTATTCTCTGCCAAGTGGTTAGCACCCTGAGAGCAGGATGGTGGACTTTCATTTTTCCTTATCCTTCCTGCCACAAGCTCCCGTCTGGGTCTGTCTCAGTCAAGTATCTGTTGATTACTGCCATGTCCCCTCACCATGCACAGGGGCCAAGATGCCCTATATCCCTGCAGATCACACGCTAACAGACGGTGCTATGTCTCACTCTTCCCAGCACCGTAACCAGAACATTATGAGAACTCAAGGCATATTAACTGAACATTAATTAAATGAGAAAAAGACTCCCAAGTCCCAATTAACGAGCCACTTAAAGAATACAGAATGCAGCATCGATTCCAACCTGATTCCTGCAGTTGACAGAAACCAACAGATAGCATTTATGACATCCCACTACCTGCCAGCCTGCTCCAAGTCATCTGCACAGGCCGACAATAAGCTTCACCCAAAAAAAAAAAAAAAAGTATTATGCTTAACAGCAAACACTTCACCTTCTTCTCCCTGGGGTGGTCTGTCTCCCCACACCCTTTCCTGGAATAGTAGTGTGCAGAACTTACACAGTCAATAAAAGCTTTCTAAAATGAGAAAGCCGTTTTGTATTTTTAATTATGAATAATAAAATTTACACAAGCACACAAAACATTTTCTTTTTTTTTTCTTTTCTGTTTAAAATTGCATTTTCTTCCATTTCCATTCACTTCTTTGAGACCCAAAGCCTGCTGCGGTGGTGCAAACCTCATGGCACCTATCCCCTGTACTTCTCTGGGGCGTCTGGGCCTCCCTCCCTCTGGCTTCATCCCTCCTGCTCAAAGCAAGTCTAAGCGTCATCTCCACACTCAGGCCTCGGCTGCCTCTCTCTGGTAGCCTTCCAAATCCTCGGGCCTCACCTCCTTCTTTCTCCCTCTTCCCGGTTTCTCTGTGTCTGATGTCAGTTATTATAACTCTTCCACCCAAAAAAGAACACCAAGTGATTTTTCTTCCTCCACAAACACTTGCAAAACAGCAGCAAGGGGTCCTGATTCCGTGGAGGGGACCCTGAAGGCGTGGGCCATGAGACGTCACCTCTGCTAAGTTAACAGTTCTTTAAACTGACCACTGCAAGGAAATTCAGCTATTGCATAATACTTGATAGGTTAGATCACTTGCTATATGAAGATGAGAAAATAGAGTTGGGCAAATTTAACGCAATTTCCTTTGTTTGCCTGAGCTAGCTCAGACTTGCAGGGCCGCAGTGGCAGTTTTCTTTCTTGAAGCACAGCTTTAACATCATAAAGAAGGATTTTAAGGGAGTGATCAATCATTCTCATCTGTCCTGACAATATCACTAGCATATGTATTCTGATAGTACCCCAGAACGGTCCTTCTTGAGTTGCACAGTGAAAAATTAAAGGGATTCTTGCAGCAGTATTGAGAGAATCACAATCCGCAACGCAGGCTGAGATGTCTGTTAAATGAAGGACTTTCTTCAAGGCACAAACAAGAGTAGGAATATTTTGATGGTATTAACAGAAACAACGGGCCACTGTTACTGCCTGTTTCCAATGAAATGTCTTTACAGCCTTCTCCGAGTGAAGCCATCTTATTAATTCCAAAAGAAAGGATAGCATCCAAGGAAAATAACTGGTCTTCTTTCCCCTCGCAGAGAAATTCACATGAATGTCTCCAAAAAAAAAAAAAAAAAAAAGCTGGAATTCTCCCTGGCCAGCTCTCTCTCCTTTCCTGGCTTCTGCACTGACAGCTGGAACAGATGGCGTCTGGACGAGAACACCTTACATCTTAACCCTTATCCTTGACAAGGTCTGATTTTCACTAGCGACGCTGGAATCCAAGGTCTGGCAGGGTTTCCGTCATGAGCACCCACTCACAGGACTGCCAGTCCCATATGATATTTTCCATTTTGCGCACCGGTAAGGCTTATCTTGTTTTGGCCAAAGAATTTTCATCTTTAGACTAATTCTTAACATTTATATTGTCACACCGCGGTGAAAAGGTGAACATTTTCTCCCATTTGAGAAAAGGATGCTGTACACTACTCTGTCAGACATCCTACATACGATGCAGTCTTTTCACAGGCCATTTTCAAAGACGTGAGACACGAGACGCTCTTAGGACGAACTGATGGTCCACTTGGCCATTCCCTACAGTAAGAATTTTATAGACACATACAGGGTAACAGCAAACAACATTTCCAAACGCTCCGGCAGTGTGTAGTCGCAGCAAATGCTAGAAAAAAAAATAAATAATGGCTCCTCTTCAGTTGTATGCTGTGAATGTAAATTAAGCCGCTACAACGCTCGACATAACCTTTCTGACGCCACAAAAATGAATGAATTATATCCATACACACACAGACACACACCACGCATCACAGCTCATTCTGAAAACTGATTCCGAGCTTAATTCGAAAAATGTGAAATACAACTGGTCCCGTCCACGGCTGGTAATCTGAAGGCTTCTTGGATTTCCAAGCACGTCCACAACACCTCACCCGTTTCCAGTTTCTCACTGTTGCAAATCCAAGGGAGAGAATTTTCCACACAGAATTCTCTCCTCGGGTCCAAACACCAGACCGACGTCCCCACACGGGGCTGGCGGCGTGGAACCGGCCAGCCCGCCCAGAGCCGCCCGGCGCCCGCGGGGAAGACGCAGAGCCGGCGGCCCGGAGCCGCCCGGTGCCCCGGGAGTCGCCGGCCCTCAGTGGCCGCAGGAGGGGGGTTCGCGCGCTCGGCCCACGCCCGGACCCCCGCCAAGCGGTCGGAGGCGCCTCTGCGGCGGCATGACTCAGGACCAACTTTCCAATAACGCCCGGGCCCCCCCCAGACGGCCCCGGCCGCGCGCTTGGCCACGCAGCCCCCGAGCCGCCCACCCCTCCGCGCGAAACCCGCGGCCTCGCGGGGCACCGGGTCCTCAACGCCAGCCGGGGTCACGACCGTGGCGAGGCCTGCGCGCCCCGTTTCCTGAAAAGCTGCGGGCGCCCCGGTCCCCTCGGGCCCCGAGCCCGGCCTCCGGGACAAAGTTTGCCGAAGTTGAGGCGTCCGGGGGCGGGAGGCAGCCGGGCTGGGGCGCGGGGCCGGGCTGAAGCCGCGCCCCGCACTCGCCGCCGGGACGGGCCGGGACGGGCCGGGCCTGCGCCGCGCCCGGCAGCCCCGAGGCCCCCGGGCCCCGCCGCCGAGGGCGCGGGATGGAGGCGCGGGGGATGGAGGCGCCCGGCCGCGCGCCGAGGCCCGCCCGCCCGCCGCGGACCCTTACCTCGCGGTCCGCTGCCGCTCGGCCGGCTCAGGGGCGCCGGGCGCGTCCTCCGCCGCGGTCCGCAGCGTCCTGCTCCCCGGGTTGCCCCATGGCGGGGGGCGGGGAAGAGCCGGCGGCGGCCGCGGCTGCCGCCGGCTGGAAAGTCCCGGCTGGGCTGCAACCCGGCTCGCGCACGCGGCGACCGCGCCGCGCTGCCGCGCTCCCTCGCTCCCTCGCGCCCTCACGCAGCCCCGCGCAGGCACTTCCTCTCGCGCGCTGGAAATCCCCGGCGCGCCCGCCGCCCCGCCCCCGCCGCCCGCGCGCGTGGGAGCGCCAGGAGCCCGCGAGCGCCGCCGGTCCCACGCGCCCGCCGGCCCCCGCGCGCGCCCGCGGCCCGTTGCTAAGGGCCCTCTCGCCCGGCGCCCGCCCGCCCGGCCTTAGCAACGGCGGCGCCGCGGAGCGGAGCGGAGCGGGGCGGGGACGGCTTCGGGCGCCCCCCGCCTCCCTCCCGGCTCTGCCGCGCGCCCCGCGGGCTTCCTCGCTCCGCGCCGCCCTCGCCGCGCCCCCGCGGCCGCGCGCCCCCGCGGCCCCGCCTCTCTGGGTCAAAAAGCCACGCAGGCCGCCTGTGGGCCGAGAGGGGCCGGCGCCGATCCTCCCCGCGGCCACCTCGCCCGCGCCCCCCACGCCCGCACACGCAGCCCCCGCGTGTACACGCCCGCTTGCCCACCGCCACACGCGACCCCTACACACACGCACGAGTCCGACATGCGGCCTCGCGCTCACACTCACACTCCCGTCACACTTCCCTCACTCGGACACGGGCACACACACTCGCCATCACCCATGCGCACTCGCGTCCAGCGACGCACCCTCGCGCACATGCAGGTGGGGCTGAGGGTGACTCAGGCCATGGGGCCCCTTTCGCGTGCAGAGGGTAGCGTTCCCACATTAGTTTGCTGGCACTTAACTTTCTCCCACCTGGGTACCCTCCCACACACTGGAGTGGTGTCTTGGTCACGAGTGGACAGGATGGCCAGTTTGCCAAGTGCCCCCAGCGGTCTCGGCGGTCCTGGCTGCCCCTGCACCCCCTACGTCCTCCACCAAGTTGCTGGGGCCTGCGCGTGTCTCCCGAGGCCTCGGCCTTCTGCCCCAGAGGCATCTGTGATGACATCAGTGATTCACGCAGTAGGCCAAGGCCCACCAAGACGGCACCCAGCCTGGCTGGGCCTGGTGAGATGCGAGCGAAGGGAGGGCCTCTTGGAGGCCCTGGGCCAAGTGAGTGGTGAGGCCTTCCCTGGAGTTTGCAAGTCAGTGGTGAGGAGACAGAAAGGACTTTGCATTTTTCACTTCTCAAGAAGGCTTATAAAGATCCCCACCCCAGAGCTGAGACCAGTGTGAGCAGTCAAGGCCAGTCTGCCTTCTTGGTATTGCTCCAGTGACTCATGTGAGTGGAGGCAGGAAGTCCAGCATCTCCCCCTGCAGCTTCCCCCATAGAATGTTCCAGAACCCCAAATAGTCCAACCTGGCTGCTGGAGCCATTCTCTGGCTCCATGAGCCCAACAGGTGCTGGTTCTATAGCTACACTCAGCAGGCCACCGTGGCACCCCCACCTGCGCCACAGGCACACTCTTTTAGAGTTGACAGGCCAGCCTTGGGCGTCCCTCACAGGGACCTCTGGACTCCAGCAGTCTCCTGGGCCCCCATGGTGGACCCCCCTTGGGAGCCTCGGGTCCCCTTTCCTGCCTGTCAGGAGTTGGGATGTTACTGATTGACCTCAGGCTCGGGGTCCCAACCACTTCCCATAGCCCAGGCACCACGGCCTCCCATGTCCCCAGCCCTGCTCAGGCTGCAGTCATGGCACCCCGGGGCCCACTCCCAACTCCTGCCTTATGCTGTATGTTACCTGGGATCTGGTTTAACTTTGCCAAAATCAGGGAAGACTCCCCTCCCTAGACTGGACTATTTCTGGTTCTTTTAAAAGAAGCAGGATGGGGACCGGGCGCAGGCGGCTCACGCCTGTAATCTCAGCACTTCGGGATGCCATGGGCAGGCAGGTCACCTGAGGTCAGGAGTTCGAGACCAGCCTGGCCAACCTGACAAAACCCCATCTCTACTGAAAATACAAAAATCAGCCGGGCGTGGTGGAATGCGCCTGTAATCCCAGCTACTTGGGAGGCTGAGGCATGAGAATCACTTGAACCCAGGAGGCCAAGTTGCAGTGAGCTGCAATTGCGCCACTACACTCCAGCCTGGGCGACAGAGAAACTCTGTGTTAAAAAAAAAGAAGAAGAAGACAGGATGATGGTGGCTCATACCTGTGGTCCCAGCGCTTTGGGAGGCTGAGGCAGAAGGATCACTTGAGCCCATGAGGTTGAAGCTGCAGTGTGCCATGATGGCACCCTGCACTCCAGGCTGGTCAATGGAACAAGACCCTGTCTCAAAATAAACAACTATTTTTTAAAAAACGAAGAAAGCAGACGGTTCAAAGACCCATGGGAGGGTTTTCTGCGGCTCCTTCCATTCTCCAGCCCAGTAATAGTAAGCAACATTCAGAATGAAGTCAGGCACAACCAGGCTGAGCCCTCTGCTGGTGAGACTGGCTCCCTCTCCTTCTCTCCCTCCCCTCCTCCTCCTTCTCTTTCTTCTCCAAGTCTGAGCAGTTCTGAAGATCCTCTGCTGTGGGGAATTGAAGGGGGACAGGACAAAGATGTTTACCCCAAACAGGGGGCCAGTGTTTTCACCCCTGCAGTTAGTCGCTGGGCAGCAGTGAAGAGCAGGAAGGAGAGCTCTCTCCTCACTGTCTGTCAAAGACAGATCTCGGTTCCCTCTGGCAACGTCCAACAACAAACGGACACCATCTTTGGACACATTTCTCCCGGGAGTTGAGGTAGCGTTACATGTTCTGCTTGCTGCATTTGTGGGAGAAGTGCATGTGACTCACAGATGTGCAGCAGCTCAGAAGGCCAAGGAGGCTTCGGGGCTAGGAAGGGGTTTTCTTAGACCTCTCCCTGAATGTGAGGATCTGTGCCTCAGGTGACACCTTCCCACACAAAAGCCATTGGCCCCTGTGGGTCAACTTGGGCTGAAGGGTGCTGGCAAGTTCTCCCACTCAAACATGCTACACGTGGCCTGGGGCGGGGGGTGAGGAGGCATTTGATGCACGGCAGAGTCACAGTTTCACTAATCATTCCCACAAGTGGCTTCTGAACCTTTGAATGCATTTCGCACAGCAGCCAGTTGTTCATAACCTGTGTGTACGCACATGTGACAACGGATCATCTCAAACCCGCGACTACTCGGGTATTTTCTGTTCCGTTTATTTTTTAGTGCTGGCCATGACCCTCTAAACTTGCTTTTGATTCCTGACCTGAAGTTTGAAAACACCATTTTAGACTGAAGGAGCTGCTGGAGATGTCGAATGGGGGTTCAGGGAGCTGGGGTGGTTGTGGCGCCAAAGTACCTCGCTCTGTTGTGACAGCACATGGGGCGGCTGGGCTGGGAGGCCCATCCTGTCCTCGAAGTAGACCCCGGCGGACAGAAGAGGACAGAAGGGCAAGCTGCGGGTACCCTTCTCTGACCAGGGATGCCTGGAAACAAATGCAGAGGGAATGGGGGAGGGGAGGTAGAGCAGGCCTCAGGGTGGGTGTGCAGACCCTCACGGGGGACATTGGAGAGTGGAGGAGAGGGCAGAGCTGACAGGGAAGGTGAGAGGCCGGGGTCCCTGGCCACAGAAAAACAGTTCTAGCCATCGAGCTGGCTCACATCTGTAATCCCAGCCCTTTGGGAGGCTGAGGTAGGAGGATCTATTGAGGCCAGGAGTTTGAGACCAGCCTGGGCAACAGGGTGAGACCTCATCTCTACAAATACAAATAAAAATAAGTAATTAGAGGCCAGGCACAATAGTTCACGCCTGTAATCCTAGTGCTTTGGGAGGCCAAGGTGGGCAGATCACTTGAGGTCAGGAGTTCAAAACCAGCCTGGCCAACATGGTGAAACCTCATCTCTACTAAAAATACAAAAAATTTGCCGGGCGTGGTGGCATGCGCCTATAATCCCAGCTACTTGGAAGGCTGAGGCAGGAGAATCACTTGAACCTGAGAGGCAGAGGTTGCAGTGAGCTGAGATTGTGCCACCGCACTCCCTTGGGTGACAAGAGCCAGATTCTGTCTCTAAAATAATAATAACAATAATTAATTAGAAGAAAACCAGTTCTGATTTTCTCTGTGGACCACTCAGGGAAATGAAGATATCCTTTTTTTTTTTTTTTTTTGAGACAGGGTCTCGCTCTGTCACGCAGGCTGGAGTACAGTGGTGCAATCATAGCTCACTGTAGCCTTGACCTCCCAGGCTCAGGCAGTCCTTCCTCCTCAGCCTCCTGAATAGCTGAAAACACAGGTGTGTGTCACCATGCCCAACTAATTTTTTTCCTACTGTGTTGAGCAGGCTGGTCTGGAATTCCTGGGTTCAAACAATCCTCCTGTCTCAGCCTCTCAAAGTGCTAGGATTATAGGCATGAGCCACTGCTCCCGACCATCCTCATTTTAGGGAACTCATTCTGGGATTTATATGCACAGATGTGCACACATGCACACTCACACACACACATACACACCCATCTCTGGCATTTTCCTGAAATCTTTTGGGAGAACATGAATCTTTTTTTTTTTTTTTTGAGACAAAGTCTCTCTTTGGCGCCCAGGCTGGAGTGCAATGGCACCATCTCAGCTCACTGCAACCTCGGCCTCCCAGAGAGAACTTGAATCTTGGATGTGGCTGGCCTCCCACAGGCAGCTTTGCCTGGAGCCCCACACCCACCTCAACCAACCAACCTTCCTTCCTTCCTTCCTTCATTTTTGAGACAAAGTCTCGCTCTGTTGTCCAGGCTGGAGTGCAAGGGCGAGATCTCAGCTCACTGCAACCTCTGCCTCCCAGCTTCAAGCAATTCTCCTGCCTCAGCCTTCTGAGTAGCTGGGATTACAGCTGCCCACCATCGCGCCTGGCTAATTTTCGTATATTTGAGTAGAGACAGGGTTTCACCATGTTGGTCAGGCTGACTGCAGGTGATCCACTTGTCTCATCCTCCCAAAATGCTGGGATTACAGGTGTGAGCCGCCGTACCTGGCCCCACCTCCGCTTTTAATGTCTTCTGAAAATAGATCCAATTCCATCCTGCCCCTAAGAAAAAGTCTCTTCTGCTGAAGGCATCATGGGAGACAGGGAAGAGGATTGAGATCAAGCAAAACTCCTGAAGCCCACTGTGACCTTCCTTAAAATCTCATTCAGAGGCTGCACGCTCTGTCTCAGTACTGACCTTCTCCCCAACCTGCAGGCTCAGAATAGCCCCTCTGTGGCCCCCAGCCCCAACCCTAATCCGAGCAACTCAGCCCCGTCCCTCGGTGGCCTGCTGTACTCAGCCAGGAGAGCCAGTGGTTGGCACACCCTTGGAGGGCCCAACTCATCTCACCTGGAAACATCCAAGGACGTGAGCCCTGTTCCTCCCTGCACACTAGCAATTAGGAGGGGGGCAGTTATTGGGTCCAAATTAAGTCTCGGATTAATGAACTAAATGTTTGTAAAGTACAGCAATCATTGCAATACGTATCCCACCGTGAACGCAGGCACACGTGGTGCCCTCCCTCGTCCCCCAAGGCTGAGGACAAGTCTGCAGGGTCACAGGCTGTGGGAGGGCAGCGACCCCTCCCACCTTCCCCGTGCGCATTCAGTCCAGAGCTGCTTGCTGCGCATGCCCCACCGCCCAGCTCTCCGCCAGCACAAAACCAGCTGCCTGCCCGGCCCTTCAACACTTACGTTCTCACGGGTGGAGACAGAGAAGAAATCACAAGTGACTCTACAAGAACTACAGAGAAAGCATCAGCGCGGGGGGAGAGCGGCGCCTGCGGGGGAGGCCAGGGAGGGGAGGCAGAGGAGGTGCCCTGTGAATGCAGACCTCAGGGAAGGAGGCAGACCCGTGGCACCAGCGGGGAGAGTGCCCAGGAAGCGGGGACAGCCTGGCCAGAGGTTCTGAAGTCAGTGAGCCTCCTCGAGGCCAGTGTGCCTGCAGCCCACATGCAGGGAGAGAGGCGCAGAGGATAGACACAGGGTGGGGTAGGGGCGCAGGGAGCCGGACATCCGTGGCCTTTTGGGTCCTGACAGGACTTTGATTTTACTCTGAGATGGGTCACCACTGTTAAGTTTGATTGACAGCTTGTATTTAATCAAAACTCAATCTATATTTAATCTTCACTTTCTTCCAGCCAATCAACATCTGTTGAACTTCAGGCAAATTCATGAGAAACCCATGATATCCGTCCCCAGATGGGCCCCTGGGCTGGCACAGTGGCTTCGTGCCTGCATGAAAGACACCACGGGACAAGCCCCCAGCTCTTCTTGCCAAGAGGTCCCCCCAAAAATAATGATGATGAGCTCCCTAGGAAAAATGAACCAATGAAGAATCACTAGAGCAGGAGAGTTCTCCTCTAGAAATCGAAAAAGCGGAACTCAACTCATGACTAACCGTACGCTCTTAGGAAGGCGCTCTGTACGTCCTGGCCCTGGGTTTCCCCTTTTGTAGAGCGGAAACAAGTTGGCCTGCCCTACCCCAAGGGAGCTTCGAGAAGGCAGCCGGTGCTGGTGAGGACCACGAGGCCAGCATGTCCCTGGGGGGTGCCACCATAACCCAGAAGGGTGGCACAGGGCAATCTTTTGGAAGCTGTCACTGTGATGCTGTGAGAGGATCTGTCATCTTTCCTCAGTATGTGAAGGATGGGTTTAACTCTGGGCTCCACCACCAACTGCCATGGGTAAAAATTTTACCTGCCCTCGGCCGGGCGTGGTAGCTCATGCCTGTAATCCCAGCACTTTGGGAGGCCAAGGCAGGAGGATCATTTGAGCCCAGGAGTTCAAGACCAGCATGGGCAATGTAACAAAACCCCATCTCTACCAAAAAAATTTTTAAATCAGCTGGGTGTGGTAGTCCCAGCTACTTGGGAGGCTCCAAAGGGAGGATCGCTTGAGCCTGGAAGTTAGAGGCTGCAGTGAGTCAAGCTCGCACCATTGCACTGCAGCCCGGGTGGCTGAGTGAGACTGTGTCTCTAAATAAATAAATATGATCATGGGTCAACTCATAAGCATTCCTGACCTGTCCTGAGCAGAGAATGCCAGGCCTCCTCTCACCACCCAGTTCTCTGCCAGAGGCTTTGGTCCTCCTGTCTGGTTCCCTCTCCCCAGGGCTGCCCGGGACCTGGGCAGGGTGGAGACCATGCCCACTCTCCCTGGCAGACAGCCCCGGGCAGCCCTCAGAACATTCGACTAAGTGAATGAATGAACGAGTGAATGAGAGCGTGGGCTGCCCACCCCGAGTCCTACCTATCCTGTCCAGACCTCCCATCTCACTGTGTCAGTCTTCACAGCGAGTAACTGCCCACAAAGGACTGTGGCCTGAGCTGGGCTCAGAGCAGGGGCTGGCTCTCGCATGCCCACGCGGAAGAGGCTTATGGTAAGGCATCTGTCTGGATGAGTCTGAGGAACCTGTCTTGAATTCTCATTGTCACAATAAGCAAGATGCCTTTATTTAATATGTGAATTTGAAGTGCATTTGTGGGGCTGAAGATTGGAGTCTGGCCAAGGACCATGGCTCATGCCTGTAATCCCAGCACTTTGGGAGGCCAAGGCAGGAGGATCACTTGAGTCCTCACGTTTGAGACCAGCTTGGGCAACACAATGAGACTCTGTCTTTACAAAATATCAAAAAAAAAAAAAAAAAAAAATAGCTGGACATGGTGGTGTGTGCCTGTGGTCCCAGCTACTCGGGAGGCTGAGGTGAGAGGATCACTTGAGCCCAGAAGGCCAAGGCTGCAGTAGACCAAGACTGCACCACTGCACACCAGCCGGGGTGGCAGAGAGAGAACCCACCTCAAAACAAAAAAAGAAAGAAAAAGAAAAAGACTGAGGGGCTTTGGCCACCCCCTGGCCTTACCAAGTGTGAACATGAGAGAAACTCAAGGCCAGACCTCCACCCAGTCCAGACCTCAAGAACCTGGCTAAAAAAAGGGGTGTGTATGTTTGTGTGTGTGTGTGTGTGTGTGTGCGTGTGTCTGTCTGTCTGTCTCTTTCTCTCTCTCTCTATCTCTCTCTGTCTCTCTCTCACTCGCTCTCTCTCTCCTTTGACCACCAGCAGTGGCTCATACCTGTAATTCCAGCAATTTGGAAATCCAAAGCAGGAGGATCACTTGAGCCCAAGAGTTCAAGGCCAGCTTGGACAACATAGCGAGACCCCATCTCTATAAAAAAATTTAAAATTAGCCAGGCGTGGTGGCATGTGCCTGTGGTCCCAGCTACTCAGGAGGCCGAGGTGGGAAGAACCCTTGAGCCTGGGAGATTGAAGCTCTAGTGAGCCATGATTGAGCCACTGCATTCCAGCCTGGGTGACAGAGCAAGACCCTGTCCCCTGCCCCCACCCCAGAAAAGAATCCACTCTCAACCCCTGCCGTTGTGCGTCTCTGGGAGTTGTTACAGCTTATGTGTGGGGAAGCCCAACTGTATCGTGTCTTGTTCACCTGAAGCGTGAACTCTAACTAATAAATTCAAGTACAAGTAGAATTTCCATACTCGGGGCTGCTGTAAGGCCTTGAGAGGTCACGGAGGGCTGAGCTGGGTGAGAGCAAAAAAGGAATCCAGTCCACCCGTCCTCCCTGGAGCCGGGTCCACGCGAGCAGCTCCCCAGGAAGGCGGCTCTTCCGGGGCAGGGTGGGGTGGAGCTTCCCATCTGAAGGCTAAATAAAGGGATCTAATGAGCCCCATAACTGCCAGATCCCTTCTGTTCTCTGTCTTGGGCTGCGAGAATTAAAAAAATCAGTGGATTCACAAATTCGCGGTCACGTTGCATCTCTGTGGTTAATCAATTGTTTTAAGACATTAAATCCCGTGAGTGATGCAATGTAGGTGGTTTTCCATAACCACCAAGTTTGGTTTGAATTGCCCTCTTCTCTTCTCCTCTCTCCTCTTCATTCTTTCTTTCTTTGTTTCTTTCTCTTCCTCCCTCCCTCCTTTCTTCCCTTTCCTTTCCCTTCCTTCCCTCCCTCCCTCCCTTCCTCCTCCCTCCTTTCTTTCTTTCTTTCTTTCTTTCTTTCTTTCAGGGCCTCACTCTGTCACTCAGGCTGGGGTACAGTGGTATGACCATGGCTCACTGCAGCTTCAACCTCCTAGGCTCAGGCAATCCTCCCATCTCAGCCTCTTGAGTAGCTGAGACTACAGGCACGTGCCACCACACCTAGCTAATTTTTGTATTTTTTTGTAGAGATGAGGTTTTACTATGTTGCCCAGGCTGGTCTCGAACTCCTGGGCTCAAGCAATCTGCCCACCTCGGCCTCCCAGAGTGCTGGGATTCCAGGCTTGAGCCACTGCGCCCAGCTTCCTCTGCTATTTTCTAAAGGTACCCAAACCCACTCACGTCACGGGAGCATTCACCATTGAAATGACAGTGTAAGAGCTTCTTTTTTTCTTTTTCTTTTTTTTTTTTGAGATGCAGTTTCGCTCTTGTCACCCAGGCTGGAGTGCAATGGCATGATCTCGGCTCACCACAACCTCCGCCTCCTGGGTTCAAGCAATTCTCCTGCCTCAGCCTCCCGAGTAGCTGGGACTACAGGCGTGCGCCACCATACCCAGCTAATTTTTGTATGTTTTTAGTAGAGACGGGGTTTCACCTTGTTGACCAGGATGGTCTCGATCTCTTGACCTCGTGATCCACCCGCCTCAGCCTCCCAAAGTGCTGGGATTATAGGTGTGAGCCACCGCGCCCGGCCCCAAGAGCTTCTTTAAGTGCTCTCTCTGGAATTAGCAAGCTATGGAAATAACCGTGCATCATCAGTGTAACAAGAGTTTGCTGAATACCAGCTATCCTTCTGAAAGCTGAGTTCTCCTTCTAAAAGTGTAGGGATCCTGAGGCTGTGATTAAACTGGCCAAGAGCTGCAGCGGGCACCCCTCACCCAGGCTCTCTGACCCTGTGGGCACTGGCCCCGGTGTTTTGGGGTCATTCCTATACCTTTGGGGTGACACACATCCCCTCTTTGGCACCAGCCCATTTAAGAGTCAGTCACCAGGGCTCTCGGGAGGCCACCCCATGAAGTTGTGCCAGAGCACTCAGGATGGAGCCTGGAGTTGCTGTCCTGATGGCTTGGTCACAGGAAATGGCCTTTCCTCCCTTGCTGTTTCTTTTTGAGTTTGTGGCAAACTAAAAAATTTCCCTGCAGATGGTTAAGGAACCAAAATCGGATGCTCTAACTTTGGTTTGGGGATTTTGCTCTTCGACTGGGGCACCTCATTCTGCAACTACAAATGCCGGAACTGTGCAGCCAGCTCCCCAGAACAAATGCTCTTCTGAGCAGCCACTTCCAGGTCACCCCGGCAAGGATGACATTTGTCCCCAGGCCTCCTCCTGCCTCGGCCCTCCCTGGGGAAATGATCTGAATAGGTGTGGGCTGTCTCAGGTTCCCAGGGCAGCTAGGAAGTGGAACTGGGATGGCTTCTTCCTAGCATTCACTTGGTAGATGTGACAGCTCCTGATTCCCAAAAGAAAATGAAAGTTAGAACAGGATTAAAGAAGCCGGGCGAGGTGGCTCACACCTATAATCCCAGCACTTTGGGAGGCCAAGGTGGGTGGATCACTTGAGGTCAGGAGTTCAAGATCAGCCTGGCCAACATAGTGAAACCCCGTCTCTACTTAAATGCAAAAATTAGCCAGGCACGCTGGCAGACACCTGTAATCCCAGCTACCTGGGAGGCTGAGGCAAAAGAATCACTTGAATCCGGGAGGTGGAGGTTGCAGTGAGCCAAGATCGTGCCACTGCACTCCAGCTTGGGCAACAGAGTGAGACTCCATCTCAAAAAAAAGAAAAGGATAGGATTAAAGAAAAACTCCTCAGGAATTAAAAAAAATTCTCCAGTTTGTCCAGAGCTTGCATTTAATTTTTTCCCCTCCATTCTTCTTCTTCTTTTTTTTTTTTAAAGATGGGGTTTCACCATGTTGGTCAGGCAGGTCTTGAACTCCCGACCTCAGGTGATCCTCCCGCCTTGGCCTCCAAAGTGGTTGGATTACAGGCGTGAGCCACCACGCCCGGCCTCCTCCATTCTTAAGGATGAATAAGAATCGAGCTTGCTCCCGGACCCATCAAGAGTACCGTCTGCTGTGCGTCTTTGAAATATTCGTTTGTTCACTCCATCCGCTAGACAGTTGAACAGGATTTTTTTCTGAGCCTGTTAAACTGTAAACCCTGCAAGCTGCCTAGCCAGGGGTAGAGGGTCTTTCATTGCAGCTGCCCTCCTGTGAGCCCCACATAATGGGAGCCAGTGGCCACCCTTCCTCCCCGATCTTTAACTTCGCCCCACCCAGGCTTCAGGACCCTCTCTGTGGACTCTGACGAGGGGCAGCCATGAATTCGCTGACATTGTTTTCAGAGCTGTGAGTTTTGGGTTTTTTTTGCCCTTGAATGAGAGTCCAGATGCCAGTAGGTAGTCAAAGGACCTGAAATCCTAAAAACACAATCAAATCTCTGACATTTGCTCAGGAATATTAAAAAAAAAAATTCAGCCTGGTGGGGCACGGTGGCTCACACCTGTAATCCCAGCACTTTGGGAGGGTGAGGCAGGTGGATCACTTGAGGTCAGGAGTTCAAGTCCAGCCTGGCCAACATGGTGAAACCCCATCTCTACTAAAAATACAAAAATTAGCCAGCATGGCAGTGCGTGTCTGTAATCCTAGCTATTCGGGAGGCTGAGGCAGAATCGCTTGAACCCAGGAGGCAGTGGTTGCGGTGAGCCAAAATTGTGCCACTGCACTCCAGCTTGGGCAACAGAGTGAAACTCTATCTAAAAAAAACAACAACAAAAAAGCCATTCACTCATCATGCCACTGGGCATGCAAAGAGGCACCTGCTGTTCTGGAAGTTTCTCTCCTAGATGCTCTGGTAGAAAGGAGGCTAGAGGGGCAGAATGGTTTGCTAGAGAGAAAAAAGTACATCTGGGTACACACATGGGGGTCCTGATGGGCCAGGGCTCTAGCTGACATTCATGACTGCAGCTGTGGGCCAGGCACTGTGAGAGGCTCCAGGGTGGAAAGAGAAATGAGTCTGACAGGACAGACAGCCGCACACGAAGGCAGCAGCCCACGCATGGGGGAACAGAGGGCCAGGGGTCGCACACGGCGTCCAGGGCCTCAGGAACCCCTCCTTGTTTGCGTCCTCTGGGTGACAGGAGCTGGGCCCTAAGATCGGCATGCAGACACCATGGCTAAATGAGACTAAAACCCAGTGGCTTAAACAACAGTCACCTTTTCTGCATCTCTCCAGACTTCTGGGGGTCAGGAACTCGGGCCAGGCTTAGCTGGGTGGCATCTGCCCAGCGGTGGCAGTGGGACGAAGGTTGGAGTTGGCGAGTGTGGGGCAGGTCGGGCATCTGCTCACAGGGGCCCCCAGGGCTCCTCACAGCAGCAGGCTGTCCGGCGGCTTCAAAAGTGGGTGTTCCTGTGCCACATGGTGTCCCTTCTGCCACACCCTACTGGCTACCAGCGAGGCACCGGCCTGCCCAGACTCCAGGGGAGGAGTCACAGACCTCCCCCACCTCAGAGACCACAGAGTCAAAAGGCACGCGGGGCAGGGAACAGCACGGGCCACCCTTGTAAAGCACCGTCTGGGCCCTGGAGGTCCCGGAAGTGGAGCCAGAGCAGGGATTTGGGCCCCTGGCTTATTGAGGGAAGGCTCTTCAATCAACACCTGGGAGGGAGGGAGGACAGCGGCCCGGGGAAGGGAAAGGAGCTGAGCCAGGGCGTGGGTTCAAGTCAGACGCACTCAGGACCACAGCGCACACCCCCGCGTCGCCCCACCTTGAAGAAAGAGGGCCTGGCCAGCCATTGGCTGTGGGTACCAGGCAGTGAGGAAGAGCACAGCTGGGGTGTGTGGCTGCCGTCAGAGGAGGCCTCGCTCTGGAAAGGAGGTGGCCGTGCTGTCGGCAGCGGCGCCAGTCACAGCCGGGGAATCTGGGGAATGGGTGCACCAGGCCATGAATGTGGGGCAGGCAGGGCTCAGTGTGGACTGCAGGGGTCTGCACCGTCCCCCTGTCTCTGCGGCTGTGCCCCTTGGCATTTGACTTTGTTCTTTCATTTTTTTTTTTTTTTTTTTGAGATGGAGTTTCGCTTTTGTCGCCCAGGCTGGCGTATAGTGGCCTGATCTCGGCTCACTGCAACCTCTGCCTCCCAGGTTCAAACGATTCTCCTGCCTCAGCCTCCCAAATAGCTGGGATTACACGCACCCGCCACCACACCCGGCTAAATTTTTTGGATTTTTAGTAGAGACAGGGTTTCGCCATGTTGATCAGGCTGCTCTCGAACTCGTGACCTCAGGTGATCCACCCATCTCTTCTTCCCAAAGTGCTGGGATTACAGGCGTGAGCCTGAGTTTGTTCTTTCTATCGAGAGCATCTGTTCCGCACTCCTTCAGTCTGGGCCAGGCCATGCAACTTGCTTCAGCCGCCGGAGCATGAGCGGGTGTGACACACACACCCGGAGGTGCTGAGCTCCTGAGGATTCTGGACACAAATGGGAACAGCCTTGGCGAATTCCCAGAGAACCTCCAGCCAGGGCTCACGCTTTTGCCCTGGGGGCTCTGGCTTCTCTGCAGCCCTAGGCTCTCAGTTTGGGTGAAAGCCAGGGTCGCAGGTTCATCTTCCAGTCGCCACAGCTCCACGTTAGAGCCAGGAGCACTGCGAACAGGTCTGGGAAATGCTAAGCTGCCGCTTCCAAAGCACTTTTTTGGGGGCGTCTCTTGGATAAAGATTTCAGTATTAAACATTAAGATTTTGCTGTGATTAAATCCTCTCGAGGCAGGAGCAAAGAGCTGAAACTACATTTCGATGAAGCATTTGAAGGGATTTCGTGATTTTCCATTCAGTTTTTTCAAATGTCAAGGGTACATATCTTTCTTTGAGGACTCAGCCTATGGCAAATTTCAGATTTAAAAAGACCCATCGATGGACTTATGAGACCAAGAAAGGGAGCCAAAAATCTACAATTCAGAAATTACGAAACAGCTAAATTTTCAGTTAATTCAAAACCATCTCAGCGGAAAATGCTGTAAGCTTTCCATGCATAATCAAAGAGCTCTGGTTTGGAAATGCAACGGAAATGACCTGCTTGTAAGAAAGCTTTCCTTCTGAATAAAACGATCAATCTCAGATCAAAGTCACGGCGAGTGATGGCTTCCATTGCAGAAAACACTGGAGGGAGAGCACAGTTTAGCTCTAACAAGGAGACGAGCCGGACCCCTCCTCTCTCCGTCCCGGACTGTCTCCCTCTCTTCCCCAGCCTGGCCTCACAGCCGACAGCATGCAGAAAGTGCTGTCTTCAATTCTATGGAGCAATGAGATTTGTAGTAAATATTTATTAGCTTCTTAGTAAATACAATTAAGTTTCTGGCTGAGCGGTGCGTGGCTTTGGTTAGAATGCGCTAAGGTGTACCTTCGAGTCTGAGGAGACGCAGTGGCGTAAATGGTCTAAAGTGCAGAGAATCGGCGATTACAGCAGGAAGGTGCTGTCTTCCTGGCTCTGAGCGGCAAAAGGCTCTGTCAGGGAGCCAGGGCTCAGGCCCACATCCTGTTCCTTCTTGCCCTCTAGATGGGCATCATCATCCCTCCCCAGCACAGGTGTCAGAAAAACCGTGGCTCCTTCCCCAGGGTCTGGGGGATGCGAGTGCCCACTAAGGGCTGGTCCTGTCCACTCCAGCCCCCTTGTCATTGTGACCAACACAGAGAAGGCCTTTGACCAAGGGCCTATAGTCACCACACAGTACAGCTCAGACCAGAGCCCCAACTCCCAACTCCTTCTCCAGCGCTCAGGACACTGATGTCACCCGCCAACCTCTTACACAAGGGTGCACTTCCATTTTGTCACAATGACTTCCACCCAGAGATCCCCCTCCAGGTACCTGCCCCAGGAGAATGCAAACACCTGTCCACACAAAAACACGCACACACATTTACAGCAGCGTTATTCACAGCAGCCAGGGCGCAGACGCAATCCGAACGTCCATCCACTGATGACCAACTAAGCGCAATGTGACTACTCACACAGCGGGACGTCATTTGGCAACAAAGAGAATAAAGCACTGACACAGGCCACGCCAGGGACAAACATGATGTGAAGTGAAGGGAGCCACGTACCCAGGTCCACACGCCAGAATCACATCGTGAAGCCTCCGGAATAGAAAAGACCACGTGGGCAGAGAGGAGATCCGTGGTTTTCAGGGGCTGCTCGCAGGGAGGAAGGGGTGACTGCTAAGAAGTGCATGGTTTCGTTTTTGGGTGATGAGCTTGTTCTAAAATTGATTATGATGGTGGTTGTACGACCTTGGAAATAACCACTAAATTGTACACATAAAAATAGTGAATTTTGGCCGGGCGCAGTGGCTCACGCCCGTAATCCCAGCACTTTGGGAGGCTGAGGTGGGTGGATCATGAGGTGAGGAGATCGAGACCATCCTGGCTAACACGGTGAAACCCTGTCTCTACTAAAAATACAAAAAATTAGCCCGGCACGGTGGTGCGCACCTGTAGTCCCAGCTCCTTGGGAGGCTGAGGCAGGAGAATCGCTTGAACCTGGGAGGCGGAGGTTGCAGTGAGCTGAGATTACGCCACTGCACTCCAGCCTGGCAACAGAGCGAAACTCTCTCAAAAAAGTATATATATATATATATATAGTGAATTTCATGGCATGTGAATCATATTTAATTTTTAAAACAAACTTTCACCTGGACGGGTGTGGGCGACAGTGTGAGCCCTGGGTTGGCATTCCAGCTCCCTACGTTCCAGCTGTGGGACTCTGGGTGACTTCCTTCAACTTCTGTCCTGCCCTTTCCCCACCTCTGAATGGCAGCAACGCCTCCGGCTGGGGTGAGGATGACGTGAGCTCCTTTGTGAGCTGTGCTTGGTGAAGAGCTCAGGCCAAGCCCCCATGCCGCCCGAGGCAGGGAATGCTGGTAACTATCTGGCCGACGTGTGCACTGGGGAGGTGGTGGCTAAGCTCACGGCTGGACTGAGGGCCACAGCAGGAAGAGAGGCCCGGCTCCTGACGAGTCCACACTGGCCAGGCCACCTCCCAGACCCAGGATGGCAAGGGATGGCCGAGCTGCCCTCAATGGACTGTCTAGGTAGAGATGTCTTCTGCGCCCTCGAGACTTCTGCAAAGTAGCCTTCTCCTCCTACCAGAACCTCAGGCTGCCCGGACCCTGCAGGGCACAGGGACATCTGAGGGTCACACCATGACAGGCTAGAGGTGGCTCTTTTATGAAAACCTTTGGCAAAACAAGCAAGGGGACATGGGTGACAGCCTCGCAGGCCGCCCAGCAGCCACCCCTCCTTCCTTGCTGACAGGGCCCAATTTTGTTCTGTGGTCTAGGCACTGCCCAATGTGCCTCAGGCATAAGCTCTGATTAGCTAAGTCAATCGTTCTCCTAGATAATGATTGGCTTAGCATGGAGCATGTGACCCAATCCTAGCCAGTGAGATGTGAGGGGTGGCTATTGAGGAATGCTGGGAAAGGCTTCTTGGCTGATAAGAAGACAGAAGCAAAGATGCCTGTCAAAAGAAGACACCTGGAATCCTACCTGCCGAGCTTGGCAGAGAGAAAGGGTGAGAAAATGGCCCTTCAAGATGCCACCAAGAACTGGACGTAGTTGCTCACGCCTGTAATCTCAGCACTTTGGGAGGCCAGGGCGGGTGGATCACTTGAGGTCGGGAGTTTGAGACCAGCCTGGCCAACATGGCAAAACTCTGTCTCTACCAAAAATACCAAAATTACCTGGGCGTGGTGGCTCACACTTGTAATCCCAGCTACTCGGGAGGCTGAGACAGGAGAATCACTTGAACCCAGGAGGTGGAGGTGGCAATGAGCTGGCTGCACCGCTGCACTCCAGCCTGGGGAATGGAGACCTGCCTTTAAAAAAATTAATTAATTTAATAAATAAAGACGCCACCAAGAGGCCAATGTGGTGAGCCTAGCGCCAGGAGTCCTTCCTTGGAAAGGCCACTGCTTGCTTTATCAGACAAGCCCCTCGTGTCAGCTTTCACACTTGCAGCTGAAACCGTCTTAGCCGACAGTGGGCGAGATGCAGGGAAGCTGGGCCCAGTGCCCAGCGGGCTTTTGCTGAGGTGGGTGTCTAAGCAGCATAGGGATACAGGTAGGCATACTTTCCAAGTAGGATCCTAACTGAGCCACTTGGTTGTTTACTCTTGGGAACATAGTCTATTTTAGTGCCTTGGACTCTTCTCAAAGGTGCCCAAGAACCCTCGAGAGTCCTGAGTTAGTGTTTCCTCCTTCTCTCTGGAGGGTCCTGGGGAGGAATTTCCAGGGGGAGGACCTACAGAGGCATTTGCTGGGGCCATGGGGAGCCCCAGGGTCCGGGCTTGCAGTTCAGGAGTCCCCTTCGGGAGACTGTGGTCTCATAGACTCTGCCTGTCCTGGGAGTCAGGAGACTAGGGGCTGGCTCCACCTCTGCCTCAGTTTCCCTGTAATCAATGAAAAGCAGCAGAGGAGTGCTATGTTCCCCCATCTCAGATGTGCTATGATTCCGTGATGATGGTGGACAGAAGGAACGCAGAACCCCTGCTCCCTCTTTTGGAGAAGAATCCATTCATTTATTCCATAATGTCCCTCAAGCGGCCAAGGCTCTGAAAGGAGGCAATGCTTATGCCATCTCTCAAGATCCCCAGGCCCTCTGTGCTCAGAAGAAGAGGAGCGGTCTTCAGGCAGCAGACCCAAGATGGGCTGTGGCAGAAAGATACCAGGGGGCCGTGTGCTCAGGACACAGATGGGAAGCAGGGAGGTCAGGGACAGGTCTGAATCCTGTCCTGTGGGGTCCAGGCAGAGGCTGCTGAGAGCTGTGTGACAGGACGCTCGGATCCTCATCAGGAGGGGAACTCCTGGTGGCGGGGACCGAGGCAGCCACAGGCAGGGTGGGTGGTCACGGCGGCCAACGGCCAGACCAGAGGACAGTGATGTCGAGGGTCTGCGTAGAGGCCCGGCCTCCAGCTGGCAGGTGGGACGTCGGGGTTGATCTGAGGTGGGCTTAGGATCTGTCACTGACAGGATTTGATGATCAGCTGGCTGTTGGGGACGCTGAGACTGCAAGGGGTCTGGCTGGCCCAGACACCCAGGGCAGGGCCCTAAGGAGAGTGTGTC
Source organism: Aotus nancymaae (assembly GCF_030222135.1). NCBI lineage: Eukaryota > Metazoa > Chordata > Mammalia > Primates > Aotidae > Aotus > Aotus nancymaae. The sequence goes on along the minus strand of NW_026988422.1, from coordinate 86,082,532 downwards.
TGGGAGAAAGGCTTGTGAGGAGCTGGGCCGTGCGCAGCCTGGGGCTCCTGTAGCACATTCTGGGAAGACCCCAGAGAGATGCCGGGGTACCAGGGAGCTCAAGGGCGGTGGGCTTTGGGGTGAGGGCAGGGGACCTGAACAGAGATTAAAAATCTACCCATGAGACCCTCCCAGGGCATTCCTTTCCAGCAGGAGGCAGTGTCCTGGCCAGGGCCTGGTGGGTGCCCAGGGCCCGAGCACCCTGGAGGAGGGACGAGTGAATCACGTGAGCGGAAATAAGGCCCCCGTGACGTGCACAGCCAGTGACCGTGCATTGTTTAATTTGGGGTTGCAAAAATAACTCAGCCTCTCCCCTGAGGTGCTGGAATTCCCCATCTTCGAGTGGGGTTAACTTTAGCAAGCGTGAAATTAAGCCAGGTTGGTCAGTTTCCACGTCGCCTCGGGCGGCTCTCGGAGTCTGCTGTGTCCAGCCCTGCCTCCGTTCTCCTCATTGACAATTGCTATTGTTGGAATTGCCCCTTGCCATGACTTCTCCTGGGAAGTGGCCCTCACCCTTGAACTCAAGGCCCCAGACAGGGAAATGAAGCCTCTAGCACGTTGGAGCCCCCACTTTCTGCTCCCTCATGCGCCAAGTTCACAGTGCCCCAGGCCCGGCTGCCGCTCCGACCTCCAGCAGAGATTTATAAAGATTTCATGGCCCAGGACTGTAATGAGCCCCAGATTATTAAGATCCCATTTCTCTTGGAAGATATCTCATGAAGTATTCTCCTACATAATTAAAGCTGAATTCCACCTATCCAAATAAATGGAAAAGGGCGTTTGGCTCTGTCGTGTCCTTGCGTGACTCCTCAGGGCCACCGGCTCTTTTCTGCACTCCCTGTCATCAGACAGACTTCCAGGTGCTCAGCTTTCTACATTCCTTTTCTTCTTCTCTCAGGCCAGTGTTGTTCATGGCGACATAGGCACCATCCTGCTGATACACAGGTCAAAAAAATCACACGACATCAGACAGACACCAATAGGCCCATCCCAAAATAAGGATTTATATATATTCCAAGTACACGACTTCATCTATACTTAGGATGTGGAACTTGGCCCCACTGGACGATGGTGAGCTCATCACCTCCAAAAGCCAGAGTTCGGAGCAGGACTCAGCCAGCATGTTTGGGGAGCGTCCTGCCAGGGTCCTCCAAGTGGGTCCCTTTGTGGCCATTGCTGTCTGCAGTGGCGCGATCTTGGCTCACTGCAACCTCTGCCTCCCAGGTTCAAGCAATTCTCTGCCTCAGCCTCCCGAGTAGCTGGGACTACAGGCGCCCACCACCAAGCCCAGCTAAATTTTGTATCCAATTTTTGTAGTAGAGACAGGTTTCACCATCTTGGCCAGTCTGGTCTTGAACTCCCGACCTCGTGATCCACCCACCTCGGCCTCCCAAAGTGCTGGGATTACAGGTGTGAGCCACCGCACCCAACCATAGCCACTGCTGTCTTGTGTTGAGAGTGAAAATGTCCTGTGGGGTGAGGCTGTTGTGATGGAAACAGAAGGGAAGAAGGTCTGGGCTAGCGGAATCAATTCAGTGTTCTCTCTCTGGCACACTCTGAGGCATAGATGGGTATTATGTCTTCCACTCACCCTTTTGGTTTGGTTCCAAACTTCTCTTCTAAGAGTCTTATTCGAGTGCTGTGCTTGGTGGCTCATACCTGTAATCCCAGCATTTTGGGAGGCCAAGGTGGGTGGATCACGAAGTCAGGAGTTCAAGACCAGCCTGGGCAACATGGCAAAACTCCGTCTCTACAAATTCTATGAAAATTAGCCAGGTGTGATGGCATGTGCCTGTCGTCTCAGCTACTCGGGAGGCTGAGGCGGGAGGACCCCTTGAGACCAGGAGGCCGAGGTTGCAGTGATCACACCACTGCACTCCAGCCTGGGTGACAGAGCAAGACCTTTACTCAAAAAAAAAAAGTCTTATTCACCTCTGAATGCCACTCATTCTACAGTTACTGGTGTCCTCATTGGTGCAGGCAGGGTGCTGTGTGGCCACAGCGCCGGGATCTTTGCACATCTCAGTGACAAACATGCACTGTTAATGGGCACCTGCATCCGATGCTGCCGAGGAAGGGCAGGAAGGGGACTGCAAAGAGCAGCCCTGTGAGCTTTCACACGTGTGCACTGCACAGGCAGACATCTTAGCCTCTGTACAGTAAGACCTGCGTTCAGTAACTAATCAGTATGTCACGGCTGCCTTCTACCACCTGGAGCAAAGCATCTTGAGGAAGGGGTGCTCCATTTTAATCTGCCCCTCAGGGCTGTGGGGCCAGCAGGGCCTGAGCTGCATCTCTTGAATGGGAGGTTCCAGGTGAGCTCAGACAAAGCTGTCCCCCTGGCATGGGTGCAGGCAGGAGTCCTCACCAGCAGGCGGCTGTTCCCAGGAAGGGAGGGGCTGAGGCTGAGGCTGGAGCCCGGACATGTCATCAGCAACCCGGAAAGGCTGGGGGAAAGGGGAGGGGCGCCCTGGAGTGCAGCAGATGGGGGCCCAGGGAGGACCCAGGGCAGGGCAGGGGCCTCAGGTGGGGGCAGGGAGGGTCCCCATGGACAGAGCCCAGTGCAAGAGTCCCTCTTGTCGAGGCCATGGCACTCAACCCTGGTCTAATCGTGGAGGAAACGACTCTGCCAAGAGCCGGATGTTTTCGGGGGAGGAATCAGGGCATCCCACTCCAGCGGGCCTCCCAGGCTGCCTTGGCCTCCAGCCCGCACAGGCCAAGCAGGCCACAGCCACGCTGCAGCCCTGGGCCAGAGCAGCTCAGGGCCCACCACATGCTCGGTCACACCCCAGAGAACTGTGACCCAGCAGCCAGTCCTGAGAAATGAGCTTAGGAAATCGGCATGACGAGGGCAGAAGTGTTGTCCGTGTGTCTCAACAAAGTTATTTTCCTTTTGAATTGGGGAAAAAGCCCTGACCGTTCACTGTGTTGGACTAGGAAGGACTGCTCCCCGTGCCCCGGGTGCGTGCTCACCCCGCCTCCCACCCGCTGGCCCCTTGAGGCCACCCCAGCTCCTTCCCACCCCAGCTCCCACTTTCAGCCAGTCCTTCCCAGGATTCAGGCTCTTGCAGGGAACAGGGAAGGGGGTGTGGAAGGGACCATCGGGGACACAGGGTCCCTGCACTCGGGTCCTACGGGAAGCACAGAGATGCGGTGCCCTGTCACGGTGAAGGTTGCTGTCTGCATCCGCCGGGCAGGCTGCCCCCACCCTGTGCTCACTCCTGCCTTCAGGGCACGTACCCCACAAACCCCATGATGATTTTGCTCAATCCTCAGGACAGCCCAGCAGGGCAGGCCCATTGTCTAGGTTTGAGAGATGGGAACTCTGAGGCCCAAAGAGAAGAAGTAACTTGGCCAGGCCACACAGCTCTGCGCCAGTGCTGGGATCTGAGCCAGCCTTGGGGTCCTCCAGCAACCACAGGCAGGACTGTGCCCTCCGGATCACCTCGGGTCAGGAGTTAGGGTTAGGGTTAGGGTTAGGCCTGGCCAACATGGCGAAATGCCGTCTCTACTGAAAAATACAAAAATTAGCCAGGCATGGTGGCGGGCGCCTGTAATCTCAGCTACTCGGGAGGCTGAGGCAGGGAGAATCGCTTGAACCCGGGAGGCGGAGGTTGATCGTGCCACTGCAGTCCAGCCTGGGCAACAGAGGGAGCCTCGTCTCAAAAGAAAAACAAAAACAAAAAACCCTGCACCCTACGCCTCCTGCAGCACCAGGCGCAGTTCCTGGACAGGAGCTCACCCTAGCCAGCGCTCACAGCTCAGAGCGCAAACTTCCTCCGCTTCCGACGACCTGTAACTTGCTCCCGGGGCCCCTGACCACCCCCAGCCCCGACTGCTCTGTCACCATCGTGTGGGCTTTGCCGGCAGGTGCTGCATTCTGCACAGGACACGCAGGGGGCTCTCCACAGGGCCCACCAGCCATTCTGGGTGACATAAGTGTTGTGCGGCCTTTACTCCCTGGGGCTCCTGTGCCCACAGGCCTCCTGTCACATCAGCCACTGGGGCCCGATCCCTGCCGCCTTCTTTTCCAGATGCCATGGGCTGGCCCTGAGCCTAGGTCTGACTGCTCCCCGCCTCCCTGTCTTCCTTCTCCACCTCGATTTCTGTGCAGCTTTGACGGACAGTGCCAGACAGGGCCAGGTCCTGTGTCAGGCCCAAACCAGCCCAGGGGTGAACTGACCCCCAGGCTCCCTGGTTTCTCTGCAGCCAGGAAGGACCCTTTGCAGTGGAAAGTGCTGGAGCATTGTCACCCCCAAGGCAACCCTCAACTCTGAGTCAAGAGTCCCTGGATAAACACCAGCCCCCACCACCTGCTGGCTGTCCTGAGGCGCATGACACATGATTCCATATGGCCCCCAGCGGGGACTGAGCTTTGGGTTCCCACAGAAGTGGCCAGCTCCGTCCCCCGGCCTGCAGTGGCCCCATCCAGCCTCCCTGCAGGAGACCCCTGGGAACGTCTCCCAGAGAAGCCACCGGCACCCAGCTCCTGGCCCTGACTCTGCTCTTTAGAGTGAGGGACGGGCGCCGCGGCTTCTGTGAGCTTCCCATCGGGAAAAGGCTGTACAAGGAGCTTGCACACCACCTCGGGGGTCTTTAGAACCGACATCTGTCATAGCCTGGGCTGTGAACCCAGGGGACTGGGCCCCCGCACCCTGCACCCGGCTCAGCACACAGGAGGGGCTCAGCACGCACCAAGGAAGGACATAAATGACCTGAGAAATGTCGCAGTGCTGACCTGCGCTCAGAACCAGTGAATCCTGGGTGTATTATTATCTGTTGATTGTTGGCGTAATTTTTGTTGATTTGCTGATGGTTATTTGTTGATTCTGGGTTTGCACAGCCACAAATATTCAGAGATCTCAAACCCGCTCCCGCTGTTTCCTGCTAATTCAAGCCAAACCAGAATGGTGAGCCTCCTTGCACCCCATGAGGGCCAGATAACGGATGGAAGAGGGCCCTGCCCCCACCTGCTTTGGGAAAACAAACTGAACGATTAGCCAGAAAGTTGGCCAGGCGGGAGGGTCAGCAGCAGTGGCGCTGTCAGTTCTGACTAGCTCCCAGAACATTCCAAAGCCGAGGCACCACGATTAGGGGGCCCTCTCCACACAGGCACCACTGAGGCTGCAGCGGCCCAGGCTGCAGGGACAGGCGCTGATGGCGGCCACGGGCCACTGTCCTTGCCCCTCCCCAGGGCTCAGCCCCTGGGATTCGCACCTGCCAGATGCTGCCTGGGTTGTCTCGATAAACAGTGAAAAGCGATCGCAAAACAGGAGCACCAAGAGCTGTCCCAGCACAGGCTCGAGTCTGCTCAAAGCTGTCATGGAGGCTGCTGCCGTGCAAGGTGGTGTGGAATGCCTGGCAGTGCCCGCTGCTCCCCAGGATCGCAGTGGTGGCCGTGTGCAGAGCCCTGCTTCTCAGTGCCCTGATTCCCAGGGTAGGACTTGCCTCGATGGTTGCCCCCAAGCATGGCCTGGTCCTGACCACACAGCTGGGCCCAAGCACCCGACTGTCAGGGGACGCGGCTGAAGGGACTGGAAACGCAGCGCGGATCTCTGCTGCGGGAGATGGCCAGCATGTAGGAAGTTTCAGGGACTCTCCTCCAGGCCTTGCAGGGA